>NC_134688.1:210305971-210978471 GCF_050947455.1 Rhinoderma darwinii | reverse complement strand
CAATGCATGCACACTACAACTCCATTTGCACAGGATACTGGGGTACGCGCGTTATCATGATTGCTGTTATTCCCAGCATTTGGACTTTCAGTCATCAGATATTTATCACCTATCCTGTGTATAGGTGATAAATGTTGTTTATCTGAAAAACCCTATAAAACCCTTTCCCGCCGCAGCAAATTTTCATTTTTTAAATTAACTTTTTTCCTCCCCCTTTCCAAAAGCCATAACTTTTTTATTTTTTTTGTTGACATAGCCATATGAGGGCTTGTTTTTTTGCAGAACAAGTTTTAGTACAAGTTTCATGGCACCATTTATTGTACCATATAACGTACTGGGAAACTGTTTTTTTTTTTTGGGGAGGTCAAGTGGGCAAAAAACTGCTATTGCACCATTTCTTGGGGGTTAATTTTTTAAAGTGTTCTTTGTAGGGTAGAAGCTACATGTTCACTCTATTCTATGGGTAGATACGATTACGGCGATACCAAATTTCTATGTTTTTTTATGATTTACGACTTTTATAAATGGAAAACTATTTGTTAAAAAGTAAAATTGTTTGTGTTTCCACATTCTGAGAGCCCTTAATTTTTTAATTTTTTTGTGCGAGGGCTTATTTTTTGCAGGGTGAGCTGTAGTTTTTATTGGTACTATTTTTGGGTACATGCCACTTTTTTATCACTTTTTATTCAATTTTTTTGGGTAGCTAACGTGACCAAAACACAGCAATTTGGGCTTTTAGTTTTTTTTTTACAGAATTCACCGAGTGGGTTAAATAAAATGATATTGTAATAGTTCAGTACTTTTACGGACACGGCAATGCCAGTTATGTTAACTTTTATTTTTCTAAAATTACTTTACGGAAAAAATGTGTTTTTTTTTAAACTTTTTTTCACTACTGAAAACTTTGTTTAAATTTTTTTTACACTTTGTTTTAGACCCCATAGTGGATTTGAACCAGGAATACTATGCACTACTAATGTATTGCAGTATATTGTCAGTATTACAGGCTTGTTAGCAGAGGCCGACAGAAGGCAGACCCGGGGTCCCTCATTAGGCCCCGGGGCTGCCATGACAGCCATCGGCACTCCACGATCGCCCTCCTCTTTCTGATGGCTTAAATGCCATGGTCGCTATTGATCGCAGAATTTAAGTGGTTAAACGGCCAGGAACAGCGCGATCGCTGTTCCTGCCAATTAGTCCCGGTTGTCAGTTGTAATACACAGCTGACACACAGAGCATGTGGAGGGGGCTCAGCGCGGGAGCCCGCTCCATACATCATGACCCCGAACCATGACATACCTGGCACGTCATTTTGCAGGAAAGGGTTAAAGCTGATTGCTTGGTGTAAACTACAGTGCTCTGTACACACAGCACACTCATAATTTAGTAATGGTGGGGTTGGATACTAGATCTATGTCCCATTTAAAACAGTGGGACAAACCTGCAATACCTTGCACAAAGATGTATATGGAGCTATATAAAAATGTATACTAGAGTCCTCAATAGACCAATGCTACCCCTCTTAATATTTTATTGACAAGGGGTGAACACTTGAAACAACATCTTTAAAACATCTAATGCTAGCTTATCAAATATTTCAAACCCTAAAAAGACCTTAACCAAGTGTTATGGTGACCAAAAATTAATGTCCAGGAAGTAGAAGGCAACTGTAAAAATGTTCTGTATTATTAAAAAAACAGAAAATTTGTTTTTGAATTAAAATAATTTCTTCAGATGTATGTTTCTCATATTTTTCCATTTTTTTTAATTAAACAAAAATATTCTCAAAGTTTATTGATAGAATGGTATCTAAAACAATAGACAACATACAACAGTGTATGACAACGCTGAGTAAGCTAATTAATATGTTAAAACATGTTAGTAAATACTGGATATTATTAAATATGCATAACAAAATATATTTATTTTGTTAAAGGCCATATCAACTACATCCCTATTATGTCATAATTGTTAATGTATTGTTAGAACAACAGGTTGGAGTTTTGCATGTTTCAACGGATAATTGTGTAAACCAATAGTGGGATTTGACTCTAGTTTCCAAGCACACTAAGATAAAAATCTCTAGATACTAACTGCAGATGACCATTGTGTTATATGCGGCCAATTTTGGCCAAACTAGTGCCATATTTTGGATGAAAGAGAGAGGTTTTATTTTAAAAGAAAAACAAACCTACAGTATGGGATACAATATAAGACAAGAATATAAAATATACAGTGGAATCTTGTCTTAGGGGCGGATAAAGACAGCAAAGACCCTGTGCCAGAACAAAATATGGGTCCATTGCTCTCCAATAGCTTATCATTGAGCACTCCCCTTTATTTTTCTTTAACAATCCACCAGTAATTGCTAGCTATAAAAAAGTCATTAGCTAAGTGCATAAAATGTAATCTAATAGACAGTGGGAAGCTACTTTTAAAGTTGCAGGGGCCCCCTGTGAAGCTACACATGTTGCACATATGATATGTTTGCCATTGCCCTGTTTCATTAATTATACCTGGGGTGGGGAACCTCTTTTCTGCCAAAGGCCATTTGTATATTTATAACATCATTCGCTGGTCATACAAAATTATCAACTTAAAAATGAGCCTGTTATATTTGGTCAAACATTTAATTAACTCACGCCTAATGTGATGAGTGAGGCGTGTGATGTTAGCCGGTATTGATGATGTTGCTACTGTGTCGGTGGTCAGTCTGGAGTACTTACTTAACCCCTTCAGGACTGAGCCTGTTTTGGCCTTCAGGACCAAGCCGATTTTTCAAATCTGACATGTGTCACATTATGTGGTAATAACTCCGGAATGCTTTTACCTATCCAAGTGATTCTGAGATTGTTTTCTCGTGACATATTGTACTTTATGTTAGGAAAAAAATGTGGTCGATAAATTCAATATTTATCTATAAAAAACACCAAGATTTAGAGAAAATTAGCAAAAATGTGCATTTTTATAAATTTAAATGTATCTACTTGTAAAACAGATAGTAATACCACACAAAATACTTACTAGTTCATATTTCCCATAGCAGCAAAAGCCTATTTTTTCAGGGAACAGTTCAGTTCTCAAGTGGCTTTGAGGGCCTTATATATTAGAAAGTCCCCATAAATCACCCCATTTTGAAAACTGCACCCCTCAAAGTATTCAAAACAGCATTCAGAAAGTGTTTTAACCCTTTATGCGTTTCACAGGAATTAAAGCAAATTAGAGGTGAAATTTACAAATTTCCCTTTTTTTTCGAAAATTCATTTGTAATACATTTTTTCTGTACCACAGAAGGTTTTACCCAAGAAATGCAACTCAATATTTATTGCCCAGATTCTGCAGTTTTTAGAAATATCCCACATGTGGTCCTAGTGCGGTAATGGACTGAAACACCAGCCTCAGAAGCAAAGGACCACCTAGTGGATTTTGGGGCCTCCTTTTTTAGAATATATTTTAGGCACCATGTCAGGTTTGAATAGGTCTTGTGGTACCAAAACAGTAAAGACCCACCAAAAGTGACCCCATTTTGGAAACTATACCCCACAAGGAATTTATCTATGGGTATAATTTGCATTTTGAAACCACAGTTTTTTTGCTAAATTTATTTGAATTAGTATGTGAAGATGAAAATCTACTTTTTTTGTGAAAAAACTTAGAAAGTTTTAATTTTTACAAGGAATAAAGTAGAAAAAACACTGCAACATATGTAAAGCGATTTCTTACGATTATGGCAATAACCCATATGTGGTAATAAACTGCTGTTAGGACCCACAGCAGACCTCAGAGTAGAAGGAGCACCATTTGGATTTTGGATTTCTGATTTTGCTGGAATAGTTTTCAGTGCCGTGTCGCGTTTGCAATGCACTGGAGGGATGAAAACCGCGGAAACCGCCCCAATAGTGACCCCATTTTGGAAACTACACCCCTCAAGGAATTTTTCTAGGGGTAAAGTTAGCATTTTGACCCCACAGTTGTTTTGCTGAATTCATTGGAATTAGTCTGTAAAGGTAAAAATCTACTTTTTTTTCCTGTAAGAACTTAGACATTTTTAATTTTTACAAGGAATAAAGGAGAAAAAGCACACCAACATTTGTAAAACAATTTCTCCTGATTACGTAAATACCCCATATGTGGTAATAAACTGCTGTTTGGACCCACATCGAGGCTGAGAAGGGAAGGAGCGCTATTTGGCTTTTGGAGCTCAAATTTAGCTGGAATAGTTTTTGGGTGTCATGTCGAATTTGCAAAGCCACTGAGAGAGCAAAACAGTGGAAGCCCCCCAAAAGTAACCCCATTTGGGAAACTACACCACTTAAGGAATCTTTTTCTAGGGGTAGAGTTGACATTTAGGCCCCACACGTCTTTTGCAGAATTTATTAGAATTAGGCCGTGAAAATTAATATCAACATTATTTCCACTAAAATGTTGCATTTTTTCAATTTCACAAAGGATAAAGGAGAAAATGCACCCCAACATTTGTAAAGGAATTTCTCCCGAGTACGGCTATACCCTACATGTGGTCATAAATGCTTTTTCATTAGGAAGCAATTAACCCTTTCCGAACTGATCCATGTTTTGCTTTTTCTTTTTCGTTTTTCCTCCCCGCTTTCCGAGAGCCACAACTTATTTCGTTTTCCATCAATAGAGAGGTGTGAGGGCTTATTTTTTGTGGGATGAGTTGTAGTTTTTATTGGTACCATTTTTTGGTACATAAGACCTTTTGAGCACTTTTTATTACATTTTTTGTTAGAGCCAAGGTGACCAAAAAAGTGAGATTTTGCCGTTTAAAATTCTTTATTTTTCACGGCGTTCACCGTGCGAGTTCAATAGTGGTATATTGTAATAGCTTGGACTTTTATGAACGCAGTGATACCAATTTTGGGTATATTTTTACATCCTTTAGATGAAAAATGTGAAAAGGGTTTCTTTTTGGACTTTAAATATTTATTAAATTTTTTCCACTAATAATAACTATTTACTTTTGTTTTTATATATTTTATTAGTCCCCCTAGGAGACTTAAACCAGCAATGGTTAGATCACTGGTAGAATACACTGCAATACTAATTTATTGCAGTATATTGTAATTTTTACAGGCTCCTGTAACAGCGTGATCGCTGTTTCTGTCCATTAGTCCCGGGTATCAGCTGTAATACACAGCTGACACCCGCAGCGTATGGCGCGGGCTCAGCGCGTGAGATGCTCCATATATCACCCCCCACACCACGACATGCTATTAAGTCATGGTGCGCGAAGGGTTTAATGCGCAGCGGATGGTTTAGAGTGAAAATTAAAATTTTCCACTGATGTGCCATTTTAGTGCACTATATGTTGTGCCCAGTTTGTGCCACACATACCTCATAAAATATTACCCGAGTTCTCCCGGGTATAGCGATGCCATATTGGTGTACGTAAACGGCTGTTTGGGCACGCTGTAGGGCTCAGAAGGGAGGAACGCCATTTGGCTTTTGGAGCGCAGATTTTGCTTGGTAGTAGCTCTGGCGTTTTGCTGGTATTTCAGTTTATAATGTGGGGACATATGTAGGCTGGGCAGAGTACATCAGGGGCATAATAAGAGGATATAATAATGGGGTAAATAAATAATAATCTGCAGATATGTGGCCAGTGTCGAACTTATAAATTGCACCCGATCCTATCCGCTTTTGGATCACTGCACATTTTGCATCGCCACAATCTGGGAGACAGAACTTTTTTTATTTTTTCACCACGGGAGCTGCGTGAGGGCTTATTTGTTGCGGGACAATCTGTAATTTTCATTGGTACCATTTAGGGGTACATGCGATTTTGTTGATCACTTTTTATTCCATTTTTCGGCAAGCCAGGTGACCAAAAACCATCAATTCTGACAATGATTTTTATTTATTTTTTACGGCGTTCACACTGGGCTATAAATGACCATTATATTTTATTCTGCGGGTCGGTACGATTACGGCGATACCATATGTATATCGGTCTTTTTATGTTTTGCAGCGTTTGCGCAATAAAATAACTTATTTAGAAAATAAATTATTTTTTGTGTCACCATATTCTGAGAGCCATAACTTTTTTATTTTTCAGTCAAAAAAGCTGTGTAAGGGCTTGTTTTTTGCGGGACGGGTTGCAGTTTGTATCGTTACTATTTAGGCGTACATGCAACTTTTTTATCACTTTTTATTGTATATTTTGGGAGAGGTGGTGACCAAAAAATAGTGATTCTAGCATTGTTTTTCATTTATTTTTTTGGCGGTGTTCACCGTGCGGGAAAAATAATAAAGTTTTATAGTTGGGGTCGTTACGAACGCCGTGATACCAAATATGTGTACTTTTTTTTTTACGTGTTCATTTTTTTCCTATAATAAAAGACTTATTATAGGAAAGAAAAGCAGTTCTTTTTTATGTCACTTATAACTTTTATTTTTACACTTTTTTTAAAACATTTTTCTTCTTTTTTTTACTTTTTTCACTTGTCCCACTAGGGGACACTTAGACTTGCAGCTCTGATCGCTGCTGGAATACATTACACTACCTACGTAGTGTAATTTATTCAAACTGTCATTGTGACGTAACAGTCACACTGACAGGAAGCCTACGACGACCACCCTCCGGCTGGTCCTCATAAGTTCTGTGCATGACAGCCCGGAAGCCATTGTCTGGCATCCGGTTGGCATGGGTACCGTCGCCAGCCCTCGTGATTTCACGTGGGGGCTGCCGATCGGCGCTAAACACCTTAATTGTGGCGAAAATCGAACGCCGCAATTAAGGGGTTAACTGCCGAAATCAGCGGTGATGGGCCGCTGATCGGCAACGGGGAATGCAGGGCAGACACCCTGCACAGTTAACCGCCGCTGCGGTGTAGCGCCGCGCGGCTGTTAACTGTCAAAGCACAGACGTAACTGCACGTTAAGGTGCGCAAACTTACTGCACACATCGACGTGCAGTTACATCAAGGTGCAGGAAGGGGTTTTAAAGGGGTTTTCCCATCAGGGGCAATTATGACATATCCACTGGATATATCATAAATGTCAGATAGATGCAGGTCCCATCTCTGGAACCCGCACTTATCTCTAGAACGGGGCCCCCTAATCCCCGTTCTACTGTTCTGTGTTCCGGCTGATTTCCGACCATGAAGAAGAAAACAGCATAACTCCCATAATAGTGAATGGCAGTTACGCATGCAACGTAGCATGCAAGTTACGCTGTTTCCGTAACTACCATTCAGTTCTATGGGACTTACGGAAACAGCGTAGCTCAGCGAGCTACACTGTTTCCTTTTTCATGGTCGAAATTCACCTGCATCAGCCACAACACAGAGCGGCAGAACGAGGTTTTAGAGGGCCCCATTCTAGAGATAGGTGCGGGTCCCAGAGGTGGGCCCCGCGTCTGACATTTATGACATATCCTGTGGATATGTCATAAAAGTCTCTGATGGGAAAATCCCTTTAAGTCATTCATGTGTTCTGATGTGCCGATCGTGTTGTATTACTACCCTTACTATTCCTTCTTGTTTATATATTAGGAAAAGAGTTGCATCAAGGAATTTGTGCTCTCCTCTAAAACAGGTCCTGTCACATTTGTAACAGCTTGTAGCAAAAAAACCATGGCGGCAGCAGCGGTCAGAGTAAGGTTGGTGTGTGTTGTGACGGAAGTGGCCCAGTCCAGTCACCTGACTTGAGTTATCTGACCTCAAGTCACTGACGTAAGGTCAGATGACTGGACTGTGCCGGCTCGGGAGTGGCCCAGTCCAGTCACCTGACCTCACTGACGTGAGGTCAGGTGTCCAGGCTGGTCCACACCTCTGGCCGGCATGCACCGACCTCACTCGGACCGCCGCCACCATACTTGGCTCCGTCCGCACTCGTCTTGCTCCTAAATGTGACTGAGTATGGCGAACAGAGCCAAGTATCGAATTACGTGGCAGCAGCACGATCTGAGAGAGGTCGGGACAGACCAAATTATTTCACGGGCCTTATACAGCCCGCAAGCTGGAGGTTCCCCACCCCTAAATTATACAATGAACAATTGACTATGAATGATAAGTACTTCTGTATTGCAAGCCACAATGGCCACTGCTGAAGTAATATTTTTAGAAGCTTATTAACATATACTTTTTATGGACAATCATTACTTGAGCTTCCCATGGTGCTACTTTACAAAAGCCTCCCGATTCTGCACCAAATCATGGCCTTATACAATTATGCATTAAAACCCATACTGTCAATCCTGGCACATCATCATATGGCCACTACTCATAGAAAGTCTCAATCAGAACACACCATCATCATCATATTTTTCCTCATGTGAGGCGATCTATGGGTTATGACATCATGTTATCACCCTAGTGCTCTCTTTGACTATGGATGAGATATGTTTCCAAATACATGTAGATCCGTGGACAAGGCCCAATATTTCTAGCTTTATCCAGTGCTATATAACTCACCACAGTCAACAAGTTTGAAATTAACTAAGAAACATAAGATAGGTGACCATCTTTCCTTTTGAGTGCAAGTAGGCAGAGATTTGCCTTGGCAATGTTAATACAGGGAAGATGAGGATTCTTAAAATCCTAGTTTGTAAATTGAAAAAAAGACATATGTCCATCCACTTCAGCTTATTTTTCTGCAATGTTGATCAAGAGGAAGGCAAAACCCCATGATGTAAGAGCCATTTATGCTCATCTTAAGAAAAAATCCTTACCGGCTTCAATATGGCAATTAGAATAAATCCCTGGATGAATGACCCACCTACAGTAGTCGAGTACATATAACTTGTAAGATTATATTTAAGAAAGGCATCCAGGCCCCTTTTGAACTCTTTCAGTGAATTCACCATAACAACTTTCTTTGGAAGAGAGTTCCATAGTTTTACTGCTCTTACAGTAAAGAATCCCGTTCTATCTTTGTTTAGAAACCTTCTCTACTCTATACTAAGGCTACATTCACACGACAGTTAAAAACGGCCACCACACGGCCATTTTCAGAACAATAATGTTCTATGGGTGTATTCACACGGCCATTTTTTTAACGGCCCGTGAATATTGGCCGTCAAAAAATAGGACAAGTCCTATTTTTGGCCATTTTCACCGCCAGACGGCCCCCATACAAGTCATTGGACTTGTTTTTAACGGCTGTCAATACATGTAACAACCGTTAAAAACGGATCTGTGACATGGGGATTGGCAAGGGAACTACTAGTTCCCTTGCCGGCTATCGACAGCACACTCACCGAAGCAGCACCGTCTTCTTCAAGTGTTGTCTCTCGTCTTCATGGGTTTAGCGAAGGCGGCACGATGACGTCATCGCGTCGCCTTCGCAGATCCTGTGCAGACGAGAGACCACACCTGAAGATGATGAGAGACGGCGCTGCATCAGTAAGGATGTAGGGCAGCCGAAAGTTAAATGTAGTGTATTGTAGAGTTCACTGCAAGGGTAGTGTTGCGCTAGTATCAGGGGCATTGTACATAGTGGTCAACTGTAGTGAATTTTCTGTGTCTTTCCAGAATTTACAGAGACAGTCCCTGAGGGGGGAGGGTGTGTGTGACATCATCTACAGGGGATCTGTGTGGCATCATCTACATTGGGGCTGTGTAGCATCATCTACATCGGGGCTGTGTGGCATCATCTACATTAGTTCTGTGTGGCATATACAGGGGGTCTGTGTGGCATCTTCTACAGGGACGTCTGTGGCATCATCTACATGGGGCTGTGTGGCGTCATCTACAGGGGGTCTGTGTAGCATCATCTACAGGGAGGCTGTGTGGCATCATCTGCATGGAGGTGTGCTGCATCATCTAAAGGCGGGCTGTGTGGCATCATTTACAGGGGGTCTGCGTGGCATATACAGGGGGCTGTGTGGTATCATATACAGGGAGGTGTGTGGCATCATCTACAGGGGGGCTGTGTGGCATCATCTACAGGGGGACTGTGTGGCATATACAGGGAGGTTGTGTGTCATCATCTACAGGGAGGCAGTGTGGCATCATCTACAGGGGGTCTTTGTGGCATCATCTACAGGAGGGGCTGTGTGGTATCATATTCAGGGAGGTGTGTGGCATCATCTACAGGGGGGCTGTGTGGCATCATCTACAGGGGGGCTGTGTGGCATCATATACAGAGGGGCTGTGTGGCATCATATACAGGAGGCCTGTGGCGTTATCTACAGGGAGCAGTGCATATTGCAATCCACAAATAGCTATAAATACTCCAGAAAACAATGCAGAAAAACTAGGGAATCAACAAAGGTCTCTATGCTGTGAAAGCCGGAGAAAATAGTGTCTAGGTGAACATGTGACCTTTCTTTGGGTGTTTTCAGGTGGCTGGGACAAAAAAGCCTAAGGCCTTATTCACACGACAGTGAAAAAAAATGTCCATTAAAATTGATCAACTGTCAGTTTTTCATGGCCATTTTGCATCAGTTTGTCTCAAAATTTTCATCCATTTCCAGTCCATCTATCCGTTTTTAATGGCCGTTTGACATCCATTTTAAATCAGTTTTTCATGGGCGTTAAAAAAAACTGATGAATTTCATTGGTCAGGTTTTTTTTGTCACAGCCCCCTAAAAACACCCAAAGGAAGGTCAGATGTTCACCTACACACTATTTTCTGTGGCTTCTACTGCATAAAGACCTTAGTTGATTCCCTAGTTTTTCTGCATTGTTTTCTGGAGTATTTATAGCTATTTGTGGCTTGCAATATGTCCTCAGTACTGTAGACAGTGTACTTTGGAATTGGCTGATCTCTGGGCAATTTGGAGAGCCCTTGCCAGAGGCAGTAATTGTGCAGTACTGCTGCTCTGTTCCTATTCATGTGAATAGGAGTTGAGTTGCAGTACTGCAGCACATCCACTATTCAGTGTACACAGCCATTTGCTTCCAAAACCTGCCACTGCATAACATCCGGTGCTCGGAGGCAGCCGGAACAGATGATCGGTGCGGGGTCCGGCTGCCGTACCCCCATCGATCATGTACTGATGACCTATCAGTATGAAAAACCTACCCATGCATGGACAACCCCTTTATCTAAACTGTTGCTAAACTTTTAACATGTTATAGTGACATGTCAGAAGTTTTGATTGTTGGGGGCACAAGCACTGAAACCCCCACCTATCGCTAAAACTATGTGGCAGAAGCACTTAGGTGACCACTGGGCCCGCTGCGTTCATGATTGACTTTCCCAGGAGCGGTGTACGGACTGATACATTTTCTATTGAGCCCATACACCACTCTGAGGAAAGCCAATCATAAATAAAGTGTCACGGCGCTCTCCCAAGTGTTTATGCCGCTTCTTTTTAGCAATCCGTGGGGGTTGAAGTGCTCGGATCCCCAATGATAAAAAAGTTCTAACATCTCACTATGAGATATCACTTTTTTAAATAATTTCACCCTTTCAACTGGTTTTGTGTCCCCATGGGTTTTCATACTGCTGACCTATCCACAAGATAGGTTATCAGTATATGATCCGTGAGGGTGCAACAATCGACACCCACACACATCAGCTGAACCAGCTGCTTCTGTGCCCCTGAAGCTGTAAGCAGGGACAGGTGCCAGATGCAGCTCTGCTGTTATAGGACCACAGCTTCAGTACCCTGGCGCCACTGCTATACAGTATATCATGCCACACAGCCGCCCAGTAGGTCATGCCACACACCTCACTGTATATCATGCCACACACCTCACTGTATATCATGCCACACACCTCCCTGTTTATGATGTCACATACCTCCCTGTATATGATGCCACACACCTCCCTGTATATGATGCCACACAGACCCCCTGTATATGCCACACAGAACCCCTGTAGATGATGCCACACACCTCCCTGTATATGATGCCACACAGCCTCGCTGTAGATGATGCCACACAGACCCCCTGTAGATGATGCCACACTGCCCCCTGTAGATGATGCCACACACCTCACTGTAGATGTTGCCACACAGACCCCCTGTATATGCCACACAGCCCCGTTGTAGATAATGTCACACAGACCCCCTGTAGATGATGCCACACACACCCTCCCTGTAGGATTTTTCATGGGCTGTCTCTGTAAATTCTGGACAGTCCCTGAAAATTCACTACAGTTGACCACTATGTACAATGCCCCCTGTACTAGCACCACACTACCCTTGTAGTGAGCGCAACAATACACTACATTTATTTTTCAGCTGCCCTACATACTCACTGATGCAGCGCCATCTCCCATCTTCTTGAGTTGTGATCTCTCATCTACACGGGATCTGCGAAGGCGGCACGATTATGTCTTCGCAGAACCCGTGAAGACGAGAGACCACACCTGAAGACGATGGCGCTGCATCGGTGAGTTTGCCGCCGATAGCCAGCAAGGGGACTAGTAGTTCCCTTGCCAATCCCCATGGCACAGATCTGTTTTTAACGGTTGTTACATGCATTGACAGCCGTTAAAAACTGATCCATTGACTTCTATGGGGGCCGTCTGGCCGTTTTTAACTGTCGTGTGAATGTAGCCTTAGAGAAAGCCCCCTTGTTATCATTACAGACCTGGATAAATAGATCATGAGAGATATCTCTGTATTGTCCTTTGATGTATTTATATCTTTATTTCTTTCAACTTTTCCTGTTAGCTCCAGTGCTGATAAAATCCATATATGGACAGTTTCATAACTGGAGTTTCACAAGGCAGCTCAGGACTATTGTCTAATTTGCAGTGGGTGGTTCTAAGGATGTCAGTGACATTTCTGACTTGTTGGTCCACAGAGTGTAAAAACAATTTTCTTGCACATGCTGACCAAAAGCAGAGTGAATAATGCTGTCTGGCCAACTGAATGTTGTTGCAATGCTGCAAAGTGTTGGTTGTTTTAGTGTCAAATTTTCCTGTATTAGCTCCTCATCACTTTCCATTTCTCAGCCCATATATGTTACTCATACTTTATGAGTTTAGAGGATAAAAAAAAAAAAATTAATCCCACTAGTAGAAAGAGAAACACAACAGAACATATGATAGAGCTGTATAGTCCTATTTAATATGACTCCACCCTGGACGTGAAGTAAAATTGCGCCTTACTCAGATTTTAAAAAGTCACACGTAATAGATCTGAGTAAGGAGCAAATGTTGTGTAAAAAGGCACACATTTTCTTTAATCTGGTTTTGGCTGTATTAAACATAAAAAGGTGTATTTAACACAGTTTTTTTTGTTGCCACATTTTGGTAAAACTGACCTGTAGTCTTTTCTGTGTTTCTTTGTTCTTTATGCGTTTTAAAAGATGCAATAATTCTGTATTTTACCACTGACATTGACTCAATGGTAAATATCGTAATACAGTATGATAAGGAAATGTTATTCTGTTTTGGTACCTTTTTATATTTAAAGTGGCATCATTGAATGTTTCTTACCCTGGACTGTCGTTCCCGGCTCTTGCAGAGTCTAATACAATCAGGATGATTTTGATGCTTTTATTTTAACACCTGAAAAATGTGGTAATATCATAGGTATCAGAAAAAAGCGTGTTTAGAGAACTGATGACATATTCACAGGCACAATACATGCATATAGAAGACTATTGACATGTTGTATCATATAATTGTGCTTAACCCCTTAATGACCAAGCTTGTTTGGACCTTAAAATGCCCAAAAAAACAAGCATGTAATTTTGATTGCAAAAACAACAGATGTTTAATGAAGAATAATACATTATTTAAAAAGGACTATCTTTCCAGGATTTCTATATTAACCCCTTAATGACCAGCCTATTTTAGACGTTAATGACCAAGCTATTTTTTAAGTTTTTCCATCGTCGCATTCCAAGAGCTATAACTTTTTTATTTTTGCGTCGACATAGCTGTACAAGGTCTTGTTTTTTGCGGGACAAGTTGTATTTTTTAATAGCACCATTTTGAGGTACATATTATTTATTGATTAACTTTTATTAACTTTTTTTGGGGGGGGAATAGAAAAAAATCAGAAATTTCGCCCCACATTTTTCTGCGTCCTAAATCTACGCCGTTTACCGTGTGCTATAAATAACACAATAACTTTATTCAGCGGGTTGTTACGATTGCAACGATACCAAATTTGTATAGTTTTCGTATGTTTTACTACTTTTACACAGTAAAAACGCCTTTTTTTTCAAAATGATTTGTTTTTGTGTCTCCATATTTGAAGAGCCGTAACGTTTTTATTATTTCGCCGATGCGGTTGTATGAGGGCTTTTTTTTGCGGGACGACTTGTAGTATTTATTGGTACCATTTTGGAGTAGATGCGACTTTTTGATCACTTTTTAATCACATTTTTTTAAAGTCAGGATTCACAGAAAACAGCAATTTTTCCATCTTTTTTTATTTAATTTTTTTACGGCGTTCACCGTGCGGGTTAAATAATGTTATAGATTTATAGTCGGGGTCGTTACGGACGCGGCGATACCAAATATGTGTAACTTTTTTACATTATTTTGTTTTTTTAATAGTAAAGCACTTTGTAAGGGGAAAAAGTGGGTTTTTCATTTTTTTTTTCACATTTTTTTTTTATTAACTTTATTAAACATTTTTTTAAACTTTTTTACTAGTCCCACTAGGGGACTTTAATATGCGATTCTGCGATTGCTATTATAATACACTGCAATACTTTTGTATTGCAGTGTATTATGCCTGTCCGTTTAAAACGGACAGGCATCTGCTAGGTCATGCCAGAGGCATGACCTAGCAGGCATACACTACAGGCAGACCTGGGGGCCTTTATTAGGCCCCCAGCTGCCATCGCAGACACAGACACTCGGCGATCTTATCGCCGGGTGTCGGTGGGATGAGAGGGAGCTCCCTCCCTCTCTCCAAAACCACTCAGATGCGGTGCTCGCTATTGAGCACCGCATCTGAGGGGTTAAACGGGTGAGATCGATACTAATATCGATCTCACACGGCAGAGCAGGAACGCTCCCAGCCCTCAGCTGCCTCTAGCAGCTGAGAACAGGGAGATTTGACAGCTCCCTGCTCTGTTTACTTATTCCGATGCCGCGACGTAAAAAGTCTATGGCATCGGAATAAGGCCCGTTAGTGACCGACGTAAAAAGACTATGGGCCGGTCACTAACGGGTTAAGTAGCCTTCAATGTATTTTATAGATGCAGGAGTATTTAAATGTAGCCCAAGGTTATGTTGGCTTCAGTTTGACATATGATGACCGCTAAATAGTTATTTCATATTCTCTGCAGTACTAGATGAAATCATTCCTTATAATCCATTTGTATTGCTGGTATTATGTGATTATAAGAACCATCATATCTAATAACATGCTGTGTAGAAATGAAAACCAAACTTATGTTTTAAGATTGTGTTTAGTATGCGCATTCTGTGTATAACAAAGCCTTTTAGCAGGGCAGATGAGCATCAGTTGCATTGAAATAATGCTTATAAGATTCAAAACATATTTTGTAGATATGTAACTTATAAGATGAAGTGGTAGACTTTAAAGATTTACATTAATTCACGCCCGCATATATGCTATTAGAAGTTTTGCTAAGCAAATTGGTTCCAATAAATTGGCTGATCCTTTAACAATCAAATGTATTTCACTAAATGCCCAAGTTTGATTATCGCACACAAACATATCCTCTTGAATATACAAACATTAATCATAAATGATGTATTAGAAGAAATTTTCTCTGGGGATTTGTGAAAGCTCATAAAAGTACAGCCTATGTCAATCATACGTTTTGTTCCTGATGGAAATGTTTGTCATGCTTAACTGTTCTCGAGATTTACTTTCCAATTAGAAAACACGAACAATGTCACTGCTCAAAGAAGGGAATGAGAGACTAATTACCACTAAAGTATTAACATTTTTAACTATGTTAGGTTTTGTTATCAATTTCACTAGAGAACGATTAAAACCACATTGCCTTGTAATATGGTTTACAAGTGATATTTTTGTCTAGGACACAAAAGTCTAATACCCCATGTTTTTACAAATCCTATTTTATTGAAAACATTTACTATGTATCTAAGCTTAGAACAAGTATTTCTGAGCCCTTTAAAGGGATTTTCTGAGAATATACGTACATTAGGATAGGCAATCAATGAGGGATCAGTGGGCGGCTGGCCCCTGGTCGACCCCCAGAATCCAGAAAAAAATTAATGCAGCTCATGAGTACATACATACTCTGTAATTTCATTAATGCTATTCCTTTATGTATAATGTTCATATCTATAACACAAAAGTTTAATATAGTACCCCATGGTTTTACATATCCCAATTTATGTATGTATTTGTGCTTAGCACAAGGATTCTTGTAACCCTTAGCGTTTTTCTGGGAATATACTAGTCCTTCTCAGTGAATTAGAATATCATCAAAAAGTTACGTTATTTCAGTAATTCAATTTAAAAAGTGAAACTCATATATTATATAGAATCATTACATACAGAGTGATCTATTTCCAGCATTTTTTCTTTTAATGTTGATGATAATGGGAACAGTTAATGAAAACCCAAAATTTAGTGTCTCAGAAAATTACCATATTAAATAAGCCCAATTTCAAAAATGATTTTTAATACTGAAATGTTGGCCTACTGAAAAGTATGTACAGTATATACACTCAATACTTGGTCGGGGCTCCTTTTGCATGAATTACTGCATCAATGTGGCGTGGCATGAGGGCGATCAGCCTGTGGCACTGCGGAGGTTATGGAAGCCCAGGTTGCATTGATAGCGGCATTCAGTTAATCTGCATTGTTGCGTCTGGTGTCTCATCTTCCTCTTGACAATACCCCATCGATTTTCTATGGGGCTTAGGTCAGGCGAGTTTGCTGGCCAATCAAGCACAGTGATACTGTGGTTATTAAACCAGGTGTTGGTACTTTTGGCAGTGTGGGCAGTTGCCAAGTCTTGTTGGAAAATTAAATCAACATCTCCATAAAGATTGTCAGCAGATGGAAGCATGAAGTGCTCTAAAATTTCCTGAAGACGGCTGCGGTGACTCTGCACTTTTCTCGAAACCCCTTTAAAGAGATCCTGCCATTTTTAGCATCAATGACATATTGCTAGGTCTAGCAAGCTTCACATTCAGAGTGATTTAATATTGGAATAATTTAGAGCATTGAGAATCAGAGACTGGAAGATAATTAGCAAAGTAAATTTCTGTAATTTGCTTATCTTATTTTCTTACCATGGAAACCACAACAACATGATAAGTAAATGCTAGTAGTCTACTTTCTTAGAGTTAAATGTACTATGTCTGTCAATTCTCAAGTGCCGCTTTATTCATTGTAAAAAAAAATTAATAGGGCGTTGGCCTTTGGTTTAGTTTTCCGTTCATTTCTTCCGGCAGAGGAACAGATTAATGGAAAGACAAACAGAAAGTATAGTTTCTGTATGCAATACCATTGATTTTGATGGTATTTTTTGTTTTAAGTTTGTTTCAGTTTGCCCTTGTTCCGCTAGGTTTCTGTATTTTTCACAAAAAGAATAACATAGTGTGCTGCGCTATTGTTTCCGTGAAAAAAACAAAAAACCTAGCGGAACGGATGCAAACTGAAAACAAATTGAAACCAAAAAAATACCATTGAAATCAATTGTATTGCAAACGGAAATTAAACTTTTTGTTTGTCTTTCTGTTAATCTGTCCCTCTGACGGAACTGATGAACGGAGAGCCGAACGGAAGGCCAATGCTGATGTAAACAGGCCCTTAACGTTTCTTTTTTGTTGTTGTTGTTTTTTTTGCTGGTTCTATTTGTATTGAAAAGTTTAGTTAATTATGTTTGTCAGTAAAGTTAAAACAAAGTTTTTCCAAAGACATATAGAAGTCTATGGGCATGTTAGGCATATACAGTACGTTAGGAGGATTTCTCGTTGTATATACGAATATAGTAACCAACCGTCATCAGCTGTTCACATGGTCTATGTTGCACTGTACAAACTCTTGAAAGAGATGGTAGAATCTATAAGCTTTGTTCAATGTTTATTTATTTAACTTTTTTAATCAAATATTTTTTATTGATTTTTCAAAAATTGTACAATACAAAAACAAAACTAAACATACAAAACCTTCCCCTGACCCTCCCCCCAGGCACCATCTCATATGACAGAAAATAAGTATGTGGTTATACATATTCCAAAAAACAAGAAAGCATTATACAAGAGAATATGTACAGTACATTTTCAAGACAGACCTATATCTCCTTTAGGCACACCCATTCTTATCCTCCACAGTATACACATTTGAGCAGGACACAGTACTAAGAATCTTCACTTATGAAATACATGCAATTATATCTATCATCACATCAGCATTAAAGGTGCAAGTTCCGATACACGTAACCATGGACCCCATATGGATTCAAATTTTTTTAATAGCATTATGTTTTACACATACAGCAATCTTGAAATAGCATGCCTACCCCAGACATGAATCTGTATATGCATAACATACCCCAAAACACATTCCAGAGGAGTCCCCTGAAGTGCAATACCATATGTATCCTTAATCAGTTTCAGTATCGCCGACCAACGACCACAACATATGGATATCATCAGCCTCATCTTCCGAACATCTGGGACAGGTAGAGTCACCACGTATGCCAATATCGAAAATAAATTTAGGGGTCTTATATACTCTATGAATAATGTATAGTTGTGAGAGGCGCCCAGCCTCACTAAGAGAAACATTCAGAACTTCTTCCATGATATCCACCCATATCCCGCTCCCATTTACGAGAGGTAAGCATGGGATGTTTATCCAAAAATGTTCCTAATAATAATTGATAAATGGTGGAGATAACACCAGAGGTGCCGCTCCCATTATGCAATATAGCCAACATTCTGTCTGAATGTATAGTCACATCAGTGACTTTTCGCTGGGCATCATATGCATGTCTGATATGTAAATACTTATAAAAAGAACAATGTGGCAAGCCAAATTCATCCTGAATCTGTTGATATGTTTTAAACGTATCATCATAAATTAACTGCGACTGTCGAGAAATGCCACCCGACCACCATTCCTCGAAGCCCTCAAGAGAAAAGAACTCTTGCAGTGCCCGATTGCCCCATACAGACGTAAAAGCCATACATTTGCCTATAGCTCTAATTGACCTTGCCTTTTCCCAAACCTTATGCATTAGTGTATATGTGGGCATGTTTTTTTCCCAAAAGCAAATATTTATCTGCTTCTAAAACTGACAACAAAACATAGGAACCAAATTGCATCTGTAAAATCTCACCATTAGTTCCATTTGGTATATTTTCCCCCAAACCTTGAAATGTTGAGATTGGGATGCAAGGAAGTATAACTAAGGTTTGGCTAACCCGCTGTCATGTTTTGGTCAGTGTAAGATTTCTAATTTAAGTCTAGGGTGACCTTTTCGCCATAGTAGGTCCCTGAACAGTGCATTAACATGGTAAAAATAATGTAAAGGAATCCAGATATGCGAATTATGCAAAATGTACAACAACTGCGGCATTGGAATCATTTTTATGAGATTCGCCAGTCCCACAACTGACAAATATAGCTTATACCTAGAGATGAGCGAACCGGGACAACCGAACCCGGTTTCGGTCCGAACTTCAGGAAAAGTTCGGTTCGCAGCGAATCCGAACTTTACCGGGTTCGGCCGAACCCGTTTTGACCGAACCCGGCTACATTTTGGCGCCTGCCACATGTTACATCTAAAATGGAGGATTACAGAAGATCACCTGACATCAGGCTACCCCATAATGCCTTGCAAACGGCTCTCCCAGCCTATCGGGAGGCAGCATAGGGGCGGGCTCAAGCCTGCAATAAAAGTCTATGCACGGAGCTCAGCGGCCATTTTACAGACAGGAGCTGTAGGAATAGCATCTCTGTGCAGTAAGGGAAAGCTTTAGGAATCTAAAAGGCAGGAATTCAGAAATCGAAGGGGCTCATCCACTACTCACTACTCAGCCAGTGTGTGAATACGCTTTTATAAGGGGCTCATCCCCGTTGCATCCAACTTGCAATACAGGCAGCCTAGTAGTACTATAAGGCCCAGCATTCCCTGAGTGCACTGCAGCGAGGCTGATTGAAATTCTCATTCATTGCCATTTGCCAAGCCAGTGTCCGTGTGTGAATACGCTTTTAAAAGGGGCTCATCCCTGGAATAACAATCCAACTTGCCATACAGGCAGCCTAGAAGTACTACAACGCCCAGCATTCCCTGAGTGCACTGCAGCGAGGCTGATTGAAATTCTCATTCATTGCCATTTGCCAAGCCAGTGTCCGTGTGTGAATACGCTTTTAGAAGGGGCTCATCCCCATTGCATCCAACTTGCAATACAGGCAGCCTTTGTAGTAGTGGTAGTAGTAGTACTACAAGGCCCAGCATTCCCTGAGTGCACTGCAGCGAGGCTGATTGAAATTCTCATTCATTGCCATTTGCCAAGCCAGTGTCCGTGTGTGAATACGCTTTTAAAAGGGGCTCATCCCTGGCCGTTATTAACAGGATAACAATCCAACTTGCCATACAGGCAGCCTAGAAGTACTACAACGCCCAGCATTCCCTGAGTGCACTGCAGCGAGGCTGATTGAAATTCTCATTCATTGCCATTTGCCAAGCCAGTGTCCGTGTGTGAATACGCTTTTAAAAGGGGCTCATCCCTGGAATAACAATCCAACTTGCCATACAGGCAGCCTAGAAGTACTACAACGCCCAGCATTCCCTGAGTGCACTGCAGCGAGGCTGATTGAAATTCTCATTCATTGCCATTTGCCAAGCCAGTGTCCGTGTGTGAATACGCTTTTAAAAGGGGCTCATCCCTGGAATAACAATCCAACTTGCCATACAGGCAGCCTAGTAGTACTACAAGGCCCAGCATTCCCTGAGTGCACTGCAGCGAGGCTGATTGAAATTCTCATTCATTGCCATTTGCCAAGCCAGTGTCCGTGTGTGAATACGCTTTTAGAAGGGGCTCATCCCCATTGCATCCAACTTGCAATACAGGCAGCCTTTGTAGTAGTGGTAGTAGTAGTACTACAAGGCCCAGCATTCCCTGAGTGCACTGCAGCGAGGCTGATTGAAATTCTCATTCATTGCCATTTGCCAAGCCAGTGTCCGTGTGTGAATACGCTTTTAAAAGGGGCTCATCCCTGGCCGTTATTAACAGGATAACAATCCAACTTGCCATACAGGCAGCCTAGAAGTACTACAACGCCCAGCATTCCCTGAGTGCACTGCAGCGAGGCTGATTGAAATTCTCATTCATTGCCATTTGCCAAGCCAGTGTCCGTGTGTGAATACGCTTTTAAAAGGGGCTCATCCCTGGAATAACAATCCAACTTGCCATACAGGCAGCCTAGTAGTACTACAAGGCCCAGCATTCCCTGAGTGCACTGCAGCGAGGCTGATTGAAATTCTCATTCATTGCCATTTGCCAAGCCAGTGTCCGTGTGTGAATACGCTTTTAAAAGGGGCTCATCCCTGGAATAACAATCCAACTTGCCATACAGGCAGCCTAGTAGTACTACAAGGCCCAGCATTCCCTGAGTGCACTGCAGCGAGGCTGATTGAAATTCTCATTCATTGCCATTTGCCAAGCCAGTGTCCGTGTGTGAATACGCTTTTAGAAGGGGCTCATCCCCATTGCATCCAACTTGCAATACAGGCAGCCTTTGTAGTAGTGGTAGTAGTAGTACTACAAGGCCCAGCATTCCCTGAGTGCACTGCAGCGAGGCTGATTGAAATTCTCATTCATTGCCATTTGCCAAGCCAGTGTCCGTGTGTGAATACGCTTTTAGAAGGGGCTCATCCCCATTGCATCCAACTTGCAATACAGGCAGCCTTTGTAGTAGTGGTAGTAGTAGTACTACAAGGCCCAGCATTCCCTGAGTGCACTGCAGCGAGGCTGATTGAAATTCTCATTCATTGCCATTTGCCAAGCCAGTGTCCGTGTGTGAATACGCTTTTAAAAGGGGCTCATCCCTGGAATAACAATCCAACTTGCCATACAGGCAGCCTAGTAGTACTACAAGGCCCAGCATTCCCTGAGTGCACTGCAGCGAGGCTGATTGAAATTCTCATTCATTGCCATTTGCCAAGCCAGTGTCCGTGTGTGAATACGCTTTTAAAAGGGGCTCATCCCTGGAATAACAATCCAACTTGCCATACAGGCAGCCTAGTAGTACTACAAGGCCCAGCATTCCCTGAGTGCACTGCAGCGAGGCTGATTGAAATTCTCATTCATTGCCATTTGCCAAGCCAGTGTCCGTGTGTGAATACGCTTTTAAAAGGGGCTCATCCCTGGAATAACAATCCAACTTGCCATACAGGCAGCCTAGTAGTACTACAAGGCCCAGCATTCCCTGAGTGCACTGCAGCGAGGCTGATTGAAATTCTCATTCATTGCCATTTGCCAAGCCAGTGTCCGTGTGTGAATACGCTTTTAGAAGGGGCTCATCCCCATTGCATCCAACTTGCAATACAGGCAGCCTTTGTAGTAGTGGTAGTAGTAGTACTACAAGGCCCAGCATTCCCTGAGTGCACTGCAGCGAGGCTGATTGAAATTCTCATTCATTGCCATTTGCCAAGCCAGTGTCCGTGTGTGAATACGCTTTTAGAAGGGGCTCATCCCCATTGCATCCAACTTGCAATACAGGCAGCCTTTGTAGTAGTGGTAGTAGTAGTACTACAAGGCCCAGCATTCCCTGAGTGCACTGCAGCGAGGCTGATTGAAATTCTCATTCATTGCCATTTGCCAAGCCAGTGTCCGTGTGTGAATACGCTTTTAGAAGGGGCTCATCCCCATTGCATCCAACTTGCAATACAGGCAGCCTTTGTAGTAGTGGTAGTAGTAGTACTACAAGGCCCAGCATTCCCTGAGTGCACTGCAGCGAGGCTGATTGAAATTCTCATTCATTGCCATTTGCCAAGCCAGTGTCCGTGTGTGAATACGCTTTTAAAAGGGGCTCATCCCTGGCCGTTATTAACAGGATAACAATCCAACTTGCCATACAGGCAGCCTAGAAGTACTACAACGCCCAGCATTCCCTGAGTGCACTGCAGCGAGGCTGATTGAAATTCTCATTCATTGCCATTTGCCAAGCCAGTGTCCGTGTGTGAATACGCTTTTAAAAGGGGCTCATCCCTGGAATAACAATCCAACTTGCCATACAGGCAGCCTAGTAGTACTACAAGGCCCAGCATTCCCTGAGTGCACTGCAGCGAGGCTGATTGAAATTCTCATTCATTGCCATTTGCCAAGCCAGTGTCCGTGTGTGAATACGCTTTTAAAAGGGGCTCATCCCTGGAATAACAATCCAACTTGCCATACAGGCAGCCTAGTAGTACTACAAGGCCCAGCATTCCCTGAGTGCACTGCAGCGAGGCTGATTGAAATTCTCATTCATTGCCATTTGCCAAGCCAGTGTCCGTGTGTGAATACGCTTTTAAAAGGGGCTCTGAAATGTCTGGGAAAAAAAAGGTTGTGAAAGGACGGGGTAGAGGAAGAAACACCCATGCCGTCTCCTCTTCCAGTCCAAATGTTGGATCTGTTGGTGCCAGACCCAGTAGCAGCATTTGTGGCACAAGACATGTGCCCAGTTCCACTAGTAGCAGCTGCCATGTGCCTGCTAGTAGTAGTATCAGCAAGCCAGACTTGTCCATCTCCTCCGGTGGGCGGGTTACTTTAGACAATACGGCCATTGTGGACTGGTTGGCTGGCTCGCGGTCATCTCAGCAGGAAGACTCTGACGATCTGGCTTCAAGCCAGGTTTCGTTGGATTCCAGATCCTCTACAGTTCCTTGGCACGGTGACAGTAGTAATATAGGTATTTCTAGCGTTTCCATTCCATCATCTATGTCTTCGCTCCCCCTTCCTAGCGGGAAGCCATCTTTCCTGAGAGTCCTAAGAGACATCTCCTCGGGTGCGAAGGAAGATACTGAACAACATAGTGATGATGATGATTTGTTTTCCGCGAGTCAGCCAACGGAGTGTGTTGCGGCGGTGGTGGAGGTGGAAGCGGTGACCGAGACGCATAGCTGCGGTAGTGGGGGTGTTGGTGGTGGTAGCCGTGGTGGCAGACGCAGTAATGAGGGGGGGCATGGAGCCCGCCATGATGTCACATCACATTCACAACACAGTGACAGAAGTGGCGGGGATGATGAGGAAGGCTATGATGATGATGTTGTTTTAGACAGGACGTGGGAACCAGGTGACGAGGTGATGACGGCGTCAGAGGAGGAGGGTAGTAGTGGCGGCACTGGATGTGATAAACAGCCAAGCCGAGGTAGGGGCAGAAGTCAATCTGCAAAACGTTGCAGCGGTAGGGTCAGCTCAGGAGCCGGTGACGGCGACACAGATGCTGGTGTAGGTTCCCGAAAAAAGCCTGCCAGACAAGGGGCAAGCTCGGGTGGTTGTGGTGGTGGTGGTGGTGGTGGACGTGGTACTACCTCTTTACGGTACTCTGCCGTGTGGCAATTTTTCTGTACCTTCCCAGAGGAGGAAAACATGGCACAGTGCCGTATCTGCAAGCAGAAAGTAAGGCGTGGGCAGGGCAGCAATGTAGGAACTACTGCTCTACGTAAACACATGGAACGGCATCACAAGGCCATGTGGGACAATCAACATGCCCCACCATCATGTACATCTAATGAAGACCCCTCTTCCGCTGCTGCTGCTGCTCCGAGTCCCTGTCATCTAAGTAGTAGCCAGGCCTTATCCACCATGTCGTTGTCATCATCATCATCACTGTCATCTAGTGCTCCTCCTATGTCCCGTCAGTTATCCATTACGGAATCGTTGTCCAATAAGCAACAATATATACCCAGTCATCCACTTGTCGTGCGGCTTAATTCACACCTGGCAAAGTTGTTGGTGGTGCAGTCGCTGCCATACCACCTGGTCGACTCCGCCGGCTTCAAGCAATTGATGGCGTGCGCTCAGCCTAGGTGGCGAATACCTAGCCGACATTACTTCTCCAAAACAGCTGTCCCTGCCTTGCACAAGCATGTGGAGGAAAAGGTGTCCAAGTCCTTGCAATTATCCGTGTGCAGCAGGGTACATGCCACCGTCGACACGTGGAGCAGCAACTATGGGCAGGGACAGTACATGTCTTTCACGGCCCACTGGGTCAATATTTTGCAGTCCGATGCACCACCGCAGCAATGCCAGGCATTACCACCTCCACGCTTGTATGTTTCTAGTTCAACTCCGGACACCAGGCGCCTACCATCCTTCTCCTCCTACTCCTCCTCCTCCTCCTTGCCTTCCTCCTTGGAGGTCTTCCCGTCCCCGACAGGACACAGCGTATCTTCCACTCCTCCTCCCTCCTCTTTTCATAGGTGCAAGGTGAAGCGCCACAACGCTGTCTTACACCTGCTGAGCCTGGGCGAGAAAAGCCACACAGGGCAGGAGCTGCTGCTGTGCATCAAGGAGGAAATCGCACGCTGGCTGTCTCCTCTGAAACTCACACTGGGCAATGTTGTCTCTGATAACGGCAAGAACGTTGTGGCTGCACTGCGTCTAGGTCACCTGACACACGCTCCTTGCATGGCACATGTGATCAATCTGGTCATAACACGCTTCTTAAAGTCATATGTTGGTTTGAAGGGTGTGCTGGCCATGTCCAGGAGGGTTTGCGTTCGCTTTAGACGTTCGTATGCATTTAAGCACGCCCTCCTGGACTTGCAGCGTCAAAACAATCTCCCAGAACACAGCCTGATTTGCGACGTTCCAACACGATGGAATTCCACCCTGCACATGTTGGACCGTCTGTACGAACAGCGGAAAGCCGTGAATGATTTCCTGATGCAGCAGACGGGCAGCGTTTGGAGCCAGTGTAATTTCGAGCTCAGGCACTGGCAGCTGGTTAGAGACGCATGTCGCGTTTTGAGGCCCTTTGAAGAGGCCACACGATTTGTGAGCCGTGACGCTAGCGGAATGAACGATGTTATGCCGCTGATATTCATTATGGAGCAAACGCTCACAGCGATGATTCAGCAAAGGATGGAGGAAGGATCACATCTGGCTATGGATGTTGAGGAGGAGGAGGAGGATGAGGAAACAGGACCTGAAGAGGAGCTGGATTTGGAGATGGAATCACAGGAAGGGATAGGGGACGAGGCAGCCGCACAACATGACAGTGATGGTGGTGATGACGAGTCTGACGACGACCTTGATGATGGACAACCATGGCAGTATGGGGCGGAGATGGAACCAACCGGGCCCTCTGAAACGCTGGCCAGGATGGCGAGCTGTATGCTTCGTTACTTGCGCGCTGACTGTCGTATTGTTAGCATGAAGCAAAGAGATGACTACTGGATAGCCACACTTTTAGACCCTCGGTATAAAGCCAGAATGGGGGAGTTTTTTGCGCCTTCCGAGAGGGAGGCAAAATTGGCTTATTATAGAGAGAAGCTATGCAGCCAGCTTGTCATGGCTTTCAAACGGCAGACACCCGCTGCAAGCATGTCTGACCGGGGGGCCACTCTCCGCTCCCCACTGTCTCATCGTTCCACCGCCTCTGGCAGAGCTACCTCTGCAATAGGCGGCAGCCGTGGCAGCAGCGGCAGCAGCAGCAGCAGCAGCAGCCAATTCAGTTTGGAAAATATGATGACAACATTTTTACATCCAATACCCCGACCTGACACACATCGTAGCACTAGTCACCAAAGGGATGTTCACCATCTCCAGGTGCAGCACCTAAACAACCAGGTTCACTCGTACTTGGACTGTGCCCTTTCTCCGTCAGAAATGCTGATCCCAGACCCCATGGACTTCTGGGTCAGCAGATTGGATCATTGGCAAGAACTGGCCCAGTTTGCCATGGGTGTACTGTCTTGTCCACCCTCCAGTGTAGCGTCAGAGAGGGTATTCAGCGCAGCAGGGGGCTTCGTCACCCCTAAGCGAACAAGATTGTCCGCCAACAGCTTGGAAAATCTCACGTTTCTGAAAATGAATCAAGCGTGGATCGGTGAGGATTTTAAAACCCCTGTGCCTGATGCCACTGATTAGATCTTACATTGCTGCTGCTGCTGCCGCCTGCTACTGCCGCCTGCTACTATGGGATTCTGTCCTGTCCACTCTTTTTTTAATGTGCCGCTGTTGGTGCTGCAGCTGCTACTACTTCTACCACCAATCCACCCCAGTGCCGTCTGCTACAAGCAGGCCTGCCCCACCAGAGGGCTTTGTCCTGTGACTCTCCAGTCTCTTTTTTTAATGTGCTGCTACTACTGCTACTACTGCTTGCACCCTTGCTGTCTGTGTTGGCTAGTACCTCTACTACCACCAATACACCTACACTGCCATCTGCTACAAGCAGGCCTGAGGCCTGCCCCACTACAGGGCTTTGTCCTCCTGTGACTGTCCAGTCTCTTTTTTTAATGTGCTGCTACTACTGCTACTACTGCTTGCACCCTTGCTGTCTGTGTTGGCTACCTCTAATACCACCAATACACCTACACTGCCGCCCGTCTGCTACAAGCAGGCCTACCCCACCACAGGGCTATGTCCTGTGACTGTCGTCCAGTCTCTTTTTTTAATGTGCTGCTGCTACTACCAGTCCTACCACCCTTGCTGTCTGTGTTGGCTAGTCTACCTCTACTACCACCAATACACCTCCACTGCCGTCTGCTACAAGCAGGCCTGAGGCCTGCCCCACCACAGGGCTTTGCCCTCCTCTGACTGTCCAGTCTCTTTTTTTAATGTGCTGCTACTACTGCTACTACTGCTTGCACCCTTGCTGTCTGTGTTGGCTACCTCGACTACTACCACCAATACACCTCCACTGCCGCCCGTCTGCTACAAGCAGGCCTGAGGCCTGCCCCACCACAGGGCTTTGTCCTCCTCTGACTGTCCAGTCTCTTTTTTTAATGTGCTGCTACTACTGCTACTACTGCTTGCACCCTTGCTGTCTGTGTTGGCTACCTCGACTACTACCACCAATACACCTCCACTGCCGCCCGTCTGCTACAAGCAGGCCTGAGGCCTGCCCCACCACAGGGCTTTGCCCTCCTCTGACTGTCCAGTCTCTTTTTTTAATGTGCTGCTACTACTGCTACTACTGCTTGCACCCTTGCTGTCTGTGTTGGCTACCTCGACTACTACCACCAATACACCTCCACTGCCGCCCGTCTGCTACAAGCAGGCCTGAGGCCTGCCCCACCACAGGGCTTTGCCCTCCTCTGACTGTCCAGTCTCTTTTTTTAATGTGCTGCTACTACTGCTACTACTGCTTGCACCCTTGCTGTCTGTGTTGGCTACCTCGACTACTACCACCAATACACCTCCACTGCCGCCCGTCTGCTACAAGCAGGCCTGAGGCCTGCCCCACCACAGGGCTTTGCCCTCCTCTGACTGTCCAGTCTCTTTTTTTAATGTGCTGCTACTACTGCTACTACTGCTTGCACCCTTGCTGTCTGTGTTGGCTACCTCGGCTACTACCAGTCTACCACCAATACACCTCCACTGCCGCCCGTCTGCTACAAGCAGGCCTGAGGCCTGCCCCACCACAGGGCTTTGTCCTCCTGTGACTGTCCAGTCTCTCTTTTTTTTAATGTGCTGCTACTACTGCTACTACTGCTTGCACCCTTGCTGTCTGTGTTGGCTACCTCTAATACCACCAATACACCTACACTGCCGCCCGTCTGCTACAAGCAGGCCTACCCCACCACAGGGCTATGTCCTGTGACTGTCGTCCAGTCTCTTTTTTTAATGTGCTGCTGCTACTACCAGTCCTACCACCCTTGCTGTCTGTGTTGGCTAGTCTACCTCTACTACCACCAATACACCTCCACTGCCGTCTGCTACAAGCAGGCCTGAGGCCTGCCCCACCACAGGGCTTTGCCCTCCTCTGACTGTCCAGTCTCTTTTTTTAATGTGCTGCTACTACTGCTACTACTGCTTGCACCCTTGCTGTCTGTGTTGGCTACCTCGACTACTACCACCAATACACCTCCACTGCCGCCCGTCTGCTACAAGCAGGCCTGAGGCCTGCCCCACCACAGGGCTTTGTCCTCCTCTGACTGTCCAGTCTCTTTTTTTAATGTGCTGCTACTACTGCTACTACTGCTTGCACCCTTGCTGTCTGTGTTGGCTACCTCGACTACTACCACCAATAAACCTCCACTGCCGCCCGTCTGCTACAAGCAGGCCTGCCCCACCACAGGGCTTTGTCCTGTGACTGTCGTCCAGTGTCTTTTAATGTGCTGCTACTACTCACCCTTGCCAATAAAAAGGGTCAATTTTTGGAGGGCTTGTGAAAAGCCATTGCTTGTTGCTTTTACATCCATGTATGGAAGAACCCCGGCAGGCATCTGCCAATAAAAAGGGTCAATTTTTGGAGGGCTTGTGAAAAGCCATTGCTTGTTGCTTTAATGCTTTTACATCCATGTATGGAAGAACCCCGGCAGGCATCTGCCAATAAAAAGGGTCAATTTTTGGAGGGCTTGTGAAAAGCCATTGCTTGTTGCTTTAATGCTTTTACATCAATGTATGGAAGAACCCCGGCAGGCATCTGCCAATAAAAAGGGTCAATTTTTGGAGGGCTTGTGAAAAGCCATTGCTTGTTGCTTTAATGCTTTTACATCCATGTATGGAAGAACCCCGGCAGGCATCTGCCAATAAAAAGGGTCAATTTTTGGAGGGCTTGTGAAAAGCCATTGCTTGTTGCTTTAATGCTTTTACATCCATGTATGGAAGAACCCCGGCAGGCATCTGCCAATAAAAAGGGTCAATTTTTGGAGGGCTTGTGAAAAGCCATTGCTTGTTGCTTTAATGCTATTACATCCATGTATGGAAGAACCCCGGCAGGCATCTGCCAATAAAAAGGGTCAATTTTTGGAGGGCTTGTGAAAAGCCATTGCTTGTTGCTTTAATGCTTTTACATCCATGTATGGAAGAACCCCGGCAGGCATCTGCCAATAAAAAGGGTCAATTTTTGGAGGGCTTGTCAAAAGCCATTGCTTGTTGCTTTTACATCAATGTATGGAAGAACCCCGGCAGGCATCTGCCAATAAAAAGGGTCAATTTTTGGAGGGCTTGTGAAAAGCCATTGCTTGTTGCTTTTACATCCATGTATGGAAGAACCTCGGCAGGCATCTGCCAATAAAAAGGGTCAATTTTTGGAGGGCTTGTGAAAAGCCATTGCTTGTTGCTTTTACATCCATGTATGGATGAACCCCGGCAGGCATCTGCCAATAAAAAGGGTCAATTTTTGGAGGGCTTGTCAAAAGCCATTGCTTCTTCTTTTACCACCTTATATGTATGAACCCTGGCAGGCATCAGCCGCCTAAAATGGTAAATTTTTGTACCTTTTTTAACAATGCATTAAGCATACAACATGCACAAGTGCAGTGGTTTCTGTTAGTTATCTCCGTGTCCCATCCGTTTTCCTAGAGCCATACATGTTGGCGTAACTTTGACACCAACTTTGCATTAAAGACAGCTCAAAAGTACTTGGATACACTCATGGGTGACCTAAGAGTGTTATACAGGGCTTCTAGGGCTTTAAAACAGTGTTATACACGATTTTTAGGGGCTTTCTTGTATTACAGGTTCGGTCAGAACTAGTTCGGTCCGAATCGAACTTTTGCACGAAATTCGGCGAACTTGCCGAACCGAACTTTTCATAAGTTCGCTCATCTCTACTTATACCACGCTGTTATTTTCATTTTAAATTTGACCAAAAGAGGTTGTAAATTAAGGGATATATAATCCAGAAGAGAGCCTGAAACTTCTATCCCCAAATATTTACATTTTTGTACACATAATATGGGATTATCATGAACCCTTGGGGCAGTGCGCAGTTGGTCAACAGGGAGCAAGTTCGATTTATCCCAATTTATTTTAAAGCCAGATAACGCACCGAAATGTTCAATAAGGGATATTGCTTCTGCTATCGATCCACTGACATCTCCTAAAAAGAGAAGCATGTCATCTGCATAAAGTGCCACTTTTTCCTGCCAAGATCCATATGAGAATCCCTTAATATCATCAGACAAACCTTAAGTTGCTGCCAGTGGCTCCACCGCAATGACAAACAATAAGGGCGATAATGGGCAGCCATGCCTAGTTACTCTAAATTGAGCAGACAATCCTCCATTGGCTCGTATTCAAGCTTTAGGACAAGAATACAAAATCTTAATCCATGATATAAAGGAAGATCTGAATCCCATAGCCTCCAAGGTGCACCATAGACATTGCCATTCCACACTATCAAACACTTTGGCAGCGTCTAGGGAGAAAATAGCTCTGTCCCCTACGTTATCTGCCTATAACTAGAGATTTAGAAATAGGTTTCCCAGGTTCATAGCAGTGGATTTTGCAGGCATAAAGCCGGACTGATCCGGGTGTATAATGGTAGATATATCTTTATTTAATCTCAAGGCTAAGGCTTTCGCCAAGATCTTAACATCAGCTAATTGAGGATCTTTCCCCGGTTTTGGCAAAACCACAATAATAGTCACTTGCATAGAAGCCGGCAAGGAGCCATGAGTCAATGAATGTTGAAAACACTTCCAGCAATTTAGGTAGAAGTACGGCATTGTATGTTTTATAAATTTCAACTGACAAGCCATCTGCCCCAGGTGCCTTATCATAACCCATCTGTCTGACAGCGTCTTCCAATTCCTCCAGCGTAAGCGGGACATCCAGAAGATCTTTAGCCTCCCCGGACAGCTGAGATAATTGTGCTCTAGCTAGTAATGAGAAAATATCATTTCTGGAAGGATGCACCTTGGAGGTATATAGGTCAGAGTAGAAGTCCCCCAAAACCTCTAGTATATCCGAAGTCTCCGTAACTACAGGGTGGGCCATTTATATGGATACACCTAAATAAAATGGGAATGGTTGGTGATATTAACTTCCGGTTTGTGGCACATTAGTATGTGGGAGGAGGGAAACTTTTCAAGCTGGGTGTTGACCATGGCGGTCATTTTGAAGTCTGCCATTTTGTATCCAACTTTAGTTTTTTCAATGGGAAGAGGGTCTTGTGACACATCAAACTTATCGAGAATTTCACAAGAAAAACAATGGTGTGCTTGGTTTTAATGTTACTTTATTCTTTCATGAGTTATTTACAAGTTTCTGACCACTTATAAAATGTGTTCAAAGTGCTGCCCATTGTGTTGGATTGTCAATGCAACCCTCTTCTCCCAATCTTCACACACTGATAGCAACACCGCAGAAGAAATGCTAGCACAGGCTTCCAGTATCCGTAGTTTCATTTGCTGCACATCTCGTATCTTCACAGCATAGACAATTGCCTTCAGATGACCCCAAAGATAAAAGTCTAAGGGGGTCAGATCGGGAGGCATTTCTTCTGGGGTGTTGCTATTAGTGTGTGAAGAGTGCACAGTTTTCAAGGCATCTATATGAGAAACATCTTGTTGTGCTTTTGCTATCATTGCCAACATGTGACCAGCCTTCTCACCTTCTTCCAAATTTTTTTTGCATGAAACTGCCTCTTTCTACCAGCTACTTCTAGATATGTAGATTTAATACTTCCTGTGCGGATTTTAGTCGAGTTTGATGTACCTAAGTAGGGCTCTAAATAAATGCCTCCTCAGACCTACGCATTTCCTGATGTAGATTTTTATCTAAAGTCCTAGCTGCTGTTTGGTGTCTATTGATTGCTTGTATAAACAAGCCACGTAAAATGCCTTCATCGCATCCCAGACATAAGGGACAGAAGAGGAACCGCAATTAATGGGAAAGTAATCCTCAATCTTTTGGGTAATGTATCCCTGCTTGTCAACTAGAGTTAGCCAGAAGGGGTTCAGTTTCCACATCTGAGGTCCATGTGAACCCTGGGTATTAATGTCAACAGAGACCTTAAGTGAAGAGTGATCAGATAACGTTCTAGGGAGAAATTCTACATGACTGACCAAGGACAGCGTACATACATTTCCTAAAGCCAAGTCTATCCTGGATAAAGAAGAGTAAGTGGATGAGCAACTTGAGAATTTCCTTTCATGAGGATGTCTTAACCTCCACATATCCAGTAAGCCCAACTCTCGTATAAGAATGCCAAACAGAGTCATAGCTTCACTGTCATCCCTAACATTATCTCTACATTTGTCACAATTGGAGTCAGGAATATTATTAAAATCTCCAAGAAAAATCAGAGGTATCCCAGGCTTATCTGCCACGAAAGACATGGCCCTAAGCAGTACTCTATTAGAATAAAGAGGTGGTATATATATAGATATTATTATGAACAGTTTTGAGTATATGGTACATAATACACAAATATATTGCCTTTCTTTATCTACCTCCATGTCTAAGCATTTAAATGGAATTTGTTTGTGTACTAATATGCTGACTCCCCTAGAATACACTGAGAACGTGGAATGGCAGCTAAATCCCACCCATCGCCTTTGTAGCTGTTGTAATCTTTAATCTATCAAATGTGTCTCTTGTAGACACACAATCGCTGGTTGGTGTTTGTTTAGGTATTGAAAAATGGCATGACGCTTTGTAGCATCAGCCACTCCCTTAATATTCCAGCTAATAAATCTGACCGAGCTAGACATATTCATAAGAGGACACAGAATTGAACATGCCATATCGCTGCTTAGAACAAAGATGTATGCCCCCTCTACACACACATACAATCATATATTGTGCCAACTTTAACCCCGGAACCACAAAAAAAACATATATGAACATGTCGATCCTCTCCCGCCAGGAGAGTGGGCATCCAAATTCCTAATAGTGCAATGTTTAGAACCATAGAAAAGTTGTGTATAGCATATCAACATATACAGTAAGAACATATATCCTGCTTTTCAACAATACACTTGCTAGGCGTAGAGCCCATGAATTCTGCCCAATAAACCAATAGAGTGCATCAAGCCAGGTCACATACTCATTTGTTCAACAGTTAACAGAGTTCAATTTCTATAAGACATCTGTAGAAGTAGAACATGTGAATTATAATTCAGGTTGCCATGGCTCGTATTTGCCGTTCGTGGCCATCAAGCCATTGCATTGCCATTTTTGGGCTGTCGAAGAAATGAGTTCCTCCCAGGGCGGCAACATGCAATTTTGCTGGGTACAACATAGAATATGATACTTTCTCAGCCTTTTCTTGAAATCTTGAAAACGTGCTCTTTTACGCTGAACCTCCGCTGAATAATCCAGGAAGATGGAGACTTTCCCGTCATTTATAGCCAAATCCTGAAGGTCCCGCGCTTTTCTAAGAACTATATCCTGGTCTCTATAGTGTAGTAATTTAGCCAATATAGGCCATGGCGGATGTCTGGGTGCTAAAGGGCGGGTAGGTACCCGATGAGCCCTTTCAATAGCAAATAATGGGGTGAAGGTGTCTTCCCCAAAAGAAGTGCGCAACCATTTCTCCACATATTCTGTGCAGTTAGATCCTTCAGATTTTTCCGGTATTCCAATGAGTCTGACATTGTTACGACTTAGCCTATTTTCCAGGTCGTCCATTTTATTGAACAAAGCCACAATATCTTGAGTCTACTTTTTAGTCCTTCATAGTAGTTAACATTTGTTCTTCCAAGTCAGTGACCCGACACTCCACTTCACCAAGCCGTTCATTAACTTTCTGCTTATCATGTCTTATGATGGCTATATCCTCCTTTATGGCACCCAGCTTTACATTCATGGTGGATAGTGTAGATTTGCAATAATTAATAGCCAAAAAGACGTCTCAGGGAGTGGGTTCATATCCCACAGTTGTTTTCTGAGCAGGGAGCGGCTACCCCTTCGTCATGCCATCAGGTTTGTCAGTAGAGCGGGAAGACTCTGCATCCGCCATCTCCTCAACTGAAGTGCTGGGTTCTGAAATATGTAAGTCCAGATTTGCTGACGGGTTATGTGTATCAGGAGTGTGCGCAAAGCGTTCCAACCTGGCAGCTATCGTGACCACAGGCTCCAAAGGCTGAGCAACAAGCCCAGGTATTACCTCTGCAGCGCCATTTTGTGGGTCCCTGTCAGCATTCCTCTGTGAGAATCGCCTTGCTTCTAGTCATATCTGCACACACCCAACTATCGACCGGTGTGACGGTTGGTGATCAGAAGCAAACTATCAGTTCAAGTAAGTAAAATTAAACACCTCGGGCAAAGTATTCGGATACTTATCAGGATTTCTTGCAGGAGCTCAGAAACGTGCATCTCACAACATGCTCAGTCAGGCCACGCCCCCCCTTTATTCAATGTTTAAAGCAAATGAGAGTCATGTAGATTTGAACAATCAATTGAGAAGAAATTTTTTAAAGATTTGCTCATCTACCCTTAATCTAAAACTTGACTTCTTTGAGCCTACATTATAGCTGCAGCCCAGCTTCTGTACATACATTAAAAATGTTTCTACACATTATTTTTTTTTCTTTTACTGTATCTCTTTTTTCATACAACTACCTCTAAATAATTCTGTCTTGAAATCAGTGGTGGAAATATCGCTATAGCCGCCATAATAGCTGATATGGGCCCCGGGTGACTGCCACATTCAATTATATCTGCGTCCTTGGGTTGCAGATACAATTAAATACTATGGCAGAACAGGAAATTAGCTCCCGGCTCTGCCATTCACTAGGCTACAGGCTACGTTAGGTTTGCAGCCTATAAGGTGCTGGGACAGGATCCCTGCGCAGGCCAGCACTGTTAGGAAACGTACGTCACTTTTAGGTTATCATGACTACTTGCCAAGCTTCTGGGTGGTCCTGGTTTGAGATGCAGAGCCAGAGCCAATCTTATTTCTCTGTCTGCAACCTATCTGGGCCAAGGGTGGAGTATTTCAGTCTGTTCAGTTTTTTCATCAAGCTCCTCGTTACACCCTGAAACTCCTTGACTATTTGGACTCTTTGAACTGGACTTCGGCTTTGTCTTTGGATTTGCCCTCTACTCACTGATTTGGATATTGTGCTCACAGGTGGTTTTGACCTCTGCAACTCCAGGTATTCTTCTGTTTTGCAATTTGAAATTTTAGTCTCTCCCGGTTTGAACTCTGCTTGTTGATCACCTCCCTGGCTTTCTGGTTATTCTTTCTAGTATTGCCTGCAAGTGCACCTCCTGTCCAACACCATATTCAGTAAAAGCAACATGGGTTCTATGCGGCCAAATCCAACCTGCCTTGCGATGGGCTCTGGTGAAGACCATAGAGTGGTGACATACTTGAGGTAGCTGATTTACTTTTATGCTTGATCCAGATAGTCTCTAGCTGCCTTTGGGGTATTGCTCGTATAGCAATTCCATAAAGTTTCACCCTGGGGAATTGCATAAGTAGTGATTCCCTGACAAGCACGATCACATCACTTGATCACGATGGCTTACGCTAGGGTACCATCTTGGTGTGTCATAGGCTGCTGAGGAGGCTGTGGAGTAGCGCAGTTTGTTGTGGAAACAGGGCTAGTTGAGTAAAAAAAAAATATGTTTGGGGGCACTATCTATGAGGGCGGCTCTGGGGCACTATCTATGAGGGGGGCTGTGTGGCACTATCTACAAGGTTGGGCTGTGTGGCACTATTTACAAGGGGGGACTGTGTGGCACTATCTACAAAGGGGGCTGTGTAGCACTATCTACAAGAGGGGGCTGTGTGGCACTATCTACAAGGCGGCTGTGTTATATGATCTACAAAGGCGGTCTGTGTGGTGCTTTATACAAAAGGGGGACTGTGTGGCACTATCAACAAGGGACTGTGTGGAACTATCTACAAGGGGGACTGTGGGGCACCATCTACAACAGGGGGCTGTGGGGCACTGTCTACAGGGGCAGTGTGGGACTATCTACAGTGGGCAGTGTGGCACTATCTACAAGGGTGTATGTGTGTGACACTATCTAGAGGAGTACCGTGGGATTATTATAAATGGAATTTCATAAAATAGGGGTGGTAGAAGATCAATAACTAGGCAGCCTAGCTGTATTTTTAAATTGCACACAGAGTTGATAAATGTTAATTGTCGGGAGGGTGTATGTTGTGGGGGAGGGGGGCAGTCAAAAGTTTGCTATGGGGCCCAGTCTTTCCTAGTTACGCTCCTGCTTAAAATATAATGCAAAACACATATCACTTGAAAATGATTAACCCGGTCCTTTTTTAATTTTCATATGATATACTAAACCCCACCACTAAACTTTATGCAATAGCATGGTTAATAATCTGTTTCTATTTAAAAAAAAAAAAAAAGAAATCATATTATATCAATTATTTTATACCAAGAAGGTTATTCATCCTATTTTAATGTATTTTTTTCCGCAGTTCTTTGAATAAATTAGCATATGCAATAAGGAACAGGTCACTCTGGTGAGTACCTGATACATCACACCTATTAACTACTCTTCAATAAGCAAAGAGAAAAAGTTGTAATCCCACTGTTTGAATTTTACATAACAGCAAATTCAGAAGAGTCATGGATAGTCAAGAAATTGTGAAAATGTACATTCCCAAGAAAAGATTAAATACTTTTATAAAACCAGACAAGGCATGTGATTTGAATAATATTATAGATCACCTTTCAATTAATTTAGTGTGTTGTTATGTTGGAAATATAAACTATTATTTATTGATATAATAAAATAACATACTTTTTTACTTTTGAAATGTAACCTTTTTTAGATTCTACATTCTACAGGGATGGTCAATCTTCTGCTGAACCTATCTCCTAATATGTTGAAAGAACCTGGAATGAGACCTGCAGCTTTATTACAACGAGGCTTTTTTGCAAACTGAAAGTTTAAGCAGTTCCCCTCCACAGATAATCCAATCTGAAACCTCTCATTGGGTAGGGGGTAGGGGGGGGGGCAATAAAATGTGTCCATTATAGCAGGAATTATTTGTGTACTTACCATCTAACATCTTGGTAACCTCTTATTTCTTTGACCATATAGACCTAATAAGTTTGATTTTTATTAAGTCTCCTTAAACCCCTATTTTGAAACGAAGGACGCAACAATATTTTTCGTTTTCTCATTTCAGCATGCCAAAAGCCATAACTTTTTTATTTTTCCATCAAAGTATCCATGTAAGGACTTGTTTTTGCAGAACAATATGTTTTTTTCTTGGGTTATATATAATGTATTGTATAACTTTTGTTAACTTTTTTTTTTGGAAGAGTTAAGTTTACCAAGCAGTATAAGTGACATGATAACTTTATATTCATTTGGTATTGCTGTAATCGTAGAAACCCACAGAATAGTTTTTTTTTCACTTTTTCCAGATAAAAACACTTTTTGAAAAAAATTATCTGGTTTTTTTGTCGCTGCATTCCAAGACCCCTAACACTCTTATTTTTCCATAGATAGAGCTCTACAAGGGGTTGTTTTTTTGTGGGCCGAGTTTCAGTTAGTATTGGTACCATTTTGGGGTACATGTTTTTGCTGGTAATTTTTAAGGGTATATACACATGGGGCAGATTAGCTGCGGATTTTCCGCAACAGATTTAATCGCAGAAAATCTACAGCGTATTACAGTAGCAGCAAAGGGAATGAGAGCTGAACAAATCTCAGCCATATGCTGTATAGAAAAATCTGCTGAGAAAACATGCATAAATTGACCTGCGTTGCGGTCTCTTAATCTTTGCACTTTTGTTGCGGTTTTTCCCCATTGAGTTCAATGGGAGACAAAAGCTGCAATCAAGAGCAAATGTTGCGATTTTTGCAGCAGAAAAGCTGTGATTCCGCCCGCAAAAATAGCAAATTTAAAAAAAAAAAAAGAATTCTTGTTTAAATTGCACAAAAAAGTATATACCTTCCCCAGGCAATGTCATAGCCATGTCTCCTTGTTCCATCAACAGTTCACCATGCAGCCCGGCCTCCTTGGATGATTTTTTATCGTTTCATGTGACTGCTCCAGCTAATCACAGGCTGTAGAGGTCACATGGGGCTGTAACGTCATCACAGGAGGCCGGGCTGCGCGGAGACCAGAGACGCCTCGCTATAGCAACCTTAGTGAAAGTAAGTATTGAATTGTGGGATTTTTTCGGTTCTGTGTTTCGCAACGACAATTCCGGCCGAAAATCTGCACAGCAATTTGGTGCGGTCTTTCAGACGGAATTCCTTGCGGGTTCAAGGTCGTATACGCTGTGTACTCTTATGCAGCGTATCCGACCTGTGTGAACATACCCTTCTTCTGTCTTATTGGGAGGCAGGGTGATCAAAAACTTCAAATTTGTCTTTGTCTATTTTTTTTTTACATTCACCGTGTGGCATAAATATTGTGTTTATTTTATTTTAGGGGTCATTGTGAATGCAAAGATACCAAATATGTATTTTTTATTATGAGGCTTGCTCATCTATTAATTAATTTATTAATTGGTGTACAATATATATTTCGAACTCCCTGACCTTCTCTTCGTTTATTTCACCTCAAGCTGAGAGCAGAATATGTTATCTGTTAAATACTCAAAGCAATTTAAAAATGAATAATTGCAATTTAACTTACCTGACTGTTAGATGTGAGCTTTTACACATAGTTAAAAAAAAATCACATCACTCCAGCATTACAAAATGTAAAGCCTGAAGTGAGAAGGAACTGGGAATATGATTGTTAAAATATAGGCAGATGTATTAACTGTATTTTCTTACTTAATAATAAATAAATTCATAAACAGACAAATGGTCAATAGACAGTGTGGAAATGCCACTGGACTGTATGGGTTTCAGTCTTTGACTGTAATGAGCAATGTAAACAATAAATGGATTTAACCCTTTTTCAACATCCACCATACATAAGTGGCGGAAGTTGGAAGGGGAAGTATGGAGTGGGCTTGCGTGTTAACTGTGTATTAAACACAAAACACCAAATGGGTATGTATATGAGGCAAAAAAAATTACCATGAAATTACTATATAAGTAACAATAAAAGATATTTATTTAAAGTTAGTACACCACATAAATAGTTAAAAACATTTAAAATAGTATACGAAATGCTAAAAAAAATCTCAACTAGGGCGAGCCACCCTTATAAATGGCTGACAATAGAAACCCCCACTCACCCACCTAGACCCCTCAATATGCGTTCTTAGACATATAGCAAAAAATATTGCATCAGAACCAGCATATCCTTGTCCTGAACCATGAGGGGAAGAGGGGCTAGTAAGCCCAACGCGTATCGGCACAATGTGTATTATAGCTAACATCCGTCTATAAAAGGACAGGATCAGAGATAACTACAATCCCAGCCATTAAACCACTTAGATAGAAGCTAAGCCGTTAGACATAGGCCCCTCTGCGATGCCATTTTGGGCGCTGATGGTTGTTATGGCAGTCTGGAGGCCTAATGAAGGTCTCCAGGTCTGCCATCTTTGTTTTCCTATTAAGCAGGGCTTAATAGGAGAATTAAAAGAAGCACAATACACTGCAATATATAATACAAATTGAATTATTTCAGGATATGCTGTGTTTTTTGTTTGTTTGTTTTTTTAACTATCCTATAGTTGGAGTTTTATTTGTGTTTTTGTGCGAATTGACTTCAGTGGGGAAACAGTACTGCCGTTTTTATGGTGTTGTAGTGGGTTGCTGAATATGGAATACTATTATAGCAATTCATATGCAACCATTTTCTAGTATACAGAATCTTTTTTTGGAGCATAGAGAAAGGCTGTAATTGTGACATTTAATTTCACCGGAGGACCTGGAATCCCCATATATTACATGCTGTGGACAACCCATTTCACAGCTTAGATCAGCACTGATTGGGCATTGGGGAAATATTTTTTCAAACATCTTATTAGTATATGGTGCTTGGTGTAAAGACTACACTTTCCAGAATTCAACTCACCAAATGCAAGCTCTGTGCGGACATTGGGGGAGATTTCTTAAGACTGGCGTTTCATACGTCAATCTTAAACTGAAGTTCGTCAGAGTAAAATGTGCCAAATGTATTAAGAGGCACATACCTCTTAATAAATTTGATGCATCTCGGGCTTTCCTAAAGAAAATTTGCACCATTTTCTGTCATTGAAAAGACAAATGTGTCAGAAACTTGCTGGCTGTGCCCCTCCTGCTTAGCTCCGCCCACATTTATCGCCACCTTTCAAGAGACTAGCACCATAATGTGACTTTTTTTAAGCCACAAAACTGGCACAAATGGCTTAATAATTGCTTGAGAATGGAATGCTGGGAGATTTCAAGTCCTGCAGAATTATTAATGCAGCTCTTGTCATTAATACAGACTATAATTCAGGATCAGTATAACATAAGTAATAAAATTACCCACATTTATAAATGTATTTGCACCTTTTTTTCGTGCACTTTAGGGCATGTTCACACGTGGCGGATTTCCTCCGCAACTGTCCGCATCAATGCCGCACCTAATCCGGGTTGCGGATTACGGCTGCGGATCTGCCCAAAATGTGCAGAAAATTGATGCGGACTAGCTGCTGCGGACTGCGGGAAAAGTGCTTCCCTTCTCCCTATTCAGTGCAGGATAGAGAGAAGGGACAGCACTTTCCCTAGTGAAAGTAATCGAATTTCATACTTACCGGCCGTTGTCTTGGTGACGTGTCCCTCTTTCGGCATCCAGCCCGACCTCCCTGGATGACGCGCCAGTCCATGTGACCGCTGCAGCCTGTGCTTGGCCTGTGATTGGCTGCAGCCGTCACTTAGACTGAAACGTCATCCTGGGAGGCCGGACTGGAGACAGAAGCAGGGAGTTCTCGGTAAGTATGAACTTATATTTTTTTACAGGTTGCTGTATATTGGGATCGGTAGTCACTGTCCCGGGTGCAGAAACAGTTACTGCCGATCGCTTAACTCTTTCAGCACCCTGGACAGTGACTATTTACAGACGTCTCCTAGCAACGCTCCCGTCATTACGGGAGCCCCATTGACTTCCTCAGTCTGGCTGTAGACCTAGAAATACATAGGTCCAGCCAGAATGAAGAAATGTCCTGTCAAAAAAGCAAGACGCATCCGCAGCACACATAACATGTGCATGACAGCTGCGGACTTCATTGCGGAAATTAGAATCTCCATTGAAGTCAATGGAGAAATTCCGCCATGAGTCCGCCACTGCTCCGCAACAGACAGAGCATGCTGCGGACACCAAATTCCGCTCCGCAGCCTATGCTCCGCAGCGGAATTTTACGCATCGTCTAAACGAACACTGCTAAATTAAAGTGGAAGTCAATGGACAAACGGCTCCGCTGCGGATTAACGCTGCGGAGTGTCCGCAGCGGAATTTAAGTGAAATTCCGCCACGTGTGAACCCGCCCTTACAGAAAAAGGTTTACCTAGTCTGCTTTGCGACATATTAATTACCCATTTGTGCCAGAATTTAGAGCTATTTTCGCCATGCACGTCAGTTTGTAAAAGTGGAGTGAAAAGTGGGTGTGGTTCACTGCTTAGACAGGATTTAGACAGATTCATAAAAAATTACTTAAACAGTTGCAAATGAGAAAAAAATGTTGCATTTCTACTCCACACTGACGTGGAAGAAGTGGAGTAATGTTAGCCAGTGTGAAAATAAATAGAAGTGATGTATGTTGTGATAAATTTATGCAGTCATAAATTTATTGCAACATTTGTCAATAAGTGCACGTTCACACGTGGCGGAATTGCTGTGGAATTCCGCTGCGGACAGTCCGCACTGGAAATCTGCAGCAGTCTGTCCATTGGTTTCCACACCATTTTAGTTATCTTCGTGCAGATGTTGCGGACAACTCCGCTGCGGACCATAGGCTGCGGTGCGGAATTTGGTGTCCGCAGCATACACTGGCTGTTGCGGACTTGATGCGTACTTATGGCGTAATTCCTCCATTGACTTCAATGCAAAATTACGCAATGAAATCCGCAGATGTTATGTATGTTGCGTTGCGGATTGCTTTCGCGAACAGGATATTTCATCATTCTGGCTGGACCTATGTGTTTCGAGGTCTATACACAGACTTGGATGGATTGTTTTAAAGGAGAGCAGGATGTACTCTTCACCTGAATCCGCAACGACTAATCCGCAGTTTTTTACTTCGCATTTTAGGCAAAGGCGCAACGGAATCTGCAATGCAGATTATGTGCGGCATTGATGCGGACAGTGTCTGCAGAATCCCGGCACGTCTGAACATGCCCTAAAACAGTTTAGCTTTCATTTAGGCATTGGCTAAAATGAAGCCATTTTGAAATATGTGCGCCAATGTATTTACTTTTTATGTAAATTTCATGGCAGTCATTAAGAGTACTTACGCTACCACGCTGCTTTTTCACGGTGCTGTGAAATAAGACCAGCAAGGCCCCCCATGTCTGCCTTTATTGAATGCCTATTAAGACCTGCCAAACGCAAGGTATAATAGATGCCTGTCAGTTTTACACTGACAGGTATAATACACGGCAGTACAAAAGTATTGCAGTGTATTAAAAAGCAATCCAAATATTGCAAAGTATAGTAAAGTCCCCTTTATGGGACTAAAAAGAAATGAAACATAGTTCAATAAAGTAAATAATAATAAAAAATTAAAAGTAAATTTTTTTTTTAAAACCCACTTTTTTTTCCCCACGAAATGCTTTATTATAAAAAAAAATAATTTTTTTTTTTTTAAAGTTACACGTAATTGGAATCACCGCCTCCGGCGTAGCTAGGATCTCCTGCACCCAGGGCAAAGTTTCAGTTTGGCGCCCCCCCCAAAACTCTTTCCCGAGATCTCCTTCCCACTCACCATGTTTGCTTTCTCTACCAATCAATGAGGTGTAACTTTTTTTTTCACTTTTTATTTAATGTAACTGAAGCATAAAGCTATTTGTAAATTTTACAAGCAGTATAGTTCTACGTGCGGTTCTTGTTTTGCGGATACGTGCTATGCGGCCGTATAAATGGCAACGGACGTGTGCTTGAGGCCTTAGGCCTCATGCCCACTTTCTGTTTTTTTAATCGGCGTGCTATCCGTTGTTTGAACTTATAGCACCCTGACACATTCACTTCAATAGGGCCATGCACACTTCCGTTGTTTTAACGGAACCGTGCGGCAGTTCCATCAAAAACAGGACAGGTCCTACTCCTGCCCATTTTTGACGTAACAGTCTCAGCCATTGCATTGATTTGGTCTGTGAAACAACGGACTGCACATGGAAGCCATCCCTGTGCGGTCCCTAATTCACGGAACTGTCATTGGTGGCCGTTCAACAGCCGATGGAAGTGTGCATGAGGCCATACAGTCAAATCCTTCCTCCCCACTAAAACAATTTATACAAAATCCCCTCACCCCACACATAATATTTACAGTCAAGTCCCCCTTCCCACACAAAAACTATATATAGAGAACCCCCCCCCCCCCACACACACACACACACACACACACACACACACACACACACCTGTCTGTCTGCTAGGTAAATAGCTGGGGCCGAACACTTCAATGGTGTTCTCCTCACAGGCAGAGTGTATGGCCGGCTGCATTACATAACGTCACATGTGATGTATAAAGCAGTCACTCGGAGCACACACACTCTTTCTGTGCAGGAGAACATCGTGCATTACATTACACAGCTCCCGCTCCTGTCCCCTGCACTGCCCCAGCTTTTAAATAAATTTAACAGCAATGGGTGGCCATGACCCTAAATGTCTATGGGTGTACCGGCCCGGAGGGCACATGCCTCCACTCCCCTGGTCGACGCCCCCCTTCCTTCTCTTGTAGATGCGCCGGGGCACATGCCCCACCTGTACCCCCCTAGCTACGCCCCTGACACGCACTATAAAACTATTGTTTTTTTAACCTGCACAGTGAACGCCGTAAAAAATAAAATAAAAAACAATGTCAGAATTGCTGTTTCCTGTTCATCCTGCCTACACTAAAAATGTGATAAAAAGCGATCAAAAAGTCGTATGTACCCTAAAATTGTACCAATAAAAACTCCAAGTCGTCCTGCAAAAAACAAGCCCCATACAGCTAAATCAACAGAAACAGAAAAAGTTATGGCTCTTAGAATATGGCGACACAAAAAGAAATATTTAAAAAAAAAAAAGGATTTTTATTGTGCAAAAGTAGTAAAACATAAATAAAACAATATAAATTTGGTATCACCGTAATTGTAATGACCAGCGGAATAACGTTTTTATATTATTTATAACACACAATAAATGGCGTAAACTTAAGATGCAAAAAAGAATGGGAAATTTTAGTTTTTTTCCATTAGTACCCAAAATAGTTAATAAAAGTTAATCAATAAATTATATGTACTCTTAAAAGATGCCATTAAAAATACAACTTGTCCCGCAAAAAAACAAGTCCTCATACAGATATGTCGACGGAAAAATAAAAGGTTATAGCTGTTTGAGTACGACGATGGAAAAACTAAAATAATTGCTTGGTCATTCTGGCCTAAAATAGGCTGGGGTTAAACTCTAAAATGGTGTTTAAGGGTGGGAATATGATTTTAGGTGCCCTGCTCACAAATTTGAAAAACTTTAGAATAGTTTTTATAAAATAAACTTCTAACAGTTTTAGGTCTGTATGAAGACTGAATAAACAACCACATCAAAGGGTACAGAAATCAATATGTCGATTTCTACATCATGTAGGATACTCATACTATTTGGGATGGGCTGCCAAGTAAGCACTAGAATATGAAGCAGGAACAGTTTCCCTGAAAGGGAAAAAATTGTCTTGTCGTACATGAATATACATATAAGATGCATTCAGGGAAAAGTTGAAAGCTTGCATGTTCTTCCTTTTAAATATATTACTGATCTACATATCATGGAATTTACTCCTAGAAAACAGCATTTTCCTTGTCACCAATCTGTTATTTATATTACTGCAAGGAAAATTTATGTTTCAGCATTCCTCCCAACTTTCAAGTATCGCAAAGAGGGACAACCAATGCGTCACGGCAATTTTTTTCCTTTTAAGCCACACCTCTAACCCCACCCAATCCCCGCCCATACACACCCAGTTCAGTGCCTCTCCATAGCTGCCCCATACAGTATAATGCCCCCTTCGCTGCCCCTATACAGTATAATGCCTCATAGTGCCACAGTGCCCACTACAGAGATTGCCCACATAGATGGCGCCAGTGCCCACATAGTGCTACAGTGCCAACTGTAGATATTGCCACAGTGCCCAGATATAAAGTGCCACTGTGCCCACATATAAAGTGCCATAGTGGCAACATAGATAGCGCCAGAGTGCCCATGTAGATAATGCCATACATACTGCCTATGTAGATAGCGCCAGTGTGCCCTGTAGAGAGTGCCCATATAGTGCCACAGTGCCCATGTAGATAGTGCCACACCCCCCTTTGATAGTGGCACCCCCTGAAGATAGCACTCCCCCTGTAGATAGCGCCATTGAAGATCCCTCCAAGAGCGGAATCCCCAGCCAGAGCATCGGCCACACTGTGACCAGGGATTCCACTCCAGGAGATACCCCTGAGGTCACAGTCCATATATGGATATTGATGTCAGGGGCTCCTCCAGAAAAGGAATTCCTGGTCAGAGCGTTGGCAACACTCTGGCCACGGATTCTGCTCCTGTGTCTGTTTCCTTTTACTGTTCACCGCTTGGTGCCGTGCTGCCTGTATGCCCTGCTCCCACTTCAGGCAGAACACTGTTGCGCCGAACGCTCACAGTGACGTGCTCATGCTGGGCGCAGGCAGCTCATGAGACTGACCACAGTAAGGGCAAAGTAACGTTGGAGGGCATGGCTGGAGACAGCAGGGAGATTCCGTGATACAACGGGACATTTTTCATACTGCCCGGGATGCGGGACAGCGGTGAAAAATCGGGACTGTCTCACCGGATGTTGGTTTCAGTTTTTTCAGCATAAATGAAATATCCATTTTTGTTTTAAACCTGTTCACTGACATCCAGAAAGTTTAATGAGTAGGAATCTATTCATCTTACATTCCTGTTTATTCGAGTGTTTAGTAATAATTTTATGTTAAAGGATATTTATTATTAGTACAATGAATTCTCTTTAAATAGATCTCCATAGATGAGCTAGTGAGTACATAACCTGCTATACAGCCCCCTGAGTACCAATAGGGAAGGTAAATCTAGCTATAAGTAGAGATGAGCGAACCGGGACAACCGAACCCGGTTTCGGTCCGAACTTCCGGTAAAGTTCGGTTCGCAGCGAATCCGAACTTCACCGGGTTCGGCCGAACCCGTTTTGACCGAACCCGGTCAAAAACATTATACAAATCGGCAGCCACTTATCTCTATCAATCACTGATAGAGAAAAGAGGCTGCTGATTAAAAATAAAATAAAAAGCATTTCATACGTACCCGGTCGTTGTCTTGTTGACGAGTCCCTCTTCTTCCTCCAGTCCGACCTTTTCTGACGCGGCAGCCTGTGATTGGCTGCAGAGGCCTCTGCAGCCTGTGATTGGCTGCAGAGGCCGCGGCAGCCTGTGATTGGCTGCAGCGCTCACAAGGCTGCATCGTCATCAAGGAATGTCGGGCCGGATGTCGAGAGGGACGCGTCACCAAGGCAACGGCCAGGAGACCGGACTGGAGGAAGCAGAAAGTTCTCAGTAAGTATGAACGTCTTTTTTTTTACAGGTACTGTGATCGGTAGTCACTGTCCAGGGTACTGAAACAGTTACTGCCGATCAGTTAACTCTTTCAGCACCCTGAACAGTGACTATTTAGTGTATGTGCACACACACTAATTACGTCCGTAAATGACGGACGTATTTCGGCCGCAAGTACCGGACCGAACACAGTGCAGGGAGCCGGGCTCCTAGCATCATACTTATGTACGATGCTAGGAGTCCCTGCCTCTCTGCAGGACAACTGTCCCGTACTGTAATCATGTTTTCAGTACGGGACAGTAGTTCCACGGAGAGGCAGGGACTCCTAGCATCGTATATAAATATGATGCTAGGAGCCCGGCTCCCTGCAGGGTGTTCGGTCCGGTACTTGCGGCCGAAATACGTCCGTCAATTACGGACGTAATTAGTGTGTGTGCACATACCCTTACTGACGTCGCCTAGCAACGCTGCCGTAATGACGGGTGCACACATGTAGCCACCCGTCATTACGGGGCCTCATGCACACGACCATAAAAACACCCGTTATCACGGGTCGTAATTACGACCCGAAATAGCGGGCCCATAGACTTCTGTTAGCCACGGGTACCTTCCCGTTTTCTCACGGGAAGGTGCCCGTGCCGTTAAAAAGATAGAACATGTTCTATTTTTTTATTTTACGGGCCGTGCTCGTAATTACGACTCGTAACTACGAGCACGGCCGGCCGGCCACGGGCAGCCGGCCGCTTTTGCGAACCGTGCTGTCATTATAATTATAGCAGCACGGCCCGTAAAATAGAAAAATAGAACATGTTCTATTTTTTTAACGGCACGGGCACCTTCCCGTGAGAAAACGGAAAGGTACCCGTGGGTAACAGAAGTCTATGAGCCCGTTATTGCGGGTCGTAATTACGACCCGCAATAACGGGTGTTTTTACGGTCGTGTGCATGATGGGAGCACGGCTCGGAAAAACGAACGGCTGCCCGTGCTCATCTCCTGAAATAATCTGTGCTGCCTTAAACTCTGTGGACAGGTCAGGATCCTGTTTCTTTTAAATGCTGCTAGGGAACCTGCTCGATCCACTATATAAGGCTACGCTACAGTGCAGCATTTAAAAGAAACAGAATCCTGACCTGTCCACAGAGTTTAAGGCAGCACAGAGTATTTCAGGAGATGAGCGTGCAGATTCAGTGCTGTTGTGAACTCTGCTCTTACCATTACGTAGCTCTAAGTCTGTTATCTCTCCTCCACTCCTGTCCTCAAGAACACCTTCACATGATTGGCAAGTCACCACGTAATGGTAAGAGCAGAGTTCACAGCAGCACAGAGTATTTCAGGAGATGAGCGTGCGGATCTTGTGCGTGGTGGTGACTTGCCAATCATGTGAACGTGTTATAGAGGACAGGAGTGGAGGAGATGTAACAGACTGAGCTACGTAATGGTAAGAACAGAGTTCACAGCAGCACAGAGTATTTCAGGAGAGGAGCGTGCAGATTCAGTGCTGCTGTGAACTCTGCTCTTACCATTACGTAGCTCAGTCTGTTACCTCTCCTCCACTCCTGTCCTCAATAACACCTTCACATGATTGGCAAGTCACCACCCCGCACAAGATCCGCACGCTCATCTCCTGAAATACTCTGTGCTGCTGTGAACTCTGCTCTTACCATTACGTGGTGACTTGCCAATCATGTGAAGGTGTTCTGGAGGACAGGAGTGGAGGAGAGGTAACAGACTGAGAGCTACGTAATGGTAAGAGCAGAGTTCGCAGCAGCACTGAATCTGCACGCTCATCTCCTGAAATACTCTGTGCTGCCTTAAACTCTATGGACAGGTCAGGATCCTGTTTCTTTTAAATGCTGCACTGTAGCGCAGCCTTATATAGTGGATCGAGCGGGTTCCCCAGCAGCATTTAAAAGAAACCGTGTTTGTGTATGTGTGTGTTTGTGTATATATGTGTGTTTGGGTATGTGACTTTGTCTGTTTTTGTTTTTATATGTGTGTGTGTATATATGGGTGTGTTTGTGTATATGTGTTTTGTGTATATGTTTGTGTATATATGGGTGTATTTGTGTATATGTTTGTGTGTAGATGTTTGTGTGTGTTTTTGTATATGTGTATATGTGTGTATATGGGTGTGTGTTTGTGTGTATATATGGGTGTGTTTGTGTATATGTGTTTGTGTATATGTGTGTTTGGGTATGTGTGTTTTTGTTTGTATATGTGTTTGTGTATATGTGTTCGTGTATGTGTGTATAACTGTGTGTGTGTGTGTTTGGATATGTGTGTTTTTGTTTGTATATGTGTGAGTTCGTGTATATGTGTGTGTTTGTCTGTTTATGTGTGTGTGTATATCTTGTTGTGTTTGTGTATATATGTGTGTGTCTGTGTATGGTTGTTTGTTTGTGTGTGCGTGTATATATGTGTGTAGGTGAGTAGAAGTATTGGTATTGTTCACATTGATAACTGTTTTTTTATGTTGTTGCAGATTTTGATGTACCGATTGGACTACATCTACGATTCGTTGGACTACTGCGTAGATCTGCGTTTTTTCAAATTTTAATAAAATGGTTAACGAGGGTTTTGTTGGGGATTTCTTATTTCAATAAAAAACAATTGTCTTTGTGTTTTTTTTTCAAACTTTATTAGTGCCTAGATAATGGCAGTTGGCTGATTGACAGCGTCCATTATTAAGGCGGTACTTAGTGTTAGCCGGTGCAGAGGCTAGCACTAACCACCCATTATTACCCCGGTACCCACCACCACCAGGGGTGCCGGGAAGAGCTTGGTACGATCCAGTACCCGACCATCTGTTGTGATGGTCGGGTACTGGGGTGGCCGTAGGCTGGTATTATGAGGCTGGGAAGGGCCAAAATCAGTGGACCTTCCCACCCTTGTAATGCTAGGCTGCTGCTGCTGTGTTGTATCGGGCTGGTTATAAAAATGGGGGGGACCCCCACGTCGTTTTTTTTTTGGAATTTAACAAATTTAGCAATAGACGGGTCCCCCACATTTTTAATAACCAGCCATATACAAGGCCGCAGCAGTCTGGCATTACATGGGTGGGAAGGGCCACTGGTTTTGTCCATTCCCAGGCTAATAACACTGTGTTGTATGTGGCTGGTTATGATAAATTGGGTGGAACCCCATGTCTTTTTAAAAAAAAAAATGTAAATAAATAATTTAAAAAAATGACGTGGGGTCCCCCCCACTTTTATAACCAGCCAGATACAACACAGCAGCAGCAGCCTAGCATTACAAGGGTGGGAAGGTCCACTGTTTTTGGCCCTTCCCAGCCTCATAATACCAGCCTGCGGCCGCCCCAGGGCCCGACCATCACAACAGATGGTCGGGTACTGGATCGTACCTGGCTCTTCCCGGCACCCCTGGTGGTTTTGGGTACCGGGGTAATAATGGTGGTTAGTGTTAGCCTCTGCACCGGCTAACACTAAGCCCCGCATTAGTAATGGATGTTGTCACTCAGACAGCGGCCATTACTAAAGTGGTAATAATAAAATTTGAAAAGAAAAAGACAAAGATATAGATAAAATATTTTATTGAAATAAAGCACCCCCAACACAACCCTCATTAACCATTTTATTGTAGAAAAAAAACGTCATCTAAGTAGTCCTCGAAACCGACGTAGTCCAAACACCAAACCTGTAAAAAAAAAAAATAATGAAATAAAACATGTCGTAGGCTTAGATTCAGTTTAATGTGTGATACTGACTGTTATACCATGTATAGAAGCCTGCCGTGAAGTTGACTTAGATACAGGGCGCCAGCAGACAGTATCATACATGGCCATACATACATATATACAAATATACATACATATATACAAACATACATACATATATACAAGCATGCACATATATACATGCAAATATACATACATGCAAACATACACACATATATACGTGCAAACTATCATACATACATGCATACACACACACATGAAAACATACATACATACAAACAAACATGCAAAGATACATACATACATATATACAAGCATGCACAAATATAAATGCAAACATAAATACATGCAAACATAATTACAAACATGCACATATATATATATAAACATACATGCAAACATACATGCAAAAATAAAAACATGCAAACATACATACATGCACATATATACATACATACATGACAACATACATACAAACATACATGACAACATACATACATGCAAACATACATACATGCAAACATACATACACACATGCAAACATATATACATGCAAATATACATACAAACATGCACATGTATACATACATGCCAACATACATGCAAACATACATGCACATATATACATACATACATGACAACATACATACATGCAAATATACATACATACACACATGCACATATATACATACATGCCAACATACATGCACATATATACATACATGACAACATACATACATACATACATGACAACATACATACATATATATATATATATACACACATGCAAATATACATACAAACATGCAAACATACATGCAAACATACATACATACATACAAATATACATACACACATGCACATATATACATACATGACAACATACATACATACATGACAACATACATGCAAAAATACATACATGCAAACATACATACATACATACATGCAAATATACATACAAACATGCACATATATACATACATGCCAACATACATGCAAACATACATGCACAGATATACATACATACATACATGCCAACATACATACATGCCAAAAAATAATAATAATACGTTCATACTTACTTTCCTCCTGTCCGGCCTCCAGCGATGACGTTTCATTCATGTCGCCGCTGCAGCCTGTGATTGGCTGCAGAGGCGGTCACGTGGGATGAAGCGTCATCCTGACGTGCGTGACCGCCACTACAGCCTGTGATTGGCTGCAGCGACGAAAGGGATGAAACGTCATCGCTGGAGGCCGGACAGGAGGAAAGTAAGTACGAACGTATAATTTTTATTTTTTTATTACATTTAAATGGTATTTTCCGCGCGCCGAGCATGTACTGTGAAGGTTGCTGAAAGAGTTAGTGCAGCCCATTAACTCTATCAGCACCCGAGACAGTAGCATGCTCGGCGCACGTAAGTGACAGGTTCGGTCAGAACTAGTTCGGTCCGAACCGAACTTTTTTGTGAAATTCGGCGAACTAGCCGAACCGAACTTTTGATAAGTTCGCTCATCTCTAGCTATAAGCATGAAGCATGCTCTCTCAAAACTGCTGTGTCTGATCAAAAGCATAAACAGGGTTCACGTGATGCCCATGGACATATTTGAAAATCTGTTTAAGTGAATCAAAAGGGCGGGGGGGGGGGGTGGAAGTACTTATGGCTGGCTGAGAGGGCTTAGTGAAAGGTGATGTGCTCCCGATAAGGGCTTGTCCACACGTAACGGAATTGATGCAGAAAATTTCTGCATCAATTCTGTTGAAAGTAACAGACATTCCGCTGTGGAAAAAAACGCACCATTTCCTACGTTTTTTGCTGCAGAAAATGGTGCGGATTTTGCTGCGTTTTTCTCAATGCTGGGAGATGGTGACATTTCCACTGAAAAAACGCAGCAATTCAGTCCACTTTTAGTAGCAGGAATTGACATTCTGCGGTATGAGAAATACGCAACGCAGGTTAATTTCTGCTCAGAATTTTTGCTTTGCTGCTACTGTATTCTGCGTATTTTCCATCCGCAATGTCAGACGCAAAATACGCAGCAATTCTGCTATGTGTGAACAAGCCCTAACACTGCAATTCATATACCAGCTAGATAGCCTGTTTTTTGCTATCCTACAAACCAGACAACAAAGTAGTGAGACTTGTACAACTTTGCATTAACCCGTTAGTGATCACAAATACGACATTTTCACGACGGCCACTAATGGGCTTTATTCTGATGCATACTCCTTTTCACGTTTTGCCTGATAAAGGCCCCCAGGTCTGCCTGTAGTGAATGCCTGCCAGGTCATGCCGGACCGGCAGTATACACTGCAATACAAAAGTATTGCAGTGTATTATAAAGGCGATCGGATGATCGCATATTAAAATCCCCTAGTGGGACTAGTAAAAAAGTAAAAAAAAAGTTTAATAAAGTTAATTTAAAAAAATTTGAGAAAAAAGATGAAAAACCCACTTTTTCCACTTACAAACTGCTTTACTAATAAAAAAATAAAATTAAGCAAAAAAGTTACACATATTTGGTATCGCCGCGCCCATAACGACCCCGACTATAAAGCTATTACATTATTTAACCCGCACCGTGAACTCCGTAAAAAATAAAATAAAAAACAATGGAAAGATTGCTGTTTTCTGTTAATCCTGACTAAAAAAAATATGATAAAAAGTGATAAACAAGTCGCATCTACTCCAAAATGGTACCAATAAAAACTACAAGTCGTCCCGCAAAAAAAAAGCCTTCATACAACTGCATCAGCGGAAAAATAAAAAAGTTACGGCTCTTCAAATATGGAGACACAAAAGCAAATATTTTTGAAAAAAAAAAGCGTTTTTACTGTGTAAAAGTACATATAAAAACTATACAAATTTGGTATCGTTGCAATCGTAACAACCCACTGAATAAAGTTATTGTGATACTTATACCACACGGTAAACGGCGTAGATTTCGGACGCAAAAAAGAGTTGCAAAATTTCAGGTTTTTTTCTATTCCCCCCCAAAAAACAGTTAATAAAAGTTAGGCACCATGCACACGAACATGCTTTTGCGTCCGCAATTTCCCTCGAAAATCCATGGGAGATTTGCGGCCCAATTCATTCCTATAAGGCCATGCACACGACCGTGGTTTTCACGGTCTATGCATGGCCCGGGAGCCTGGACCGCTGAAAGAACGGGCAAGTCTTATTACGGCCGTGTTCTGCGGTCCAGGCTCATTGAAAATAATGGCCGCGGCCATGTGCACAGCCTGCGATTTGCAGGCGGCTCGCGGCTGACAGTCCGCCGCCGCCCGACCTTGAAAATCACGGCCGTGCACATGGCTACAGTCGTGTGCATGAGGCCTAAATCAATAAATAATATTTACCCCAAAATGGTGCTATTAAAAAATACAACTTGTCCCGCAAAGAACAAGAACTTATACAGCTATGTCGACGCAAAAATAAAAAAGCTCTTGGAATGCAACGATGGAAAAACTTAAAAAATACCTTGGTCATTAAGGTTTAACCTCTTAATACCGAAGATATTTTAAACCTTAACCCTTTCAGAACCGAGCTCATTTTGGCCTTCAGGACCAGCCCCATTTTTTCAAATCTGACATGTGTCAATTTATGTGGTAATAACTCTGGAATGCTTTTGCCTATCCAAGCGATTCTGAGATTGTTTTCTCATGACATATTGTACTTTATGTTAGTGGAAAAATTTGGTTAATAAATTCATTGCTTATTTGTGAAAAACACCAAAATTTAGAGAAAATTTGCAAAAATTATAATTTTTCTAATTTTAAATGTATCTGCTTGTAAAACAGATAGTAATACCACACAAAATAGTTACTATTTCACATATTCCATATGTCTACTTTATATTTGCATCATTTTTTGAACATTATTTTATTTTTCTAGGACGTTACAAGGCTTAGAACTTTAGCAGCAATTTCTCACATTTTCAAGAAAATTTCAAAAGGCTATTTTTCAAGGACCAGTTCAGTTCTGAAGTGGCTTTGAGGGCCTTTTGTACTAGATAGACCCCATAAATCACCCTATATTAATAACTGCACCCCTCAAAGTATTCAAAACAGCATTCAGAAAGTTTCTTAACCCTTTAGGCGCTTCACAGGAATTAAAACAAAGTAGAGGGGAAATTGACAAATTTTATTTTTTTTGCTGAGGTTCATTTGTAATAAATTTTCTTCTATAACACAGAAGGTTTTACCAATACAACTCAGAAATACAACTCAATATTTATTGCCCAGATTCTGCAGTTTTTAGAAATATCCCACATGTGGCCCTAGTGTTCTAATGGACTGAAACACAGGCCTCAGAAGCAAAGGAGTACCTAGTGAATTTTGGGGCCTCCTTTTTTTAGAATATATTTTAGGCACCATGTCAGGTTTGAAGATGTCTTGTGGTGCCAAAACATTGGAAATCCCCCAAAAGTGACACAGATTTTCAGACGTTATTGTAACAACTTGCGTTTTTCATGGCGTATTTTACGGCCTTTATTGGAGCTGTTTTTCAATGGAGTCAATGAAAAACGACTCCAAAAACATCCCAAGAATTGTCCTGCACTTCTTTTTCGTGGGCATCTTTTTACGACTAGTATTTTGATAGCGACGCGTAAAATTAAGCCTCGTGGGAACAGAACACCGTAAATCTCATTGCAAGCAATGGGCAGATGTTTGGAGGCGTAATGGTGCTGTTTTTTCAGGCGTAATTCGAGGCGTAAATGGCCTGAATTACGTCTGAAACCACTGCGTGTGAACATACCTTAAAACTGACGGGCACCTGTTAGGTCATGCCTCTGGCATGGCCTAACAGGCAATTACTAAAGGCAGACCTGGGGGCCTTTGTTAGGCCCCAGGCTGCCATAGAACCCATCGACACCCCGCGATGCATGCAGGGATGCCAGTGGGATGAGAGGAGAGGGAGCCCCCTCCTTCTAAAATCACTCAGATACGGCGCTCGCTATTGAGTGCCGCATCTGAGGGGTTAAATATGATCGGAGACCACTGCTAGTGGTCTCCGATCGTTGCCCTGAAGCCTGAGGCTGTTACTAACACAATGCGGGGAAAGTTCTTCTGAAGTGCCGACCTGAAAAGGCAGCGCTTCAGAAGAACTAGCCTATACGGCAGACGTAAAAACACTATATGCCGGTCGTTAAGGGGTTAAAATAGGCTGGTCATTAAGGGGTTAAAAGTTTTTGAGGCAGTTTTTGAGGCAGTGCTTTATAGGGGGACTGTAGCCACAATAATTTTATGTATCTGCAACATGCCAACTATTTCTAAAACCATAAAAAAGGTTTCAGAGGTTTCCATATGATCAATTTAAAGTTTATTGGTTGCAGAAACTACCAGTAAAATCTCTATAATATTTAACCCCTTCATGACACACTTATTTTGGGCCTCCACGACACAGCTATTTTTTTTCTTCTTCCCTGTATTCCGAGAGCCTTAACTTTTTTTCTTGGGGTCACGGAAAAAAATAGGAATTCTAACATTTTTCTCAGGAAATTTGCAGCTTTTTTTTTTTTATAATGTCATGGTTTGTCTCAAGTTGGCTTAAAGGCTATAGAAACTCTTGAAGATTTTTTTTTTTTTTTTTACTAAAACAAAGTATTATAGTGTTTAATTTAACTTTGTAATTGTTTTTTCCACTATAATACATTTAAATACTATAATACATTGTATTAGTAAAAAAAAGTCTTCAAAGATTTCAACAGCCTTGGCCCCATGCACACGAACGTAAAAACGCCCGTAATTACGGGCCGTAATTACGGCACATTTTTACGGGCCCATGGACTTCTATTGGCCACGGGTACTTCCCCTTCTCTCTATCTTGCACTGATAGAGAGAAGGGGCTGCCGATTAGTGCAGTGCAATTTTGCAGCGAAAACGTGCCCGTAAATACGGGTGGAATACTGGTGACATCGGACTCTTATTTTCGGGCACAGGTCCGTAAATACTGGTGCAATAGGGGTCGAATACATGTGACCAAGGACCCGTATTTACGCCAGTATTTACGGGAGGAAAAAAATAAGTTCGTGTACATGAGGCCTTACTACTAAGACACGTGTTATTTTCAAGCCAAGATGCTTTTCCTCCACTTGCAAAATAAAGAAATATTTAGATACAGGAATTAAGTTTTAGGTATTACGTATGTTTTGACAGCTTTGGGTTCACACAGAGTTTTTTGCAGGAGGAAAATCTGCCACAAAATTCCGTTTGGAATTTTAAGGCAGATTTTCCTCTGCCAGCACACCGATTTTCGCAGCGTTTTTCGCAGCGTTTTTCGCATTGAGTGCCGGAGGCATGATTTCAATGGGAGGTCAGAAGCGTAAACGCCCAAAGATAGGGCATGTCCCTTCTTTTTTCCGCGAGCCGGTTTTTCCGCTCTGGCATTTTTTGGTGCGTTTTCCGTCGCTGTTTCAACATCAAAAAACATGTAAAAAAAAACTCTGTGTGAACTGGCCCTTATTGTTACTAAAGAATAAAAATAATACTGTGCAGATAGAACATCTTATCTGGTGGAATTGTCTATACTACAGACCTATTGAAATCAAATCTTTAATTCTATCTCCACTATCCTGGGACAATGACAATCCGGACCCACGTACTCCATTGATAGTTCTACAGGGTAGTACCACTTAAGTATACTCCTATTCTACAAAACTGACCCAATTATAAGTGACAGACAGACATCTAGAGGCAATTCAATGAAAGCTAGTATACATTGTGTTGCTAAATGTGACCCTTTTTATTATTTAGAGGATCTGGCCCACTGGTTAAAACTATTGTACCATATTTTCTGAAGTATTTGACCCTTTTAGGAAACCTATTTCTTTTCCCACTTTGAGTGTGGACACATCTCAGCAGACTCCGTTAATTATCATATATAGTAATTGTATTATATAGGTGATTTCAGATGACTCTATCTATCTATCTATCTATCTATCTATCTATCTATCTATCTATCTATCTATCTATCTATCTATCTATCTATCTATCTATCTATCTATCTATAAGATCACCAGAATTTTTGTAATGTAGAAATGTGTTTGATACTGTCATTTTACCATCAACAAATTTGCATGTAAATTTAATGTTTCAGCTATTATAGTATAAGACATAAATGTTTTAGAAAAGGTAATGCTGACAGGGAGAAAATCCAAATTGCATAAAATAAACCAGGATAACGACATATTGGACTACCTGTCTTTTTAATAGAGGTTGTATATTTTTGGGGCTATTACTGGAGTTTGGGCTTGAGGTGGCATTTTTCTTTTTACTATTTTATTTTAACTGTAGTATCTTTTACGTTTTGTATCCCACATAGGGTCATGAGATACCTTTGAGGAAAATTGCATTTATAGATTTATTTTAAACAGTTTCTTTGCCCACATCATAGAGGTGATCAGGCACTTGGTAATCATAGGATTATTACAGCAAATGGCATTTCTGCATACTGTATTACTTACATTGCACTCGCTGAATGAACAGGGAATTGAGAGATGGTAATAAAACCCTCCTGCATATTCTTTTGGGTGTCCATCTGTCTGTTCGCTCTCTCCTCCTGCAGCTGCACACTTATGGTGCAACTGCAGACTTTGTAACGCCATTTATAATTGATGTCGCAGAGTCATATGCTGTCCAGCCTCATGTATATCATCGTCAGATGGTCAGCAAGTGGTTAATATTTTCTCACAATTAGACAAATGTACACTTTCATCGGATATTGCTTGGGTCACAGTTCCATACCACAATCACAGTATACATTTCAAAGTGTCAAGACAGCACCACACGTATAACAAAGCCAATATTTGTGAACAACTCTGAAATTAACAAGATAGCTAGAATGTGATACTTTTTCAGCTCAAGGGAGATTATTCGTTAAAAAAACAAACAAATCAAGAGTAATAAGTAGTTAACTAGAGAACAAATAAAAATATAGCTGTGAAATGAAATGAAAAGTCAACCTAGTTGGTAAAGTTTAATGATCAAAAACATTTTATTTTAATAATGGTATTTCATATCTGTATATAACGACTTTTTGTTTTATTATCATTGGCAATATTTCATACAAAATCATTTTACACCGGCTCTTGGTGTTTAAATAATTTTGAACAATTTCATTTTTCCTTTTTGAACATGTGTCGTCTTTTCTACCACTTTCAATCAAGTTCTTTTTATAAGCTACCATATCTAATACAAAACGAATGGATTTTACACTACTGTTCACACAGTGAATAACCCCAGCATAAATTGAACAAAGTTCTTTCTTTTCTGTACTTACTCTTTAATACCAGCAAAGGCTCGAACAATATATTTGATTAGCTTTTTCTTTGTACAGAATGTATGAGAAAACGCAGCGCATTGGCTTTCTAGTTATCATAACTACATTGCTGTCACATCAAAGGAATTGAGAAGTTTGAGACATGTGGGGGAAAACAAAAGTAAAGACAGAAAGGCTAATGAAAGATAATGCTTTGCTTGACATTAAGTAAAAGAAAAGCAAATGAGTGACATTTCTATGGTGACGGTGGTGTTAGCAGTATAATAGCCTTAATGCAGTGAAAATGATATAATAGCTTATCCGCTATGTCTCTGTGTATTATGTACTGAACATTTTAACACAGTAAATACCCTACTATCAAGAACTTATTAGGCTGTCTATACCTGTTCTCGACAGTATGTTAATGAGGATGGTTTTCAGTGGAAAGTTAAAATCTGTGTGTCAGACTCAATCGATGTTGTTAACTTCAATAGTAATTTCCCTATATTTGCCATTATAGCCATTATTCCAGATGTTCAACAGTCTTTAAGTGATATTTCTTTCTTTCATTCATTCGAACGCCTTTGGCATTCTAAGTCAAGAGAGAATACATGTGTTATATCTGCAGAACGAAAGAAACTACCTCTTATGAAAAGCTGAAATGTTACTTTCGTTTTAGTTACAGTCATGGAAACAACAAATAAAGGGCCTGTTCACATCAGCGTTCAGTTTCCGTTGGAGGAACCCATCAACGGAAAGGCAAACGGAAACCATAGCTGCCATTGCAAATGGTTTCCATTTGTCTCCGTTCCATAAGCGACTGAGCTTTTGATTCCGTCAAAAAAACTGAAACCTTACGGATCGGAGACAAACGGAAACCATTTGCAACATTTGTCTTTCTGTTGATTGGTTCCTCCGACGGAAAGGTCTGACGGAACCCATCAACGGAAACTGAATGCTGATGTGAACACACCCTTAGGGAGAAATGTATTCATGTATTGGCGCCACAATTTAGGTATGAAAAAGTCAGAAATGATGGCGTATGCCCCATTTACGCAATAATTTGTCTTTTCGCTGTTTTATGCTTCCCTTGCCACTTTTTAACATTTACCTTACTTAATGCCAGAACTTGGCGTAAATTATGGTGCTAATCTGCTCATAGAAGTTGTAGATTTACATTTCTAGTACACAGACAACCAAAGATGGTTGTCTCTTAATAATTTGGCACATCTTTCTCCATCGTATTTTGGTTTGAAACTGGCGTAACAGTTTACTTCTGCTTTTTGTTTGTAGTTTCTTATACTAATTGTAGGTACTAGAAATGAGCAAACCTTAGAAAATGTGCTCTTGCAACTTTTAAAAAGATGCTGTCATCTATTTCAAAATGCTGTAAAAAGTCATCTGACTAAGCACACATTAGATATCGGTGCATTTTTTTTTTGGGCATTTTACATTTATCAAAAGCTTTTAAGTAGTTTATACAGACAGCCTGGTGTGTGAATTAGGTTGGAGTCTAAGAACATCTGGCAAATGAGGATAAGGGTAGTTGGTACATCCTTTTAATTTCTACTAAAGCCCAGTAGACCTCAACTGATTAATGCTTGCTTGCATGCGGTACTTGTGGGAAGGCTCCTGCCTGTACCCACCACTGTTAAAATAACTCTCACACTGCTACTGCCCGTCAGCCGCAACTCCCTCCAGGACTATAGAACAGGCCAAATGAAGTGCTGTCACTTCTCCAGCAGTTCCGCACTCATGACACATAGCTCTGGAGCAGCTCTCACAGCAGTTTTCTTTCTGTATGCAGCCCAGGTTAATTTCAATCTTCCACTCAAACACTGAACACTGACTTGGTGGAAACACTGCTACTTTATAGAATATGTGTTGCCTCCAGCACCAGGAAACTGCGTAGCCACACTGCCTTGCCCTGTTGATGAGCAATGCAGACAGAATGGCATCCATGCGCAAAAATTTAGGTTCCATCAAGACAACCATGATCACACCTGTACAATAAACAGTCATAACATTGTAGTGCACAGCAGCAAAAGAACATTTATACTAGGCTGGACAGGCCACATAAGATAACAAAACAGCAAAACAGCACGCAAAAGCACAAAACATTCTTTGGATTTTTTTTATATGTCCATAGTCATACTTTGTTGTTTTGGATTGTAATTCATTGCTTGGTATGTCATATGCTTTTCCAACAAATTATAATGTCTAATCCACCTGACATATCTATCACAATGCTTGTGTATATATAGTAGAATCAATAAGAAAGGTAAAAAAACAAAACAAAACATTATTTGGATAACAGTGGTAAAATGCAACAGGCAAAACAGTGCTGCAAGAAGTGCCTATATTTCCCAGATATGTGAGCTGTACCAGACCTTAACTGATCTAGGGACCAAGTCTCCTACTTTAGATGGATTCCTATGTAAATAAGCCCTTTTCCTAGCTTCTTTAGTCAGTACTTGCTTAGAACAATCACACATTGCTGGCACATGCATGCTCTTTGTACCATCAATAGAACTGATTTTAGTCCCACAGTACTAATAAATGCCATATTCACAAGCACTGACCCCAGGGAAGTGCAAGTTTATCAGACCTGCCATCAACCCATATTTCTGGTACTGGGTGGATCTGTCGCCCCCCCCCCCCCCCACTTTCTCTTCTATTTTTTGCTATTCTGACCACAGTAAAAGAGTGGAAAGGTGGGAGAGAGTAACACATGACTACATGACCGCAGGATCTGACTACACAGAGAATTTGTTTGTAGTCTGTTACCATGTGTACACATTGAACTGCATTAGAGCTGTATACAGAGAACAATGGCATGTCTTCATCAAGCCTAAGACATCTAAAGTTGCTTAATTTTTTTTTATTTCAGATGATAGGATGTTCAGTGTTCTATGACAAGGAGTACATAGCTTGTTGGAGGCCTTGAGCTTTATTTTTATTGAAGTAGACTGGCAGTGAGCAGGAGCCAACATTTTTTATAACATTTTCTTATAGTAATTTTCTTATTATTTGCTTTAATTCATAATTTTAAACCATTCACTAATTAAGAACAATGGGGGAATTTATTACTCTTTCTACATCATTTTCCTGGCTGAGAAATGTTGCAAATGCCTTAGAAGTCGCAATTTGCGAAAAATAATTCTACTTTTGAGACATTTGGAACGTTACTATAAAAAGGGGGGGGGGCTTAGCAAAAGGCGGCGTGACCTTCCGTGGCCCAACAAATTTGTTTTAATTTACACCAGCAACTGGCATAATAGCGCAATTCTGCTCGAACTCGTAGCAGGGGTTGATTTTACTTTCTCGCACACGAACGACCAGAGATACACCTACTTTATTGAGAGGTGTGCGTCTATTAATAAACTAGTACCACTTTACTACTGTGCTCTTTAGACTGGCGTTTTTTTTTGGTTTTTTTTTCCAGAGTGTGTTCATTATTACAATAAGATCTGACTCTTAGTGATCCCTTCTGATCCTTATCTGTAAAGCATTTTAGGGCTCTTGCACATCACGTTGGGAAGATCCATTCCCCCGTCTATCTTTTTAAATCAAAAATATTTCCTTAAAGAAAATTTACCCTTTCCTTTGTGCTGAGATGCAACCCTCCTTTTCTAATCTAAATAGAGGTACAGGGTAGAAAGAGCCTTACTATCTTATTCCATTTTCTCTTTTAAGTTGGGAGGTCATAAATCTTATATGTGCCTGGTGGGCCATGTGCTTCTCATTACCAAACTCTTGATAGCCAAGGCTTGGAAATCCTCCACATCTCCCTCATGTCATGAAGTAATAGGTAGGGTATCCAACCATTGTACTTATGAACGCCTATTTTTTCTAAGGAATCACAGATATGTTGCCTTTTCCAATATATGGGGCCCATGGATGAGCCGATTTGTGGACTGCAGAGACCAATTACCTACTCCAGTTTGAAAGCTTCCCTTTCCTTCCCTATCCCTCCCCTCCTTATCCCAAGTTAAAAAGACATGCTTGACTTCTTTTTTATGTGACTTGATGTACATTTCTTGGATCTTAATGTATTTGATATTTATGCACTGTTTATGCATAGTAATGTACTGACTGATGTTGGAAAAATCAATAAAAAAAATAAATTTAAGTTAGAAATATTATATGATGCAAATAGCAATTAAGAATCCATTTACAACAAATACAAATAAGAATTTGTATTTATCAAGCCTAATCGAGTTTATCCCCTACAACTGTCCTAATAATTATGTATAAAACAATATAGTATGCAGACTATTCATAAAATAACTCGTAAAAATGTTTAGGAAATTTGGATTGCATAGCCATCACATTCATCCAGCTCAAATAGTAAATAACCCTGAAATAAACTTGGCATTTCTCATATTCCTACGTCTTTATTGAAAGAATGCAATCACAAGTATATAAATATCACTAGGTCTGTATTCTTTTTACATGTAAAGTAAACAACATTTTATGTTCTGGGTAAGTTATTGGTAAACCAAATATAGAAAACTGCATTGGGAGTTGGTTGGAGGATTTGTTATATTTTATTATATATTTTTGGAAATAGGAAGAAGGGAAAAGAGTTGTGGTTCCTGTAGAAAATGAAAATAATAAACTTTATTAATATATTTTTTGGGTTAAAATAATTCTAAAATAATTTTATATATTTATGAATGTAGGTCAAAATTTATATAGCAGTGCAGAAGACCCTTATGCTGCACTTGAAGAACAAAATTTGTCTTTTATATACTCTATTATCAGTTGCTACTATCATACAACAACAAGGTTGGACTCCATTGCTTGCTGAGGTAAGTGAAAATCTGATCAAACTGGTATATTGTATGCACTGTGTGAATTAGCATTTGCTGTCAGTCATTAAAGGAACAGTGTCATCACAAATAATTTTTTTATATGTTAAATATGTTAGTGCTTTAATAAAAACGTTTATATTCATTTGTGTGTTTGTGTTTTACTGTTTCTTCTTTTTACACTTTTTCTTCCCTATGGGGGCTGCCATTTTTTGTTCCATTTCTGTGTGTGTCGATTAACGACACACACAGACATGGAATACGGCAGCCACAGTCCCATAGGGACTGCGAACGGCTCCCGTCCCATTGACTGCCGTGTACGGCGTCTGTGTGGGAACTGCGCATGCGCCGCTCCCACACAGTCCTATTCGAAATTGGCGCCGTCCGGCGCCATTTTCATGTGGACCGGAAGTCGCGGCCGGACAGTAATATTACTACTTCCGGTCGCGGCTTCCGGACTTGTGCACATGGAACAGCGGCAGCAAACGGAGCGGACGGGCCGGAGGGAGCCGCGGCGGCAGGAGCAGGTAAGAGATTTCAATGTATGTTAGTGTTTGTGTGTGTTTAATACTGTATGTAAACCTACTACACTGTGGGTTACCTCAAAAAATGGCGACACACAGTGTAGGAGGTTAAACCTTTCAAACCCCTCGTTTATCCCGGCACTAGCCAGGATAAAGGAGGGGGGGATGCTGAGAGCTCACTAGAGCGAGGGCTTTTAACCCAATGTTGCAATGCTGCAATTTTGGGAACTAGCTCCATCTAGTGACCAAAAATGGGTAGTATTATAAATTAGAAAAAATTTATAATATTTCCTGACTCGCGAAAAAAATAAAAAAAATTTGAACAATGTTTAATCACCCACACACTAAATGTTTAATTTTTAAAAAAAAAACATGTTTTTCTGGCAACACATTCCCTTTAAACATTGTATCAGTTTTTTGTGTGCACTGACAGTTACAGTATTTTCTATTAGTAAATAGACATTGTATCAATTTTTTGGGTTCTGTGCTGTGCACTGAATGTGTCACTATAAGCTTGCTAATCTAAAAGTTGTCAGTTATTTAAAGTTCTCTTATGTTCACTGAGTAAACCAGCACTTGCTGTTAATCCATATTCATTAGGATGAATTGCAATAGAATATTATGCTGGAATTTAGTTTTTATTTTCTATATATGTGTCTATTATACAATTATTAAATTCCTACAATTGTCCACATTATTTTGTTTTACCACGCTGGCCACCTCTATCAGAAATAGCAACGGTGCGGTAACCTGTGTGAATGGGCACTACAGGGAGTGCTCTAATTGTTATGTGCTCATTGTTATTTCCCACCGTAAGTTTGTGAGAGGCTGTGAACAGCGGCACTATGCAGTATTTAGGCTAGATAGCTTGTGTGCCACCGGTCCTCGTTATTGGGATCAGCAGCGATACATTTCACCTGTTTGCAGATAGAGTTGCACTGTGTAATCTGTTATATTTATGGGCTGCTTGCTGTCTGTTATCGCCGCTTTCCGTAAAAGGCAGCGAACAGCAGCAGATTGTAATATTCTGACAAAGCCGCCTGTATGTGTCAGCGGGCTTTGTGAGCGCTATAAATTCAATTAGAATTGCACTTTGTAATGTGCTCTATTTGTGAGCTGCTTGCTGTTTACTATCTCCGCTATCACAGGAAAGGCAGTGAATAGATGCACGATTTGATAATCTGATCAACCAGCTTGTATACGTCAGCTGGCTTAGTGAGCGCTGCCAGGGATTTCACCCTGCAGCGTCTGTCAGGATACACGCACCGCTCTCCTACATGGAGCAGCGCTTCCACATGTAAGTCGTTACCGACTATTAGTTAATGATGCAGGTAGCGTTTGATAAGGCTAGGACCTTAAACATTGATTTCATAAATATGACTGGACACCCGACGCGCGTTTCGCCGGCATTCCGGCTTCCTCTTGGGGTGTAACCCGCCGGTTCTGACGCCCTTAAATATCGTAAGTGCTGAGTGACAGCCAAGGGGGCCAATAGGATTGTTTTGATTATAACAGTGTGTGAATGACAGGTAGATCAATTCCAAATATCTGTCCTAAGGCTCAATATTATCTCTTAACAGACGAATCAATTTTGAATGGTGTTTTATTATGATATTAACTTTTACTCTTAGTTTCCTATGTCTATTTAAATTGTGAGTTATTAATGTACATATGGATATCAATTATATATTAAATTAATTCATATCAAATTATTTTCCATATATATGCATATAGTTCAATCAGATATGACGAGAAAGATTTCTTTAATATCATATGTGAAGTTTATAGAAGGTTGCTGTACTCGATTTGTTGATTTTATTTTAATGTCCAAAGTACATAATTATATATGTGTATACTTATCTCCCATTCCATATTCTTCACTTCAAAATATTTTTTATCATCTAATTATTGTTCTTTCATATACTGAAATGGCATCCATAGATAGTACTCAATCAATTCTTATATTTTATAGGAAAAGGAAAGAAATAGGGGGGGGGGGGGGTACAGAAATTTAGCATGTTGAATTACTAAATTATCTTTTTTCGTACCTATGGTGAATTACCAGTAGAGGTTGATAAATTGTTAACGTATCAAAAGTATTTATTTGTTTTTAGGGGATTTTTATTCACAGAAAGCAACCAAAATTAAAACTCTCATTTAGGCCATTTGGATTAACAGAGTTCATCTGAAAAATCCACTGACTTTCTCTTTTTAAAAGGGCTTCATCCAAATTACCTCCTCTTATGCCCATTTTGAGTTGGCAAATTGCCCATCCTTTGAGGTTTGTCCATTCTAGATTGTGATGTTGCTTGTAATGTCTAGCGATTGGGGTCGGGGTAAAGGGTTTATTTTGTGCCTGGCTATCTAGTTTGTTTTTCTCATAATTTAGGATAGAACCAATATGCTCTCTGATTGTAATCCTCAATTCTCTTTTTGTCTTGCCTACATATCTGAGGCCACAAGGGCACTCGAGGCAGTAAATGACACCTGTTGATGAACATCTAATGTGTTCCCTTATTGTGTAACATTTTCCTGACCCATCCAGAAAGGTCTTTGTACTTTTTAGAATTTTACATGCCCTGCATAGCTTGCAAGGATGGAATCCTGGTGCTAGGATTTTTGGTTGATTATTTGTTCGGGAGAAATGACTTGAAACTAGTATATCTGAGATGCTTTTACTCTTACGATAACCTGTGGGAATTCTTTCTCCCAAAAATTTTTCCAGATCTATATCGGTTTTTAGAACATGCCAGTGTTTGTTTAAAATATCAAGCATTGTGTTCCAATCTTCATGATAGTCAGTAATAAATCTCGGTTGGCGTGGAAATTCAAGATCTTTTTTCTTTAGAGTTAGGAGATCGGTTCTGTTTGTTCGTAATGCTATGTTATAGCCTTCTTTTATGCTTCTATTAGAGTAATTCCTTATTTGTAGTCTTGATTTTAATTCTGCAGCTCTTTCTTTGAAGATCTCAAATGTTGAACAATTGCGTCTCAACCGCAGAAATTCTCCTTTGGGAATTCCCCTAATAGTACTGGGAGAGTGTGCACTCTCAGCATCTAACAGACTGTTGGTGTCAGTTTCTTTCCTATATAAGTCAGTATTTAACTCTCCATTATCATCTTTGTATATTTTAATGTCCAAGAATGGTATTGAGCTATAACTAAAATCCAAAGTTAATTTAAGATTGAAATCATTATCATTAAGCTGTTGTATAAATTCATGAAGGTTGGAGACAGTATCGCTCCAAACCACCAAAATATCGTCTATAAAACGCCGCCATAGACTGACATGATTTGTAAAATACCTCATTCTGTCATCAAAGACAATCATTTCCTCCCACCAACCCAAATAAATATTAGCAAAGGTAGGAGCAACTGCCGCTCCCATTGCAGTTCCGCAAGTTTGTAAATAGAAACGACCATCGAATAGAAAATAGTTCCGGGTGAGAATAAATTTGAGGGCCCGGAGGACAACATTTTTCCGTATAGGGTTGTAATTGGTGTCTTTAGATAGAAAAAATTCTACAGCTCTACATCCTCTGGAGTGGTCAATACTTGTGTAGAGACTTTCCACATCACAAGTCACTAGTATCTCATCTGGGTTTAGATTTATCCCTTCTATCTCTTTCAGAATCTGAATTGTGTCTCTGGTGTAGGAAGGCAGCTGGTAGACTATATCTCTAAGTTCATGATCTAACCAAATGTTGCATTTTTCGGTTAAATTTCCCTCACCAGAGACTATAGGTCTTCCTGGAGGATTCTCCTTGTTTTTATGTATTTTAGGAAGCAGATATAAAGTAGATACCCTAGGATCTTTGACTGATAAATATTTTTTCTCATTGAGGGATATGGCTCCCAGGCCATAGCCCTCTTCTATCATGATTTTATATTCTTCTACAAATTGAGATGTGGGGTCACCCCATAGTGGTTTATAACAATTTCTATCAAGTAATTGACGCTTGGCCTCATGTATATATTTATCCTTAGGCCAGATAACAATATTACCACCCTTATCGGATCGTTTGTAGACTACATCATCCCATAATTTAAGTTCTTTTATCGCTTTTTGTTCCTCCTGCGAGATGTTGTCATTCATTATATGTTTAGGAAATTTGGATTGCATAGCCATCACATTCATCCAGCTCAAATAGTAAATAATACTGAAATAAACTTGGCATTTCTCATATTCCTACGTCTTTATTGAAAGAATGCAATCACAAGTATATAAATATCACTAGGTCTGGATTCTTTTTACATGTAAAGTAAACAACATTTTATGTTCTGGGTAAGTTATTGGTAAACCAAATATAGAAAACTGCATTGGGAGTTGGTTGGAGGATTTGTTATATTTTATTATTAGGGCAAATTCATACGTGGCAGAATTTTTCCGCTGCAAATGTTGGTGCAGATTTGGGGCAATTACGCGACAAATCTGCACCAACATTTGCATATTTGACAGGTAATTCAGACGTTGCAGATATCACAGCGGACTTGCCACAGATTTCAGTTTTTGCATTGCAAAGGCTGAAATACGCAGTGAAATTCCGCTCCCTCCACAACGTCATGAACATGCTGCGGAGGGAAAATTATGCACCGCAGCCTGATTTCCGCACAGTTATTTTCTGCAACGTCTGAACTAACTTTCCTAAAAATGTATAGAAACAAATGTAAAAAACGGCTGCTGCAGAATTCCACTGCGGACTGTCCACAGCGGAATTCAACAGCAATTCCGCCACGTGTGAATGTGCCCTTATAGAAGATTTCTGTTCAAAAGTAAAATTGGTCACTTATTAGCAGAACCAGAAGTAAGATCATTTAGTTTGGTAATTAGAAGGCTTAAAATGTTGGAAATTCTTGGGTGTAAAATTTTTATAATATTATAGATTGTTTGTAACGTTTTAACTTTCCTTTATTCAAAAGAGACATTTTATTGTACAGGTGCACAGTATCTAGAATATCTGTATTAAACACAATTTCGTGAGTTTATTTTATTCTGCATCAAAAGCAAAGGTCAAGAAGAATAGTTTTTGTTAATAATTTCCATATTTGAAGTAATGTTTTTTAACACAGAGGCACGGAATAGTTTTTGTTAATAATTTCCATATTTGAAGTTATATTTTTCAACACAGAGACACAGAATAATTTTTGTAAATAATTTCCATATTTGAAGTTATATTTTTCAACACAGAGGCACAGGGAAATAACATTTCCAAGGTCATTAGGAGTTGGGATTCATAACAAATTCCCTTACAGCCACTCAGTGACAGCATTTCACAGCCAGAGCTTTTAACCTCTGATCCACTCTCCCTTAAGCTGTAATATGTCATGGTATAAAAATTTGTATTTTGAATCTATTATGCATTACAAGGTTGTGATGGGCAATACTAAATTCTTAGCTACAAATTAATGCGGTGAATTCATTACATTTAAATACACAAACCACATTTATAATAATCAAATAATATGCTAAATCATATAGTATACTTGCTAACAGCATTTGAAATATTTCATTGTGATGGATTATTGATATGTCTCTTGTATCAACACAGTGAAGACTAGTGGCTACAGAATTGTGTGCATGATTAATGAAAAGTGTAAAATGACCAGAATATGGTGCATGAATACATAGTGTATAGAGGAAAAAAAAACAGTTGTGCAGTTGGGAGAATAAGTAACTGTGAATGAAAAGTTATGTGAAATTATTAGCTGCTGGGTGAATTGGGGATACAGGTCAAACCGGAAAGTGCACTTCAGAGCATGCAAACAGAATCGGTAGGGATTAAAATTAGATAATTTATTTGGCACAAGGATTAACTATGAGGCAATAGAGACTCAAAAAAAAAAAAAAAAAGGTAGAAACATCTTTTGAGTGCTGGTCCAAAAAACACCAAACTTGTAATTTATATTTTATCCAAGTAAGTTTTTCCCATATTGTAAATGTGTAATAAATAGCATATGTGTACATTTATTTCTTTATGTCATATGAATAAGTCTAAATATCATTAACCCCTTAAGGATCAAGGTATCTTCAGCATTAAAGAGGTATTCCTAACTCTCGGATATACCACCACTTTCTGATTGGTGGGGGTCTGGGACTCTGTTTTTTTTTCAGTACAATGCGCTTTCGGTAACCCGCTGAGCAGAGCACTGCAATGGAGTTCCTTTCAACTATCTTACTACATATAATATGCCACACATTTCATGCCCAGGCTTGCTCAACATACATCTCCATTGCACAATCCTTACCAAGCTAAATGTTCATGTGTTACTAAATACATTTAAACTCTTTAGGTTTTTCTTTTTTAAAATGTTATACCGTGTTAGAAACAATTATGTACGATAAAACTGTCAAAGTATAGACCTTTTATGGTTCTTTGTCAAACTGTATTTTAGATTTATGCGTTTATTGGCTAGAAGGTGTGGATTTGATATTGATTTATCGAGAATCCCTAAGGTATCACTCTTTTAGTGACTACAGGCTACTTAGATAAATCCGGTTCTGATAGATACACATACAGTGCATTTGGAAAGTGTTCCGACCCTTTCAATTTTTTCACATTTTGATATGTTGAGGCCTTGTTCTTAAATATAAAAAATTATCACGTTTTTACCCATCATTCTTCTGCATTCAATATCCCATAAAGACAAAGAGAAAACAGAATTGTATAAATTTTTTGCAAATTTATGAAAAACTCAAATTTTGCGTGAACATAAGTATTCAGACCCTTTGCTATGACACTTGAAATTTAGCTTCGGGGGCCTCCCATTTCTCTAGATAATCTTTGAAATGTTTCTGAACCTTGATTGGATTCCACCTCTAGTAAATTCATTTGATTGGACATGATTTAGAAAGACACACCCCTGTATATATAAGGTCTCACACATATCAGAGCAAAAACCAAGCCATGAGGAGGAAAGAACTGCCTGTAGAGCTTAGAGACAGGATTATGTGGATGCTTTACATATAGAAAAATTGCTGAAGCAATAGGAACCCGATTTTTCCCAACTACTTACTAACTAATAGAATAGGACAGTGTCACGGAATGGGTTAGTGGGCCCACTAGGCCGTACCGCCGCAGCGGGGAGGCAGCTGGCAAAACAACAGGACACCCCAGAAATACAATGTCCCGCACAAGGGTACCTGAATAGTCCAGATGGTGGCCACAGCTCTGGCACAGATGAGATGGGTGCAGCAGATGACGCCAAACGTGGCGGATGACACAGGAGCCGCAAGTTGCGCCAGACGTGGCGGATTACTCCGGACGTGGCAGATAACACAGGACGTGGCGGATTCCTCCGGACCTGGCAGATTCCTCTGGACGTGGCAGATGACACAGGACGTGGCGCATTCCTCCGGACGTGGCAGGTGACACAGGACGTGGCGGATTCCTCCAGACGTGGCAGATGACACAGGACGTAGCAGATTCCTCTGGACGTGGCAGATGACACAGGATGTGGCAAATTCCTCTGGACGTGGCAGATGACACAGGACGTGGCACGACTTGATACCAGGGCAAGGCACGGGAAACAGGAACAGGGAACAAGGTACGGGTAACAACAGGAACGGGAAACACTAAGGGACCATTTGCAAGACAGACTGGGAAAACTAACAACGCTCAGGCATTAAACTAGGGGGCTGGACCCCTCTTATAGCCCAGGGTACTCACGGGTCAAAGGTCGTTCAAGATGTTCGGTGCGCGCGCTGCCCCTTTAAGATCGGGACGAGCGTGTGCGCGCACCCTGCGGGCTCCGGCGGAGGTGAGTGGATGCAAGCGCTGGCGTCTCCTGAGGAGGAGGCTGGGGCCAGCGCTTGCCGACTCGTGGCTGCGGCTGTCAGCGGGAGGCTGGAGCTGACAACCCGCAGCCACGGACATTACAGACAGTACAATAAATTAAATACCTTTATTAAATTAGGGACAAACAACATGAAAATTTAGGGACAAACAACATGAAAATGTAAAACTACAATGTGTACTGGCACATGCAATTTGCAGACATAAATCTGTCTATAGATCATGAGAGCTATAACTCAATGCAAAGTTGACACTGAATATAACTGCTAGCTATAGTCAATTATAGGAAGAATCAGCTCCAGTTAACATTGCACTAAAAGACTAGTATAGCCCCCGACATGTTTCGCCACAGATGCAGCGTCCTCAGGGGTTTTAGGGGTATATAGTGAAAAACGGGTTCCTATTGCCTCGGCAATTTTTCTATATAGGATTGTGTGGAGGCACAGATCTGGAGAAGGGTACAAAAAAATTATGCTGCACTGAAAGTTCCCAAGAGCACAGTAGCCTCCGTAATTCTTAAATGAAAGAAGTTTGAAACAACCAGGACTTTCTAGATCTGTCTGCCCCACCAAACTAAGTAATCAGAGGAGAAGAGCCTTGGTAAGAGAGGTGACCAAGATCCCAATGATCACCCTGGCTGAGCTCCAAAGTTCCTGTGTGCAGATGAGAGAAAATTTCAGAAACATTTCAGAAGGTCAACCATCACTGCAGCACTCCATCAATCTGGGCTTTGTGGCAGAGTTGGCAGAAAGAAGCCTCTCCTCAGTAAAATACACATGAAAGCCTGCCTGGAGTTTGCAAAAAAGCATCTAATGGTCTCTCAGATTGTGAGAAACAAGATTCTGTGGTCTAATGAAACCAAGATTTAACTTTTTGGCCTCAATTCTAAGCGTCATGTCTGGCGGAAACCAGACACTGCTCATCACCTGCCCAATACCATCCTTACAGTGAGGCATGGTGGTGGCAGCATCATGCTGTGGAGGTGTTTTTCATTGGCTGGGACAGGGAGACTGGCCAGGGTTAAGGGATAAATGAATGGAGCAAAGTACAGATATATTCTTAGTGAAAACCTGATTCAGAGTGCACTGGACCTCAGACTGGGTTGAAGGTTCACCTTCCAACAAGACAAAGACAAGACAACACAGGAGTAGATTAGGGTGGATCAATTCTTTGAATGTACTTGAGTGGCCCAGCCAGAGCCCTGACTTGAAGCCAATCAAACAGCTCTGGTGAGACCTAGAAATGGCTGTCCACTGACGGTCCACAACCAACCTGTAGCGTCCATGGCCACGGACCGTCAGGATTACTCACCTTTCCGGCAGCCGCAATCATGGATCTTATGAGCACTGGTTTGCATCTCCTTCCCAGGAGACTCCAGCGCTCACTTACGCTCCGGTCCGCTGTGTCCAATAGGGTGCGCATGCACACTCGTGCCTGGCCTTAAAGGGCAAGCGTGCGCACATGGGAATCATCATCATCAGTTAGCCCATGATTCCCCTGGACTATAAGAAGGGCCCTGCCCCTTTGCTCATTGCATGAGCATTGTTAGTATTCCCATGTCAGTATTGCAAATGGTCCCTTAGTGTTATCCTGTACTCATTGTTTCCCATGCCCTGCTACCTGTATCCTGTATCCCGTACTTTGTCCTTGTTCCTGAGCCTGTTAGTGTTGGATTCGTGTCCTACTGCACCTGCTGCCTTCTGCCACGTTCAGTGTCATCTGCCACATCTAGTGTCATCTGCCTTGTCCAGTGTCATCAGCCACATCCTGTGTCATCAGCCACGTCCACGGTCATCTACCACATCCAGTGTCATCTGACACATCCAGTGTCATCCTCAACGTCTGGCGCAACCTGCTACACCCACCTCTATCCATGCTAAAGCCTCGGCCACTGTTTGAACTATTCAGGTACCATAGTGCGGGACTTTGTATGTGATTGGGTGCACTGTTGCTTGGCCAGCTGCCTCCCCGCTACGGCGGTGCAGCCTAGTGGGTCCACATACACACAGACCGTGGCACAACTTGAGCTTGAAAAGTGTTGAGATTTTCCTTTTCAATAAAATAGCAAAGATTTACTAACATTCTGTTTTCACTTTGTGATTATGGGGTATTAAGTGCAGAATGATGAGGAAAAACATGATATTTTTTTTTATTTTAGCACAAGGCCTCAACATTTATATATTGCCACCATCATCTGTGGCACTGCACATTGTAAAACTTTTACAGTAATACATTTATAACAAACACAAACACAGCATAAAGTTCAAAGTGTAACAGGACAAACAAAGACACAATGGGAATTAAATATATATTTTGTGAGATAAATGGCATCCAAAGTGTATGGCAGCCACTTATACCTTTGTCCCTGTTGAAAAAAATATTCACGCTCAGCTGATCCATAAGTGCATGTTTCTGAAGGAGACAGGCTGAACAAGCATTCCTCCAGTTATTTGTACTGTACAGTCAGGTAAAGAATAAAAGTTCATAGCCAGCACAGACTTTGTGTGTAAGCTGCTGAGAGCTTGTGTTATTGACCATTTGGACAGAGATTAATACTGCCAGAATATTTTTACAGAATATTTTGTGTGGTCAGATGCTGTAGCTTGTTAGGGCCACCTCATATAATTAAAAAAGGGAATAGTATGCAGCTTCTTTTCACTAACTTCTAAGAAACATATACTGTATAACATAAGAAAGCCACATCATATGACTTGTATTGAGTCACAGTCTTAAAGGAAGACTAGTCTATGATGAATGATGAAAGTAAACAGGAAAAAAATATGCCCACAGTGTTTGTCGATCTGAATGATTTTTGGAATGTACCTGAAACAAACTTGTAGAAATCATGCAGAGAACACAGAGGTTGACTTCTTCCTGATCCGGTGATAGGCGGTCTAGGGGCAAGACTTTATTAAGGGAGTGGTTATTTTTCAGGGGCGTAACTAGGAAAGACTGGGCCCCATAGCAAACTTTTGACTGGGGCCCCCTCCCCTGGGTATCACACAACCCCCCTTGTTGATAGTGCCTCCCTATAGATTCCGCCAAACAGCGCCCTCTATAGATAGTACCATTCAGCCCCCTGTAGATAACGTCCTACAGCCCTCCCCTCCCCCTGTAGATAACGTTATACAGCCCTCCTCCTGTAGATAAGGTCAAACAGCCCTCCCCTGTAGATAACGCCATACAGCCCGCCCCCCATAGATAACGCCATACAGCCCCCTGTAGATAACGCCATAAAGCCCCCTGTAAATAACGCCAGACAGCCCCCTGTAGATAATGCCATACAGCCCCCCTGTAGATAACACCATACAGCCCTAAACCCCCCTGTAGGTAATGCCATGCAGCCCCCAACAAAAAACGGCCTATAGTTTGTCCTACAAAAGACATGCATCCCCTATCCACAGGATAGGGGATACATGTGTGATCGCTGGCAGCGATAAGAAGAACGGGGAACCGAAAGTCCCCCCAAGTTCTCCATGACAAACCTCGGAATTCTGGCGTCTGCGCAGTTCAATAAAAATGAAAGGAGCGCTGGTCACGCGTGAGCACAAGCGCGACCTGTGCGCAATTCTTTTCTATGGAGCTGCAGACAGACCCCGTTCTCCTTATCGCTGGGCGTCCCAGCAATCACACATGCATCCCCTCTCCTGTGGAGAGGGGATGTGTAATGATGGGGAAGGGAGACAGACAGGTGAGCCCTAATCTACCCACCACTCAGTCCCTGCCTACTTGCAACGGCCCGTCCTAGGTGACGGCGTACAACTTGGCGACTGTCCCTACGCCCAATAAGTGCACGATAGACAAACAGACAAGGGTACAAAGAAGCTAAGGGAAATGGGGCAGTTGCCCACGGCAACACCGTGAGCAACAAGAGTAGTGAACGAGCCGAGTCAAACCAGGAATGTACGAGGTACCAAACGCAGAGCAGGAGAGTAGTGAACGAGCCGAGTCAAACCAGGAGTGTACGAGGTACCAAACGCAGAGCAGGAGAGTAGTCAGTAAGCCAGGGTCAATATGAAGCAGGGACAAATAGTTCAAGCAGCAGCAGAGCCAGGAAACAGGAGAATCACAGGCAAAGGAGGAGCAGGAAATGCAGGTATAAATAGACAGAGGACGGGAGCTAGCTCCGTCTGGCCAGGCTGTGATAGGCTCTCCCACTCCTAAGCCTGCCAGGATGAGTGGTAGAAGATGGAGTCACTCTCTCAGACTTAGGAGCAGGTGCAGACAAATTATCCACGGGCGTCGACACAGAAGCTGTGTCTGGCAGATCCTTTACAGTACCCCCCCTTTTATGAGGGGCCCCTGGACCCTTTCTAGGTGGATGAAATATTAGCAGAAGAACCTGAATCTACGAAGGCACTGCCGGTAGCAGACTTACCACCAAAAGAGACCTGAAAGGGAAGCAAAATTTTATTAGGTTTCATATTTACGGGAAATACCTGTGCGCCCAAGTGACCTCCCCGATGATCACTTAGGCGCGGAAGTTTTCCGGCTGCTTATTCTTACGCCTAGGACAGTTGTTCACTTGATGCTTGTCATCCCCACAGTAGAAGCAGAGACCATTCTTCCTGCGGAACTCTCTACGTTGTTGGGGAGACACGGAGGCCCCGAGTTGCATAGGTTCATCCGAGTTTTCCGTGGAAGAACGAAGCAACGGAACCTTGGGAGCCATCATGGGGGGGTCAGAGGAGAAGGCACCAAAACGTTCAAGTCGTCGTTCCCTGAGACGTCGGTCAAGACGTACCGCTAAAGCCATAACCTGATCTGGGGAGTCAGAAGAGGGATAGCTAACTAACAGGTCTTTCAGGGCGTTCGACAAACCCAATCTAAACTGGCACCTCAAGGCAGGGTCATTCCACCGAGAAACTACACACCACTTCCTAAAATCAGAACAGTACTCCTCAACGGGTCTCTTACCCTGACGTAAGGTCACCAGCTGACTCTCGGCAAAGGCAGTCTTGTCAGTCTCGTCATATATGAGCCCGAGAGCAGAAAAAAAAAGATCAACAGAGGAAAGTTCAGGGGTGTCAGGAGCCAAGGAGAAGGCCCATTCTTGGGGCCCGTCCTGGAGCCGGGACATAATTATACCCACTCGCTGGCTCTCAGAACCTGAGGAGTGCGGCTTTAGACGGAAATAGAGCCTACAACTCTCCCGAAAGGAGAAAAAGGTCTTCCGGTCCCCTGAGAACCGGTCAGGCAACTTGAGGTGGGGTTCAAGAGGTGAGGTGGGGGGCACTACCAGGGTAGCATCATGCTGGTTGCCCCTCTGAGCCAGGACTTGGACCTGTATGGAGAGGCCCTGCATTTGCTAAGCCAGGGTCTCAAGGGGGTCCATAGTTGTGTCAGGGACCAGGGTAGAAAAGGTATATGGGCCTGTGATTATGTAATGATGGGGAAGGGAGACAGACAGGTGAGCCCTAATCTACCCACCACTCAGTCCCTGCCTACTTGCAACGGCCCGTCCTAGGCGACGGCGTACAACTGGGCGACGGTCCCTACGCTCAATAAGTGCACGACAGACAAACAGACAAGAGTACAAAGAAGCTAAGGGAAATGGGGCAGTTGCCCACGGCAACACCGTGAGCAACAAGAGTAGTGAACGAGCCGAGTCAAACCAGGAATGTACGAGGTACCAAACGCAGAGCAGGAGAGTAGTGAACGAGCCGAGTCAAACCAGGAGTGTACGAGGTACCAAACGCAGAGCAGGAGAGTAGTCAGTAATCCAGGGTCAATATGAAGCAGGGACAAATAGTTCAAGTAGCAGCAGCAGAGCCAGGAAACAGGAGAATCACAGGCAAAGGAGGAGCAGGAAATGCAGGTATAAATAGACAGAGGGCGGGAGCTAGCTCCGTCTGGCCAGGCTGTGATAGGCTCTCCCACTCCTAAGCCTGCCAGGATGAGTAGTAGAAGATGGAGTCACTCTCTCAGACTTAGGAGCAGGTGCAGACAAATTATCCACGGGCGTCGACACAGAAGCTGTGTCTTGCAGATCCTTTAGAGGATGCATATCTTTTGTAGGAAAAACCCCTTCAGTGGTGTCGCGCTGTAGCAGCCATAGCGGCTGCCAGCGGAGCCTCCGGCGATGGGAGGGGGGGCCGTGCCGGCAGTCGATACGGCTGCTACTGCGGTAGTTACGCCACTGGGTTTTGTATTCCCAGTCTCCTATTGCAGAAAGGAGTGAGGGAAGGATCCTACTGCAGCCAGTTTTCTTACAGCCAGACTCAGGATTGTGAGAAGGAAGAAGGAACGCGGTGAGATATCTAGTCTCCTGGAACACTTAAAGAAGAATCCTTTAGATATTTCTCACATGTTGTATTACAGCATAAGAAAAATATATAATTAAGGGGGAGTAGAATATTAGGAGAAGAATTGTTTTGTTTTTTTTCCATTTTCTTGTGTATTTTCTATATTTAGTGTTCTTTTATCATTGCACAAGTAAATATGTAGCCCTAATGAAAATGGAAGACCATTATAGGCACTAAAAAGGGTTTAGATTGTTTTTAATGCCTGCACTATTAAATAATAAGTTCTCCTTTCTCAGTCACCCTCAATAAAGACTGCTTTAATGAGGATCAGTCACAAACACAACTGTATAAATGTATTTTTATGTCTTCAGTGCTCTTACACCGACTACTGATACCTGTCCATTAGACCATGTAGATCACTTACAGATCAGATTAGTTTTGTTACATGTTGATCCTTTGCTCCAATGTACAGTATCTGCATGCTGAGGCTGATTTGATATACTGATCATTTGCATATCCTATACCATATGGTCTTCTACTTGTAATAAGGCTATTATTGGTAGCAGGAGCTAGAGCAGAGCCTCTATCCTCCTCTTATGGTTCACATGTTCTGTATTGTTATTTTTAATATATTTAATATCTTTATGATAAACAAGTGGCAAGGCTAAGGAATGTTTAGATTCATACCTATATTGCATAATTGACTGCATGATGAGGATAAAATAAGCTTTAGTATATTTTCCTATTGCTAATTGCTTTCGCATTGCTAACATACCGTTATAAAATTCTGATTAATTCATTTTATTTTCATCAAGGTAGGTTAGCTTTACACATTTCGATAATGTGTACAATTCTGTTTGATCCATGATACTGTCCAATTTTAAAGGAGGTACATGGCATGTATTTACATGTAGCAAATGTTCTATTTTGTGACCCAAACTACATAACTGTCACATGGCTCAGTAGGCATAGGGATATCTAAATATAGGCAGTTTTAATGTGTAGCAACTCTGGTTCCTTGTCAAAAAGTGAGTTTATTTAGACACCGCAATTTTACAATATTCTGATCACAAATTTTAGCATGCCAGAAACATTGCGATTGCAAATTTAACCTTCCAAACCAGATGCAAACAAATTTCTTACACACAGCAATGCTCAAAAGTGATAACTCAAATCTTACCCATTATCACAGTATGTAAAACCCCTTGTAGTGATAGAATTCTAGACATTGTTATTTATAAATAATTGTTAGCTTTTATACAACAATAACTACCGCTGATATACTCTGCCTTTTTGTTAAAGTATTTAAGAATGATTTCCCATTCCTTCTTCACATTCTGTCATTTCCCTTACTAGTATTCACATTTTCTTACGTTCCTTATATATATATATATATATATATATATATGTATATTTTAATTATCATAAATTAAGATGGCTTCATTGCCAATAGTGCAACCTAACAGCTAATTTCTGAACAATTTGTGTATGACGAATCCAAACACTGTAACTTTCTCCAATCAAGAGATGGAGCAAAATTATTATAATTACATGTTACAGCATAGTTATAGTGAGAAGAAGTGTAAGCTGTACTGCTTGACAATTACATGTGAGTCATAAAATCAAATTAAATTATAGTATTTTGTTCAGGTTGATGCATTATCACCTCTCAGTATAATCACTAAAAAAAATATCTATGGTTAAAGAGATGGGTTAGCAAAAACTATGCAATTACTATTTGTCTTATTTCCTGTCCGCTTCTTCATGTCTGCTTTGGTTTTTTGTAGTCAGATGTGACAGCTTTGAGGTGGAGAGGGATTTGACCTGTCAGGTCTCGTATACTACCCTATAAGAGAGTCGATGGGAAGACTAAGAGATCAGGGATATATAGTTTGCTATGATTTCATTCAGTATTTCCAGGCCACTGGGTCACATGCTCTCCTATCAGTGGCCATGTTCAGGACGGGAGCAGTCCATGGACATGGGGGCAGCGATTCACAGAGGAAGACATTGGCGCCAATCCTCTGATTTCTATGTATTAGTAAGTGGCACATAATCCTGTTTCCCACACCTTAGTGAAAAGAAACATAAAGTGGCTAACCCTTTCAGTCTTAGAAGATTTCAGAGTGTCGGACATGAGTATTCAGGGCTATTGGGGCACTTGCAATTTGCAACAAATTTATTCAGACCAAATTAAATCGACCGGCTAATTCAATTCAGAGGAATTTCGAAAAATTTGCTTGTATCTAGTAACCAACTGTTTTTTTTAGCAGTAAATTCCTGCAAACATGAGGAGAACGTGTAAACTCAATGCCATTGTTTCTGTAAAATTGACTGATATTAAGCAGTAGACAATTATTCATTCACATTTTATGTCCTTGGGAATCATTTTGTTCTATTTTGATTTGGCGCTGGTATCCTGACCATTTATGATTACCATGGGTGCGGAAGATACAATTATTGTCATTTTCCACCAATTACACGATTGATCCTTAAAAAAACAATATCATTATTAAAGTTTATGTCCTTTTCTGAAAATAATACTTCTGACATTTTGAATGTTACTGAACATCGTTTTGCATTGGACAAGCAAGTTTAACTTTACTTACTAAAATTATTGTACAGTATCAAGTATTTAATACTAAATTTACATTAGTATTTTACTGGACATTCATGCTTGTTATTTAGTATTTTTATAGTACATTATACCTATCTTCTAGTGTACTACATTTACGTTCTAATACAGCTGTCTGAACAAATTGTACATTTCTTACTGAGGATGGAAGCTGATTAGTTGAGGAACATCTTGGTCACGTGCTTAGAAATACATATAAGCAAATCTCAAAGGGTAAAATGAGGATGATTTGAAAATATTACTGGTATTTCTTTCCTAGGGGAGTAAGGAGATTGAAGCAAAACAGACTGTTTTGTTTCAATGAAAATGTAAATAGTCAAACATAATCTCCTAGGGATGTAAGAAAACAGAATAAACAGTATGTAGTCAACTACCCATTTCCTGCAGAGAAGACTAAAGTAACTACATACCTGTAATTCTCTGTTTGGAGTTTCCAACCTGCCTCGGCAATAATCCTCTTTATGTCTGATTAATAGATATAACTGAATACGTTTATCAAAACAAGTGCAAGGGAAAGAGGAGGAGTTGCTCATAGAAAATTATAAGGCCTTGTTCACACGAAGGATTTTGCAGACTGAAAAATCTGCCTCAAATTCTTTCAGGCTGGGTTCACACGACCTATTTTCAGACGTAAACGAGGCGTATTATGCCTTGTTTTACGTCTGAAAATAGGGCTACAATACGTCGGCAAACATCTGCCCATTCTTTTGAATGGGTTTGCCGACGTACTGTGCAGACAACCTGTCATTTACGCGTCGTCGTTTGACAGTTGTCAAACGACGACGCGTAAAAATACAGCCTCGTCAAAAGAAGTGCAGGACACTTCTTTCAGGTGTAATTTGAGCCGTTCTTCATTGAACTCAATGAAGAGCAGCTCAAAATTTGCGGCTGTCAGAGAAGCCTTGCAAAATGCGAGGAGGAGCATTTACGACTGAAACGAGGCAGCTGTTTTCTCCTGAAAACAGTCTGTCTTTTCAGACGTAAATGCCTGCTATCGTGTGCACATACCCTCAGGATTTTTGAGGCAGATTTTGACCTGACTGCATTTTCTTGCAGCTCTTTTTACAATGTTTTTTTAATGGATACATCATGGAAAGCCAGTGCTTCTCGCAATTTGCCGTATCCATACGAAAAATGCATGCCACAGTCTCAGTAGATGAGTCCGTGCCAACAGCTGCGGGTGTCAGCTCTAGGTTACAGCTGACACCCTGCTGTAATGGTGGAGACTAAAGTTAGCTCCGATCCCCGCCATTAACCCCTTAAATGCAGTGGTCAAAAGCGACTGCTGCATTTAAGGTGTATGTAGCCAATCGCCGGGGTGCCGATGGCTGCAATGGCAACCAGATACCTAACACTGGCCCCTCGGTCTGCCTAGAATGGAAGCCTTCTGGCGGGGCCTAAAAGGCTTCTGGTACCGACTGGGCTCAGAAGCTTAGCCCGCATCACCAGCGGCGGTTGTCAGCTGTATGTTATAGCCGACACTCTGCTGTTACAGCAGCTTGCCTCGATCCCTGTCATTAACCCCTTAGATCCAACGATCAAAAGCGATTGCTGCATCGAAGTGGTTTGTAGCCAAATCAGCAGCCCTGCGATGCGATCACGGGGTGCCGACAACTACTATGGCAACAGGAGGCCTAACAATGGCCTCCTGGTCTGCCATTACAGAAACCGATTAGGCCCCACCTGGAGGCAGAGCCTAATCGGCTTGCTGTCAGTGAACGACTGACAGTTCTAATACATTGCACTACAAAATAAGTGCAATGTGTTAAAACATAAGTCAGATAGTTAGACATTCAAGTCCCTTAATGGCACTAAGAAAAAAATGAAAAAAAGTTGTAAAAAATAAAATAAAAGTTTCAAGTAATAAAATAAAACACTATCGCCCTTTTTCGCTTATCAAGTCCTTTATTATTGTAAATATATATATAAACCATACATATTTGGTATTGCCGCTTCTGTAACGGCCTGAACTATAAAAATATAATGTTATTTATCCCACGCAGTGAACACCATAAAAAAAAAAAAACCTTAATAAAACAATTCCAGAATTGCTGTTTCTTTGGTCATCTTGCCTTCCAAAAATTGGAATAAAAAGTGATTAAAAAGGTCGGATGTATCCAAAAATGGTACCTATAAAAAACTATAGCTCGTCTCGCAAAAAACAAGCCCTCATACAGCTTGGTAGATTAAAATTTTTTAACTTTATGGCTCTCAGAATATGGTGACAGAAAAAATACATTCTTTTTACAAAAGTAATATTATTGTGCAAAAAGTTGTAATACATAAAAAAGCGCTATAAATGTGGTATCGCCGGAATCATACTGACCCACAGAATAGAGTTAACGTAATTTATAATGAATGGTGAAAGCTGTATAAAAAAAAACCTAAAAAACTATGCCAAAATTGCAATTTTTTTATTCCCTTGCCTCTCAAAAAATAGTATAAAAAGCGAACAAAAAGTCGCATGTACCCCCAAAATGGTAACAATAAAACCTACAGCTCGCCCCACAAAAAAAACAGCCCTCATACCATTACGTATGAAAAAATTAAATAAGTTAAGGCTCCAATAACTCAGGAAAGAAAAATATAAACTTGTGCAGGCCCGAGAGAACATTTCTTCTGTTTCAAGAGGCGATATATCAAGGCCTTAAAACTAGGGAACCAGGAATGGGAGCGCCCAAACTTATCTGCTGGAAGTGAGGGCGCCCGCATTATACTAGGACATCACTTTCCCAGCAAGATTCCCCAAACTTCAAAGGTTCTGAGTGTGGACCAAAAGGAGCAAAAAAAAGGACACCATTTATCAGTGCGACACCGGCCTGTGCAGAAAGGATTGCTTCACAGTGTAACACACATCTATGGATTATTATTTTTTTTTTTTTTACCGCATTATTATAACACTTTATTATGCCCTGATGTACTCCGCACAGCTTACATGTACCCCCACATTATAAACTGAAATACCAGTAATACTCCAAACAAAACTGCTACCAAGCAAAATCTGCGCTTCAAAATCCAAATGGCACTCCCTCCCTTCTGAGCCCTACACTGTGTACAAACAGCAGTTTGCAACCACATATATGGCATCACCATACCCGGTAGAACCCTTTTACCAATTTTTGGTGTGTGTGTGTCTCCAGTGGCACAAGCTGGGCACAACATATTTGCCACTAAAATGGCTTATCTAGGGAAAAATTGCTATTTTTACTTGCACCATCCAGAGATAATTAATTTATGGAAAAGACCTGTGGGGTGAAAATGCACGCTACACCCTTTAATAAATTCCTTGAAGGGTGTAGTTTACAAAATAGGGTCACTTCACAGGGGTTTCTTTTATTATTTCACATCAGAGCCCTGCAATTGTAAACTAATACTTTGTAAGTCGCCAAATTAGGCCTCAATTTCGCATGGTACTCTTTCACTCCTGAGCCCTGTCGAATGTCCAGGCAAAATATTAGGGCAACATGTAGGGTATTTCTAAAACCAGGAATCACAGCATAATAATTAGAGAGCTGTCTTTTCATGGTGGCACAAGCTGGGCACCATATATTGGCATATCTATGGAAAAATAGGAAATTGTTGTTGTTGTTTTTTCATTTTAACGTCCAAATTCTAATAAAATCTATGAAACACCTGTGGGGTCAAAATGCTCACTACACCCATTGATGAATTCCTTGTGGGGTGTAGTTTCCAAAATGGGGTATCTTTGGTGTGTTTACTTTGTTTTGGCATCACAAGACCTCTTCAAACCTGACATGGTGCCTAAAATATAATCTAATAAAAAGAAGTCCCCCAAATCCTCTAGTTGCTAGTTTGCTTCTGAGGCCTGTGCTTCAGTAAATTACGATACTAGGGCCACATGTGGGATATTTCTAAAAACTTCAGAATCTGGGCAATAAATATTGAGTTGCGTTTCTTTGGTAAAAATTTATTTGTTACAATAAAAAAAGGATTAAACATAAATTTCTGCAAAAAAAAAATAAAATGTGTAAATTTCACCCCTACATTGCTTTAATTTTTGTGAAACGCCTAAAGGGTTAAGAAACTTTCCAAATGCTGTTTTGAATACTTTCAAGAGTGCAGTTCTGGAAATGGAGTGATTTATGGTGGTTTGTATTGTATGGGCCCCTCAAAGCCACTTCACAACTGAACGGGTCCCTGTAAAAATAGCCTTTTTAAATTTTCTTGAAAATGTGAGAAATTTCTGCTAAAGTTCTAAGCCTTGTGTCACGTAGGGTTCGTGGACCCTCTGGGCCATACCGTCTTGGCGGTAAGGCAGCTGGCCAACTGGACGCAGGTAAAAGTCTATAGTTCATATAGGGTACCTGTGGCAGCTCGGACAGTAGCAAGGCAGGCTTGGCAGGAACTTGGCAGCAGGTGAACGTCAGGCATGGAGAAGCAGGGCAGGTGTGGCATACAGCACAGCATGACTACAGCTCAGCATGGCACTAGATCAGGATACAAGTATAGGATACAGGAACAGGAACACTGGGAGCAGGAAACACTAGGGGGCCTTATGCAAGACAGACTAGGGATACACAACAAAGCTCAGGCGTGGGAGGATGGGCTGGAACCTTCTTATAGCCCAGGGTACTCTGGACCAATTAGCTCAATCACAAACATGCTTGCGCTCTGGCTTCTCGAGTCTGGACTGAGCTCGTGACCACACCCTGGTGGTCACTGTGGAGCAGGAGAGCCGTATGTGCAAACATCTCTTGAGAGAAGGAGTTTGTGGTCAGCGACCATGGACGTTACACCTTGTGACGTCATAGAAAAATCAAAGGATGTTCAAAAGATTATGCCAATCTAAAGTAGACATATGGGGAATGTTAATTAGCAACTGGTATGTGCGGTATAACTATCTGTCTTAGAAGCAGATACATTTAAATATTAAAAAATGTAAATTTTTGCAATTTTCTGGCAAAATTTTTGTGTTTTTCACAAGTAAATACTGAATATATCGACCAAATTTTACCAGTAACATAAAGTCCAATGGGTCACAAGAAAACAGTCTCAGAATCGCTTGGATAGGTAAAAGAATTCCAAAGTTATTATCACATAAGATGTTAGATTTGAAAAATAAGGCATTGTCAGGAGGGTCAAAAGTGTCTGCAGCTGGAAGGGGTTAAACATTTTGTAGTTTAATGTAAATAAAGCTTGACCCCTTAAAGTCCAATCCATTTTTTTATTTGTGATCTTCGTTTTAGACTCCCTGCCTTCTATGAGCCATAACTTTTTTATTTTTCCATCAATGGAGTGGTGTGAAGGCTTGTTTTTTTTGGTGGGAGGAGTTGTAGTTTCTATTGGCACAATTTAAAGTACCATATAACATACTGGGAAACTGAAAAAAATTCTATGTGGGGTGGAATTGGAAAAACTGTGATTGCTCCATTTTCTTTTATCTTTCACTGTGCAGTAAAAATTAACTTTATTGTGCTGATAAATACGATTACGGTGATACTAAATTGATATACGTTTTTTTCGTTTTTCTCCTTTTACAAAGAAAAAACTATGTGTTAGGGATTTTTTTTTTCCATATTCTGAAAGTCATAACTTTTTTATTTTTTCATCGATTGAGCGGTGTGAGGGCTTATTTTTTATGGCACTAGCTATGGTTTTTATCAGTACAATCTTTTGGTACATACGATTTTTTGTTTAGTTTTTATAAAAAAAAAATTCACTGCTAAGTTGACCAAAAAACAGCGATTCTTGTTTTTTTTTTTAACTTAATTTTTTTCTTTTTGTTTCTACTAAAAACTTGATTTAACCCCTTCAAGACCCAGCCTGTTTTGGCCTTCAGGACCCAGCCAATTTTTTCAAATCTGACATGTGTTACTTTATGTGGTAATAACGTTGGAATGCTTTTACCTATCCAAGCGATTCTGAGATTGTTTTCTCATGACATGTTGTACTTTATGTTAGTGAAAATATTTTGTCGATAATTTTGGTATTTATTTCTGAAAAACACCACAATTTAGAAAAAAATTGCAAAAATTTGCATTTTTCTAAATTTAAACGTATCTGCTTGTAAAACAGATCGTAATACCACACAAAATAGTTACTAGTTAACATTTCCCATATGTCTACTTTATGTTTGCATCGTTTTTTGAACGTCCTTTTATTTTTCTAGGACGTTACAAGGCTTAGAACTTTAGCAGCAATTTCTCATATTTTCAAGAAAATTTCAAAAGGCTATTTTTTCAGGGACCAGTTCAGTTTTGAGGTGGCTTTGAGGGCCTTATATATTAGAAAATCGCCAGAAGTCACCCCATTTTGAAAACTGCACCCCTCAAGGTATTCGAATCAGCATTCACAAAGTGTTTTAACCCTTTAGGCGTTTCACAGGAATTAAAGCAATATAGAGGTGAAATGTACAAATTAATTTTTTTTTGCCAAAATTCATTTCTAATACATTTTTTTTTTGTAACACAGAAGGTTTTACCAGAGAAATGCAACTCAATATTTTATTGCCCAGATTCTGCAGTTTTTAGAAATATCCCACATGTGGCCCTAGTGCGGTAATGGACTGAAACACAGGCCTCAGAAGCAAAGGAGCACCTAGTGGATTTTGGGCCTCCCTTTTTTTAGAATATATTTTAGGCACCTTGTCAGGTTTTAAGAGGTCTTGTGGTGCCAAAACAGTGGAAACACCCCAAAAGTTACCCCATTTTGGAAACTACACCCCTCAAGGAATTTATCTAGGTGTATAGTTAGCATTTTGACCGCACAGGTTTTTCGCTAAATTTATCAGAATTAGTCTGTAAAAATGAAAATCATAGAAATTTTTAATATTTACAAGAGATAATATAGAAAATGCACCCCAACATATGTAAAGCAATGTCTCCCGATTACGGCAATATCCCATATGTGGTAATAAACTGCTGATTGGACCCACAGCAAGACTCAGAAGGGAAGGAGCGCCATTTGGATTTTGGAGCACGGATTTTGCTGGATTGGTTTTCGGTGCCATGTTGCGTTTGCAACGCCCTGGAGAGACCAAAACAGGGGAAACCCCCCAAAAGTGACCCCATTTTGGAAACTACACCTCTCAAGGAATTTATCTAGGGGTATAGTTAGCATTTTGACCACACAGGTTTTTTGCAGAATTTAGTGGAATTAGGGAGTGAAAATGAAAATCAACTTTTTTTCTGAAAAAGCATAGAAATGTTACATTTTTACAAGGAATAAAGGAAAAAAGAACCACAACATTTGTAAAGCATTTTCCCCTGATTACGGCAATACCCCATATGTGGTAATAAACTGCTGATTGGACCCACGGCAGCGCTCAGAAGGGAAGTAGCGCCATTTGGATTTTGGAGCACGGATTTTGCTGGATTGTTTTTCGGTGCCATGCCGCCTTTGCAACGCCCTGGAGGGACCAAAACAGTGGAAGCCCCCCAAGTTTCCCCATTTTGGAAACACCCCTCAAGGAATTTTTCTAGGGGTATAGTGAGCATTTAGGGCATGACCACACGTGGCGGATTTCCTCCGCAACTGTCCGCAGCAATGCCGTAGTCACTGTCCCGGGTGCAGAAACAGTTACTGCCGATCGCTTAACTCTTTCAGCACCCTGGACAGTGACTATTTACTGACGTCTCCTAGCAACGCTCCCGTAATTACGGGAGCCCCATTGACTTCCTCAGTCTGGCTGTAGACCTAGAAATACATAGGTCCAGCCAGAATGAAGAAATGTCAAGTTAAAAAAGCAAGACGCATCCGCAGCACACATAACATGTGCATGACAGCTGCGGACTTCATTGCGGAAATTAGAATCTCCATTGAAGTCAATGGAGAAATTCCGCCACTGTTCCGCAACAGACAGAGCATGCTGCGGACACCAAATTCCGCTCCGCAGCCTATGCTCCGCAGCGGAATTTTACGCCTCGTCTAAACGAACACTGCTAAATTAAAGTGTAAGTCAATGGACAAACGGCTCCGCTGCGGATTAACGCTGCGGAGTGTCCGCAGCGGTATTTAAGTGAAATTCCGCCACGTGTGAACCCAGCCTTAGACTCCACGGGTCTTTTGCAGAATTTATTAGAATTAGGCGGAGAGAATTAATATCACAATTTTTTTCCACTAAAATGTTGAATTTTCTCATTTTCACAAGGGATAAAGGAGAAATAAACAACCAATTTTTGTAAAGCTATTTCTACCGGGTACGGAAATACCCCACATGGGGTCATACATTTTTTTCATTAGAAATGAATTAACCCTTTGAGGACTGATCCATTTTTTGCTTTCTTATTTTCGTTTTTCATTCCCCGCATTCCAAGAGCCATAACTTTTTTCTTTTTTCGTCAGTAGAGTGATGTGAGGGCTTATTTCTTGCGGGAGGAATTGTAGTTTCTATTGGTACCATTTAAAGTGCCATAAAAAGTACTGGGAAACTGAAAAAAATAGGAAAATATAGGAATACAGGAAGAAAATCTGATTCCATTTTTTGGGGTTTTCCTTTTTTAAAGCTTTCGCCGTGCGGTAAAAACGAAAACTACAGCGATTTTGGTGGTTTAAATTATTTAAGTTTTTTACGGTGTTCACCGTGCAAGTTAAATAATGGTATATTGTAATAGTTCGGCCTTTTACGGACGTAGCGATAACAATTCTGTTTATTTTTTTACATTACTTTTGAAGAAAAATGGGAAAAGGTTTTTTTTTTAACTAAACTTTTTTCTTTCTCAGTACTAATAACTTTAATTCTTCTACATATTTTTTTAGTCCCCTTAGGGGACTTGTACCAGCGATCATTGGATCCGCGGGTACAATATGCTGCAATACTAATGTATTGCAGTATATTGTTATTTTTACAGACTCCTGTAACAGTGCGATCGCTGTTCCTGTCTGTTAGTCCCGGGTGTCAGCTGTAATAGACAGCTGACACCCGCAGCGTATGGAGCGGGCTCAGCACGTGAGCCTGCTCCATACATCAACCCCCGCACCATGACGTGCTATTAAGTCATAGTGCTCAAAGGGGTTAATGCACAGCGGATGGTGTGAATATTGCAATTTTCCACTGATATGCCATTTTAGTGCATATGTCGTGCCCAGTTTGTGCCCCTGAAGACAAATACCTCATAAAGCTTTAAGCGGGTTCTCCCGGGTTTGGCGATGCCATATATGTGGACGCAAACAGCTGTTTGAGCACGCTGCAGGGCTCAGAAGGGAGGGACGCCATTTTGCTTTTGGAGCGCAGATTTTGCTTGGTAGTTTTTCTGTTTGGGGTTTTGCTGGTATTTCAGTTTATAATGTGGGGACATATGTAATCTGTGCGGAGAACATCAGGGCATAATAAAAGGGTATAATAATACAGTAAAGCAATAATAAGTCATAGATGTGTGGCCGGTGTCCCACTGATAAATGGTATCGGATGTTACCCGCTTTTAGAAAACACTGCACATTTTGCAACGCCATATTCCTGGGAGCTAGAACGTCTTTATTTTTTCACCATCGGAGCAGCGTGAGGGCTTATTTGTTGCAAGACAATCTGTACTTTTCATTGGTACCATTTTGGGGTACATGAGATTTTTTTGATCACTTTTTATTATATTTTTTTGCAAGCCGGGTGACCAAAAACAAGCAATTCTGACAATGTTTTTTAGTTTATTTTTTGCGGTGTTCACCGTGCACTATAAATGACCATTATATTTTATTCTGCGGGTCGGTACGATTACGGCGATACCATATGTATATAGGGTTTTTTTAAGTTTTGCAGCGTTTGCGCAATAAAATCACTTTTTTATAAAATAATTTATTTTCAGTGTCACCATATTCTGAGAGCCGTAACTTTTTTATTTTTCAGTCAAAAAAGCTGTGTAAGAGCTTGTTTTTTGCGGGACGGGTTGTAGTTTTTATCGGTATTATTTTCGGGTACATGCGACTTTTTGATCACTTTTTATTCTCTATTTTGGGAGGGGTGGTGACCAAAAAATAGCGATTCTGTTGTCGTTTTTTATTGATTTTTTTTGGGGTGTTCATCGTGTGGGAAAAATAACATTACAGTTTTATAGCTTGGGTCGTTACGAACTCGGGGATACCAAATATGTGTACTTTTTTTAACGTGTTCATTTTTTTCCTATAATGAAAGACTTATTATAGGAAAAAAATGCAGTGCTTGTTTATATAACTTATAACTTTTATTTTTACACTTTTTTTAAAACATTTTTATTCTTTTTTTTACTTTTTTCACTTGTCCCACTAGGGGACACTTAGACTTGCAGCTTTGATCGCTGCTAGAGTACATTACACTACACACGTAGTGTAATGTACTCCAACTGTCATTGTGACGTGACAGTCACACTGACAGGAAGCCTCGGAGGACCGGTGGAGGCTGCTCCTCCGAGGCTTCCATACATGGCAACCCGGAGGTCATTGTCTTCGTGGGGGCTGCCGATGTGCTTCAAACCCCTTAAATTTATGGGGTTAATTGCCGAAATCAGCGGCGATGGTCCGCTGACCGGCAAGGCTGGAGTGTCAGCTGTCAGGGACAGCTGACCTCCCGGTTCCCGGACACTGTCCGTTAGGACAGTGTGCGCCGAGAACTACTCCGCAATAGTACGTCTGGATGCGGGAACTAACCCCGCTGCAGGACGTACTATTGCGGCGCAGCGCGGGAAGAGGTTAACTATCGCTGGTACAATACACTGCAATACTACACCGCATTCCTAATTATTATGCAAATGTTATTTTTCGCTGATTTTCCTAAATAGTCGATGCAAATGACAATCAGTATAATCTTCAAGCCATCAACCGTTGGAGTATAATGCGAATTTTATTGAACAAATATCCTAATGATAACAGATTTTTATTTAGAAGTAAAAAACTCAAAATGCACTGTTTCAAATTATTATGCACAACAGAGATCAAAACATTTTAAAGGTTGTAAAGAGAACTAAAAAGGTAATTTGTTGAATTTGCCGCATCAGGAGGTCATATTTACAGAAATCAAAAGCTCTTTCAATAAAAAAAAAAATAACATGCCAAGTTACATGTTAACATAGGACCCCTTCTTTGATATCACCTTCACAATTCTTGCATCCATTGAATTTGTGAGTATTTGGACACTTTCTGCTTGAATATCTTTGCAGGATGTCAAAATAGCCTCCCAGAGCTTCTGTTTTGATGTTAACTGCCTCCCACCCTCATAGATATTTTGCTTGAGGATGCTCCAAAGGTTCTCAATAGGATTGAGGTCAGGGGAACATGGGGGCCACACCATGAGTTTCTCTCCTTTTATGCCCATAGCAGCCAATGACACAGAGGTATTCTTTGCAGCATGAGATGGTGCATTGTCATGCATGAAGATAATTTTGCTACGGAAGGCACGGTTCTTCTTTTTGTACCACGGAAGAAAGTGGTTAGTCATAAACTCTACGTACTTTACAGAGGTCATTTTCACAACATCAGGGACCCTAAAGGGGCCTACCAGTACTCTCCCCATGATTCCAGCCCAAAACATGACTCCGCCACCTCCTTGCTGACGTCGCAGCCTTGTTGGGACATGGTGGCCAGTCACCAACCATCCACTACTCCATCCATCTGGACCATCCAGGGTTGCACGACACTCATCAGTAAAGAACACAGTTTGAAAATTAGTCTTCGTGTATTTCTGAGCCCACTGCAACCGTTTCTGCTTGTGAGCATTGTTTAGGGGTGGCCGAATAATAGCTTTATGCACACTTGCAAACCTCTGGAGGATCCTACACCTTGAGGTTCGCGGTACTCCAGAGGCACCAGCGGCTTCAAATACCTGTTTGCTGCTTTGCAATGGCATTTTAGCAGCTGCTCTCCTAATCCTATTAATTTGTCTGGCAGAAACCTTCCTCATTATGCCTTTATCTGAACGAACTAGTCTGTGCTCTGAATCAGCCACAAATCTTTTCACAGTACCATAAACACACATAAGTTTTCTTGAAATATCCAATGTTTTCATACCTTGTCCAACGTATTGCACTATTTCACGCTTTTCGGCAGCAGAGAGATCCTTTGTCTTTCCCATATTGCTTGAAACCTATGGCCTGCTTAATAATGTGGAACGTCCTTCTTAAATAGTTTTCCTTTGATTGGGCACACCTGGCAATCTAATTATCACAGGTGTCTGAGATTGATTACAATGATCCAAAGAGCCCTAAGACACAATACCATCCATGAGTTTAATTGAAAAACTAATAATTAAATGTTTATGACACTTAAATCCAATGTGCATAATAATTGGGAACACGGTGTAATTGCAGTATATTGCCATTTTATAGGCTTAATCGAGGCAGGGCTTAACAGAGGCGGAATGAAGGCAGACATGACAACCATCGGCACCCCACGATCACGTCATGTGGGAGGGAGATAAACTGTCAGAGAGAGCCGCCCCATATTTATAATGTCTTAGTTGCTGCAATCGCTATTGACCGCAGCATTTGAGGGGTTTAACGGCCAGGAACAGCGTGATCGCTGCTCCTGGCCGTAAGTTCCAGGTGTCAGCTGTGAAACATAGCTGACACCCTCAGCGTATGGAGTGGGTTTAGCGCCTGAGCCCGCTCCATACATTACCCCCCGCACCATAAAGTGCACTTATGTCATGGTGCATGAATGGGTTAAAAGAGTTGTCCCACAATTATCTATTACATTTTTCAGTTAGATCATGTAAAACATATTTTTTTTTCTTTAGAATCATTTAAAAAATATGCTTCTGTGTCTAGATATTGCTTACATAAATGTTATGTTGACCCCTAAGATTTTTTTTATTCCCTATCAGAATGTGCACCTTATGCTGCAGATTTACTAAGACTGGCGTTTCATATTCATGTCTTAGCTTACTGCTCCGCTTGTGTAAAATGCAGCAGATTTATTAGGAGCCGCATGCTTCTAAAAAAATCTGTTGTATCTTAACGCGGCCATACGCCAACTATTTCCCCACAATCGGACAAGAACTAAAAAAAAGCATGGTCAATGCACCACTCTTCTTCTCCCCTCTAGTCCCCCTCAGGCTCTCACTACTGGCCACGACTCATACAAGGTCCTGACGCCGAGCAGCATCAGGACCTTATATGCGACATAGCATTCCTTAGTGCTATTCCAAATACAAAGCTCTGACACTGCCCAGCCTCAGTACGTTGTAAGAGTCGAGGCCGATACGGAGAGTCTGAGGGGACCCAAAAGGAAGAAGCAAAAAAGGAACAGAGATGTATACCTAATTTGTCTTTCTTTATTTTTGTAAACCCCGCCCGCTTTTTCAAAAAGGGGCAAAAGCGGCATAAGAGGCCCAAAAGTCTAAATCTTCATCCTAAATTGCATCTTTCAGGACTTTTTGTGACTTTTCTATGCCAGGAAACTGGTGTAGTTGTGTTCAGAAATTCCCCCCTATGTTTTCAGTGCCGGTGAAAAGAAGCGGTTTCTAGTGCGCTGAATCTTATTGGCTGGTCCGCACAAAAGCAGGAGTGCTCCGCCACCCATGTCCAATAGGATTTGGGTGGTTGGAAAGAACTACTGGGCACGTTTGTCTACCAGCACTGAACACATTAGGTGGTAATTCTGAGGAGGAACACCACATTTTTCTAAATTGTTCTAATTGAACAATTGCTATGTTTTGTTTGGCCCTTCTAATAAATGGAATATTTAATGATAGGACAACCACTTTAACTATTGTATAATGGAAGAAAACATTGTTTTCCCAGCTGAAAACTGGTATGGACCTAGTCTTGCATACAGCAATGAGGTGAATACATTTACATCCAGATGAGTCAATAACAGTCTCCAGGGCAAGGAGACCTGAATCCAGAACCTGGTTAGATGATTTGGCAAACACTCAGCATGGCAAACACAAGGCATAGCAGACACGTGGCATTGCAACATGTGGCGTAGCAGACACGGCACAGATGATACTTGGCACAGATGACACTCGGCACAGATGACACTCGGCACAGGCGGCACTCGGCACAGCTGACACTCTCTACTCCGACACTAGAAACTGCACTGGAATGCACTGGAACAAATACAATTATTGGATACTGGATATAGGAAACGGGAACACTGAATACAGGAGAGGAAGGGCTGAGCCCTTTTTAAAGTCCAGGGTGTAAAGGTATTGGCTGGAGAACTTTGTACAGGTGTGCGCGTTGGTCCTTTAAGGCCAGGAGCATGCGTGCACACCCTACAGGACACACAGAGGAGCTGCAGCCGCGTGTGCTGGCATCTCCGGGAAGGGAGATGCCGGCATGAAGAAAGTGTCCTGCGTTTGCGGCTGCTGGTAAGTAGGACGTGCTGGCAGTCAGCAACTCCCCCTTATGCCCCCTCTTCTTAGGTCCAGAGCATAAGAGGAACTTCTTGATGAGAGCTGGGGCACTGATGTTCTCTTCTGGCTCCCAAGACCTCTCCTCAGGATCAAACCCTTTCCAGTCTACCAGATACAATGTCTTTCCTCCTACCCTCTTGTAGTTCCAGGACTTTCTTCACCTTGAAGATGTCAGAAAAACCGCGGAAAGAAACTGTAGAACCAGAAGGGTTTAAGGGAGACACATGGAACGAGTTGGACATTTTGAGAGTAGGAGGCAGCCGAAGCTTATAGGACACAGAGTTCATTAGCTGCAACACCTCGAAAGGACTGAGGAACCTGGGAGCGAATTCGAAGGAAGGTATCTTCAGACGAATGTTCATTGAAGAGAGCCAGACCTTGACTCCGGGGAAAAACTGAGGAGGAACCCAATGCTCCGTGCTTCAGCATTAGTCCAGAGAGGAGCAGAGCGAGCTCCTCCACTCGCCGAGGACTCCCCGCACACAGGGCTACTTTAAGCGCTGTGCCCGGGGAAGCCCTTGTCGACGCTCTGGCAGGGGATTCCACTCCTAGAGGAAGTCCCAATTGCGCTATCTATGGGGGGAAGGGGTAGCGCTATCTACATGGAGTGGCGCTATCTTCAAGGGAATGTGGTACTATCTACTGAGGGCACTGTGGCAGTATCTACAGAAGGCACTGTGGCAATATCTAAAGAGAGCACTGTGGCAGTATATACAGAGGGCAGTGTGGCAATATCTACAGGGGGCACTGTGGCAGTATATACAGAGGGCACTGTGGCAGTATCTACACAGGGCATTGTGGCAATATCTACAGAGGGCAGTGTGGCATTATCTACAGGGGGCACTGTGGCAATATCCACAGAAGGCAGTGTGGCAGTATCTACAGAGGGCACTGTGGCATCTACAGAGGACACTGTTGCATTATCTACAGAAGGCACTATGACATTATCTATAGAGGGCACTGTGGCATTATCTATAGAGGGCACTGAGGCATTATCTAGGAGGGGTGTGGCATTATCTACGGGGGAGGGGGTTGGTATTATCTACAGAGGGCATTGTGGCACTATCTGAGAAGGGGCTGCCTAATCTTGACATTCTTGTGTCTTCCCAACGCTGCCAACTGAGCAGCCAGACTGCATTTAGAGACATTTAAACCAAAAAACCTGGATTGTCAAAATAAGCACATGAAGTAAACTTGCAAATTTCTGGTAAGTTTAAACCTAATGGTATTATTATAGTAATGTAGTATTGTTATAGTAATGTAGTATTATTATAGTAATGTAGTATTGTTATAGTAATGTAGTATTGTTATAGTAATGTAGTATTACTATAGCAATGTAGTATTGGTATAGTAATATAGTATTATTATAGTAATGTAGTATTATTATAGTAATGTAGTATTATTATATTAATGTAGTATTATTATTGTTTTAGTGATGTAGTATTATTATAGTAATGTTGTATTGTTATAGTAGTTCAAATAATTAATTGATTAACAATAATTTTGTATTGTATCAAATTTGAAAGTAATGCGGCCCGTCAACTTCACATTTTTTCTATGTGCGGCCCATTTACCCTGCCAAGTTTGTGACCCGCTGGTCTAATTGACCAAAACCTGAAGAAACCCGATAACATCATTGTACACCTGTGGTCCATTATTGTAGACAGGTGGCCACACGTTAATGTTTGTCTCATCTGGACAACCACTTGTTAAATTGAAGCTGCCCCAGTGATCCCCTGATTGCTGCAGGTCTGACTTCTCTCCTAGCAAAGAGTTGTTTTTGCTGGGGAAAACTATAAGCTATCAATCAAATCAATATAATATGGACAGATTAGGCAGGCCGGAGCAGGAATTCTTGTTTGCAGTGACTCACTGCTTTGGTTTATAACAGGGATCCCGAGTGTGGACCTTGTTCTATGATGTCCATATGCTCTATTAAGACACATAGAAAGGGGTTTTCAAGATAGGACAAACTCTTTAATGAGCTCTATTCTGCATCATTGTGGACTATGTGGAGATTGCAATATCTCTTAAAGGAACAGTGTTACCACAATTTTTTTTTTAATATGTTAAAGATGTTAGTGCTTTATTAAAAACGTTTGGATTAATTTGTGTGTTTGTCTGTTACTTTTTCTTATTTTTACACTTTTTCTTCCCTATGGGGGCTGCCATTTTTTTTCCATTTCTGTATGTGTCGATTAACGACACATACAGACATGGAATACGGCAGCCACAGTCCCATAGGGACTGCAAACGTGTCCCGTCCCATCCACTTCTGTGTACGCCGTCTGTGTGGGAACTGCGCATGCGCCGCTCCCACACAGTCCAATTTGAAATGCGCGCCATCCGGCGCCATTTTCCTGTGGACAGGAAGTTGCGGCCGGACAGTAAGGTTACTACTTCCGGTCGCGGCTTCCGGACTTGTGCACTTGGACCAGCGGCAGCAGACGGAGCGGACGGGCCGGAGGGAGCCGCGGCGGCAGGAGCAGGTAAGAGATTTCTATGTATGTTCATGTTTGTGTGTGTTTACTACTGTATGTAAACCTACTACACTGTGTGTTAGCTCAAAAAATGGCGACACACAGTGTAGGAGGTTAGACCGTTCAATCCCCTCGTTTATCCCGGCACTAGCCAGGATAAAGGAGGGGGGGATTCTCAGAGCTCACTAGAGCGAGTGCTTTTTACCCAATTTTGCAGCAAAAAGCAATGTTGTTGCTTTACCACATGCAATCTGCAATTTTGGGAATAGCTCCATCTAGTGACCAGCAATGGGAAATATTATAAATTAGAATCTAATTTATAATATTTCCTGACTCGTGAAAAAAATAAAAACAATTTGAACAATGTTTAAACACCTACACACTAAATGTTTAATTAAAAAAAAAAAAAAACATGTTTTGCTGGCAACACATTCCCTTTAAGGTTGGGGGAGTCTATGTTAGATTGGATCATCTCAACCTTTTTCGCCTTCTGGTTTCTATCTACTGGTTATATTACATTTATTAAAAGACCAATATGCAGAAACATGTATAAATAAAAAAAGAAACAAACCAAGAAACCATAATCCTCTCTTTTTCAGAATGTAAATTGTGATAAGTAGTGTGCCTGCTTGAAGTAAGATACTACATATGGAGTTCCATCTTATACTACATTGGACCAATGCATTTGCCATTATCCAATATTTTTATGAAATTACTTGTCTTTTGTTCAGTCGAACAAACATTTTTTTAAAGTGAAATCTTAAAGTGTTTTTTTATTATTATTATGAACGACTTATATAATATAGTTCGCTTTTCTGCACTGTTCTGTGCTACATAAATTGTAAAACTAATATGCACTTACTATGACCATTGACACTGAATTAAGGTGTTTGTGAACATGAAAATATTATATGAGCTGGCATAGCATGATTCAGTGAGATGTTTGTTTAGGTTTTGGCTGTGAGATTTAAAAAAGTGACATAATAAATCTTAGCAGTGAAATTTTGAGAGATTAAAATGTCAAGCTTGCCCACTATCAGTCAATTAAAACGCTGACAATATACAACCGTTGTAGTGATATGTGAACAGATTATCATACATTTATAATAAGTAAAATTTTCCGCTAGATTTGAAGTATTTTTTAGCCTGTTGTCAAAGTTATCTCATTTATACCTTTCTAGGTGAAATAATAATCTACTTTTTTCTTGCCGACAATTTTATCTTTCAAGAATAATTATTTGAACTTAATTTATTTATGCAGTTCATAAAAATAATATTTAACATAAAAATGGATACAATACTGAAATTCTTGAAAAAAAAAAAAAGGATTTAGGTTTTTAGATTTTAATTAGATTTTCTTATCTTCGAATGTATTGGTAATATGGATTAATGGATTTCTTTTAATGTTTTATTATCATTTCCAATAGAAAAGTAGTATTTAAAGAATAAGGTTTTTGAAAGAGATTATAGTGGTAGAAAGATTAAAACATAAAAAGTAAAACTTTTAATAAGCCTCTTAGAGTTCACAATCAAATAAATAGCTTCGAATACAACCAAAAAGATTACAGATATTGATAATTTTAAACTTGAAATATAAATTTAATGTATCTATATCTATTCATTCAGTACTTTAATTTGAGGAAATACAGAATAATTTTATGTAGACTAGAATGAACTTCTAAGCTTCTAATACTATATATGAATATTGAATATAAAATGTATGGAGACACCTGCAGAGGCTTTTTGCACATTAGCAGCTGTTGGCTGTGAGTTATGTGGGTGCTTATTTTTCAGAAGCAGCGTGTTCTTTTAGGATTCTTGTATTAAGAAATCTGAAAAATCTTCATTTAACTTTATTTCTGTTTCTTAAATGTGATAAAGTGAAATTCTGTCATATTTTTATGATATTATGTCATGTTTAGGCTCTGTGAACACTCCGTTTTTGTATAAACTAGAGAAAAAAGGAGTCCATTACTATCAATTTTAACAAAAATAGAAAATTTCTTTATTGTAAACAAAATAGAGAATCTAAAAAACAAGTCTATATCTGGATCAATGTTTACATGTACATTGTCAAAAACATGTACAAAGAGTATATAAAGCATGGGAAATCACATGGTTTTTATATATCAGGATTAAAGATGTATTCACTCAAGTAGGTACATGTCAGAAGAGAGAGAGAGTGAAAAACTCATAGTGAGAGTTTAACCCCTTAATGACCAGCCTATTTTAGACCTTAATGACCAAGCTATTTTTTACGTTTTTCCATCATCGCATTCCAAGAGCTATAACTTTTTTATTTTTGCGTCTACATAGCTGTATAAGGTCTTGTTTTTTGTGGGACAAGTTGTATTTTTTAATAGCACCAATTTGAGGTACATATTATTTATTGATTAACTTTTATTAACTTTTTTGGGGAGGAATAGAAAAAAATCTGAAATTTCGCCACGCTTTTTTGCGTCCTAAATCTACGCCGTTTACCGTGTGGTATAAATAACACAATAACTTTATTCAGCGGGTTGTTATGATTGCAACGATACCAAATTTGTATAGATTTTGTATGTTTTACTTCTTTTACATAGTAAAAACGCTTTTTTTTCAAAATTATTTGTTTTTGTGTCTCGCCGATGCAGTTGTATGAGGGCTTTTTTTTTGCGGGACGACTTGTAGTTTTTATTGGTATAATTTTGGAGTAGATGCGATTTTTTGATCACTTTTTAATCACATTTTTTTAAAGTCAGGATTCACAGAAAACAGCAACTTTTCCGTCGTTTTTTATTACATTTTTTACGGCGTTCACCGTGCGGGTTAAATAATGTAATAGCTTTATAGTTGGGGTCGTTACAGACGCGCCGATATTAAATATGTGTAACTTTTTTACTTTATTTTGTTTTTTTAATACTAAAGCAGTTTGTAAGGGGAAAAAGTGGGTTTTTCATTTTTTTTTTTGCAATTTTTTTTTCATTAACTTTATTAAACTTTTTTTTAAACTTTTTTACTAGTCTTACTAGGGGACTTTAATATGCGATTCTCCGATCGCTATTATAATACACTGCAATACTTTTGTATTGCAGTGTACTACTGCCTGTCCGTTTAACATGGACAGGCATCTGCTAGGTCATGCCTGCGGCATGATCTAGCAGGCATTCGCTACAGGCAGACCTGGGGGCCTTTATTAGGCCCTCGCTGCCATTGGAGACACAGACACTCGGCGATCTTATCGCCGGGTGTCAGTGGAATGAGAGGGAGCTTCCTCCCTCTCTCCAAAAACCACTCAGATGCTGTGCACGCTATTGCGCACCGCATCTGAAGGGTTAAACGGGTGAGATCGATACTAATATCGATCTCACCTGGTCGAACAGGGACGCCCCCAGCCCTCAGCTGCCTCTGGCAGCTGAGAGCAGGGAGATCTGACAGCTCCCTGCTCTGTTTACTTTATTCTGATGCAGTGCCGTAAAAAGGCATATGCATCAGAATAAAGCCCGCTAGTGGCCGCCGAGAAAAGGCGTATTGGCGGTCACTAACGGGTTAAGAGTAGTTAAAGTGACAGGTACGGTAAGTATATATAAAACCAAACAAGACCTTGGTAGTACACTTACCCATGCTAAATGGCGTGGTTACGTGACCCAGAAGGTGAGGTAGCGCCCCAACGCGCATTTCGCAAGTAGCTTTCTCAAGGGGTGCCATTTCCCAGTCAATACCCTATTTAAACGACGGACCATAGTAATCAGATGGTCTGTTCATGGCCAATCAAATGCTGGTCAAACGGCGCATGCGCGTGATTTCTGTGAGGACGTGAGAATACCGCCACCGGGCGTCATCGCTCATCCGCGCATGCGCGAATCCCAGGATGTGTCACCAGGGAAACAGCGCAGGCGCAGAGAGCAATAGCTGACGGCCGGCGGGGGGAGTCCGCGTCCCACATCACAGCTCATGCGCTACCCCAGCGTTTTTGTGCAAACTGCAAAGATCTAATTTTTTTTATTGTAAAGATAAAAAAAGATTTATATAGAAGAATAGACAACATGGCACTCACCCCTTGCAAAAAAAGGTTTCTTTTTATTGTATGTTGAGGCAGGCATAACACGGAAGTTGAAGACAATAGAGCCTGTGACTGTTTCACGTCCTCCAGACGCTTTATCAAGGCATTCAGGGTTTCAGTGCACACACACTTAAATACCCACACCTTGCCTCACCAACCACTTCCACTTCCCACAACAATGTGTCAAACTACAAATATTAGCAGAAGATCATGCATATTATGAAAAACAGGTTTATATACTGAGTATAAGATAGAAAACATGCCTAATTAAAGGTTTTATTTTAAAAAAGCAGATAGGTCGTTCCTATCATTCAAACGTAGAGGTCCTAAAGCCTCTGTTTTTATTATCCAATTGGCTTCACACTGTAATAATTTAACGTGTCGATCACCACCATCCAGTATGCTGTATGCCCGTAAAAGACAAACACTTGGGATTCCCCCATGTACTTCACATATATGGGTTATCAATTTTGGGGATCCCTTTCCTGTACCAGTAGAATAAATGTGTTCTCGAACACGTTTAAATAATGGTCATATTGTTTTGCCTATATAAAAGAATTGACAAGGACAAAAAAATAACATAAACTAGATAATTCGATTTGCACGTAATAAGATTGCTGACATGATGTTTTATTGCACCCATTCGGACTGTTTTGCCTATATTCATCTGTCCGCAAAATGAACAATTGCCACATCTATGGTTACCTAGTGGGGCTATATCTTTGAGCCAATTACTTCTTTTATTTTGAGTTGCCGGAAAACGGCCTTTAAGTAGTTCATCTCTCAGATTTTTACATCGTCTGAACGAGACCACAGCGGGATGACATGCTTTCTCCGATAAATCTACATCTGCCTCTATAATGTGCCAATGTTTCCTGATGGCACTATTAATGCGATCTGCTACTGGACTATATTGGAAGGAAAACACAAATCCTATGCTTCTGTCTTTTTGTCTCTTTTTAAAGAGCAATGTATTGCGATCACATTGAAGTGCTCTAGAGAAGGATTCTGACAGTATTCCATCATTATACCCCCCTAGCTCTCAATCTCTCCATTAATTCCATGGATTGTTCTAAGAAAACATTGATCACTATTTATTTGTTTCAACCTAAGGAATTGTCCATAGGGTAATGATATTTTTATATGAGGTGAATGGAAGCTCTTATGGTGTAAGAGGGAATTAGTGGGTGTGGGTTTGCAGAATCCACTTGTGTGCAAACCTTTCTCATCTACTCTATAGTAGCGCCATCAAAATTAGCTGTGAATTCCATATTCAAATCATTGATATTTATGTAATTAACAAAATTCACAAACTGTATTTGAGTACCTGACCACACTATTATAACGTCATCAATAAATCTAGACCAGTGTCTTATATATTGAATGTAAGGATTGTTAACATTGTATATATATTTTTCTTCCCATATGGCCAAAAATAGGTTTGCATATATTGTCCCCATTGCTGTGCCGGTTCTCTGTGTGAACCACTGATCCCCAAAGCAAAAAGCATTGTGCGTCAGCACAAAATCAAGTGCCTCACAAATAATAGTTTATACTGTCCTCGCTTTTCCCTGTTCTCTCCAAGAAAGATCTGATAGCACCCAGGCCATTAGTGTGGCGAATTCTGGTGCATAGGTTTGTCACATCAATAGTGGCAAGACTATCACCTTCGTCCCACTGGAAATCAATAAGATTTTGTAATAGAGTTTTTGTGTCTAACAGGTATGATGGAACACTTTGCAATAGGGGGCGTAAATATCAGTCGAAATAGCTCAATATTGGTTCAGTTACCGAACCTCTGCCCGCCACAATGGGCCTACCTGGGGGATTGACATAGGTCTTATGGATTTTGGGCAGAAAGTACCAGTATGGTTTAACTGGTTTACCTGGTAGTAATCTTTCTGTTTAGAAAAAATGTTAAGTGTCATATCTTTTCTCAAAAGAGAACAAAGTTTCTGAATATATCCATTGGTGGGATCTCCACTCAATTTCATGTATGTGTCAGAATTACACAACTGTCGCATGGATTCCGCTACATAATACTCACGTTCCATAATCACAATGTTCCCTCCCTTGTCAGCAGGTTTTACAATCAATTGTTCATTTTGTTTTAACCATCCCACTGCTGCTACCTCTTTTGTAGTGAGGTTTTTCTGAGATGATGGGCAAATTAATGCCTTGACATCTTTTTTTGCAAGTGGTGAGTGCCGTGCTGTCTATTCTTCTATATGTTGACATTTGCCTAGTCTTTCTTTCATACGCACTGAACACCGCTATACAAAGGCTATCGAGCCACAAGTCCCAGCAAGCACAAGAACCTGTGACGCCGCAAGCTAATGGTAGTGCCAACCATTATTCTTTCTACATGTTGCACATCAAAAGATTTATACTTTTGAATCAGTACACAAACTTGTGCCTATTAAGTTATTTGTATAAGTTTTTTGACTTATGTGTTTAGAATATGGGCATACATTTTTTTATACGTTGATATACATTTGTGCAGAAAAAAAAGTATACATTTTTTAAATTCAGTTCCACAGGATACAAATAAAGTTGTTGAACGACAGGAAGTAGATGGGAATAGTAGTAATGGTAGTGAGTTGCGGTGTACAGTGATAATTTCAAAATGATAAATTCAATGATTGTGATGCTTCAGCTTTAACAGTTGAGGAAAGAAAGAAGGCATAGGAGGAGGTTGGCAGAGATAAGGAGGCAGTATTGGATGCATCTAATTAATTGGGTATGCAACAGCCATGGCGTTTACCACATCTTCTACCAGTAGCAGTTTATGGATTTCCTGAGGATGTCAGTCGAAACCTTTGATACCCTGTTGTCAAGGGTTAGATAGGTCATTACCAGAGAGGACACAACAATTCGCAGGAGAGTTCAACCAGAGGAAAGATTGTTGTTTACCCAAAAGTAAGCCTTCAGTTGTAATGCCATTACTAGCCCTTTTTGAACCTGCAATGTACTGCTTTGTTGAAGTTATAGGTGATAACTGGTTGCAACCCATTTAATACTAGTAAGATTTCTGTTACAATATTATAACTTATGCAATTTTCTTTTCTCTCTTGTCTCGACATTTTACAGGGTCGCCCAATTCCCAAACCTCCTGGTCGTGGCTCAATCTTATCTCCTAAGAAATGTTTCTCTATTATCTTAATGGCAATTGCTGATGCAGGATGCCAGTTTGTTGCCATGGATATTGGATTAGTGGCATTCCAGCCATAGCTTGAATCCTACACAACAAATTTTTAATTATCGTCTTATAAGGGCAAGGCATCATGTTGAATGTGCCTTTGGGATATTGACTGGCAAATGGAGGGTGCTTACAACAACAATAAAATGCCAACCAGATGAAGTTGTAAAGGCCTGTGTTGTGCTTCACAACTTTGTCATGAGGCGAAAACCAATTTTAAGAGATCCCAATGACAGAGAAGCTACAAAGTTTTGATCACATGGTCTCAAGAAGCACAACTGAGGTTATGCGGATGAGAGTCTTCTTTGCTGACACTCTCTAAGCTCCATTCGACAAGTACCATTCCAGGAAAATATGTAAGTATTGTCAACTACTTTACCCTTTTTTTTTTTTTTTACTTTTTTTACTGTATCATACATGTCAGAGGTTGTCCCAATATATTTTACCTATACGCAAAATACGGCGAAGAATAAGGGGGGAAAGGAAAGAGGGAAAAGGCAACTAGCTAATTAGTGGCAAAACCCCATGAGGTCATACAAATCCTGTAATGCCAGGGGCGGGTCCCGCTCCTGCTGATGATCCCCGCCACTGGGTCTCATACCTTCTCCGGCGGCTTTTCCCTCCTCCAGGTCACCAGCGTTTCCTTGTATCCCCCGCTCGGGGCCGCAGTGTTCTCTTATAATGCCAGCGCTCGAAATTCAAAAGTGTCTCACCACTCACCTGTTGCCCCAGGACTATTTAAGGCACCATCACTATCCACAAGGTGTCTTTTGAAATATTGGAACAACCTAGTGTTATCCAGCTAAGGTTCCTATATTTACCTGTATCCAGTCTGCTATTGCTATCAGTTATCAACTTGTAGTTATGAATTAGCAGCCTGTATCCAGTTGTCCGTGACCAGTCTGTATCCAGTCTGCTGTTGCTATCTGTGGTCAGCCTGTGTCCAGTTATCCATTACCAGCCTGTATCCAGTCCGCTGTTGCTATCCGTAGTCAGCCTGTATCTGGTTATATCCATTACCAGCCTATATCCAGCCTGCTGTTGCTATCTGTGCTCAGCCTGTACAAGCCTGTATCTAGTTCAATGTTAGTTATCTGCCAGTGTCCAGCTATCCGCTATCCATCTGTGACCAGTGATCCACTGTCAGCTTTCTTCTTTCAAGGTACCATCTGCCAATGCTTGTTTTCCTTCTGTATGTACAGCAGCAAGTCCGCCGGGACCACCTCAAGAAGTAGTGAATTGGTAACTTTCCCGCAGCAGAGACCGGATCCCTGTATAGGTGTTAAAGGGTGAAGAACGGAGAGGCTACTTAGAGGTGGCCCTAAGCCAAACTGATGGAGTAGCCCAGTGGTTACGCAAACCTGCTGGCCGTGACAACTCCTAGGTTGAGGGTGCATGGAGTTCCCTGATCTTGAAAGCTGTGGAGAGCACCAAAAAATGGGCCATATAGAAATTTGGGCACAACAAAAGACTTTGACAGGGTTTTTTCTACCCATCCAAGACATCATGGGGATATCAAGAAGTTGAGCTGTAACTTTTTTAATTAATGGTAGATAATTTAAAGCGTAAATATGTCACATCAGTTTACAGTTTAACTTCCAAACAAGTTTTACTACTTTTAGACCAACTGAATGGGAACGCAGGTAATGCAAATCTGGGGTTTCAAATAAGGAGTAACTTGTCATCAGCAAATGCCGCTACCAGATGTTCTACTCCAATAATGCATAAACCCATGATTTCTTCATGTTTTCATATAGCCTGGATCAGAGTCTCAAGGGTGAGTATGAATGAAGGAGGAGATAGGGTCAGCCCTAGCATGTTTCATTTCTAATTTGAAAAAGTAGTCGAAAGTGTGCCATTAACCAGAATCCTAGGAATTTTCCTCCTGCAAAAAACTCTGTGTGAACACAGCCTTAGGGTATGTTCACACAGCGTTTTTTTGTAAGGCGGAAACTAAAAATCTGCCTCCAAATACATTTAGGAATTTTGAGGCAGATTTTGAATTGACAGCGTTGTTTGACTTTTTTTTTTTGCTGTGTTTTTTGCCCACATTTTTTTTAAGCCGTTGAAGCGAATGCAAAAACTGCAGACAAAAAAGCACAAAACGAGCGCCGCAGGTTTTTTTGCTGCCTCCTATTAATTTCAATGGGAGATCAGAGGCGGAAACCACTCGAAGACCATCAGCCCTCCCACTCACAGTAATGACCATCAGCCCCCCACTCACAGTAATATGACCATCAGCCCCCAGTCACAGTAATGACCATCAGCCCCCCACTCACAGTAATGACCATTAGCCCCCCACTCACAGTAATGACCATCAGCCCCCACTCACAGTAATATGACCATCAGCCCCCCCACTCACAGTAATGACCATCAGCCCCCCACTCGCTGTAATATGACCATCAGCCCCCCCACTCACAGTAAAATGACCATCAACCCCCCCACTGACAGTAATGACCATCAGCCCCCCCACTCACAGTAAAATGACCATCAGCCCCCCACTCACAGTAATATGACCATCAGCCCCCCCACTCACAGTAAAATGACCATCAGCCCCCCACTCAGTAATGACCATCAGCCCCCACTCACAGTAATGACCATCAGCCCCCACTCACAGTAATGACCATCAGCCCCCTACTCACAGTAAAATGACCATCAGCCCCCCACTCACAATAATGACCATCAGCCCCCACTCACAGTAAAATGACCATCAGCCCCCCACTCACAGTAATGACTATCAGCCCCCCCACTCACAGTAAAATGACCATCAGCCCCCCACTCACAGTAATGACCATCAGCCCCCACTCACAGTAATAACCATCAGCCCGCCACTCACAGTAATGACCTTCAGCCCACACTCACAGTAATGACCATCAGCCCCCCACTCACAGTAAAATGACCATTAGCCCCCCACTCACAGTAAAATGACCATCAGCCCCAAACTCACAGTATAATGACCCCTCGTTAAAGAGACCATAAGCCCCCTCCAGTAAAGTGACCATCAGCCTCCGCCACCCCCCCCAGTAAAATGACCATCATTCCGCTCCAGTAAAACCACCATCAGCCTCAGTCGTCGTCCCCCCGATAAAATGACCATAAGGAGGTATAAGAACAACAACAACTCCCAGCATGTCCAGGCAATTATGTGATATCAATGGACATTACAGGGAGGAGATATAAGAGGAGAGAATTAAAACTCCCAGCATGTCCAGGATGTTATGTGATATCAGAGAACGTTTACAGGAGGAGGAGGTATAAGAGGAGAGAACTACAACTACCAGCATATCAAGGCTGTTATTATGGGATATCAGAGGACATTACAGAGAGGAGGTATAAGAGGAGAGGACTACAACTACCAGCATGTCCAGGCTGTTATTATGGGATATCAGAGGACATAACAGAGAGGAGGTATAAGAGGAGAGAACTACAACTACCAGTATGTCCAGGCTGTTTAATGGGATAATAGAGGACATTACAGAGAGGAGGTATAAGAGAAGAGGACTACAACTCCCAGCATTTCCAGGACGTTATTATGGGATATCAGAGGACATTACAGAGAGGAGGTATAAGAGGAGAGGACTACAACTCCCAGCATGCCCAGGACGTTATTATGGTATATCAGAGGACATTACAGAGAGGAGGTATAAGAGGAGAGAACTACAACTACAAACATGTCCAGGCTGTTATTGGATATCAGAGGACATTACAGGAGGAGGTATAACAGAAGAGGACTACAACTCCCAGCATGTCCAGGACGTTATTATGGGATATCAGAGAACATTACAGAGAGGAGGTATAAGAGGAGAGGACTACAACTCCCAGCATGTCCAGGATGTTATTATGGGATATCAGAGGACATTACAGAGAGGGGGTATAAGAGGAGAGGACTGCAACTCCCAGCATGTCTACTGTTATTATGGGATATCAGAGGACATTACAGAGAGGAGGTATAAGAGGAGAGAACTACAACTTCCAGCATGTCCACTGTTATTATGGGATATCAGAGGACATTACAGAGAGGAGGTATAAGAGGAGAGAACTACAACTTCCGGTATTCTGGCTCTATTTCTCACACAACTGCTAACAAAGTAAAGAACAAAAATATTTACCCTGCACAACGTTAACGGCTTCTCTCCCTCCATCAGGCTTCTAGTGGGAAGCGGTGGGCGGTACTCGTAACTTTTTGTTTTACATTTTATTTTATTTTTTATTTTTTTGCAGTGGATGAGCTGAGTGCCGCGGCACCCCTGGACGGCTCTCACGGCACCCTTGCACCCCTGTTGGGAACCCACTGCCCTAGATGCAGGAGTAGACAAGTGCAGCCGTGTGTGCTGGTGTCTCCTGGGAGAGAGACACCGGCAAGCCTTCAGTGTCCCGCGGTCGGGACAGTCAGTGAGTACTGCGCGACGGCGATCTGCGACCGCGGGCACAACAGTACCCCCCATGTGCCCCCTCTTTTTAGGTACAGAGCGTAGGAGGAACCTCTTGACAAGAAAAGGAACATTGATATATTATTCTGGCTCCCAGGACCCGCCCTTAGGACCAAACCGTTTTCAGTCCACCGGATAGAAAATCTTTGCTCCTACTCTCTTGTAGTCCAGGATCTCCTTCACCTTGAAGACATCAGTAGAACCGCTGGGAGCAACTGCAAAACTAGAAGATTTACTGTAGTGGTTCAGGCAGGACCATAGGCTTTAGGAGGGACATTTGGAACGAGTTGGGGATTTTAAGAGTAGGAGGCAGCCGAATATTATAGGACACTGAGTTTATCTGTTGTAACAAAGGGGCCGAGGAAACTGGGAGCAAATTTGTGGGAAGGGATCTGCAGTCGAATGTTCTTAGACAAGAACAAGACCTTGACGCCGGGAAGAAACTTAGGAGGGACCCTTCTCTTCTTATGCTTTCATGCGATCCACTGCATGAAGAATCACAGATTTTGTCTGCTGGCAGATGTGAAGAAAAGTCCCGAATAATGAATTGGCTGCAGGCACTTGAGACATAGTTGGCAACGGAAGAGGAACTCATGGGTGCTGACTGTTTACAATGTAGAAAGGAGAGGAAGCAGTAGACTCACTTGTATGGTTATTGTATGAGAATTCCACCCAAGGCAGGAGCTGTACCCAATTGTCATGTTGGACAAAGACAAAATGGTGGAGATAATTCTCTAGTATTTGGTTGATCCTCTCCACTTGACCGTTAGACTGTGGGTGAGGCAGAAGGGAAGTCCAGCTTAACATTCAAAAGATTACACAGGGCTCTCAAGAATTTAGTCGTGAACTGTACATCCCGGTCAGAAACAATATGAAGAGATAGTCCATGTAGACGAAAGATGTGTTGGACAAACAGATCTGCCGGATGAGGAGCTGAGGGGAGGACCGTTAAAGGAATAAAATGTGCCATTTTAGAGAAACAATCCACTACTACCCAGATCATAGTACATCCAGCAGAAGGGGGAAGGTCAGTGATAAAGTCCATAGCAATGTGTTGCCAGGGAGTATCAGGCACCAGCAGAGGTTGGAGCAGACCAGCAGGTTTTGAATGAGAGGACTTGTTTAGGGCACAATTAGCACAGGAGGAAACAAAGTCCAAAACATCTCTAGTTAGCGAGGGCCACCAATAATGGTGAGCAATAAAGTTCAGAGTCTTGCGGACACCAGAATGCCCGACCAGTTTGGAATTATGCCCCCAGCTGAGAATTCTTTTCCTTCAGCAGGACGGACAAAAAACTTTCCAGGAGGAATGTTCTTGATCTGCAGAAGATTTACGACAATAATCCTAGAAGGATCAATAATATGTTGAGGTTTCTCTTCAGAGTCGTCAGTTTCAAATGATCGAGACATGGCATCGGCCTTAATGTTTTTGTTCGCAGGGCGGTAGTGGAGAAGAAAACAAAATCTCGAGAAGAACAGTGACCATCTAGCTTGACGAGGGATGAGTCGCTGTGCAGACTGCAGACTTTGTAAGATTTTTGTGATCAGTGTAGATAATGATGGGATGAGCGGACACCTCTAGTAGGTGTCTCCGTTCTTCCAAGGCCAACTTGACAGTGACCAATTCTCGATCCCCAATGGAGTAGTTCCACTCAGCAGGAGAGAAGAGTTTGGAAAAGAATCTGCAAGATACTGCCTTACCCTTAGAATTCTTTTGGAACAGGAGTGCGCCAGCACCAATGGAAGAGAAATCAACCTCCACAGATAACTGTTGCGTAACATCAGGATGATGAGGAACAGAGGCAGACGTGAAGGCTCTCTTGAGGTTGGAGAGTGATGACTATGCCTCAGTGGTCCATTCCATAGCGTCCACTTCCTTTCTGGTAGGAGCTGAGATAGGAGTGGTAAGGGACGATAAATTTGGAATGAACTGATGGTAAAAATAACAAATCCAAGAAATCTTTGTACAGCTCGGAGTCTCTGAGGACGTGGCAAATGGAACTTCACCGTTTCCGGGTCCATTTGAAGACCCCGATCGGAGACAATATAGCCCAGGAAGGGCAATGATCTATTTTCAAATACGCACTTCTCGTGTTTTGCATATAATTTATTCCCCCTTAGCTGCAACAAGACTTGGCATACATGCTTCCAATGCATCATTAGATCGGGTGAGTAGATCAAGATGTTGTCCAGATATACCACCACACAGACATACAGAAGATGACGGAAAATGTAGTTCACTAATTATTGGAACACTACTGGGGTGTTACACAGTCCAAAGGGTATGACAAGATACTCGTAATGACCATCTCGGGTATTAAATGCGGTTTTCCATTCGTCACACTTGAGTATACGAATCAGGTTATAGGTTCCGCGTAGTTCCAGCTTAGTAAAATCCTTAGCTCAACGAATCCTGTCGAAGAGCAAGGGGTACTTATTTTTTACCGTGACATGGTTTAACCTACGGTAATCAATGCACGGTTGGAGTGACCCATCCTTTTTCTCCACAAAGAAGAACGGTGAAGAAGTCTTCCTGAAAAATCCTCTCAGCAGGTTTTTCTTTACATACTCCGACATGGCCTGGGTTTCAGGCCAGGAAAGTGGGTAGACCCGTCCACGAGGGAGTAAGGCTCCAGGCAGCAACTCAATAGGGCAGTCATATGGATGATGAGGAGGAAGAACCTCTGCCTCCTTCTGGCTGAAGACATCAGCGTAGCTGGCATACTGTGGAGGCAATCCTAAGAGTGACTGAGGTAGTAGGGAATGAACGGGACGAACCTGAGGTAGGTAGCAGTGCAGACATTGAGGTCCCCACTGGAAGACTTCTCCGGAATTCTAATCAAGGACTGGAGCATGTTGGCAAAGCCATGGCAAGACATAGAAAACTATCAGCTCTGAATGAATAGCTCCTATTTGTAGTCTCAGAGGTTTGGTGGGGCAGAGGCTGTCCATCTACAGAGGTGACTGCCAGAGGTTTCTCCAGAGGAACTGTGGCCAAGTAAAGATGATCAACTAAGTCCTACTAGATAAACTTTGCAGCCGCTACAGAATCCAAGTAAGCATGCACACAGTGCGATTCTTCACTGGTGACGATCAATATAGGAATAGACAGTCTGTTAGAGAACTTCATAGCAGGGGTAGATTCATCAAGAGTTGTCTCACTAATCAACCCTAGGTGCTGGAGATTTCCCAGTTTCAGAGGACATTGATGCACAAAATGGCCTTTGTGGCCACAATATAGACACAGACCTGAAGAGCGTCTGCGCTGTTTCTCCTGATCGGACAATTTCAGTCTGTCCACCTGCAGGGCTCCTCAGGTGGAACAACTGAAGAAGGAAGTAGGGGTAGCTGGAACTTGGGTGCCAGTCTATACGACCGTATTTCCCGGTTGGCCTCCTGAGTACGTTCCTGGAACATAATGTCGATCCGGTTTGCCAACAGGATAAGGGTATTCAGGGTGGATGGAAGGTCACGAGCAACAAGCTCATCCTTGATGTGTAAAGACAGTCCTTGCCAGAAAGTAGTCACCAAGGCCTCATTATTCCAAGCCAGCTCCACCGCCAGTGTACGGAAGGAGATGGTATACTCCCCTACAGTTGACTCCCCTTGTTTGAGGGTCAGCAGAGAGGCAGCTGCAGAGGATGTTTGACACGGTTCCACAAACACTACGGAAAGTCTTTAGAAACAGTGGTAGGTCAGAGAATTCTGGGCCCTCTCGTTCAAAAATGGGGTTCGCCCATGTCAGGGCTTTGCCAGCGAGGAGAGAAGTAATAAAGGCAACCTTGGTCTCATCAGAGGGGAAAAGATGAGGACGTAACTTAAAGTGAATAAAACACTGGTTAACGAATCCTCTACAGGTCCTAGGATCCCTGTTGTAGCAAGGTGGTAGAGGTAACAAGACTGCAGACCCAGGACAGGCAGGAGAGATAGCAGGTAGTGGAGCAGCAGTAACAGACAGAGGAGGAACAGAAGGATGATCCAAACAGTCAATTACGGAGTTTACCGCCTGTAGTAGTTGATCCTGGCTTGCCCGGAGGTCACGCTTGTCTGCTTGCATCATTTGGACCGTACTTTTAGGTTGGCCAGCAGGAGCCATGGCCTGAGCGTACTGTCATGATTCTGGGGTATGTGAACCCACTAGACCGCTCCGCCGTAGCGGAGTGGCAGCTGACCAAACAACAGTCAATTGAAAGTCTAAGAACAAGAGTACCTGAATGAAAGTCCAGACAGACACGAGATGTAGCAGAAGCCTTGGCAGAGAGGATTTGTGGCACCGCTGATGCTTGGCGTGGCAGATGACACAGGATGTGGCAGATGACACCAGACGTGAGAGATAACACAAGATGTGGCAGATGACACTGGACGTGGCAGAACTCCAACACGACTAAAACACTAGACTTTAGCTCAGGAACCAACACAGTTACTGGATACAGGATATGAGAAGCAGGATACGGGAACACTGGGAACAGGATACAACTAAGGGACCATTTGCTTAACGAACATGGGAAGAAAACAACAACAACGCTCAGGCAAGAAATGGAAGGGTAAAGCCCTTTATATAGTCCAGGGTGTGAGCGGATAGGTTGGGAAACAATTTACTGGTGCACGAGCTGGCCCTTTAGGGCCGGGAGACGAGCGTGCGCGCACCCTACAGGAAGGAGTAGCAGAGTTCAAGCATTCAGTGTCCGTTCTAGAGATTAGTGCGGGTCCCAGAGGTGGGACCTGCATCTATCTGACGTTTATGACATATCCTGTGGATATGTCATAAATGTCCCTGATGGGAAAACCCCTTTAAGAATATGTCCAAACAGAAAAAGCTTGACAAAGGCAGCATTGAGCAGCTGAAACGTTGCATTCCACTCTACTGATGGGTGAATAAATTTATCATTTTTGATACGACTATTGGAGTGCTGCCTCTTTTCATATATTTTGTCTATCCTTTAAGAATATGTACTCAAAGGTCAGATACACTGCGAAAAAATAAACGGCTGCCAGTAAGTACAGCGTTCCGGCGGTCAGCGGCAGCGGGCACAACAGTGGTCTTTGAACAAAAGATGCCCTGAGAGGTTCATATCTATTTAATAAAAGTTCTACCTTTATCTTTTTAATGAAAGAGGCCATCACCTTATTCTCCTTCTTACCGTGTGCGAAGTATTTATGTTGAATTCCTCAAGTAGGCCAGAGCTGATTTAACATTAACTAGGTCTTTAAGTGAACCACGCAAGGACTGTAAAGTCTCCTGCTCCTTAGTTGCTAGGGATCCTAGTAAAGTTTTTCTATCCGGTCTATTCAGGGGTTGAATAAAGTCGTTTCGCCCTGGTTCTCCCGAATTGGTTGTTAAAATTACAGCCGATTCTGAGACAGGGGTCACTATCTACAGGGGACTATCTGGAGATGCTAGCTATAGGAGGCGCTATTAGTGGCACTATTTACATGGGCTCTCTCTACAGGGGGCTCTATGAGGGGAACTTTACAGGGGACTCTATGGGGGCACTTTCTACAGGAGGCTCTATGAGGGGCACTATCTGCAGGGTCTCTATGAGGGGCACTATCTGCAGGGGTTCTATGAGGGGCACTATCTATAGGGGGCTCTATGAGGGGCACTGACTACAGGGGGCTCTATGAGGGGCACTATCTACAGAGGGCTCTATGAGGGACAATATCTACAGGGGGCTCTATGAGGGGCACTATCTAAGGGGGCTCTATGGGGCACTGTCTACAGGGGACCCTATAAAGCGCACTATCTACAGGGGAGCTCTGTGAGTGGTGCTGTTTACAGGGGGTACTGTGTGTGGTGCTTTACTTTACAGTGTTTGACACAAATTTTATTCATTGGCACAGTGTATTCACTATTATATTCAGGAGCATAAAGTGTGGCACCATAAAATTTTTATCTTTGTTTATATTTGCAGAAATGTTGGGAAAGTAAGGAGCTGAAGACATCTGGGCAGCAAGGAGACGTCGTCATGGAGGTCTGAACCGGATGGAGAAAATAAGAGAGAGAACGACTTCAATCTGAGAAGACATCACCTGTGAGTCACTAAATGTAAATGTTTATTCTCCTGGTGACTGCTCAGTACTGTATGATCTGCAGCTTGATGATGGGTGGTATTATTCTTTTTAGTGAAACATCATCTCCCAGTATATCCTTACCATTGCACAGGTCGTACTGAGAGTGATAGTTTTATGCCATACAACCTTATATTGCAGGTGTTAAACTGAATTAGCAAATGATCTCTGTATTGGACTGTATTTGTGCTGGTATTTCATATATGTATTGAGCTTTGTTCTGGTGCTGTATATATGTACTGAGCTTTGTTCTGGTGCTGTATATATGTACTGAGCTTGGTTCTGATGCTGGCTGTATATATGTACTGTGCTTTGTTCTGGTGCTGTATTTATGTACTGAGCTTTGTTCTAGTGCTGTATTTATGTACTGTGCTAGTTCTGGTGCTGTATATGTGTACTGAGCTTTGTTCTGGTGCTGTATTTATGTACTGAGCTTGGTTCTAGTGCTGAATATATGTACTCAGCTTCATTCTGGTGCTGTATTTATGTACTTGCCTTGATTCTGGCACCATATCTGTGCATTCGCCAAGGGATTCCACACTTCTCACGATGCACAGCCTAACTAAATAGGCGGAGTATGCTTAGGATATTGAATGTGCACATATAGGTCTATATATAATGGGTGAGTTTAACCCCTTGCAGTCACAGCCATTTTTGTTTTTTTGTTTTAGTTTTTCACTCCCCGCCTTCCATAAGCCATAGCTTTTTTATTTTTCCCATCAATGGAGTGGTGTGAAGGCTTGTTTTTTGCTGGAGGAGTTGATATTTCTATTGGCGCTATTTAAAGTACCATATAATTTTCAGGGAAACTGGAAGAAAATTGTATGTGGTGTGGAATTGGAAAAAACTGTGATCCCTTCATATTTTGGGGCGTTTTGTTTTTATGTCCTTCACCGCGAGGTAAAAATAAATTAACTTTATTCTGCTGGTTAATGCGATTACGGCAATACCAAATATATATATAGTTTTTTTAATGTTTTACTACATTTACAAAGAAAAAACGATTTGTTAAAAAAAAAATTGTGTCGCTATATTCTGAAAGCCATAACTTTTTCATTTTTTCATCAATTGAGCAGTGTGAGGTATTATCTTTTGAAGGTCTAGCTTTAATTTTTATTGGTATAATTTTTTTCGTACATACAGTATGACTTTTATATCAGTTTCTATTACATTTTTTTTAGCGCTAAATTGACAAAACAAAATGTAATTCTGCCATTTTGAATGTTTGTTTTTGCAGCATTCACTGTGCAAGATAAATAATGTTATATTGTAAAAGTTCAGACTTTACGGGTGCAGTGATACTAATTTTGTTTATTTTTTTATTTTTTTGAACTTTTAATATGTTTTTATTTTTTTCACTACTGAGAGATTTTTTTTAACTTTATTTAACTTTTTTTTTATTCCTCCTAGAGGACTTGAACCAGCGATCGTCAGATACTAATGTATTTTTACATGCTTCTGTTACTTGCTTAACAGAGGAAGAAAGAAGGCAGAACTGGGGGCCTTCATTAGGCCCTTGGGCTGCCATGACAACCATAGTCAACCCACGACCACATAGCGGATGGGGGTCTGACTAGCTGTCAGATGGGCCGCCCCTCTTTCCAACGGCTTAGATGCCATGGTCGCAATTGACTGCGGCATCTAAGTGGTTAAATGGCTGTAACGTCCGTGGTCGCTGACCACAAACTCCTTCCATCCATTCAACATCCTTCTCTCAAGAGATGTCTGCACATACGACCATCCTGCTCCACAGTGACCACCAGGGTGCATTCACGAGCTCATTCCAGACTTAAAAAGCCAGAGTGCACGCATGTTGGTGATTGAGCTAATTGCTCCAGGGCACCCTGGGCTATAAGAAGGTCCCAGCCCCATCCTCCCACGCCTGAGCTTTTTTGTCGTATGCCAAGTCTGTCTTGCAAATAGTCCCTTAGTGTTTCCGGCTCCCAGTGTTCCCTGTGCCTGTATCCTGTAACCTGTATCCTGATCTAGTGCCCTGCTTAGCTGTAGCCTTGCTGTGCTTTATACCAAGCCTGTCCTGCTTCTCCACGCCTGACGTCTACCTGCTGCCTAGTTCCTGCCAAGCCTGCCTTGCTGCTGTCCGAGCTTCCGCAGGTACCCTATTTAAACTATAGACTCTGACCTGCGCCCTGTTGGCCAGCTGCCATACCGCCAAGGCGGTACGGCCCAGTGGGTCCACGAACCCTACGTGACAATGGCCAGGCACAGAGTGACACATGTAGCGCATTGAATGAGCTCAGTGCGTGAGCCCGCTCCATACAGTTAGGTCCAGAATTATTTGGACAGTGACTCAAGTTTTGGCATTTTAGCTGTTTACCAAAACATATTGAATATACAGTTATGTAATCAATATGGGCTTAAAGTGCAGACTCTCAGCTTTTATTTGAGGGTATCCTAATTTGAGGAAGGGTTTAGGAATTACAGCTCTTTAATATGTAGCTGCTTCTTTTTCAAGGAACCAAAGGTAATTGGACAATTATCTCAACAGTTAATTAATGGGCTGCATGGGCTATTCCCTCGTTAATCCATCATCAATTAAGCAGGTAAAAGGTCTGGAGTTGATTCCAGGTGTGGCATTTGCATTTGGACACTGTTGCCGTGTACCCACAACATGAGGTCAAAGGAGCTCTCAATGCAAATGAACCATCGTTAGGCTGAAATAAATGAAGAAATCCATCAGAGAGATAGTACAAATTTTAGGAGTGGCCAAATCAAGAGTTTGATACATTCTTGAAAAAAAAAAAAAGAGCGCACTGGTGATCTCGTAAACTCCAAAAGGTCTGGATGTTCACGGAAGACACCAGTGGTGGATGATCGCAGAATCCTTGCCATGGTGAAGAAAAACCCCTTCACAACATCTACCCAAGTGAAGAACACTCTCCTGGAAGTAGACAGATGCAGATCAGCAGCACAGGACAATTTTTCTAAAGCGGGAGCACGCCTCCTAGGTCACAGTCCAAGAGTGACCCCTCAATCAGGACAAAAAGAAATTGAGGCAGCACTACCAAATATTTGGATGAAGATCCTTTTATTCCACTTGTGTGCAACGTTTCAGCTCGGTATGAGCCTTTCTCAAGCATGGAAGTAGGTGTATCAGTATCTAAGTCTACCATAAAGTGTAAATGTGAGCAAATACAGAGGGTTCACCACAAGGTGCAATCCATTAATCAGCCTGAAAAATAGAAAGGCCAGATTAGACTTTGTCAAACAACATCTAAATAAGCCAGCCCAGTTCTGGAACAGCATTCTTTGGACAGATGAAACTAAGATCAACATGTACCAGAATGATGGGAGGAAGAAAGTATGGAGAAGTCTTAGAACGGCTCATGATACAAAGCACATCACATCCTCTGTAAAACATGGTGGAGGCAGTGTGATGGCATGGGCATTATGGCTGCCAAGGGCACTGGGTCACTAGTGTTTATTGATGATGTGACTCAAGACAGAAGCGGCCGGATGAATTCTGAAGTGTTCAGGGATATACTTTCTGCTCAGATTCAACCAAATGCAGCGAGGTTGATTGGATGTCGCTTCACAGTACAGATGGACAATGACCCAAAACATACTGCGAAAGCAACCCAGGAGTTTTTTAAGGCAAAGAAGTGGAAGATTCTGCAAGGCCAAGTCAATCACCAGATCTCAACCCAATCGAGCATGCATTTCACTTGCTTAAGACAAAACTTAAGGCAGAAAGACCGGCAAACAAGCAACAACTGAAGACAGATGCAGTAAAGGCCTGGCAAAGTATCACAAAGGAGGAAACCCTGTGTTTGGTGATGTCCATGGGTTCCAGACTTCAGGCAGTCATTGCCTGCAATGGATTCTCTACAAAGTATTATAAAAAAAACATTTTATTTATGGTAATGTTAATTTGTCCAATTACTTTTGTGCCCCTGAAATGAGGAGGCTGTTGAGAAAATGGTTGCAATTCCTAGACGTTTCACAGTTTTTTTTTGTTTAACCCCTTGAATTAAACCTGAAAATTTACACTTCAATTGCATCTCAGTTGTTTCATTTCAAATCCAATGTGGTGGCATGCAGAGCCCAAATCATGAAGATTGTGTCACTGTCCAAATAATTCTGGACCTAACTGTACTTCTCCCCCTGCACCAGGACGTACAGATACGTCTTGGTGGGTTTAGGGGTTAATATAATGAGTGTGGGTAGGTAGGGCAAGTACATAATATTGCGATGGTTTGGTCACTTTTTATTTCATTTTTTGTGGGAGATTAGGTGACAAAAAAAATTGAGATTCTGGCGTTTACATTTTTTTTTTTTACGGAGTTCACCGTGCGGGTTAAATAATGATATATTGTAATAGTTCAGACTTTTACGCACGCGGTGATACCAATTATGTTTATTTTTTTATTTTTTTACTATGCTCTAGGGGGAAAATGGGAAAAGGTGGGTTTTATGAACTTTTAATATATTTTTTTTTTTTACACAAAAAAACACCTTAATTGACCTAATTTTTACATTTGTTATTAGTCCACCTAAGGGACTTCAACCAGCGATCGTTAGATCACTTGCACGATATACTGCAATACTAATGTATTGCAGTATATTGTGATTCTGACAGGCATCTATTAAGCCCTGTGTACAAAGATGTAGGTGTACAAAGATGGCGGACCTGGAGACCTTCATTAGGCCCCCAGGCAGCCGTAGCAACCATCGCCCACCGTAATTGTGTAGCGGGGGGCACGATGAGCTGTTAGAGGGGGTCGTGCCCCTCTTTCTAACGATTTAAATGCTGCGGTCTCTGTTGACCGCGGCATTTAACGAGTTAAACTAGCGTGATCGCGCTCGAGCACGATTACGCTAGTTACTCTGAGGTGTCGGCTGTAACAAACAGCTGACGCAAGCATCGTATGAAGCGGGTTCACTCCATGAGCCCGCTCAATACTTCCCCTAACCGACTTTGGCGTATGGATACGTCAAATGTCGGGAAGGGGTTAAAATCTCACATGTGCGACTTTATGTGGTTACAACTTTGTAATGATTTCATTCATCCAAGTAATTCTGATATTGTTTTTTTGTGACTCATTCTGCTTCAATTTTGTGGTAAATATATGCACAATAATATCAGGAACTTCCCTAGAGCCAGTGTTCCTAGGCAGAGGAAGAATCAAGAATCAATCTGCTTAGGGACTTTGGCCTTGGAGAAGCTCCTGACATGTCCACTGGAGACACACACCAAATAAATAGTTAAGCGGGTTCTTACGAGCACGATAATACCCAATATGTGGTCATGAACTAGTGTTTGGGCACATTGCCAGGTTTGGAAGGACCGCCATTTATTTTTTGGATAAGGGATTTTGTTTGGTAATAGTTTTGTTTAGGGTTTTTATTGGTATTTCAATTTGTAATATGGGGGCATTGGTAAGCAGGGCGGACTACATCTGAGCAGAATAATGTGGTATAATAATGGGGTAAATATATTCAAATGAATTATATATGGATGTGTGATACACTTTGAAGCAATCCTATTTGCACAGGCCAGGTCTTTTGAGGCAGGTGTTGCACTGATAAATGGTATCCAATATTAGGGCCTTGATAACCCCCTCTTGAAACTAAAGGAATGTTCCCATCTGGCCTGCACATTGGGATAGCACGTAAGCATCATACAATGCCATCTGAATAATGGGCAAAGCCAGTTTTTTGTACCATGGGATAGGCTATATGGTAAATCGGGGTATTGTACAAAATCTCAGAATAGTCTCATCTTTAGCTTTATCACTAGCCCATATACAACACAAGGCCCCATCAACTCCGCTGCATCTATGGAGTTTACCTATGGGGTCTAGCAACTGACAACACAAATTAGTCTGGGCCATCATCTTGCAAAGTTGCATTTCGAGAGTCATAACATTTTTATTTTTATGTTGATGGAGCTATCTGAGGGTTTGTTTTTTTGCGGGACATGCTGTAGTTTTTAGTAATACTATTATGAGGTACATGCAATTTTTTTTTTATCACTTTTTATCTCATTTTCTGGGGGGCAAAAAGAACAAAAACTAGAATTGTGCCACTTTTAATTTTTTTATGGCGTTCATTTTGCATTTTAAAGGACATGTTAAATTTTCTCTGTGGGTCGATACAATTATGGTGATACCAAATTTATATTGATTTTTACGTTTCAATACTTATATACAGTACAATAAAAAAAAAAAATCAAAAACAAATCAAGTTTTGGTGTCGCAATATTCTGAGAACCATAACTTTTTTTTCTCGTATAAAAAGCTCTATCAGGGCTTGTTTTTTTTTACATTTTTGATAATACCATTTTAGGGGAAATACGAATTTTGTATCACTTTTTAAAAAAAAAAATTTGGAGGCAAGGTAACCAAAAAAGCAATTTAGCCATAGTTTTTTTCTAAAAAAAAACCTTCATGGCGTTTACCGTGTGGGTTAAAGGTGGGATTGTTTTATACTCCAGGTCATCATGAACGTAGCAATACCAATTATCTAGAGCTTTTTCAAATTTTTTAATTTTTTTGTTTTTATGACTTGAAACTTATTTTTATCTCTCTAAAACGTTTTTGTTAAATGTTTCTAACTATTTTCTTTTGTCCAAATGGGGGACATAAAGGCCTTATCTTCTGATCGCAGGTATAATACATTGCACTAATGTCCCATGACGTAGAAAAAACCAGAGAGGATCCAGCGATAGTGATGTCAAAAATAGGAAAAACTAAGTTTCCACTTTATTGAATACAAGCTGTCAGAGCTTGAAATAGAACACCAGGAGGAAAAAACAAGGTGGTGATATGCGGCAATAGAATAGCCTACGCGTTTCAAGCACTAGGCTGTGCTCTTAGTCATGGCTGTGTCCCATGACGTACCTATAGGTCCTGAAGCGAGAAGGGGTTAAAGACGAACTGCTGAGGCTTCGTTCACATCTGCGTCAGGGTCCCGTTCTGGCGTTCCATCAGAGCTTCCCATCAGGAACGGAACCCTAACTGAGAAAAACGGAAACCATAGGTTTCTGTTTGCATCACCATTGATTTCAATGGTGACAGATCCGGTGCAAATGGTTTTCGTTTGTCTAAGTTGTGCAAAGGTTCCATCGTTTTGACCGAATAAATACAGATGTCGACTACGGTATTCATTCCGTCAAAACGACTGAACCCTTGCACAACTGAGACAAACGGAAATCATTTGCACTGAAATCAATGGTGATGCAATTCCGTTCGGACGGGAAGCTCCAACAGTAAGCTCCGACAGATTGCCAGAATGGGACCCTGACACAGATGTAAATGAAGCCTAAAGTGTTGCAGTGCTTGGTAATCAGCCCTGGTGGCAAGTTTCCTGGAGTTTTTCCTGTTGTTTCCTTTGTTTTTCAGTGTTTGACCCAGCTTGATCTGACCTATATACATATAACATCCTCTTGACTGACCTTCCCCTTTCCTCCTGATACTTATTACCGGTCCTGACGTTGCCTGCCTATCACTGACCCAGGTTTGTTTGGCCACGAAACAGTTCACAGCAGCCATTTGCTTACCGACCATCTATTGTGGACTGTCCTGGAGACCGCGGCCTGGGAATCTTACAAGCTCAATAAGGCTACCAGTCATTCATTATTCCGGCTGCCAAACATCTCTTTATGCTGTGCTATCCTGCTTCACTGTTTTCAAGACATCATCCAAGTTTCAATTTTGCTAGCCGGGGACCAACATTCAGGTATTCCCTTGGGTTTATAGTCTAATAGAGAGCATAACAGAATGTCTCTATCATCTCAATCTCTTAACAATTCCTTCAAGGCTTTTCAACAAGATTTTGTCTATCTTGCATTGTTTCCCAATCTGTACTGAGTACACAAGAGAGAATCTTGATAAGTGTGTTTTCTGTAGTTTTCTGTAGACTCTGTCATGTTTATGTAATGACGGGGTACGGAGACAGACAGGTGAGCCCTAATCTACCCGACACTCAGTCCCTGCCTACTTGCAACGACCCGCCCTAGGCGATGGGGTACAACTGGGCGACGGTCCCTACACTCAATAGGTGCACGACAGACAAACAGACAAGGGTACAAAGAAGCCAGGGAAATGGGGAAGTTGCCCACGGGAACACCGTGAGCAACAAGCGAGGTGAACGAGCCAAGTCAAACCAGGAGATGAGCGAAGTACATAAACGCAGAGCAGAAGAGTGGTCAGTAAAGCCAAGGTCAATAACAAGCAGAGGGTTAGTAGTTCAAGAAGCTGCAGCAGGGCCAGGAAACCAGCAGAGAAGAATCAAAAGCAAAGGAGGAACAGGAAAGGCAGGTAGAAATAGATAGAGGGTGGAAGCTATCTCCGTCTGGCCAGGCTGTGATAGGCTCTCCCACTCCTAAGCCTGCCATCCTGGGTGGTGGAAGATGGAGTCAGTCTCACAGACATAGAAGCAGGTGCAGACTGATTACCTATGGGCGTTGACACAGAAGCTGTGTCTGGCAGATCCTTTACAGTACCCCCCCTTTTATGAGGGGCCACCGTACCCTTTCTATTTGGACCTGGTTTATTGGGGAAACGAAGGTGGAACCTCCTGAACAATACCAAAGAGTGAACATCCCGGGCGGGTACCCAAGTCCTCTCCTAAGGCCCGTATCCCCTCCAATAGACCAGGTACTGGCAGGAGCCTTGGACCATCCTGCTGTCCACAATCTTGGCCACCTCGAATTCTACCCTCTCAGGGGTGAGAACAGGGACCGGAGGTTTCCTCGAGTGGGCCAAGGACGGGGAGCAGCGCTTAAGGAGGGAGGCATGAAAAACGTTGTGTACACGAAAAGACGGGGGCAACTCCAGTCGGAAGGAGAGAGGGTTAAGGACTTCAATGACCTTGTATGGCCCTATAAACCGGGGAGCAAACTTCTTGGACGGGACTTTAAGGCGCAAATTTTTTGACGATAGCCACACCAGATCCCCGAACCCAAACAAGGGGTTAGCAGAACGTCTTCTATCTGCCTGAGTCTTTTGTATGCTCTGGGACGCCTCTAGGTTCTTCTGAACCTGGGCCCAAACTGTGCACAGTTCCCGATGAATGACATCTACCTCGGGATTGTTGGAACTACCAGGTGAAACGGAGGAGAACCGTGGATTAAACCCAAAATTACAGAAAAAGGGGAAGACCCCTGACGAGTTACTGACCCTGTTATTAAGGGAAAATTCGGCGAGGGGAATGAATGAAACCCAATCATATTGACAGTCAGAGATAAAACACCTTAAATACTGTTCTAGAGACTGATTAGTCCTCTCAGTTTTGCCATTAGTTTCAGGATGGAAAGCAGAGGAGAAGGACAGATCAATCTCCAACTTTTTACAGAAGGCTCTCCAAAACAATGAAATAAATTGTACCCCTCTGTCAGAAACAATATTGACAGGAACCCCATGGAGACGCAGGATGTGTTTGACAAAGAAGGTAGTTAACGTCTTAGCATTGGGTAGTTTCTTGAGGGGCACAAAGTGGCACATCTTACTGAAGCGGTCTACTACAACCCACACCACCGACTTGCCTTGAGATGGAGGCAAATCGGTGATGAAATCCATGGAGATATGGGTCCAAGGTCTCTGGGGAATGGGCAAAGAACATAGTAAGCCCGCTCGTCGGGACCTGGGATTCTTGGACCTAGCACAAACTTCACAAGCGGCGACGTAGGCCTTAAAGTCTTTGAGCAACCCAGGCCACCAATAGTTTCTGGCAATGAGGTGCTTGGTACCCAGGATGCCTGGATGGCCAGATAGTGCAGAGTCGTGATTTTCCCTAAGTACCCTTAGCCGGAATTGCAGGGGAACAAACAGCTTGTTCTCAGGAAGGTTTCCGGGAGCTGAACCTTGATCAGCCGCAATTTCAGAGACTAAATCAGAATCAATAGAGGAAATGATTATATCTGGAGGCAAAACACAAGCAGGATCTTCCTCCGAAGGAGGGCTGGCCATGAAGCTACGCGACAGTGCATCAGCCTTAATATTTTTAGACCCAGCCCTATAGGTGACCAAAAAGTTGAATCTGGTAAAAAATAACGTCCATCGAGCTTGTCTCGGGTTTAGCCTCCGGGCAGATTCTAGGAAAACCAGATTCTTGTGGTCGGTAAGGACCGTTACCTGGTGTCTAGCCCCCTCCAGGAAGTGGCGCCACTCTTCAAATGCCCATTTAATGGCTAAGAGTTTGCGGTTGCCAATATCATAGTTACTCTCATTGGCCGAAAACTTCCTGGAGAAGTAGGCACAGGGGCAGAGATGGGTGTGGGACCTGGTACCCTGGCACAAGACAGCCCCCACTCCCACCTTGGACGCGTCAACCTCCACGATAAATGGCTCCATTTGGTTGGGCTGAACCAGCACTGGGGCCGAGATAAAGCATTTCTTAAGGACCTCAAAAGCCTGGACAGCCTCAGGAAGCCAGTGGAGGAGATCAGCACCTTTGCGAGTGAGATCCGTAAGAGGCTTAGCGATGACCGAGAAGTTAGCAATAAATCTCCTGTAATAATTAGCGAACCCCAGGAAGCACTGTAACGACTTCAGGGAGGCAGGTTGGACCCATTCCGCCACAGCCTGGACCTTGGCGGGGTCCATGCGGAATTCATGAGGAGTCAGGATTTGACCCAAAAATTGTATCTCCTGCAGCCCAAACACACATTTTTCGGTCTTAGCAAACAGTTTGTTTTCCCGAAGGGCCTGGAGCACCTTCCTGACATGCTCAATGTGGGAGGACCAGTCCTTGGAAAACACAAGTATGTCATCAAGGTACACTACAAGAAATACCCCCAGGTAGTCTCTTAAAATCTCATTTATGAAATTCTGGTTCCTTACAGTGACCTTATTCAAGTTTCGGGAGTCAATGCATGGCCTAAGACCACCATCCTTCTTCACTATGAAGAAGAAGCCAGCACCTACCGGAGAAGTAGAGGGGCGAATGTAACCCTTGGCAAGGCATTCCTGGATATACTCTCTCATGGCTTCACGTTCGGGACAAGAGAGATTAAATATCCTACCCTTAGGGAGCTTAGCTCCTGGTACCAAATCAATTGCACAATCATATTCTCTATGAGGTGGTAACACATTGGAGGCCTCTTTAGAGAAAACATCAGCGAAGTCCTGAACAAACTGAGGTAGAGTGTTCACCTCCTCAGGGAGAGAAATAGAATTAACAGAAAAACATGACATCATGCATTCATTACCCCATTTGGTAAGATCCCCAGTATTCCAGTCAAACGTGGGATTATGCAACTGCAACCAGGGAAGGCCTAAAACCAAATCGGACGATAATCCCTTCATCACCAGTACAGAGCACTGCTCCAAATGCATGGAGCCAACAAGGAGTTCAAAAACAGGGGTATGCTGTGTAAAATAACCATTAGCAAGAGGAGTGGAGTCGATACCCACTACCGGGACAGGTTTAGGCAAATCAATCAATGGCATAGCTAGAGACATAGCAAATTCCACAGACATAATATTAGCAGAAGACCCTGAATCCACGAAGGCACTGCCGGTAGCAGACCTACCACCAAAAGAGACCTGAAAGGGAAGCAAGATTTTATTACATTTCATATTTGCGGGAAATACCTGTGCGCCCAAGTGACCTCCCCGATGGTCACTTAGGCACGGAAGTTCCTCCGGCTGCTTATTCTTACACCTAGGACATTTGTTCACTTGATGCTTGTCATCCCCACAGTAGAAGCAGAGACCATTCTTCCTGCGGAACTCTCTACGTCATTGGGGGGACACGGAGGCCCCGAGTTGCATAGGTACCTCCGAGTCTTCCGCGGAAGAACGAAGCAACGGAACCTCGGGAGGCATCATGGGGGAGTCAGAGGAGAAAACACAAAAACGTTCAAGTCGTCGTTCCCTGAGACGTCGGTCAAGTTGTACCGCTAAAGCCATAACCTGATCTAGGGAGTCAGAAGAGGGATAGCTAACTAGCAGGTCTTTCAGAGTGTTCGACAGACCCAATCTAAACTGGCACCTTAAGGCAGGGTCATTCCACCGAGAAGCTACACACCACTTCCTAAAGTCAGAACAATACTCCTCAACAGGTCTCTTACCCTGACGTAAGGTCACCAGCTGACTCTCGGCAAAGGCAGTCTTGTCAGTCTCGTCGTAAATGAGCCCGAAAGTAGAAAAGACAAGATCAACGGAGGAAAGTTCAGGGGCGTCAGGAGCCAAGGAGAAGGCCCATTCTTGGGGCCCGTCCTGGAGCCGGGACATAATTATACCCACCCGCTGGCTCTCAGAACCAGAGGAGTGGGGCTTTAAGCGAAAATAGAACTTACAACTCTCCCGAAAGGCGAAAAAAGTCTTCGGTCCCCTGAGAACCGGTCAGGCAACTTGAGGTGGGGTTCAAGAGGTGAGGTGAGGGGCGCTACCAGGGTAGCATCAGGCTGGTTGTCCCTCTGAGCCAGGGCCTGGACCTGTATGGAGAGACCCTGCATTTGCTGAGCCAGGGTCTCAAGGGGATCCATAGTAGTGTCAGGGACCAGTGTAGACTAGGTATATGGGCTTGTGATTATGTAATGAAGGGGATAGGGAAACAGATAAGTGAGCCCTAATCTACCCGCCACTCAGTCCCTGCCTACTTGCAACGACCCGCCCTAGGCGACGGGGTACAACTGGGCGACGGTCCCTACACTCAATAGATGCACGACAGACAAACAGACAAGGGTACAAAGAAGCCAGGGAAATGGGGAAGTTGCCCACGGGAACACCGTGAGCAACAAGCGAGGTGAACGAGCCGAGTCAAAGCAGGAGATGAGCGAGGTACAGAAACGCAGAACAGAAGAGTGGTCAGTAAAGCCAAGGTCAATAACAAGCAGAGGGTTAGTAGTTCAAGAAGTTGCAGCAGGGCCAGGAAACCAGCAGAGAAGTATCACAAGCAAAGGAGGAACAGGAAAGGCAGGTAGAAATAGACAGAGGGCGGGAGCTAGCTCCGTCTGTCCAGGCTGTGATAGGCTCTCCCACTCCTAAGCCTGCCATCCTGGGTGGTGGAAGATGGAGTCAGTCTCACAGACATAGAAGCAGGTGCAGACTGATTACCTATGGGCGTTGACACAGAAGCTGTGTCTGGCAGATCCTTTACAGTTTAATTGTATTCAGAATGGCAGCACTAATTACATATTTGGAATAAGTATTAAAATACCACTGTGGTTATTATTTTTAAAAAAAGTTACTGAAAGTATAATATTTGACAGGTTCTCTAGAAAGGGTTTGTACCAGAGCTCCCCGTTCCTCCTCACTGCTTGACCACAGTGAGGACATTGAATAGAATCGCGGTTGAGCATGCATTCAAAGACTATGGGAATGACAGAAACAGCTGAGTACTGCGCTCGGCTGTTTATGTCAGTCACACAGTCAGTGAATGGAGCGAGCGGTGCATGCTCGACCACCGCTCTATTGAAGCTCCTCTTTACCTCCTCACTGTGGGGGCAGTAAGAACGGGGGTTAGGGACCCCGTTCTTGGGATCGGTGGAGGTTCTAGCAGCTGGGTCCCCAGTGATCAGACACTTATCATCTATCCTATGGTTAGGTGAAAATTGTCGATTCAGGCACAACCACTTTAAGGCAAATAAATATATATATTTACCATGCATATATTTAAATATTGCTGTGAAGGTAAACATGGAAGACATGACATTGTAGCCAATTAACATTTATATATAAACATTCATTAATACTTTTTCTAACATTCTTTAACAAGTCATCAACTAAACAAAATTGGGGTCTAATATTAGCCTAGAACAATTCCAAAACCTTTTAAAGAAAATTATAGCCTTAAGAAAGAATGAAAAGTAAGATAGATTTTAATTGAAATCATCATCAATTAACAAAATAGGCCAAAAATGCACTCAAGCATGACATTTCATTAAAATAGAACTGATGACCTTCAAAAAGAAGAGCCTGCATAATAGATTGTGCTGTCTGAGGAACAAGAATTTTAGCTATTGACACATGATAGCTACAAGTAGACATAGCAGGCCTGGTAGGTAATCACACAGAAATATAGATTTTGCTGAAATATATTATTGCAGATGCAAATGCTGTTTATCTTAACTACTATTTAATAATTCATTTGTAATTTCTTTCTATTATAAAAGGAATATAGGGGGTCAACTGATTAATTTGTATGGAAATTGGATAAACAATACACAGGAAGGCTTAAGAACTAGAATAAAGTTTTGTGAAAAACACGGTACAACATACTATATGAACACAGTAGGATAGAGAGAATCAAGGCATTAGATATACACTAGTAGGCTAGTTACTGTAAGCAGTAGTCATTGATGAGCTGTAGCTTACTATATCATTATACTCTGGATGTGAGTTAAATGCATGTATACACTGATTTATCCTTGTATAAGAACAGCATGCTGGTCAATAAAAGAGAAACACCTCTAAAAACCCTTTCCATGTATATGTCTATTTAAAAAAAATAAAGCATAATTAACAAGTTGCAGTGACTATAAATTTAGGGGTTGCAGAGGTAGCAACACCTTAAGGGCCTATAGTCCACTAAGCCTCTAAAAAAAAAGTCTAGAAACTAATAATAACTGTGGCATGTAAGGATGGGGAACTAACTACCCCCATCTATAGTCTATAGACTGTCCCTGTATCCTTTTGTGAATAGTTCCCCGTGTCTTTAAGAAGAGTGCAAAGTTTTACTGAGAGACTGCTCATGTGTTTGTTTGTTCATACCACGTACATACATTGTATGTATGTCAACCTGTTTTCCTTGTAGGTCATCTAGAAAAGCAGGTCACAATGCTCTGCAGCACTTCCAGGTGGTGGAACTGAAGCAAGACAACAGTGTTTAGAGTCTTCTGGCTGTCAGCTACTGGGGAGGACTGGATGAGCCCAGGAAGAGTCAGGTTTTGGCTAGGGATGGTGCCTTGGGGATACTAATGTGTTCTGCCACCACGCTTGGAGGAATAGTACAGGGTGGGCCATTTATATGGATACACCTAAATAAAATGGGAATGGTTGGTGATATTAACTTCCTGTTTGTGGCACATTAGTATATGGGAAGGGGGAAACTTTTCAAGCTGGGTGTTGACCATGGCGGCCATTTTGTATCCAACTTTAGTTTTTTCAATGGGAAGTGGGTCATGTGACACATCAAACTTATCGAGAATTTTACAAGAAAAACAATGGTGTGCTTGGTTTTAATGTTACTTTATTCTTTCATTAGTTATTTACAAGTTTCTGACCACTTATAAAATGTGTTCAAAGTGCTGCCCATTGTGTTGGATTGTCAATGCAACCCTCTTCTCCCACTCTTCACACACTGATAGCAACACCGCAGAAGAAATGCTAGCACAGGCTTCCAGTATCCGTAGTTTCATTTGCTGCACATCTCGTATCTTCACAGCATAGACAATTGCCTTCAGATGACCCCAAAGATAAAAGTCTAAGGGGGTCAGATCGTGAGACCTAGGGGGCCATTCAACTGGCCCACGACGACCAATCCACTTTCCAGGAAACTGTTCATCTAGGAATGCTCGGACCTGACACCCATAATGTGGTGGTGCACCATCTTGCTGGAAAAACTCAGGGAACGTGCCAGATTCAGTGCATAGAGATGGAAACACATCATCATGTAGCAATTTCAGATATCCCGTGGCCTTGAGGTTTCCATTGATGAAGAATGGCCCCACTATCTTTGTACCCCATATACCACACCATACCATCAATTTTTGTGTTCCAACAGTCTTGGAGGGATCTATCCAATGTGGGTTAGTGTCAGACCAATAGCGGTGGTTTTGTTTGTTAACTTCACCATTCACATAAAAGTTTGCCTCATCACTGAACAAAATGTTCTGTGTAAACTGAGGGTCCTATTCCAATTTTTGTTTTGTCCATTCTGCAAATTCAGTGCACCGATCTGGGTCATCCTCGTTGAGATACTGCAGCAGCTGGAGTTTGTAAGGGTGCCATTTGTGAGTAGCTAATATCCGCCAAAGGGATGTTCGACTGATGCCACTGTCCAGTGACATGCAGCGAGTGCTACGCTGTGGGCTCTTGCTGAATGAAGCTAGGACAGCCACTGATGTTTTTTCAGTAGTGACAGTTTTCATGCGTCCACATTTGGGCAAATCCAACACTGAACCAGTTTCACGAAACTTGGCAAGCAGTTTGCAAACTGTAGCATGGGAGATGGGTGGTCTCGTAGGGTGTCTTGCATTGAAATCTGCTGCAATGACCCGGGTACTGCGTTCACCAGACATCAACCCAATTTCTATCCGCTCCTCACGTGTTAACCTCTGCGACATGTCAATGGCTGTAAACAAAGAGAAGCTTGTAAATAACTCATGAAAGAATAAATTAACGTTAAAACCAAGCACACCATTGTTTTTCTTGTGAAATTCTCGATAAGTTTGATGTGTCACATGACCCTCTTCCCATTGAAAAAACTAAAGTTGGATACAAAATGTCCGACTTCAAAATGGCCACCATGGTCAACATGGTTGAAAAGTTTCCCCCCTCCCATATACTAATGTGCCACAAACAGGAAGTTAATATCACCAACCATTCCCATTTTATTTAGGTGTATCCATATAAATGGCCCACCCTGTAGTTAGGAAAAACTAAAAAAAGAGAAGTTTGGCACTAAAGGGAGAGGACAGATGGTCCGCGTGTGGTGTCTGTTGATGCTATGCTTGGCCTGTGAAGTAGTTAGGTTATGGGGCCTGTTTAACCTAAAGAGAATTGTGGTATGCTGTAAGCTGGTACAGTCTTAGCTAATGAGGCAGTGGCGGTTCGAAGGCTGGAAGCAGCTTGCCCACTTAAGAGATTTGAAGTGGGCGGGAGGTGGGGAGACGTGATGGGGAGCCTGTGCGGAACTGAGAAGAGAGGTTACTTGTAGTGTCGAAGTATTCCTTGTTTCCTTTGGTCAGATATTCTGCAATGTTAAGAGATTGTGCCAATTTGTATAAACTGTAACCCACCAAAATGATGTTCCTCTTTTAACCATTATGCATATTGTGTCTCTTTAGGAGTTATAATCGATACACATTATATGCCACTCTAATTGCAGTTGTGTTCATTAAAATTGAACTCTTCAAAATTCACTTGGCCCTTGTCTTCTTTTTAGAGGGAAACCACGCGAGGGTCCATGACTACAGAGGGCTCTCAACTTTTTGGTCACTTAGAGCACTCCTAAAGTTTAAGTGCAGTGTCTATAAAAAATGCAAGCGGTAAGTGCTCCTTAAATATATTTTTATTAAATTAAATCATGGGGCTTAGGTCACTCTTCCAATGCTTCTACTGTAGACTAATCATGCAAGAAGGAGCTACAGATATAGCCATCTTTATCTTGACTTAAATACAATGTCAAGCAAGTTTAAAGGGGTTGACTCAAGTGGTTCCCCTTTAAAATAAACGCAATCACAGACCGAATGACCGTTAAATAGTACTTTTACTGAATACACAGCTGAAAGTACAGTGGCACATACGCATGCGGATACTTTAACCAGTCCCAAACCACCAATTGACTATAAATGTCCGGGCGATTCACACCTATCTCTGCAAAGATGTCCCAGAACGTCTTGCAGAGAAGGCCTGATTGCTGCTACCTAGTGGAATTTAGCTTCTTAATACAGCGGTCTCTAGACAGATGACATCATGGAGCTTCACCTGGAGACCAAGCAGCGTGGTCTCCGGTCATGTGATCGTTGTGACAGCCAGAATCGCTGGTTTTGACACCCTCTTGTCTAGTTTAGCCTCATTTGCATATGTAGAAAAAAGCTCATAACTTTTTAAAATAATAAATCTTTTGGGACACAATTTTTACTATCATTATCAGTGTGACAGCGCCTGTTAGAATAGCTAGGAGATAGGGCATTACTAAACTAGTAACTGATGCTCTTTAAGCAGGAGTAACAGGAGAAGAAACTGCACCCATCTCAATATCAGAGACACATCCTAATCTATATAATTTTAGCCGCAAACTATAATATCAGGTCAGCTGTCTATAAATGGAGATACACATCCAAACCAACTTGATACTTGATAACAGTAGACTAGCCGAATGCAAGCAAGGAGAACATCGGCTCTAAACCATCACATAAACCTTATCATATACAAAGCAGAGGTCTGCCAAATCCCTAGAAGCAGAGCAGGTGAACGGCTATAAGTACATTCACAATTAGGCCTACAGCATGCAACTATTATAATTCAGATAGAAAAACTGTTTAATATACCAGTAGAAAATACATTTAAAAACATGTTTAACACAAAGTCGATGTCCACATTGGCTCAAACTCAAAAATAATCATGTGATTCATTTTTACAAACTGATAAACAGACAAATCCAAAAATCTGGTGAACTATATACAAGCAAAAGTCACTTCTTACAGTGCCATTTTCCTCTTCTTCACTTTGGTAAATCTGCCAACCACCTTGTCTTTGTCAATGTCAATATCCCTCTCAATGCTTAGGCCCCATGGACATGACCGTATTTTTCATCCATTTTGACCGTAACTACGGACCCATTCATCTCTATTGGCCACGGACACCTTTCTAGATCTTTACGGATGGGTGTCCGTGCTGAAATAATTATAGAACCGGTCCTATTCTTGTCCGTAATTACGGCACGGACTCTCCCATAGAAGCCTATGGGCGTTTCCGTAAATACGGACGGCTATGGATGTGCATATGTAAACCGTCCGTATATACGGAAGCGTTGCTATGCAGCATGTTGGTGACATCATTGGCAGCCTCCCTCTTTTTTTACGAATTCATATATATGGATCAAATACAAATGCATTACGGACCATATTTGCGGATACCGTTCCGTATTTACAGATAAAATACGGTGAACTACGGATCCGTATTTACGGACATTATTCGGATAGATGAAAATACAGACGTGTGCATGGGGCCTTAGTAAGGTAAAATTACATATTCTGGCCTCGTGCATGCATGCTCGTAGATGTGTTCATAACTTAGATGTGATCAGTAACAGCTCTGACACGCAGGACCCGCTGACACTAAACCTGTCAGTCCCATGGATCTAACGGATTCAGGTTTCCGCGCTAGATATAGCTGCTCTGTATACAGGTTACAAAGCAGCTGTATCTCAAAAAGTAAAAGTATTTTATAATAAAAAGTAATTACAAAGTTGCACAAATCCCACTGATTAACCTTCTTATTACAGAATAAATATCGCTCTTAAAGGTGTACATAGCCTTTAATCTTTTCTCTGCCATTTGACAGAGGAGTTTGCATTAGAAAGTGTTGCAGACCTCTCTGCAACTAAATGAAGGAGTATATATCCCCCATCATCCCTGTATATACCAACAATCATCCCTGTTACTGTATATACCAGCCATCATCTGTATATACCAGCCTGGCTGGTATATTCAGGGATCATGGGGGTTCTATACAGCTATGATGGGGGTTATAGACATGGATGATGCCTGGTCCAGTCATCATCACTGTATATAACTACCATCATCTCCGTATATAACACCCATCATCCCTGTATATAGCCACCATCATCCATCTATATATCAGCTATCATTCCTGTATATACCAGCCATCATCACTGTATAAAACCCCCATTATCACTGTATATAACCCCCATCATACCTGTATATACCAACCTGACTGGTATATGCAGATATGATGGGGTTATATACAGGAATTATGGCTGGTGTATACAGGGATGATGGTTGATATATACAGGGATGAAGAGTAGTCCAGCCATCATCCCTGTATTAACCCCATCATCCCTCTATAAAGCAGCAATTTGCCCTGTATATAAACCCTATCATAACTGGATCCATCGGAGATGGGTGCTTGTGCACCATCTCCTCACACACAGGCTTCTTCTGCTCCTGGTGGGCAGCGTCAGAAGCATGCTCTAGCAGATGTGCCTAGTGTGCGGCACATCTGCTAGCTAATACAGCGCGGTCATGGTCATGGTCAGTGGGCTCTGGGCCACTGCCCACCCCCTGCTAGCTATGCTACTGGTCAGGCGTCTATCTCTCCCTATCTGTGCTCTCTAAGTGCCTCTTTGTACCTTCTGGCCCTTTTTCATACAGGCCTACACTACCTAGTAGCTTCACTCGCACTCTTTTAGGGTAATTTTTACAGGACACTTTCCTACATTCCATGCCCATTAGACACTTCTAGTGTTCAGTCTCTAGACACCACCCAGGTCTTCTTTCACACATTGCAAGTCACTCCAGTAACCAGGTAGCCTCTCCACTAGGGCACTGTACTTAAGAGTCACCTACCACTACCAAGTACAGTGTCTGTCTCAGTTCCGCAAAGACTTGGGTCACGCTCCGGCTTCCACCTCAATAGTTGCAGCCTCCAAAACAAACTCACTCTGATTCACCAAATCTCCAATAACAGGTTGGAAAGTCAAGAATGTATATACTGTATAAGTTGTGTTAACATACCTGAAAAGTCTCTATGTTATTCATGTTTTTCAGGTTGGTAGGAGATTAGCCACTGTATTGATAGGATAGGAAACGTGGGATCTTAATGTTTTAGATAGGATAGGTATTGTGCCCAGCTGGTGGAGAGAATAGCATGGATTAAGTCGGTCTCTGGTCGCGGCGCTTGCAGAAGCCACAGACCAATGAGAACCGTTAGAGACAAACGTCTTGACGTCAGTTGGAGGGAGAAGTGACGGTTGAGTGTGTGAGCGCATAGGAGGCAGATAAAGATGACGGAGAGGTGCTCCTGGGGTGGATTTTAAGGTAAATACCAATTATATATAAATTAACTCCCTTAAAAATTGCCAGGTTGGTTGTAAATATATATTTATATTTGTAAAAATATAAAAAGATTTTAGAGTAGTGAATATAAAGAAAGACTGTTCATGATTGGAGTATTATTATGAGAACAGAAAATAGAAGAAAAGTATATTGAAGAAACAATTAATTATTCTTAAGGAAAATAAATAAGAAGGCAGGAGAATTAATTTAAGAAATATTAGTGGCTCTGCTACCCAAAAACGTACCTTATGGGATATATTAAAGAGGCTCTGTCACCACATTATAAGTGCCCTATCTCCTACATAAGGAGATAGGCGCTGTAATGTAGGTGACAGTAATGCTTTTTATTTTAAAAAACGATCTATTTTCACAACGTTAGGAGTGATTTTTGTTTATGCTAATGAGCTTTCTTAATGCCCAAGTGGGCGTATTTTTACTTTCGACCAAGTGGGCGTTGTACATGACGTCCAGGCTGGATGGTCATGTGTATTCATTATCAGGACACTGTAGTAATGTTAGGGTTTGTGTATGTAGCTGTACATAGTGATATAACTATATCGTTGGTGCAGTGTAAATGAATGGAGAGGAGTGCATGATGCCGATTGGTCAGCGTCATGCACTCCTCTGTACAATGCCCACTTGGTCGAAAGTAAAAATACGCCCACTTGGGCATTAAGAAAGCTCATTAGCATAAACCAAAATCGCTCCTAACGTTGTGAAATTAGATTGTTTTTTTTAAATAAAAAGCATTACTGTCACCTACATTACAGCGCCCATCTCCTTATATAGGAGACAGGGCACTTATAATGTGGTGACAGAGCCTCTTTAATGTATATCTCTTGTCATCTGTATCCTACGATTTGTTGACCTTTTTCTGCTGTCCTTAATATTTGAAACCTATAGAAAAAAAATTGATTAAACAGAGTTGTTACAAATTGACTAGTGGGAAAAACAAAAGGTTATACACAGTAATAAAAATAAAATCTTAAAATCAACCTCATTACAGTATTATTTAAATATTTTATTACTGTGTTACAACTCAAAGATGTACAATTTTTATTCACAAAAATCATAATGAATTTAACTGTGTTTATGTGTACAAAAATGCTAAGTAAATAATTGTTTTTTGTCATTAAAAAAGAATTAATTAAATATGTTAAAAACCTAAAAAGAGAATGGAAAAAAATAGCCGCACATAAGTAAAAAAAGTGGTCAGAGGGATTATTTATTTTTGCATTTGCTTCACATAAGTGATTCCTTAAGATATAGTACGCAGAAACTAGATATTGTACATTTTATGATTTGGCAAAATGTTTTATTGACAACAATAATATATAATGGTTATATTGCTTAAATATTATTTATTCTTCTAGTGATACTTAGTGTGAATATAGTTTAATTTGCTATATTTAAATAGGACCTGTCAGTTTTTCTAACATGCCTGTTTAAGAACTCTTATTTGCTGTTTGTGTTTCTATTCAACTTTTTAATAGGGTGGGTCCCTTTACGGTCTAATACCCCTAGCAGTGATTGGACAGTGTCACAGTGTGTAGGAACACTCACCATTGATAGGGGGAAAGATAACACCTAGGTGTGAATTTATTTATACATTTCCAGGAGAATTAACAAAGGAATGACACAATGCAGAGTTCTAAAAAAAAACGATGCTCCAAATGTCTTCTTTTATGGAGAATACAAGTTTACTAAAACAGACAAGCCAGGAGAGCTGACAACTCCTCTTAATTTACATATGATACAGTTCTCTCGACAGAAAGTTGTTTCCAGATATGGAACATGGAATACATATTAATGTTTTCTTTATTTGGTTAGCTGCACCTGATAGCAAGTATTTTCTTAAAAGACATAAAGAACTCTATATTCAATTTCTTATCACTTTTTTCCTTTGCAGATGAAATCAAGGAGATAAGATAACCTATAGTAACAGTCTGATAATCTCTTAAATGCATATCATTTGGCAAGAAAGCATAATGTATGATAATGAGAACATTAAGTTCTTAAGCAAGAATTTTGTTTCTGTGTAGCATCCACAATATGGTGTCACAAGGCTGCAAAGATCTTACCTTTCCTGAGCTGTCTAGTTATTATCTTTTACCTGATTCTTCCATCCTTCTTTTGCAGTTTACTGATAAAGCTGTCGCTTCATTTTACAAATTGCAAGGGTAATCTTTCTACAAAATTGGAGATAGAGGGACATATTTGAAGGTTTTATCATCTTGTGATATATATGCAATTTATTCAAACATTTTAGAAATGGTTTGCAGTTGCATGCCATCTTTTAGGCTTCATTCACATATCCGTTAGTGCTCTATTCTGAGGTTCCGTCGGAGCTTTCCGTCGGAAAGGAGCCCTGAATAAGACAAACGGAAACCGTAGGTTTCCATTACCATTAATTTCAATGGTGACGGATCCGGTGCCAATTGTTTCTGTTTGTCTCAGTTGTGCAAGGGTTCCGTCGTTTTGACGGAAGCAATGCCGTAGTCCACTACGGTATTGATTCCGTCAAAACGACGGAACCCTTGCACAATGAAGACAAGCGGAAACCAATGGCACCGGATCCGTCACCATTGAAATCAATGGTGATGGAAACGGAAACCTATGATTTCCATTTGTATAAATGTAACATTATTATTCACAATTAAAAATATATATATATTATTACTATTATTGGTATTAGTATTATATTTACTATGTTATGATGTTCTGCTATTATAAAGTGTAGGAATATTAGAAGCCACGGGGAGATCCGCATCCATATAAAAATCATTAAACTTCAGACAAGTGTATATTCACATTTTACGACACTTAAAGGTGACTTCTAACATTCTTTATTATTTATTGTTGGGGGTACATTATTCCTTTTAGCACACACCCCAGCTGCTGAAAAAAACTCTTTTTGAAAAGTATGGGCAGATTTATGTCTATCATTGATTGGCATGATTGATAAGGTGGCTTGCAGATGCTGAAGAGCCTCTTGTCAAAGAAAGAGGGAGCGCATTGTTTTAATCAGTCAGTGATAGACATGGAAGAAGGCATTAAAGACTGCTTCTGCAGGAAGGGATTAGTACCTAGCCCCGTTCATCAGGTGATTTTTATACCGTTATTATTTACAGACATATTTAAGAATATTCCCATCTCAGACATTCTATGGGAGTTGTGTAAACAGCATAGACAAGGAGCTACGACTCCCTGTAGATAGTGTAACACACACATGCTCCCTGTACATAGTGCCACACAGAGTCACTGTTAAATAGTGCCACACAGTTCCCCTTGTCAAAAGTATTACACAGTGCTTCCTATATAAGGTGCCACACAGTAAGACACAGTGTCAGTACACAGTACAGTAGATAGTGCCCCTTGTAGATACTACCCCTGTAGAAGGTGCCCCCTGTAGATAGTGCCACACACAGTCCTTTCTAAAACAAACATTACAAACTCACCTGTCCCCGTTCCCAAACTGTCATCCAGCTATACAGGCCTGGCCTCTTCTGATTAGGCCTGCTTCAGCGGAATGACGCAGCTGGTGCGATAACATTTTATCGCTCCCTGCATCACAGGAAAAGTGGTGAATGGCAGAGCAGGGAAAAGATGTTTCCTTTGCCCCCAGCTGTCATTTTAACAAATGGTTCAAAAGAACCTGTGAGCTGCTCAGCCAATGGGCCTATTTTTTGGTGGAAGCTTGGAGCTGTAGCTCCATCTGCCCCATTGTTAATTCAGCCCTTGTTCATGAAACAGATATTCAAACCTATGACTGCTATGAGCAAATGCAGATTTTTTTTTATACATTCTGCTTTTAGTCACAAAAATTTGGAACAAACAAACCATGGATAATTGTACTAGCAGTACTCATAAAAATAGATCAAGATTTCAGTAGGTATACTGGTAAGAGAGAACATCAGCAAGATCACACAGGATCTCATAACACATAGAAAAATTACATATGAAGATCTTGACTACCGCTGAGTGAACAAAGTGGTACAAAGGAAAAACAATACAAACAAAAACAACTTATAGACAGTATATACAAAAAGCGGGAAGCGCTCATAGTGCCAAGTGACCTAAGTTCAAAATAACGTTTAAACAGATGGAAATATGTATCTCACTCCACGGTTGCCAAAGATGAAAGAGAAGACTAATACAGGGATTTGTAAAGCTCTACTCAGGTGATTCAATGCGGGGTCAGGTCTTACTAGGGATTAGGTGATGTTATTAATCATTTTGTAAAGAAGTATCACTCAAACAAGAGGTATGTCTATACTGTTTCCAACGAGACTAGACCAACATAAATTTAGAGTGTGATCTCTGTTCCAAGCTACTTAATTCCTCCATTCTACAAATATCTAATTTAACCACTAGTTGGTTCAAAGACGGAGGCAACCTAGATCTCCAGTTAAGAGGGATCAACAGCTTTGCAGCTGTGAGGATATGCGTGGTGAGGTTATCTCTGGTCGGGGAGAAGGCGGGAACCGGTAACCAGAGTAAAATCAAGGATGCGTGTAGGGATATGTATTTAACAGTTATTTGATTAATTAAATCGGAAACCTCAGTCCAAAATGGTCTAATCAGTGGACAATGCCACCAGATATGAGAAAGCGAACCTGTGCCTCCACCACAATGCCAGCAAGCTTTATCAGGAGATAGGCCTATTTTAAACAGGAACTCGGGAGTTCTATACCACCTTGTCAAGGTTTTAAATGAGTTCTCCTGTATTTTGAGACATCGTAGAAGCCGCGAGAGTGTTTTAGTATAGTTTTGATATCAAAGGTGGACCACGTGGACTAAAGCTCCGATTCCCATGCTAAAATATAACTGGGTTTTTCTGTAGATCTGGTCCATGTAAATTTTTAATAAAAGTTTGGTGGGGGTAGGGGGAAATTGAAGGAGGCTATCTATCCAATATGACTCCGGAAGAGGAGTATAAGAGTTTTGGAATCTGACACAAAGGCTTTGAAAACTTGCTGAGTGCAGGAAACTTCTCTGGCCAATGTCACTAGCTTGACTCAAGCCCTCAATCAAGGGGATAGCTGTGCTTTGAAAACGTGAGTGCAACGGAGAGTAATCCAGACTGTCTCATATACCTCCGGGAGGACAGGGAGAATCCAGGGTAAGGGGTAAATAATTAATAGGAGTAGATGGAGAGATGCTTGTGGAACCATAAAATGGTGCCTTTAGATATGGGATTAATGTTAGTTAGGGGAGCGTCAAATTTCAAACGACCCCACAAAAGCGGAAAAAGTCAGGGCCCCATTCTAAGTCATTCTAAGTCCACATGAGGGGCGGGGATCTTTCCATCTGTTTAAAATCACCCATCTCCTAATGTGGTTAGATTTATAATGAGAGTAGGTGTCAGGGAGACCCATTCCACCCTGAGCCTTCCTGAGGAGGAGAAGTCTATGAGAAAGTCTAGCGTGTTTAGTGGCCCTTAGAATGTTCCCAAATATGCTTTTGATATTGTTAAAAGAAGACTGTGGGAGAAAAATGGGTACAGTTTGAAACACACATAAGTTTTGGAAGGATATAAGTGTTAAGAATTTTTTTTCTCCCCATCTAGGAAAGAAAGGGGATTTTCAAATCTTGGAGTTGGGATTTTATTTGAGCCATGAGTGGCTTATAAATCAGGGAGAATAAAAGAGATAGGTTCTTTGGGAGGGAAATCCCGAGATATCGTATAGCGATATATCGGAACATTTGAACGCCATGCGTAAGGCAATGTCAGAAATTGGAGCAGTGATATTGAGAAGTTCTGATTTGTAAGAGTTTATCTTAAAATTTGAAATCAGAACAAATTCTTCAAAGATCGTCATAATCCGAGGTATGGTCAAGATTGGATTGGTGACAAGGAGTAGAAAATCATCTGTGAATGCCGCAGTGGTGTGAGTGAATTTACCAATTTTCATACCTTTGATACACTCAGTTTGACGTATCTTCTGAATCAGAATCTCTATAGTTAATATAAACAGGGAAGGAGAGAGGGGCAATCTTGTCTCATACCATTTAGGATGTATAAGATGTGTGGTGTTGTGTTTGCCCTCCCTACCAGGGACAAACCCTATCTGTTTTGGTCCGATTAATTTCTGAAGCAAGGGTTTTATCCTATTTGCCAACATTTTCACCCACCATTTAAAATCTGAATTTAAAAGCGATATTGGCCTATAATTATTGCATGAGCTGGCATCTTTTCCTTCTTTTGGGATCAAGTTTATGTGGGCCTCTAGTGTTTGACGAGGAAGGCGAACACCCACTAGCAAATCATTACACACCACCAAGAACTTGGGGAGAAGAATAGAGCTTAATTTTTTATAGTAGGAAATTGGCAGGCTGTCCAGACCAGTACTTTTTCCATTACCAATGGAGTTCATAACTGAGGTCAGTTCTTGAAGCGTAAATGGGGATGTGAGTGCTCGTCTCTCCATGTCAGACAGAGAAGGCAGATCCATGGAGTTTAAGAATTGAAAGGTTAAGTGTTAAGCGTCCTGGACTGCAGGTAAGTTGTATAGAGAGTTATAAAAAGAGATGAACTTATCAGTGATGCCCCCAATATCTGTCAGAGAATGACCAAACAGAGAATATATAGGCAGCACAGTAGAACAAAACCTCCTGGGTAACAGGATGCAGACCTCCAGGGATCCGACTTGTAAATCCCCACATTTAGACAAAAAATAGGAAAAGAGGCAGCACTCCAAAAAATCATATCAAAAGAATAAGTTCATTCACCCATCAGTGCAGTAGGATGCAACGTTTCAGATGCTCAATGTAGCCTTTGTCAGAGAATGACCTCTCCTATCCCTAATAGAAGAAATAAAAGACAGGTCAGATCTTTTTCTAACCATTGAAGACATCAGTTTTGAGCCCCTATCTCCATGTCCATGTGTATAAAATCTAAACTGACCATATTGATAGTTCCTAGCAGAGCGAATATTCAGAAGAACCCTAAGTTGAAGTCGCAAGATAGCTAAGTCTTGGACAGCCCTAGATCTTTCCCCAGTGCTTCCATTGTAAAAATTTGAGCCACTAGCGAGTTTACTACTGCTGACTTTTTTTTAAAATTCGAGAACCCGGAGCGATAAGTTCACCACGAATGTAAGCTTTATGAGTTTCCCACACCACCGGGGAAGAAACATCAGGTGTTTCATTCAACTCAGAGAATTCCAAAATGGATTTCTAAACCCGCTCCACCTCCCTATCATCATCCAACAGAGTCTCATTCAATCTCCAGGACCACGATCTAGCGGGAATATTTGAAAAGGCTAGGGTTAAATGTATCGGGGCATGGTTGATTAAGGTCATCAGATCAATTTAGGTATTAATCGCCATTGAAAGGTGTTGCTTTGAAATAAACAGGTAGTTTAATCTGTGATGTGAGTGAAGTTCAGAGATGAAAGTGTAGTCCCTGTCTCTAGGGTGCATCAAGCGTCATACATCTATCAGGCCCAATGTGTTGAAGTGTTTGCAGACTCGGCAAAAACCTGGAACTACTCAAGGGTTTGGATTAACCAGGGGACCTGTCCCTTATTAGGGGCATATAGGTTAGCAAAGAAAGAGTTACATTTGCCAGTGTCCCTTTAATAAATAAAAATCATCCTTCTGTGTCTGATTGAGTAAAAATATGTTGAAAAGTCAGAGTTCTGCTTACGGCTATTCTTACAACTTTAAAGGATGAGGAAAGATGGGAACTATGACACCACTTTGTGTAATGATGGTGGTATAAGGAAGGTATGTGAGGGGTCTTGAAGTGAGTTTCTTGTAATAAGAGTATATCTAAAGAAGGTTTTCTAAGAAGTGAGAGGATCTGACTTCTCTTCCAGGGTTCATTGAGGCCTCTAACATTATAGGAGGTCAAACAAACATTGTTGTGAGTCATCTTGCAATAGATATAAGGGCAAGGAGTAATTTCTTTGGTACGTTGACCCTGGAAAATTGAGGAAAGGTTCTGGCAACTGGAGTCAATCTTGTGACTGGCAGGTTTTCTCCCTGTGCGCTAAGAGAACTTCCACTAGAATAGCGGATGACACGAGGTAAAATAAACAATTGAAAGACAGAAATGCAAAGCGACAAAGAAAATGAAACAGGATAAGTCATGTTGCTAACATTGTAGGTAATGACAAGATTCGTCATTAGTAAAGAGTATTGAGGCACCCAAGCCCATATGTGAAAAGGTAACTAAAACAGATTACTGTTGTTTTAACGTTTCCATAACAAAAGTCTATTCGTCTAAGGTACAAATCAGGGGCGTAACTAGGAAAGACTGGGCCCCATAGCAAACTCTTGACTGGGCCCCCCAGGAGCCACAATTTTCTCCCCTTATAGATAGTGCCCCCTGTAGAAAGTGTCATATAGCCCCCTGTAGACAGTGCTATTCAGCTCCACCTATAGATTCCCCTTGTGTATAGTGCCACACAGCTCCCCCTTGTGTATAGTGCCACACAGCTCCCTCTTGTGTATAGTGCCATACAGCCCCTTGTGTATAGTGCCACACAGCCCCCCTTATGTATAATGCCACATAGCCCCCTTTGTGTATAGTGCCACACAGCCCCCCTTGTGTATAGTGCCATACAGCTTCTCCTTCTGTATAGTGCCACACAGCCACCTTTTGTAAATAGTGCCATAAGGCAATGGCGCATCTAAGAAAGTTGTATCAGCCAGGGGGATATCAATCAAACATGGAAAGGTGGGTTTCAAGGCAGGACTATGTGACTCTTCAGGATAGAGGCACCGCCCCATGACCCTTTAATGAGTAATTAGCATATAGTGTGCACCATTTTAAAAGTGGATTTTAAAGATATTGCTGCATCTGAAAAAAACATACCTTTGGAATTACTGTCAGGTCATGTAGCGTGGTAGCGGTTCAAGGAGTTAAAACTACTAGACAGCTTCCCAGGAAATATACAATGAATTGAGAACAATTCCATCTGCCCTGCAATTTTGTTATTATAAATATATTCTATATAATTACAGCTCCAGAACCAAGTGCTGACATATACGGCTCCAGAACCAAGCTCAATACATATATAGAGCACCAGAACTGAGCTCAGTACATATATACAGCAACAGAACCGAGCTCAGTACATAAATACAGCACCAGAACCGAGCTCAATACATATATGCATCCCCAGAACCAAGCTCATTGCATAAATACAGCACTAGAACCAAGCTCAGTACATATGTACAACACCAGAACAAATACAGCTCAATTTAGTGCAACCCCTGCCGTATAGGTTTGTACGGCATAAAACTATAGCTCCCAGCATGGCCCCAACAATAGTAAGAATATGCTGGGAGATGCCGTTTCACAAAAAAAATCATACCACCCATCATCTCGCTGCAGATCATACAGTGCTGATTAGAGGCAGAATAAATAGTTACATTAAGTAACACACCAGTGACGTCTCAGATTCTAGTTCTTTTCTTCTCCTTCCGGTCCAGCCCTATCTAATGGATTTCTTCCGGCCACGACCCATTTCTGACATTTTCCGCTCAGATGTCTTCACTACTCACTTTTAAAACATTTCTGCACCTATAAACGAAGTTAAAATTCTCAACACCTCTAAATACAATAAAGTGCCATACACTTCACCACTAACTATAATAGCGCCACACACTGTGTCCCTGATTATAATAGTATTATACACTGCAAAAGCCCCTGTATATAGTGCCCCACATGCAGCCCTCTGTAGATAGTGCCCACATATAGACTCCAGAGCTGCAAGGCAATATTGCTAACCACTGAGCACCCATGCTGCCCTACATGTAGCTTCCCCTATAGATAGTGCTCCAGATATAGCCCACCTCTGTAGATAGTGCCTCACATATAGCCCACCCCTGTAGACAGTGCCCTACATATAGCCCCCTGTAGCTAGTGCCCCATAGGCAAACCACCCCTGTATATATTGCCCCACATATTGCCCACCCCTATATATATAGTGCCCTACAAATAGCTCCCATATAGATAGTGCTCTACATATAGCCCATCCCTGTATATTGTGTCCCACATATAGCTCCCCCTGTATATAGTGCCCTACATCCCCACATATAGACCCCCCTGTAGATAGTGCCCCACATCCCCACACATAGACCCCACTGTATATAGTGCCCCACATATAGACTTCCCCTGTAGCTAGTGCCCCACATATAGACCCCACCGAATATAGTGGCCCACATCCCCACATATAGACCCCCCTGTATATAGTGCCCCACATCCCCACAAATAGTCTCCCCCTGTATATAGTGCCCCACATTCCCACATATAGACCCCCCTTTAGATAGTGCCCCACATCCCCAAATATAGACCCCCCTGTGTATAGTGGCCCACATCCCCACATATAGACCCCCCTGTAGATAGTGCCCCACATCCCCACATATAGACCCCCCTGTAGATAGTGCCCCACATCCCCACATATAGACTCCCCTGTATAAAGTGGCCCACATCCCCAAATATAGACCCCCCTGTAGATAATGCCACTCACAGTTTTATTAGATAAAAACAAAAATTTTACATACTCACATGATCCCGTTCCCACGCCATCCGGTGGCAATGCAGACCTGCTCTCTTCTGAGCAAGTCTGCTGGAGATGATTGACGCGTCGTTCAAAGGCGCTGATTGGCAGGGCAGAATGACTTGCCCCATCAATCAGCGCCTTTCAAGCACAGAAACGGCGAGATGATGTCATTGCGCCGCTAGCGTCATTGAAAGGTGCTGATTGGCGGGGCAAGTCATTTTGCCCCGCCAATCAGCGTCATTGTAGGTGCTGAATGGTCGGCCACGGAACATGCCCGGCCATTCAGCGCTAATGCATGTATTTGTACCTGCATGCTATAGACGCAGGTACAATTACTGCAAGAGGGGGTGGCTGTCGCTGGCAGCCGGGTCCCCTCCAGTGCTATCGACGTCCCCAGGCATGAGTGCGCCCGTGTTGCCCGGCCCATACATGTTAGAGGCTTGGCGGCGCGGGCCCCGTGGTAGCGTCACTACAGCTGTAGCAGCCATAACGGCTGCTTGCGGTGCCACCAGACATATGGGGGGGGCGTATCAGCTAGCGGAACAGGTCCCCTCAAGCCGCGGGCCCCGTAGCGGCTGCTATGGCTTCTGCCGCGGTAGTTACGCCGCTGGTACAAATAAAATAAAGCAAATAAAGCAAAAAATACTGGGACCACGACAATATCAAGAAAAGGTGAAAAAGGCATAATTTATTAATAACTAAAGGTATACAGTAATGACTGTTAGAACTATTGAGAAATAGTTTCAACACTCCATTTTGAGGATTAATCATGTTGTCTGAGAAACACCTACCAGGGAGGCGGAAGACTACCAACTGTCATATCTCTCAGACCAATGGGGCATAAGATCATATCGTATGTTGTCGGAATGTTATTATATTCTATGTAGAATTACATCAATAGAGCATGCCACATCCCAGGTCTCAACCTACGAGACTCACACAAGGAGGTATTTACTGCCATCCGGAGCAGTTAGCGATTAAGGTACTTCTTCTATGGCTGGAGGGAAAATTACAGAGATATATGGAGAAACTAAGACTCTAGTGCAACATCTAGGAAACTATCTGGAATTAACAATGTAACACAAAATAAGTCCTTATATACTGAGATGTTGGCTCTTATGAAATACAGTACAAGCAGGAACACATATCGAGAATTAGATACACATCTACTAGATGTAGAGGGTCCTCCCTAAGTCCCTTCATGTCCGGTAAAGAGAAGGGTAGGCAACAGCAGGTAAATCACTAGTTAAAGTCCGTATCGATCCTGTTGGGGGTAAGCTTTCCAAGTTTCTTGCGAGCTTTCATGTGTTTGTTAGATCCACCAACTTCCCAGGGAATATATGGAGCAATAGATGGAAGGGAGATGACTTGAACTTGAGCCCAGTCTAGAATAGACAAGTCAGTAAGGTCCATAAGCGACAACACATCCTGAAGATCCTCCAGTTTATGGATAGTGAAGCGTACGCCCAGCATTTGGAAAGAAATCCCAAAGGGAAATAGCCATCTATACGGGATGTTGCGTAAAATATCTGTAAACAGTCTTAGGGCTCCTCTGTTGTTGAGAGTAACAATGGCTTGGAAGAAGGAAAGTTTGCATCCCTCAAATATGATAGATTCCCTATTCCTAGAAATCGGCAGAATATCATCTTGAATCCTGGAGTTAAAGAGTCTGCATATAGCGTCTCTGGGGGGGTTCAGTAGGTTTAGGCTTCACCTTGAGAGCTCTATGTGCCCTCTCCAGAGAGATCTCTTCTCTGTAATCATCTCCCAGAATGTAAATAAAGACTTGTTTAACTGGAGAAAGCAGCGATTCAGGGAGAATTGACTCTGGTAGACCCTTTATCCTGATATTGTTACGCCTACTTCTGTTGTCCTGACCCTCCAGCAAGTCTGATATGTTAAAAGAATTATATTCGGCACACATTTGTAGTATTTTAGGTAGATTTATATCTTTTTTCAGTATATGCCAGTGGCTACATGTGCAACTTTTCGGTCGTGAGTTCTTCGTCGGGCACTAAGGAAACTAGACTCTACGCCTACGGGTCTTTTTCTCTGACAAGGGGGAAAACCGAAGACTAGAGGATCCTATGACAACGATTGTGACCCCTATGGTCACCACCAAAGAACTGGGGTTGAGGAACAAGAGTTTGTTCGCTCCCCCTAAGAACTCACCCCCACTTGAGACGTATTCTATAGTAGCAACGCCAACATAATCGAATAAATCAGTCCCCAGTACGGCACAGGTATGTGTAACTAGATCAAAACGTGTTTTTTCTATTTTTGTATGCATTGGTTCTGTATCTATCCAACTGAATCTTCTGATATGCCTGTTATTGTACCGTTTTGTATACATGCATCCGACCACAGGATACAGCCCTATCCCATCATGTCCAGTATGTGGTTCTCTTATATGCAAAATTTAAATGCAACCTACAGTTGTTGCATCTAAGATATTGGGACATTCCCTTAACTACCTCATAGATAACTACATACCGGGTACACCCAAATCCACTGTCATGGAACATATTGAACTGACATTATGTCACCCCTGACCTACTGGTACTACCATTATTCACCTGGCGATCAAGGAAGACTACATCCAGATGGATCAAATATATTCTACACTATAAAACTACATAGTGGCAGCTACACATATATAACGCTTGGTGTTCACGGAACACATTTCATTGGATGCACACACAGTACCAAGATGCTTAACACGGTACCTTCCTTTTTTACCCAATATTGTACCTGTTCTGTGTATATATCTGCTTGAATACAGTCCATATATGAACCATCCTGTATTTTTGTATTTCTGTATGGAACCTATATAATATGCTATAAATACTTGTATATGTTTCCTTAGTGCCCGACGAAGGTCTCACTACCGAAACGTTGCACATGTAGCCACTGGCATCTACTGAAATTAGAAATAAATCTAAGTTAAATACTACAAATGTGTGCCGAATACAATTCTTTTGACCTATAACTGGGTTGGGACCCTATTTCGAGCACCTGAGAAAACTGGTGCTGTCTGAACAAAACCACAAGTCTGATATGTTGTTAAGGTGGGATTGGCAAGCAATGAAGGAGGTTGTGGCGGCGTCTGTGTAACTTATAACCTGCACCTGGGTATTTTCCAAATTCTCAACTCGAGCCCCAATCTGTTTCATGTCTTGCTTGATATCATGTAAGTCCTGAATAATGGGATTCGAGAGCTTTTGTCAGGGCATGATTAATAAACGATCCGGAGATCGGGAGGTCTTTTGAGATTAAGACATCTTCAGAATCACTGTCATTCTACGGAGTAGATAAGTGGGAAATCCTGGAGGGCATCTTATCATGTAAATGTATAGGATGATACGTCACTTGAGAGGAAGATTTAGAGTTAGGCTTGCGTACGAAGCTGTTGAAGTTGCCAGATCTGGACTTATTAGATGTGTCCCTGGACGTGCTTGGTCCGATGTTGAACATGTTATTGGGCTACTGCTAAGTATGGGTGGCTGCTCCCAGTAGATTCTCAGATCTTACATATGTAAAGACATCCTCAGACTAAGTACAAGATTAGCGGGTGACATTACAGTTGGAAAGCCAAGGGTCTTCCAGAAAAATTAGGGCATAGCCCTTTAAGTTGTAAAAGTCAAACTGTGATGAGAAAGTTTCTTAATACGGACAGATTTAGCACAGGTCAAGTCCAGTAAAAGCTCTTAGTAGACAAAGCTGGCATATAGACTGTAAAGTGGGCTACTCAGTCAACGTAGGACCGTGGAGGTCAGTGCCCCAATCCAGAGGAATAAGTCACTGTGCAAAGCCCTTGTAGTGGCAATCAGTGCAGTGAGATCACCTGACAGCTCCCCCTGAGATATGGATTTCAGGTAAAATGGCATCTCCATGTCACTAGATATTCCACCTACAAGGCCGTGGACGAGTTTCCTTTCAGGGTGGCGGGACACTTGACCAAATAAGCAGCAATAGAGCACTCACCAGTGGGAAGGGGGTCACACCAAGCACCGCGCCAACTTTTTATAATGGGCAAAGAAACCAACAGGTAATGGCGGACGGCGTCACAGGATTTCGCTGGTGTAGAGATCTGTGGTCCCGAATATGAGGTCAGTATATCGGGGATTCCACCAATGAAGGACAAATATCAGCGTATCATCCCAAAATGTCAGGTTTTCACATGCCTTGCGTAGCGGTCGCAGCTTGTCGCTGCTTTGAAAATCCAGGCCGGAGCATCGGGCAGTATTGTAGGCCTCCACTCGACCCCTCAAACGTTTCCGGCCTAAGTGATCTCAAAGTGATCCCCAGGGGTCTAGGAATGCGATGAGACCCCGTAGAGCCAGTAATCCTGAAAATGTTCAAGTTGCAGTTTGGCAGTCACTAGCCAGGCACAATATCTCACCTTAGTTTTCATGTAAGACATTTCTATAATACAAGGGACACAAAATAGAACATTTATCTACATGCAATTTATATAACAATTTGTGCTGATGGGCTTAATTAATAAAAAACTTTGATTATATTTGTTCTTGAATTCAATGTAAGCTAGCCAGCAGGTTCCTTAATACAATAGGGCTAATTTGATATTCTAAAGAAATCAAGAAGAACAGTCAATAATACCGAAATGAAATGGACAGAGAAAGACAAATTCAAAATATCTTACTGATTTCCCTTACTGATGTCTTTTTATGACAATGCCCTGTCAGTGCTATGTCGAATCTCTACCCAACAGCTCAGATTGAACTAAATGGAATTTGCATAAAATTGGGAGATGTATTGTTGTAAGAACTTCGTATTAAATGTATAAAATGCAGTTTCATTTTTCTGCAATACACAACCCTCCCTTGTCCATAATGAGAGGCAGAAGGTATTTTCATGATTAATGGTAAGGACATTTTATGGCTAGCACAATCAAGATTCGGTCTTCTATGAATCTGATATGCTTCAATGGCCCATATAATATAGAAGTACTGTAACATTCATTAACAATAATTATCGGAATTAAAACCTATTATTTTTGTGCATAATGTAGGTATCAGTCAGTCAATCTCACAGCTTCACGATTTTCAATCAAATGAGTCAAATGATGTCTCACTAGTCAGTAATGTTTTTTCTGTCATACAGATAAAATCTCTTGGTAGCTCACCGTAAAACATACTGGATGTTTATCGAGTGACCATCAGATGCTTAAATATTAATAAACAGTAACAAAAAGGATATGTCCAGTGCTCAACATAAACGCTTAAAATACTGTTAAAATAAATGAGCAGTCCCAATTAAAAAAATGTTTTCATCTAAAGAGAAAAACAGAGAGAGAGAGAGCGTGTGAATAAACAGAATATTGACATAGTACATCATAACATCAAACAACATATATAACCAAATTTCCAGCACTCAATAAATATTATATGTCACGATCAAAAGGATTTGTATGAACCTCTTTAGGTGTACCACCTACATAAGTGCGTGTTTGTACAAAGTGCAACCAAACTAGCCTCTACAGATGTGCAAGCCATAGCCGGTGAAGTCAAAACTAGGTGGAGAAACATAATAATGTAGTAAGTCAAGCACACCAGGCAGAGCCATAGCTGTGTGCATCTCCGGCCGTGAGGGACTACAGCTACATTGACAACCTACTTCTACTACATCAAACGGCACAGCAACTTCGGGAGTGGTGAGCAGCACAATTAATAGCGCAGTATCGTTTGTGCTACATAGTAAAACTAAACGCAACATTGTCACTACAGACTTTGTTGCAAAGCTACTGTATAAGCTATTGCATAAGTTAACATGCAATTTCTATAACAAAGCACACAATATTAAAGCATTTTAATTTTTACCAATAACAGGGAGAGAATAACAGGGGAGTCTTGCTATATATTTAAGGTAACTTTGGAATTGGCTACAAATAAGTTAACTAGCCAGACGTAAACTGCGCCAAATTTATCAGTGCATCACACACTGTATAATAAATCTAGCGCATCTTGCTAGACATGTTAGGCACTATTCTCTTCCTTATGCCACCTCATGGCTGGCATACTTTCCAATAATATTTTAGGCAAAGAAAAAAGGATCGTGCCCTTAACAAATTTTGTGCATTTTATGACTCCTCTTGGCCATGCGCTTTTTATTAGACGCTTTCAAAAATATCTAGGAAGCTGCTAATAGTGTCTAAAACACATTTACAACACTTTTTTTTTTTTGCTACAATTTGGTCACTATTTCTAGCACATTTTGCTTAGTAAATATCCCACAATATTTCATGTGTGGTCTGATTAATAATTTATATAGAGGCAAAACTAAGTTCTTGTCATGCACATCTATGCCTCTTTTGATGCATCCCATGATTTTATTTCCCTTTACATCAACTGCCTGGCACTGGTCTCTAAAGTTAAGTTTTACTCTCTACTAATATCCCCAAGTCTTTTCCAGTGGCAGTTTTACCCAGTGTTTTACTAATTCATAGTTGTGAAATTTGTTTTCTCGACTCAAGTGCATAACCTTGCATTTATCCACATTAAACTTAATTTGCCATTTCTCCACCCAAGCCACTGTTGCCTTGCAGCGCTGGGGTCCTGTGTTCAAATCCAACCAAGGACAACATCTGCATGGAGTTTGTATGTTCTCCGTGGGTTTACTCCACGTACTCTGGTTTCCTCCCACAAAACATACCAATAGGGAATTTAGATTGTGAGCCCCAATGGGGACAGTAAAAGAGGACCTCGGTACAGCGCTGTGTAATATGTTGGCGCTATATAAGTAACTGAAATAAATAATAAATTATCCTCTACTGTGTTGATTACTTTACATTACATGTAAATATTGAAATTATACCCTGTAAACCCTCTACAAGGTCATTAATAAATATAATAAAAAGATACCTCTACAAAATAAACTATAATGAAGTCCTTCACAAATGTTTACAGATACCCCTTCTGCCACCCCCAAAAAATATCAATTAAACTAAAGTAGCTATTCTTACCAGATTGCTGAGTTTAGTGGAGGAGACTTCATTATGTCAGCATAAGGAGAGCTGTTTGTAAGCTGACAGCTCCTCCCCTTCAACCATCTCTACATCCTACCTGCATGCTAGGTAGCCGGGCCCCAGTTCTTGTGATGTTTCAATAACAGGCGGGTTCCAAATGTACATGGACCCTTGGGCGATAGAGAAAACAGTGGGTCTCCTTACAACTCAACTTCTTTTTTTATCTCTATATATACAGTATATACAGTATATTATATCAAGCACCGATAATGTACCAGTGATGTTTTTGTCGTGTTTTAGCTGCATTTTTCTTATCCTAAGGAGAGAGGTAGTTGTATGCTGCAAAGGTAGTAATTTAAGCATTTTACTGCTGGAAAATGTGGGTAGCCATAAGACCAATTACATTTTTATCTTTATATCAACGTAGCTGTATGAGGCCTTGTTGTTTTACGAGTCAAGATTCTTTTTTTTCAGACGCCATAATTAAACATTAATTTTTTTTTAATAAACTTTTAATATGGGTTAAATGTAGAGACAAAGAAATTCCACCACATTTATTTATGCCTTTTACTGATCACCATAAATAATATGTTCACTTTATTTTACTGTGTATAGGTTCAGACAGCACCAGATACGTGGAAGGGTGGGGTTTTGCACGGATAGGGGCCCAACCCAAATATGAGTATAAAAGAGTAACCGGCACACCAATTTTGAAACAAAGGTATTTTTTATTTTGTTTTTAATGCCAGCGGCAGAGTGCGACGCTTCGGTCTAAGTGACCTTCATCAGGCACTGAGCCGTGCTGGAAAACTGCATAGACGAGCGCTAGTGGTGCTGATAGCGGCTGACCGCTGTGTCATGGCGGTCACTTAGACCTTTGTTTCAAAATTGGTGGGCCGGATACTCTTTTATACTCACTTATTGCACTGTTTGTTATGGTCATAAGGATACCAAAAATATCTATCTTATTTACAGTTTTGTGATGTTTATTTAATAAAGTGTATTAAAAAAATTTGTTTTTTGTAATTGTTTTTTCACTGAAAAAAAAATAGCTTTTTCCCTTTTTTCTTTCTACCCATGCAGCTGCACAGGTGGTATGTCGGTCACTGGTTCAATATAGCCTGGCATCTACAGAATTTAAAGCCATTTGGATGCAATGTCCCATTGGTATTACTATCTACTATAAATCACTGACTGTTAGATCAATAGGGGCGTCAGCACTACCAGATTTATATTACAGGATCCTGTAGGCACAGATTATCTGTTACATCAGAACCTGCCCATTAAGGTCACACATTAAAGGGAGTCTGTCATCAGTTTTTACCTCCCTAAAATTGTCCCACCATGTCCTAGGTCATATAAAGACATTTCTAAATGTATGTCTGTGTGTCCCCAGTAGCGCAGCATACATTATAGAAATAATTTTTAAAATGTAAATGAGGCCTAAAGTGTCTGATGGGCATTGACTCGGTTCAGAAGTGTCCGTCTTTTTCATCTCTAACCCAACCCATCTTTACCCAATTGTCTACTGCATCATCCCCAGTCTTCTCCAAATCAGGACTGGCACACGCACAGAACGAAATTGAAACCTCTGCTGACAACATGAAATTTCTAATGCGCATGCACCAGCACACTGCAGGATGATGTTCACATGGATGACACCTCCTGCAGTGAACTGGTACATGCGCTATGGAAAGGCTTCAATTCCTGTAGGAGTCGTCATCCATGTCAATCATGGAAAGATGGATTGTGTTAGAGATGAAAACACCAGACACTTTTGAGACCTCATTTACATATAGCATATAGTGTATATTGCGCTACTAGGGTCAAACAGGCACGCATGTAGAAAGGTACATGACCTAGAGCAGGGTGTGACAACGTTAGAAGGTGTAGGCACCCATCCCCCCAAGGCTCACCTACAACAGCAGGCCTACTGTGCATGTTGGTAAATCCGGCTTGGGGGGGTCATTAAAAGGACAGTGTCATGATTTTTTTTTAAATTAATTTATGTGTTTTTATTTAATAAAATATTATATTGACTTTATTTAATTTTTCACACACAATCTTTTTTTTTATTGATACTTTCTTACTGTTCTGGGGGCTGCCATGTTTCATTTCATCTTTGTATGTGTCTCTTAACGACACATACACAGATGGAATACGACAGCTACATGGCATAGGACACAATGAATGTGAGCCGTTCATTGCCTCTGCTATCTTGCTCTGTACTGGGCAGACGCAGTACAGAGTCACACAGCAGAGAAGCTGGTTTGTAGGAAGATAGCAGGCGCCATTATGAAGAGCGGCTGCACTGCAGGTAAGGTGTGTGTGTCTCTGTCTGTCCCTCTCTCTCTCTCTCTCACAGACCCCCGCACTCATGACCCCCGGCGGCCCCCCCGACAGCCCCCCCAACGGGCCTCCCCCTGACGGCCCCCCCCCTGTCTCCTAGATTTATTGTCAGTGTCGACTGTGCGCGGATTGTGATCGGGTGAGGAGGTGAGGTATCCATCAGCAGGAGGTCGCGGAGGAGACTGTCAGCAGCAGATGGTTATTCCTATCACAGAGTGGTATGACAGTCTCCTCTACTGTGAAGGAGACTGTCAGCAAGATTGTATACGGACGATGGAGGAGACTGTCAGCAAGTTTGTATGGGAACAACGGAGGAGACTGTCAGCAGGATTGTATGGTGATGATGGAGGAGACTGTCAGCAGGATTGTATGAGAACGCTGGAAGAGACTGTCAGCAGTATTGGTTGGTGAGGCTGGAGTAGACTGTCATGCAAACTGTCAAGCAGAATGCCTCCAAACATCTGCCCATTGTATTCAATGGGAAATATGGCGTTCTGTTCCAACGGGGCATTTTTTACGCGGCCATTTTCCAAAAACGGCACGTAAAAAGGCGCCCGCCAAAAAGAAGTGCATATCACTTCTTGGGACGTTTTTGGAGCTGTTTTACATTGACTCTATAGAAAAACAGCTCCAAAAACGTCCGTAAAAAATGCAGCCAAAAACGTGACTTTGTTTAAAATATGGCTGAAAATCAGGAGCGGTTTTCCCTTTGTTTAGTAAGCGTGTGAACATACCCTTACCCTTTTGGTGTGTCCTATAGCTTCTGCCAGCTGCATTTCAACAATCACACCCAAAATGGCAGCCGGACACTGCTTAGCAATTTGAAGACACCTTTTCCTGGCTTGTAGGAGGGGGGGGGGGGGTGATATTCCCTCCCACATTTATGGCAGCTGTGAGTCAGGTTGCTTTGCCTTATTCACCTTGCTGTAATTCTGGGAAGTGTTCTCTCTGGTGGCCAACATAGGAAAACATGTCAAATTATTATTTAATTTTTAATACTTTCCACCATATGCAAGAAAAAAAAATACAGCAAAAAACAGAAAAAATATAATAGAAATAAGTAACTTACTTAAAAAAAAAGGTTTAATTTGCGACACATTCCCTTTAAACACACTGAAACTTTCTCTTCTAATAAAAAAATTTACTTACCATATGCATCTTGATGTATACTCCTCTTTCCCACTTGACATGGGCCTGGTTCTTATAAGATTCCGCCTTATAAAGCAATGTGTACGATTGTTATCTTTCAGTCTCAAAATAAACAATAGCTGCAAATATTAGGAAGAAAAAAAGGATAAAATAGCAGAACAGTAGAATTATGCGTTTTAGTTGCCATAACCATTCAGTCAAGTGCATTTCAGGTTTTGTTCAAGAGGAAATGCTAAAATATCTGTGGAGTATCTAATTTGTTGAATTTAGAGTATTCACGTTTCTATTAAGACTGTATAAAAGTGAAAAGTCATCTGCTGTAAATTCAGAAATGCAATTGATTCTGATCATCAGCCTGCAAACAAGAAGTTCTTATTACTTCACAAATGGCTACTTCACGTTGGCTTAAATGTCTTGGAAAAAAATACAAAATAAAAAAGTGCCAGTTGTGTTATTTCTTTTAGGATTAGATGTATCTAATTTTAGGATTCTGTGAAGACTAGGACTAGAATTGTTAAAAATGTTTTTGAATTTGAACTCATATCTGCTATTTTAAAAATAGTGTATGTTTATGTTTTATTTTTCTAGCATAAATGGTCTTAATGCCTCATGTGAATGGCAGTATTATGACTCCATACAGCCTTCAAGTTGTACAGAGTCATAATAAGACACCCATAGAAAATTTCCTATGAAGGCATATGGAGATTTTAGAGAAATCGTCTACTAGAAGGATTTCTTCCAAGGTAAAATATGTGTGTGCAATATGAGGGAATACGGAGGTACCGAATAACGATGAATTGCCTATGACTCTGTACAGGCGCTGTGCACAAGACTCTACTGTTCACGGGTGGGACAAAGATTAGACAGGGTAGACGGCTGCCTCGGGCACCATTGAGGGGAGGCACCATTGAGGGGAGGGGAACATATGGATTTAAAGAGAAATGGAGCCAGGAGAGGAGCCGGATGCAAGTGGACTTTAATACAAATACTTGGTAGGGTGTCCAGCCAGCCCTGTATTAAGAACTGTACATGTATGATGGAGATGGGGTGGAGGGAAAGGTGAAGTATGTATTATAAATAGGAACTCTAGTGATTGGTAAGGAACGGGGCAGTAAGAGGAGGTAAATGAATGATTGTCCAGCAAACAGCTATTGGGAGGGGGGGCAGCACATTCTGAATCCCGTGACTTGGGAACCAAGACAGCTTGTTCTTCCCCTGCTGTCGTGTTTATTAGGCTTTCATCTAAATCAATAATCATAAGAATAGGAGGTCTTAAACTGCATACTGTTTCCACTTATTAATGCTATACATTGTAATTATCCAATAAAATTTAGTTTCATTTTAAATAATAATAATCATAATCAAAACACAAAATTAGTTGAAATATTCTATTATAGATTAAGATAAAATAAAATCTTATTTTGTATTGTTTTGATATGATGCCATGAATTTAGTTAGAAAAGAATGAAAACAAGGCCACAATAAAAATATTTCTGATAGAAAGTTCATGGCTGGGGAAATCAATCTCACCTTTTCACTTCCAGCTTTTTCTCTAAAACTACCTGAAATTGGTATTAGTAAGAAATAAAATAAATGATAAATCTTGAAGATCCAGCACAAAAAAATATTGAACAGTGATAATAGCATAAGTGACCTCTGAAGCTTTGACATGTCTACCTATTCTGTAGTAATCCCATTGCTCTCATTTGAACAATTTTGCTTGAATGTCAACAATATGCATAGAACCTATGAGATGTGCACAGATGGATAGATTCCCCCAATAAATGTGTATACTATGAGATGTATGATATTTAAAAGTGTATACAGATATAAGAAGTTTTATATATATATATATATATATATATATATATATATATATATATATATATATATATATATATATATATATATATATATACATATATATATACCAACAAAAAAAAGGTTTAATATGAGGCTGTAGCCTTTAGCTTTGAATATTACAACACAATGTAATTTTAGATGTTATTTCAACTAAAAGCTTCAATTTATATAGCAAGCATTCTTTCCATTTAGCTTCTCAGTTTGACCTTTGCTTAAAATGTTAGTGGTGGATAATTATGGAGATAAAACCATAAGGGTATGAAATACCTCCATGCAAAGATGAATTACAACTGCAAGTTAAGGGGACAGTACTAGTAAGAAATCCCAATACTTCATTGTTCTTACCGTTCTGTTTTATATAATTTGTTAATTTATCACCTTAGCAAGGTAAAGGTATAAAACATGCCCTAAAGTAGATATATCAAAGAATATAGTGATCATGTATAGCATGTAAGTATGCGAATGGGGAACACATGGCTTGACCACTGTATAGCGCTAAGGAGGCTTTTTATTTCACCTTAAATTTTCTTCATGCAAGCATAACTTAATTTTAACCAGTAACATGCTGGTGTATTTTAACTCCTTAATACCGAAGGTATTTTAAACCTTAATAACCAAGCAATGTTTTAAGTTTTTCCATCGTCGCATTCAAAGAGCTATAACTTTTTTATTTTTCGGTCGACATAGCTGTATAAGGAATTGTTTTTTGCCGGACAAGTAGTTTTTAATAGCACCATTTTGGGGTACTTATAATTTATTGATTAACTTTTATTAACTTGTTTGGTGGGGTAATAGGAAAAAAAGCTGTCATTTTGCCACTTTTTTTTGTGTCTTAAATTACGCCGTGTACTGTGTGGTATAAATAGCATAATAACTTTATTCAGCGGGTTGTTATGATTGCGGTGAAACCAAATTTATCTAGTTTTTTATGTTTTACTACTTTTACACAGTAAAAACACTTTTTTCTAAATTATTTGTTTTTGTGTCACCATAATTTAAGAGCCATAACTTTTTTTATTTTTCTACTCACATAGCTGTATGTGGTATTTTTTGTGTGCCACGTCTTGTAGTTTTTATTGGTACCATTTTGGAGTACATGCGACTTTTTGATCACTTTTTATCTAATTTTTTTGAAGGCAGGATTCACAGAAAATAGAAATTTTGGCATTGTTTTTTATTTTATTTTTTTACAGCGTTCACCCTGCGTGTTAAATAATATAATTGTTTTATAGCTTGTGGCGTTAGGGACGTGGCTATACTAAATATGTGTAACGTTTAACTTTTTTTCATAATAAGGTATTTTGTAAGGGGAAAAGTGTGTTTTTAATTTTTTTTTTACTTGGGATTTTTATTTATTTATTACAAACTTTTTGTAACTTTTTTTTTAGCCCCACTGTTGTATTCCAGTGTATTAGCCATTCAGTGTAAAACTGACAGACATCTGTTAGGCAATGCCGCTTTGTTAGGCCCCCAGGTTGCCATAAAAAAACATCCGCACTGCGCGATTGCAGGATTTGGCTTCCTTGGAAAATGTTTAGAAATTTTACGTTATTTGTATCCAGGCCCCTGAAGTAGTTTTGCTCTTTGTAATCCTTTCTACATACCTCATTCGTTATGTACTTGTTTATGATCTGTTTATGATCAGTGCATATATATGACACCGCTACATATTATAAGCAAGTACATAACAAATGAGGTATGTAGAAAGGATTACAAAGAACAAAACCACTTCAGTACCCTGGATACAAATTCCGTAAAATTTCTAAACATTTTCCAAGGAAGCCCAGTCTTCAGGAAGGTACCTCTAGTGTGATCCTCCCAATGAGAAATTTCTTTGAAGCGGTAAATTTGGTCTACTTTGGCTTTCCAAAGTTCCAATAAGGGGAACTGTACTGAGATCCAATTGGTCGGGAACAGTAATCTGGCAGTTACTAATAAAGATTTGAACAATCTGGTGGGAACCTTGGCAGAGGTGGATGATGGAATCGACAATAGAGCAAGCTCTTGGGATAGGGAAATATCAGTATAACAAATGGTATTATATTGAGTAAAAATGTCAGTCAACCATTGTGATATCTTATTGCAGGGCCACCAGGTGTGGTAATAAGTACCTTTGTCTGTAAGACAAAAGAAAGTGAGGCAGCACTATCAAATATTGGATAAAGATCCTTTTATTCCACGTGTGACGTTTCAGCTCAGTATGAGCCTTTCTCAAGCATAACCGTGTGACACACAAAACACATATATATGTAGTTCAAAATTACAAAACCAATTACATACATTTAATAAAATAGTGAAAAAACATCTGCCCGAGGTTCCATCGTGATTTCTATATCCCTCCCCTTCCCCATGGATAGGAAAACAATAATAGTTTGACCATCTTTATAAATATATTTATTCCTTATATATTTTTTTTATAATATGTATTATTGAATATACTGTCGGTATTTTTCTAAAATGTCTACTCTATTTCCTCTTTTTCAGAGATTATTGCTCTCAAGTTTTGCCTCTAGGATCGGCTGAAGATACGTGTACACTGCCCTCAAGATATCTATCTATTTTTCATTACATAATATATTCCATCCTTTAAATTATATAATGTCTCCACCTCCATTATTCGCCTTTTAATAATTATCACTTTTTGCGATAGAGTGGTCCCAGATTTATATATGTATATATATATATATATATATATATATATATATATATATATATATATATATATATATATGTATATATATACTATAAGGTATACTTATTTATACAATATTTGAATAATCTTTGTTTTTCTCCGTAATAGGAGTTTATGAAGGGACCCGATATATATCATCATGGCGATGGCATACCTATTTACAGAGTGGTTTAGGCTACATGGGTGCTTTTTGCACCATATGTCGTTAGAACTATTCTAAATATTTGTATGGCCAATTAGTTTCACTTACCAGTCAAGTAATGTCAGTTGAAGATGAATACGTAGTATGAAAGATAGGGCTGCCCTCTTTCAAGATGGCGCTAGTCATTGCGAGTAAGTCATGCGCATGCGCGAGCTGACGCAATGCGCTATGACACATTCTAACATCTGATAGGATGTGATGTCATCTACAGACATGCGCAATGGAGAGTGTGAGACGCCATCAGCCGATCCAGCGAGGTTAGGATGTTTTTAAAGTTTTATAACTAACACTTGTTACGATACTGTTCACATGTTATTCCACATATGTAGCCTATCCTATTGATTAGCCTTATTAATGCAATATGCTGTTTACACTGTCCACATGCAATACGTCTTTTCTACGTTTTTTTCACTATTTTATTAAATGTATGTAATTGGTTTTGTAATTTTGAACTACATATATATGTGCTTTTTGTGTCACACTGTTATGCTTGAGAAAGGCTCATACTGAGCTGAAACGTCGCACGTGGAATAAAAGGATCTTTATCCAATATTTGGTAGTGCTGCCTCACTTTCTTTTGTCCAAATTGAGGGGTCATTTTTGGACTGTGACCCAGGAGGCGTGCACCCGCTTTGAAGTTTTGAGATCCTGTGCTGCTGATCTGCATTTGTCTTTGTCTGTAAGACAATGCCAACAAATGTCAGAGTGGTAGTGCGAGTAAATAGATGTAATGTCTGGGGTTTTGTACCATCAAGGTAAAATTTTATAGCTATTTTCCTGGATCTGAACACATCTAGAGATCTCATGAGCGGCTATGAGGATCCATGATAGTTCAGTTGAAGTGAAAGATCTACCCAAATCCTTTTCCCAGAGGCGTATAAAACAGGGGCGTAGCTAGGGGGGGCAGGCGGGGCATGTGCCCCGGGCGCAAGTAAGGGGGGGCCCGAAGAGCAGCTGATCGCTGCTGATAGGCGCCCCGTATGTTTACACAGCGGCGTTCTGACTGGGTTCTGTGACGGCCAGGGAGTGGACCAGTCCAGTCACCTGACCTGTCACCTGACCTGACGTCAGTGACAAGGGAAGCATTATCAAGTACACAACCAGAGTCATCTAATAATTGAAGTATGTAGAGGGCTGCATGACAAGCTAACATTCCTAGGAAAACTTTCTGGTAGGACCAGGGGAGCAAGACCTACTACATCTTTAACCTGAAGCAGAGGCGATGGCAAGAGTTGTACCTCAAAAGTAGAGGAAAGTTAATGCCAAACTGTTCATCGGCCCCCTGGCAATGCGATCGTGGAGTGCCGATGGTTGTCATGGCAGCCCAGGGGCTTAATGAAGGCCCCCAGGACTCCCTCTCTTCATCTCCTGTTTAGCCCTGCCTGTGGCAGGGCTTAACAGGAGCCTGTAAAAATTACAATATACTGCAATACATTAGTGTTACAATATATTGTTCAAGTCCCCTAAGGAGACTGAAAAACTGTAAGAAAAAAAAAAAAGTTAAATAAAGTTTTTAGTAGTTTTTCCCATTTTTCCCCTAAAGTAATGTTAAAAAAAAAACAATTGGTATTGCCGCGTCTGTAAAAGTCAGAACTATTACAATATAATATTATTTAACCCGCACGGTGAACATCATAAAAAATGTAAACGGCAGAATTGCTGTTTTTTGGTCACTTCATATACCACATAAAAATAAAGTAAAAAGTAATAAAAATATCTCATGTAGCCCAAAGTGGTAAAAATAGAAACTACAGCTCGCCCCACAAAAAATAAGCCCTCGTACTGCTCAATCGACGGAAAACTGGTACATATCATTTTTTGATCACGTTTTATAACTTTTTTTGGGAGCTAAGTTGACCAAAAAATATAGATTTTGGTGTTTTAAATGCTTTATTTTTTACGGCGTTCACCGTGCGCGTTAAATAATGCTATACTTTAATAGTTCAGACTTTTACAGATGCAGTGATAGCAATTTTGTTAACTTTTTTATTTTCTACATTACACAGGAAAAAATGGAAAAAAGTTTTATTTTTTAAACTTTACATTTTTTTAATTTTCTTTTATTACTAAAAACTATTTATTTCCTAGGGGACTTGAACCAGCAATTGTTAAATCGCTGGTAAAATACACTGCAATACTAATGTATTGCAGTATATTGTCATCTTTACAGGCATCTGTTAAGCCCTGCCGCATTCAGGGCTTAGCAGATACAGAGTGAAGGCAGCCCTGGGGCCTTCATTAGGCCCCTGGGCTGCGGTCGCGATTGACAGCTGCGGTCACGATCGCTGTTCCTGGCAGTTAGTCCCGGGTGTCGGCTAAAACACAGCTGGTAAAACACAGCCGACACCCGCAGCGTATGGAGCGTGCTCCATACATTTCCCCCGTACTACGACGTACCAGACACGTCGTTTTGCGGGAAGGGGTTAAGGCATACTTTAGGGGCCTGATGGTTAAGATACACTCAGTTAAAAAAAATGAGTACTATACATGTAGAATCAGCCCTTAAGGTGGAGTTAGCAGAGGCAGAATATAAGTATATTCAAGTCTCCTTTGACGTCAATAAACAGAAGTGGCGCAATCTGCAGTTACAATATGAAGACATGCAGTATGCAATGGCATCCAAGGAGTCATTTATTCTGGGCAAAAGGGACTACTTTGAAATAGGGAGGGGAGGGAAGTTGCTAGCCTCCATAATAAAAAGTCAGGATGTATCTTCATTTATCCCGGCGGTTAGGAAAAGAGATGGGTCAAGAGTATGTACGGACCCAGATGAGATTCTGGCTGTATTTACGGACTTCTTTAGAGATTTGCACTCATCCAAATCCAGTTGCTCGAATGGGCATATAACAAGCTATTTAATGACGGTTGGACTTCCCGTTCTGTCAAATGAACAGAGAGGGCCCCCGACTATGCAGGAGATAAGAGATATTATCAAAAATCTTCCAAAGAACGGGGCACCCGATTGGGGTTTCATATGAGGGATATATTAGATACCAAGAAGTGATAATAGAACACCTGTATCATGTTTATACTCATTAATTTGTACAAGGTAAACTTCCTTGCTTATATTCTTACCGTCCTATATCTCTCTTGAACTCAGATTTAAAAAAGTTTGGCTAAGCTAATGGCCAACTGACTTATGGTAGTAATCCCTCCAGTGCTGGTCCCAAACCAGGTTTCTCCCGGGGAAATCGATCTCCTGCAATCTGAGGAGGCCATTCACTAATATCCAATATGGAGGAGTGAAGTTTGCGTAGCAGGGCTGTTGTCATTAAATACATCAAGGCTTTCGATACAGTAAAGAGGGGCTTTCTTTGGGGGGTGCTCCGAGGTTTTGGGGTTAGAGATAACTTTATTAAATGCATTAAACTGTTCTACTCCAGCCCCAGAACTAGGATAGGGTTTGGCGGTTCTTTTTCTCCTTTTGTCCCTCTGTCTCCACCAGAAATGCCCCTTTTCTCCACTGTTATTTATCTTACTTATCGAGGCCTTGGCTGCTTGGCTTGGCTGCAATAAGAACTGATACCCAGATAGGAGTGTTCTCGGTGGGTGAAGTGGAAGAGAAGATTTCCTTATATGCCAACAATATGCTGCAATTTTTCAGAGATGCCTCGGATGTGGAGCATGTCGTCGACGTATATGAGTCAATGTTAATGGCCTTTGCTTCCAACTATGTAGCAAAGGATTGGTTCAAACTCCATGTGGTGTACCCCATTCAATACTTGGGTATACAAGCTCTACAGAGCATTGATAGAATATGTGACATTGAACATTCCCTTATTTGGAACTTTAAGGAAGAAGGTTAAGATCTGGAATAGAATACTGCCCTAATATGCCTCACGCATAGCCCTGGTAAGGATGGTAATTCTGCCTCTGGTACTCCACACTTTTGGTAATGCACCGGTCTGGTTGAATATCTTTAAAACTTTGCAATCTAATATTAATGATCTCATATGGAGGGGCAAGCAAATCCGTATTAAATATTCTAGACTAGGGGTGGCACTACCTGACTTTTTATCTTACTTTTTGGCATCCCAACTATAACAGTTAATATATTGGAACACTCTTGCAGTTAACAGATTGGTTATGCAAGAGGAGGGGCTGGGAAAATGGAGGAATGCTCTCCAAATATTGGAATTAGGGGTGATGTCTAACCTACCATACTTCTCAGCAGGGGCATAACTAGGAAAGACTGGGCCCCATAGCAAACTCTTGACTGGGGCTTCCCCAGGTGCCACAACAGCCCCCCTTAGAGATAGTGCCCCCTGTAGAATGTGCCATATATCCCCCCTGTGGAATGTGCTATACAGCCCTGCCTATAGACAGTATCACACCCCACTTGTAGATAGCGCCCCCCATCTCCCCCTTGTAGATAGTGCCATACAGCCCCACTGTAGATATCGCCATAAAGCCCCCCTGTATATAGTGCTATACAGCCCCCTCCCTTGTATATAGTGCCACACAGCCACACACAGACCCCTGTAGATTGCGCCACACACAGACCCCTGTAGATAAAGTCACAGCCCTCCCCTTGTAAACAGTGAAATACAGCCCCCCTAGTAGATAGTGCCACACAGCCCCCCTTTAGTAGTGCCACACAGCCCCCCCCCCCTTAGTAGTGCCACACAGCCCATTGTATATAGTGCCACACAGCCCCCCCTTGTGTATAGTGCCACACAGCCCCCCTTGTGTATAGTGCCACAAGGCAACGGTGCATCTGAGAAAGTTGTATCAGCCAGGGGGATGTCAATCAAGCATAGAAAGGTGGTTTGGAGGCAGGACTATGTGACTCTTCAGGATAGCGGCACCGACCCATGAGCCTTTCATGAGTAATTAGCATATAGTGTGTGCCGTTTTAAAAGTCGATTTTAAAGATTTTGCTGCATCTGAAAAAAACATACATTTGGAAATATTGTCAGGTAATGTATTACCGCATGGTGGCGATTCAAGGGGTTAAAACTACCAGACATGTTCCCATTAAATATACAATGAAATGAAAACAATTCCATCTGCTCTGCAATATTGTTATTATAGATATATCCTATATAAATACAGCTCCAGGGGGGGCGGAGCTTGCTACGCTGAGAGATGGTGGTGTGATCCCGGAGCTCTTCCTCACACTCATCAAATCTATCACATAACACCGACTACTTACCGTTAGACATGGGAAAAACGGGTAAGGACAAGACCAAGGATGCGGGGGGAACCCCTCGGCACCCCAAACCTGTGCCTGAGATGGACAAATTCTTTAAGAAGAGAGGGGCTTCTGCGGCGGGAAGATCCAAGATGGCGCTGGAACTATCACACGAGGATCAGAGGGCGGAGGACTCAGACAGCTCGTACGCTGCCTCGGAGTGTGCAGGGGAGATAGATGCTGAGCCTATTTCCAGGGCTTATTTGAAGGAGACCCTGATGCAGGCTCTCACCCCCGTGATGAACGACCTCAGGGAAATAAAGGCTGACATACACCATATTGGACACAGGGTCCTCGCCCTGGAAGAGACGCAAGCGTCCATTTTGGATCAACAAGTCATTCAACACAAAACGGCGAAAGAGCATGCTGATCATTTGAATACCCTGTATATACACCTGGAGGACCAGGAGAACAGGAGTAGGCGAAAGAATATTAGACTACGGGGCCTACCGGAATCGGTGACTGTGGACTCGCTAACAGGTACTGTGTTGCAGATTTTTACCTCCCTGATAGGTGAGGATCGGGTCGCTTCCTTGGGGATTGAGCGGGTACACAGGGCGCTGAGGCCTAAACCCACTGATACGGAGCCTCCACGAGATGTCATATGTGGCATTTTAAGTTTTGTGCACACGGCGGCCATCTTAAAAGCGGAACGAGAGGCCACGGAGCTTGTATTTGAAGGAGCTAAACTGGCGGTATACCAAGATCTTGCAGCCAGCACGTTAGCGAAACGCTGAATCTTAAAACCGGTCACGGATGCTTTGCGGGCCCACAAGCTACCGGTACGATGGCTCTTTCCATTTGGGCTGGCGACTATGAGAGCGGGGAGGCAGATTACCATACGCACGCCAGAAGATCTGGAGAAAGCGTGGCAAGGGCTGGATATGGACCCTATAACTGTCCCCTCTTGGATGCCAGTGGCTATGGATCTAACAAGGCCCAAAACTCGCCGACCATGGAAACCAGTGGTGAATGCCAAGTCGCCCAAAAGGCAGAATCGTCTTTCTTCAGGAGTGGCTACCTGATTACCTGATGGGACTAGGAGCTGATTGCGGGTATTGGCGATTATGGAGCTGGAGCTGATACTTTACAGAAGATTGGAGTTGGTTTTTCCTTTGATGGAATGATAGTTGGTTCTTATCTATGAGAATGCCTAGCTGCCTATCTGGGATATGTCTCCCCCCCTTCCCCCCCCCCTTTTTCCCATGCCCCCCCTCCCCCCTTCCCCCCCCCTTCCTTCCCCCCCTCTCTTTACCCCCCCCTCTCTACCCCCTCCCCCCTCCCATCTTACCTCCCTTCCTCTTCTCCCCCTCCCCCCTTTTTCTTCTTTTTTCTTTTCACGTTTTCCTGGATTGCCAGCCGCTTGAGTAACTTTGAGATGATTTACTCTGTAGGAACCACTATTGCTCTGCTAAGGTTCTGCCTTAGTCAATGCTGTACAGTAATTAGACTGATGCCTTTATAATTTAAAATTTGAGCAAATATGTCTGTATCAGTTTCATGAAGGTGTTTGAATGTATTTGACTTGTTTTATGCTTCTTTAGTGTTTAAGATCTCATGGTGAGTTCTTTTTCTCCCCCCCCTGGACAGGGGCTGATCTTTGGACCTCTGTCCCGGGCTATACTTTCTCCTTATTCCGGGATAATAGGGAGAGGGTCATTTGCTGTCTTTAGGTTTTTTATGTTTTATTTTTCTTTTCTTTATCTTATATGTGTCTTTAATTTTCTGGTGTCTCTCACTTTTGGAGGTTGGAGCGAGGTATCTCTCGGATGTGGGGCTACTAACTTAGTGACGGCTGCGATGTTTATGGATCAGTTATATAGATGGGTAGGCTGAAATTGTGCTCATTTAACGTGAAGGGCTTGGGTTCCCCTCAGAAGAGATCCAGGGTATTGGGTTCGCTACGGGTACAGGCGCCTGATATTTTGTTTCTACAAGAGACATACTTTAGACCGGCACACATCCCCACGTTACCTGTACATACTTACTCACAATGGTTTCATAGTACTTACTCCTCTAAGTCACGGGGGGTGTCTATAGCTATTCATAAGAACATACAGTTTAAGGTAGAATCGTCTCTGGTGGACGAAGGGGGACGATATATTTTTTTAAAAGGCCAGGTTTCTGGTATGAGGATTACGCTAGCTAACATATATGCCCCTAACATCAGGCAATATAGATGGATGAGGTCTACCCTACTATCCCTACGATCCTTTGCTGAGGGTCAGCTGATCTTGGGGGGAGACTTTAATGTGTCTCTTGACTTGCCGATGGACTCCACCTCTTTGGTCCAGACGTTCCCACCTTTGTTGCTCCGTAAGCTAAAAATGCTCTTGTCTAGCATGGGCTTGGTGGACGCTTGGAGGGTTGGTAATCCATCGGTAAAGGACTATACATTTTATTCTGCTCCCCATGGCACCTACCATAGAATAGATTATTTTTTCCTTTCTGTAGCTCTATTGCCGAACTTGCAGCATGCTGAAATTGGGAATCTTATGGTTTCGGATCATGCCCCGGTATGTATCACCCTGGAATTAGGGTGTATTCCTCAGAGGGAGTGGCTCTGGAGACTTAATGACAAGATTATTGCACATGATGAAAATAGTGCGGTGTTAGCTTCTAAGTTGGAGGAATTTTTTAAAATTAATGATTCCCCACAGGTGTCCAGACCCATTCTTTGGGAAACACATAAGGCATACATGAGGGGGGAGCTTATCGCGTTGGCCTCTCACCTTAAGAGGCAACGTTCTAAGCATATTTTAAGCTTGTTGAAGCGAATATCTGAAACTGAGAGATTACATAAACAGGCGGGATCCCATTTAGATTATAAATTGCTGTGCTCATTACGCCAAGAGCTTAAGGACCTTCTTAATTATAAAGCCACTAAAGCATATAGGGGGGCTGTTTCCCTGACGTATATGTATGGAGATAGGTGCTCTAAGTTAATGACCAGGTTAATTAAACAGAGGCAGGCAAAAGTTTTTATAGAAGCTATTAAAAATGATAAAGGAGAGAGAGTGACCTCAACACCGCACATTGCCGAGGCCTTTCAGACTTTTTATTCCCAGCTCTATAATTTGCCTACTGATGCCGGGGGGGCCCTCCCTCATACACTTGACAGGCAGGAACGTATAACCGCTTTCCTGTCAGATATATTAACACCTCAACTCACCAAGACACAAGGCGAGACGCTTTTAGCGCCCATCACGGAGGAAGAAGTGGGTAAGATCTTGGATTCTATCCCTTCAGGGAAGAGCTCGGGGCCAGATGGGTTACCTATCTCTTTTTATAAAAAATTTCGGAAACAACTGATCCCAAAATTTATGGCAGTTTGTAATTCTCTGCTAGGTGGATCCTCTCTCCCCGCACAGTCTCTGGAAGCATTTGTCACTATTCTTCCTAAGGAGGGGAAGGACCCTGAGCAGTGCGGAAGCTATAGACCCATCTCACTATTAAATTGTGATGTTAAGTGGTGGGCAAAAATCTTGGCGACACGCATGCAATCACTTTTGCCCTTGATTATTGGAGAGGAGCAAGTGGGATTTGTGAAGGGGAGAGAGGGTAAACACAATGTGAGCAGAGTGTTGCATGCGATTTTACAGGTGCGTAAAACTAGGGGATCTATGGTGCTTCTTGGCACTGATGCCGAAAAAGCCTTTGACAGGGTCTGTTGGGAGTACATGAGGAGAGCACTGTTGAAATTTAATTTTCCATCCATATTCATAAATGCTATCTTCTCATTGTATAGAGAACCTTCTGCTAGGATTCAGGTTAATGGATCCTTGTCTGCTCCCTTTTCCATATCAAATGGGACCAGGCAGGGGTGTCCTCTGTCCCCGTCACTTTTTGTTATTATGCTGGAACCGCTGCTTTTAAAATTTCGACAGACCGAGGGCATCCAGGGTCTCCGGGTGGGAGGAGGCGTCCATAAGACGGCGGCCTTTGCGGATGATCTATTACTGATGGTTACGAATCCACTCACTGCCCTCCCGTTGATCCTGGACGTATTTGCTCGGTTCGGGGATATATCCAATTTTAAAATTAATTATGGGAAATCGGAGGCCCTAGGTATCTCCTTGCCAAAAGATCAACTCGCATATTTGAGATCCATTTCCTCATTTAGATGGCAATCTTCAGCTATCCAATATTTAGGCATTAAGATTCCAGCGGACCCCAAAGATATATTCTTCCTGAATTTTGCCCCTCTAGTATTGAAGATACAAAAATTTCTGTCTACAATTAATATTCCATACCTTTCTTGGATTGGCAGGAAAAATCTATTGGCCACTTATGTACTCCCTCAGATCCTGTACCCATTGCAGAATATTCCCATTGATCTCCCGGTTAGTTATTTCAATAGATTCAAGTGGCTATTTATTAACTTTCTGTGGAAGGGAGGGCACCCCAGACTGGCTCACAGATTACTCATTTTGAAAAAGAAACAGGGGGGCTTATCCTTACCAGATATAGGATTATATTATACGGCCATTCACCTACTTTGTTGGTCACAGCTTGCTAACATATCTCTTACCCATAGTTATTTAGATTTGGAGAGACAGGTCCTATCGGAGGAATATCTCCACTTACTTTGGTTTAAACTGCCGATACCGCCGAAAACGCTTTTAGTTAGTGACATGACGAGAGGTATGCTTAAAGTTTGTCAGAGGTCTGAAGTACTGAATATGGCCAGGGGTTACTTGTCCCCGATAGCTCCACTGGGGGCCCTTCCCTACTTTACGGATAGAGATGCTTCTCTAGGTTTGACATTATGGCCTCTCCTGAACTATCTTCGGGTTAGGGAGGTTACAACGAGAAGGGCTGTTCCGGATTTGAGTGCGATGTTGGGAAGCTCTAGTGATAAAGGAAGGATGACTTGGACCGGGAATGTCACATTTCTCCACCAAAAGGGTTTTGAATCAGCATGCTGCAAGTTCCTGGCTACGGCTCCTGCTCCATATCCAGATCCTACCTGGATGGAGAACTATGCTCTTATGTCACAATCTCCCGCCAAAGCTTTATCAAAAATTTATACTAATCTTCTGATGGATTTCACCCCTACCAAACCCTCTTTCCTATTGGCCTGGGAGAAGGAGTTAAATATTGTGCTCTCACAAAGAGAAGTCTCCACTATTTTATCTAGATCTCACGGGTTTTCATGCTATGTGAGGCATCAGGAGAACTCTTACAAATTGCTAACACGCTGGTACAGAACTCCGACATATCTGTACCAGATTCGTCTTATTGCCTCAAATGTGTGTTGGAGGTGTGGGTTGGCTCCTGGATCCCTGTCACATATATGGTGGTACTGCTCCAAAATCAGACCTTTTTGGGATCAGGTGGAAAGGGCTATCAATGATGTTGTTGGTGGCTCTCTGGTATTATCACCTGGCCTGATCCTTCTATGGCTTCCATCCGGAGATTTTATCCCTGTACGGAGAAACTTGGCTACTTTGATGGTGTCGGTGGCTAAATTGTTGATACCGCTGAAGTGGCAGAGTGAAGAGCCCCCTTCCATGGATCTGTGGTGGTCTAGGGTCCATCAGTTACATTCAGTGGAGGAGCTTGTGGGTTGGCATACCTTCTCGCGGGAGTTGTTTCTGAGGGTCTGGAAGCCATGGAGGGATTATCACAAGAGACTGGAGTAGGGTTGGGACTGGAATTCGGGAGAAGGGAGGCAAGATTCCCTGGATATACATTGATATATGCTGATATATATAAATAGGCACATTAATACACAGGAATAATATTTGGGGGAGTACTATAGGTCATCTAAAATGCCCAGTAAGGGGGGGGGGGTTAAGATCCAGGTTGAGATCCAGACTAGATTCAAATTAGGACCCAGGAAATCCCTTCACGGAATATCTACATAGAATCTGTATGGCTAAAACTCATGATACTCATGATATGTTGGATCCAATCGCTGGCTACATCCGAGAGATGCTAAGAGATAATGAAATAGGGGAAGGGGGTGCGGAAGGTTCTTTTAAGAAGACAAATCTGTTTATCAGTATGATAATGCATACCCCAGACCTCTAATGCTAGAGACATGGCTTGTTGTTTGTCTTGTATGTCCACTTTTTCTTGTCGATTTATGGTTTTATTTTTGTCTTGTATGATAAAGGGATTGGGTTTTGCTCAGTGAATTGCTTTCATGAATATTTTCAATCTCGAACATATGATATGCGGGAATTGCCTAACTGCAATTTGGATATATGAAAGTGATTGCCTTGGATGCACTGCTTTTATAATGTTATATATGATATGTTGTTTCTTACTGCAAAAATGTATCTTTAAAATAAAGAATTAATAAAAAAAAATACAGCTCCAGAACCAAGCTCATACATATACACAGGGCCACGAGCTCAGCACATAAATACAGCACTAGAACCAAGCTCTGATGTATATACAGCACCAGAACTAAGCTCAGTACAGTACATAAATACAGCACTAGAACAAAGCTCAGTACATATATACAATACCAGAAGAAAGATCAGTACATAAATACAGCACTAGAACCAAGCTCAGTACATATATACAATACCAAAAGAAAGATCAGTACATAAATACAGCCCCAGAACCAAGCTCAGTACATAAATACAGCACCAGAACCAAGCTCAGTAAATATATACATCCCCAGAACCAAGCTCAGTACATATATACAGCATCAGGACAAAGCTCAGTAAATAAATACAGCACTAGAACCAAGCTCTGATGTATATACTTCACCCGAACCAAGCTCAGTGCAGTAAATAAATACAGCACTAGAACAAAGCTCAGTACATATATACAATACCAGAAGAAAGATCAGTACATAAATACAGCCCCAGAACCAAATTCAGTACATAAATACAGCACCAGAACAAAGCTCAGTACATATATATATCCCCAGAACCAAGCTCAGTACATATATGCAATACCAGAAGAAAGATCAGTACATAAATACAGCCCCAGAACCAAGCTCAGTAAATATATGCAATACCAGAAGAAAGATCAGTACATAAATACAGCACTAGAACCAAGCTCAGTACATATATACAATACCAGAAGAAAGATCAGAACATAAATACAGCCCCAGAACCAAGCTCGGTACATAAATACAGTACCAAAACCAAGCTCATCACATATATACATCCCCAGAACCAAGCTCAGTACATAAATACAGCACCAGAACAAAGCTCAGTACATATATACAGCACCATAACAAAGCTCAGTACATATATACATCCCAGAACCAAGCTCAGTACATAAATACATCCCCAGAACCAAGCTCAGTAAATATATACATCCCAGAACCAAGCTCACTACATATATACATCCACAGAACCAAGCTCATACATATATACAGCACCAGAACAAAGCTCACTACATATATACATCCACAGAACCAAGCTCATACATATATACAGCACCAGAACAAAGCTCAGTACATATATACAACACCAGAACAAATGCAGCTCAATTTAGTGCAACCCCTGTATAGGTTTGTACGGCGTAAATCTAGAGCTCCCAGCATGGTCAGGTATATGCTGCGAGATGCTGTTTCACACAAAAAAAACATACCACCCATCATCTCGCTGCAGATCATACAGTGACTACAGTACTGATTAGAGGCACAATAAACATTTACATTAAATGACTCAACGGTGATGCCTCAGATTCTGGTTATTTTCTTCTTCCTCTGGTCCAGACCTCTATGAATTTTTGTTTCCCGGCCATGACCCATTTCTTAAGTTTTCCGCTCAGATTTCTTCAGCTTCTCACTTTTAAAACATTTCTGCACCTATAAACAAAGTTAAAATTCTCAACACCTCTAACTATAATAGCGCCATACACTGTGTCCCTGATTATAATAGTACCATACACTGTGTCCCCCCACACACACACACAGACAGACAGACACACACACACACACACACACTGTGCCCCCTGTAGATAGTGCCTCCATAGCCCCAAGTAGATAGTGACCCCATAGAGCCTCTGTAGATAGTGCCCTAAATAGAAGCCCCTAGAGATAGTGCCCCCATTGCCCCTGTAGATAGTGCCCCACGTACAGCCCTCTGTAGATAGTGCCCACATATGGACTCCAGAGCTGCAAGGCAATAGTGCTAACCACTGAGCCACCGTGCTGCCCTACAAATAGCTCCCCCTATAGATAGTGCTCCACATATAGCCCACCTCTGTAGATAGTACCTCACATGTAGCTCCCCCTGTATATAGTGTACCACATATAGCCCACCCCTGTAGAAAGTGCCCTACATATGGCCCCCCTGTAGCGAGTGCCCCACAGATAACCCACCCCTGTATAAATAGAGTCCCACATATAGCCCACCCCTATAGATAGTGCCCTACAAATAGCTCCCCTATAGCTAGTGCTATTTATATAAGAAATATAGTTTCATTAAATATAAGTATGTAAAATGATGTGGCTATTTTTATTTTGAAGCTACTTAAATAATAATTTTAGAAAACCTAATATTTGCATTGGGTTCTCATGTGCTAATGAACTGAACTGCAGGGTTTGGTACAGTGTTAATGAGTTAATTAGACCCACAAGTCACTTACAATAGTACACCCTGTAAGGAAATTACTCAAAAGATATACAAAATAATAACAACAACAAAAAATAACAGATCAGTGGCGTATCAATGGGTTCCCGGTAACAACAGTAAAAAAGCAATAAGATATATTACAACGATTCTTGGTTTTACATGTGCAGATCATATAGTTAATGCTAATCATAGGCAAAGATAAAGCATCATTTTAAGACTTCATGTACTGGACCACTTTAAGACCATTTTAAGAGTTCATACCAGTTCCGTGTGGTATATACTATATCTTTAATAAGGCGCTAAAGTTAGCCTACGGACGTTTCCTTAGCTTGTGTGACAATCTATTTTCACAGAGCATTTGTTTCTTATATGTAGTTTGTGTGTTGCTGTATGTAAAAAAAATCATAACAGGCTATTTAGACTTCCTCTCATAAAACTCAATGGAGTATGAAAAAAAACAGATCAGTGCGTCATTTTCTATCCCTATATACAGATGCATCAATAAGAAAACAGCTTGAAATGAGTTTTCTCTGTTTTCATAAGTTATCCACACAAACATCATAGGAAACAAAATAGAACAACAATCAGCAAATATCTCAGTTAAGCCATAGTTGTCCACAGTATTATGGTAAGGTTGGCTACTGTCACTCAAGATCATCTAAATCCAAAGCAGCAAAAATTACTTTTACTAGTATTTATTAAAATATTGGACACATATGACAAACAACAGAAAACAATTAAATACTCCAGTCACCAGGACTGATCACACACGGAGGAAATAAGGACTAATTAAATTCCAAAATTACCAGTCATATTGGACAAAGCAAATGTCATTGATCCAGTCAATGCTGCCCCAGACGCAAATATAGGTAATTAAAATTATATCACCAAAAATGTTCCTGTGATGTGTGAATCCGAGTAGAGGATGTGGATCTGGTAGCTCCTCTAGGCATAATCCATAAACTGGGAGCATCCGTCTACTTTTCCCATTACACCCTGTTATGTATGGAGGACACCCCATCCATAAACTGCTCCTACACTAGTTTCACCCTAAAATAAAACTACCAGCGATTCCAACTTGTTTCCTCCAATGTTATTCATACGATTCATCAGGGGTATAGACTTATAGGGTGTAGCAGATTGACTCCCTATCCAGTTCAATGGAGCTGGACAGGTATAACAGTGGTGGGTAGAGTGGTGCCTTTCATAATAAAGTTTGGCGCTCTATGATGCTCTGCTGCTTTCTATTTCATATGCAGTACAATGGAACCATGCCCACAATCTTGACGTAGCGCCTCGGAGTCAAAGCCTACTTTGTTGTACAGTGTCTTGCGTCTAATGTCAGATAGTGGGCAGAAATACATGCGTCGTCACTGCGATGCTGATGTCTACAGAGGACAACTCTCCATAGCGACACTAGTGTATGTCCAAACATGGCCGGTAAATACAGTCAGCAAGAGCAGCATATCACACCAAGCTAGTGGGGAACACTTCTCACACTTAGTTTTTAGGTACCTGACATTACTCAGAACCCTAGGAAGATCCCAGGAAAGCCCATAAGTATCAGGGACTTAAGTATAACAGCAAGATGTGACGCATGAAGTAGCAATTTCACACTTTGTTAGCTGCATCTATGTAGATTCAATTGTTGTTTCTGTACAGGCATGTATATTGTATCCATTAAGTGTCTATATATTTATGTGTCCTAGCCAACTACAGAGTGTCCATCGGAAACTAAGATCAGTGTGTTGATTTCTATCCCTATGTACAGATGCAGATGAGAAAACAGCTTGAAATTAGTTCTCTGTTGTCTTACAGTTCCAAATGTACCAAACGTCATAGGAAAAAAAGCAGAACAGATATACTGCACTGAACGATGCATAGAAAAATACAGAAAAAAATATGTTACCACACAGAACTTTAGTGGTAAAGTTTGTGCATCTGTACATGACGCAAGCAGATGTCTCCGTCATAGAATAGTGGACCCCCACCGATCATATACTGATGACCTATCCTGTGGATAGGTCATCAGTTGTCCGGTTGTGGACAACACCTTTAAACGAATGCAAGTTTGCGGCTCTGAAAACTCACTCTAATCAGCTAGAATGGAAGTTTTTAGTAAATGGTAGGTAAAAACAGTTTGTACATAAAAATGTCAAACTAGTGTGTTCCTATTAATGCAAGAAACATTCAGTCGAAGAATTCTGACAGGTTATCAGAATAACTGCAAGTGAAAAAGAGAGAACAGGGAGTCATTTGGACTGTTAAACTTGGAAACTCCTATTACTGCCAATATATTGAATGTTCTTAACATTAGAATGCAGAATGTTGCAGCTTAGATTCTTGAATTATTTTCTAAACTTTACTATAGTCTAGTCACGCAGAACAATATTCAACACTAACTCTATGAAACATGTTCTGAATAATAAGAGGATTGGGAAAATGGTTAAGCATGAAAATATCCTGATATAATTAAAATATTTTTTACATTTATTTGTCTTACCCAAACAGTTCATTTCAAATCATGAGTACAGAAAAATGAAAATGGAAAAAAACCAGATAAAAATAGAATGTATTAGTGTAAATAATGAACATGTTACCAATGGGAGGAAACTGCTAACTAATAACTTATAGGGGTTAAGAAAGTTAAGACATCGATTATGTAAGAGAGGAAGAAGCCATGGATTTCTACTATTATAGCCGTTAGCCACAAAGATGCAAATTGAGTGTAATGACAGGGATAGGGAAATAGACAAATGAGCCCTAATCACTCAGTCCCTGCCTACTTGCAACGAGGGTACAACTGGGCGACGGTCCCTACACTCAGTAAGTGCACGACAGACAACCAGACAAGGAAACACAGAACAAAGGGAAACGGGGCAGTTGCCCACGGCAACACCGTGAGCAGCAAGAGTAGTAAACGAGCCGAGTCAAACCAGGAGAGTACGAGGTGCCAAACGCAGAGCAGGAGAGTAGTGAACAAGCCGAGTCAAACCAGGAGTGTACGAGGTACCAAACGCAGAGCAGAAGAGTAGTCAGTAAGCCAGGGTAAATACAAAGCAGGGACAAGTAGTTCAAGAAGCTGCAGCAGGGCCAGGAAACCAACAGAGAAGGATCACAAGCAAGGAGGAACAGGAAAGGCAGGTATAAATAGACAGAGGGCGGGAGCTAGCTCCGTCTGGCCAGGCTGTGATAGGCTCTCCCACTCCTAAGCCTGCCATCCTGAGTGGTGAAAGATGGAGTCAGTCTCACAGACATAGAAGCAGGTGCAGACTGATTACCTATGGGCATGGATACAGAAGCTGTGCCTGGCAGATCCTTAACATTGAGACTCATCGTTTATGATGGAAACCACAACGCATAGATGTATTTGTCATAGTTTTTGTTGTCTTGATGGGAAGAATAAAAGCAATTTCACCATTGTATTTTGGGATTTATCTTTAAGGTGTTCACCATGCTCTATAAATAATATATAAATTTTAACTTGTAGGCATTACAATTATGGGAATACCACATGTATATAGTTTTTTATGTTTTACAACTTTTTCACAATAAAAACACTTTTTCTTCCCACTGACAGCTGTTTTTTTTTTGCGGTATTACGTTTAGTTTTCATTGGTACCATTTTTTTATTATGTTTTATTCCTGTTTTTTGGACGAAGGATGGACAAAAATACAGCTATTCTGGCATTTTTAAAGTTTTGTTTTTAACAGCGTTATTTAAAGAGGCTCCGTCACCACATTATAAGTGCCCTATCTCCTACATAATGTGATTGGCGCTGTAATGTAGATAACAGCAGTGTTTTTTTTATTTAGAAAAACAATCATTTTTGACAGAGTTATGACCTATTTTTGGATTTATGCTAATGATTTTCTTAATAGACAACTGGGCGTGTTTTACTTTTTGACCAAGTGGGCGTTGTGGAGAGAAGTGTATCACGCTGACCAATCAGCGTCATACACTTCTCCCAATTCATTTATTCAGCACATAGTGATCTTGCTAGATCATGATGCGCAGTCACATACTCACACATTAACGTTACTGAAGTGTCTTCAGAGTTAATAGACATCGTTTCCAGCCAGGACGCGATGTATATTCACAATCCTGACACTTCGGTAACGTTTGTGTGGGACTTATTTAAAATAAGCATTTCAGGACTTTTGGTATGAAAATTATTGATGGGATATCCCCTTTAAAAGCAGAGGCAGGTCTGATCTGAGGTTTATAAGTGGGGGGTTGGGTTATATAGAATAGTTATTTATATATGTCACAGTTCTGATTACAAGACAGGATAGCATCAAAAGAGCATAGGGCATTAAGGAAGGGGAATGCTGGGATTTTTTTATTATTTAATATTTAATATTTCTTGTTCCTTTAATAGCTAAATAAATAAAACAGAAAAGCAGCAAAAAGCAACCTACTTAGATCTTTTCATCAGGCATTGTGTAACATTTGGGAAGTCACATATTTATAGGTGCAAAAATTGTCTAAAACATCTAATAAATTTGACACATGCTATGTATGCCACTTTTAGGTGCAATTTGTGCCAGAATGTTGGCGCATTTTTCTTAAAGGGGTTATGTGGGGAATCAAAAAGTATTAGCAGTATATGAGCACACTCGCTAATATAAATTCCGGTCGACCGTCGTGCTGATTATGGGATTTTAATAGATTTTTATAGCGCTGGCGGGGTCCGGAAGTCTCGTTGCACAGTCTTCCATCTTGACGACATGACTCTTCGTCATGTGACTGGCCGGCTGTCATCTATGTACTCACTGTATTACTGTTACTGCTTGTACATACAAGGAGTTGAGTTGTCATGGAGGAAGACTGCGCAACTAGACTTCGGGTCCCCCGCCAGCGATATAAAAATCTTTTAAAATCACATAATCAGCATGACGTGGGACCGGAATGTATATTACCGAGTGTACTAACATACTGCAGTGAGTACACTGCTAATACTTTTCGCTCCTCACATAACTTCTTTAATAAATCTTCCCCACTGTTCTTCACCAAATTACAAAAAACATTTAGATTAAATTACTAAAGTCCTGGAATGTAAATCTGTACCACAAAGGCAGCAAACACAACCATTTCTGACCTTGTAAATTATTTTTACTGCATTTTATTTCTGTAATATTTTATTTGTGGGCCAAACAAAGAATGTTTTACTGAGATATTAAAGTATTGGTATGTAAATAGAGTTTATAGCTATGCATACATTTCAACCAAATACCTTTGTATGAATGTACTATAGAACTACACATCTTTTCAGGAATAATGACCTTATGCAGATAACAATCGTTCTTCTTTTCAAGCAAATTCACATTTTTTCTTCTGTTTCTTTGTAAATAAAAAGTTTACTTAGCCCCTAGTGCAGGGGTCTCAAACTCGGCCGGGTAAGTGGGCCGCATATAGAAAAAATGGGAAGTTGACGGGCCGCATTACTTTCAAATTTGATACAATACAAAATTATTGTTAATCAATTAGTTATTTGAACTACTATAACACTATATTACTATAATAATAATAATAATACATTACTATAATAATAGCGCTAGGTTTAAAATTTGAGATATTTCTCCACGTGCTTATTTCAACAATCCAGCTTTCCAGTTTAAGTGTCGCTAAATGCAGTCCGGCGGCTCAGTTAGCACACACAAATTGTGGAAGTAACAAACAAGTTAAATGACAACTGATTAATAAAATAAACAGACAATGAGACACAAAGGAAGAGAATTGTGCATAAGAGCTAACAATCTAAATAGAATAGGAGGATTGATACAACAGGTACACAGTGGACCATTCCCTTTTGTTAAATAGACTAATATAAATAAAGCTGTGTTTACAACCTGATTTTGGTTAATGTTAAGTGTCTATGCTGGAAATGTACCCAGCATATTCACCCAACGTAACCTTAAGCACCAATTAACTTGACATATGCCAAAAGAGTGTTCTTTTGGCATATGTTCAGTTGATATGCGCCAGTGTAATGCCATGGATTACAGGAATTGCAGGAGATAAAAGACAAACACACGGTGTGGAACTCTGCCTTATAATTCTCAATGCCCGCTGCGGTTGAGAGTCTGTATACCTCTGTTGGCACCCTGCCACACTGGGTCCTCATAGTTCTAATGGTGTCCTGCCACACTGGATTATCTGATTGAGCTCTGATGGGTATGGCTCAGAGTACAATATTTATGCATGTATGCTGTAATAACAATGGTAGAGAGATACGTGGGCCAATAAACACACACACACACACACACACACACATATATATATATATATATATATATATATATATATATATATATACATATATATACATACAGTTATTTCCTTTTAAATTAACAAACATATATCCTTGGCAAAGTTTTAGAAGACGTTTTCCAGGTCAACTTATGACCTATATTATGATGTATCTATAGAAACATCATTAAACAATTATTCACATCTCAGACATTTATGGCATATCCACAGGAATGGGAGACACAATAGCCGCCTCACCAGGCAGGATGTGTTTGGGTGTCCCCCATTCTCAATATAGGTGCTGGTCCAAGGGCTGGAACCCACATCTATGATTATCATCAGTCACTGAATATTTAAAGGGGTTGCCCAGCGCCTTCAAAAAAATCGCACTACTAAAAAGGTTCCTTAAAACCTTATTTTCAATAAAAATACCTTATTTTAGGGTTACTTACCAAATCATGATGTATGGACACACCCTATATTCAGCTTCCGAAGAGGGACACTACAAGTCCCGACATCTCCTTATCTCTTCTCAGAAAATAATTCCTTGCCCACCCCTTGCCTCAGTAACTGCAGTAACACAACAGAGCAGTCACAGTGCCTGCCCCTTGCGTTCACATGCTTAATGACACACCAACACAAACGATAGCAGAAGGCAGCACTCAGTCACGTGGCACTGTGTTGGTGCATCATCAAGTAAGAGGAAACTACAGCCTGCCAGCACTCCGTGAACATGTTTTGAATCGGCAATTCTACACACATCTGAAAATTAAAGCATATTGGTAAGTGACGTCTTTATAGATAATATGAAGAATGATCACCATTTTTAGGTCACTGGATAACCCCTTTAATCCCATCCCTCTTTGGCTAATTTTGACCTTCCTGACTGAGCCTCATTTTTCAAATCTGACATGTTTCAATATATGTGGTAATAACTCCGGAATGCTTGTACCTATCCAAGTGATTCTGAGATTGTTTTCTCATGACACATTGGACTTTATGTTACTGACAAAATTTGCTCGATTCATGCAGTATGCAGTATTTAAAGAGGCTCTGTCACCAGATTTTGCAACCCCTATCTACTATTGCAGCAGATAGGCGCTGCAATGTAGATTACAGTAACGTTTTTATTTTTAAAAAACTAGCATTTTTGGCCAAGTTATGACCATTTTCGTATTTATGCAAATGAGGCTTGCAAAAGTACAACTGGGCGTGTTGAAAAGTAAAAGTACAACTGGGCGTGTATTATGTGCGTACATCGGGGCATGATTGTGAAAAACAGCAAAATTTAGCGAAAAAAATGCAAAAATTAGCATTTTTCTCAATTTTAATGTATCTTCTTGTAAGACAAGCAGTTATATCACACAAAATTGTTGCTAATTAACATCCCCCATATGTCTACTTTAGTTTGGCATTGTTTTTTGAACATCCTTTTATTTTTTTAGGATGTTACAAGGCTTAGAACTTAAGCAGCAATTTCTCACATTTTCAAGAAAATTTCAAACGGCTATTTTTACAGGGGCCAGTTCAGTTCCAAAGTGGCTTTGAGGTCCTTAGATATTAGAAACCCCCAATAAGTCACCCCATTTTAAAAACTGCACCCCTCAATGTATTCAAAACAGAATTTAGAAAGATTCTTAACCCTTTAGACATTTTGCAGGAATTAAACCAATGTAGAGGTGAAATTTACAAAGTAAATTTTTTTTTTCTAGAAATTCATTTTGAATCAATTTTTTTTGAACCACAGAAGGTTTTACCAGGGAAATGCAACTCAATATTTATTTCCCAGGTTCTGCAGTTTTAGGAAATATCCCACATGTGGCCCTAGTGCTACTGGACTGAAACACAGGCCTTCGAAGCAAAGTAGCACCTAGTGGATTTTAGGCACCGTGTCAGCTTTGAAGAGGTCTTGTGGCACTTAAAGTGTGGAAACCCCCCAAAAGTGACCCCATGTGGGAAACTACACCCCTCGAGGAATTTATTTAGGTGTGTAGCAAGCATTTTGATCCACCAGGTTTTTTTTGCAAAAATTTTTGGAACTAGGCCATGAAAATGAAAATTTAATTTTTTTTCAAATAAAATGTAGGTTTAGCCAATTTTTTTTCATTTCCAAAAGGACTAAATTAGAAAAAGCACCACAACATTTGTAGAGCAATGTCTCTCGAGTAAAACAATACCCCACATATGGTCATGAACGGCTGTTTCGACACACGGCAGGGCTTAGAAGGAAAAGAGCGCTATTTGGCACTTGGAGCTCAAATTTAGCAGGAATGGTTTGTGGAGGCCATGTCACATTTGCAAAGCCCCTGAGGGGACAAGACAGTGGAAACCACCAACAAGGGACCCCATTATGGAAACTGTACCCCTTGAGGAAATGATCTAAGGGTATAGTGAGCATTTTGACCCCACAGGTTTTTTGCAGACATTTTTAGAAGTGGGCTGTGAAAATGAAAATCTACATTTTTTCAAAGAAAATGTAGATTTAGCTAATTTTTTTTCATTTCCACAAGGACTAAAGGAGAAAAAGCACCACAACATTTGTAAAGCAATTTCTCCCGAGTAAAACAATACCCCACATGTGGTCATAAACGGCTGTTTGGACACACGGTAGGGCTCAGAATGGAAGAAACACCATTTGGATTTTGTAATGGTTTCTGGGCGCCATGTCACATTTGCTGAGCCCCTGTAGTACTAGTACAGTGGAAACACCCCAAAAGTGACTCCATTTGGGAAACTGCACCCCCTGAGGAATCATCTAGCGGTATAGTGAAAATTTTGATCCCAAAGGTTTTTTGCTGAATTAATTAGAATTAAGTAATGAAAATTAAACATTTTATTTTTTTCCAATAAGATGTAGTTTGTAAAGCAATTTCTCCCGAGTATAGTAACACCCCATATGTGGTTATAAACGGATGTTTACATATATGGGAGCATTCAGAAGAAAGGGAGCGGTATTTAACTTTTGGAGCGTAGATTTTGCTGGAATGGTTTGCGGACAGCATGTTGCATTTGCAAAACCCCTGATGTACCAAACAAAAGTGACCCCGTTTTTGAAACTACACCCCTAAAGGCATTTATCAAGGGGTGTAGTGAGAATTTAGACTCCACAATATGTTGTGCCCCTGGAGAATCTTACCCCATAAATTGTTAAGCGGGTTCTCCCGGGAATGGTAATGCCTTACTTGTGGACATAAATTGCTGTTTAGTCACACTGTAGGGCTAAGAAGGGAAAGACCACCATTTTGAGCATGGATCTTGCTTGGTAGTTTTGTTTGAGTTTTGCTGGTATTTCAGTTTATAATGTGGGGCCAAATGTAATCTGTGTGGAGTACATCAGGGTAAAATAAGAGGGTATAATAATGGGGTAAATAATAAAATTATCCATAGATGTGTGTTACGCTGTGAAGCAATCTGTTATGAACAGGCCGGTGTCGCACTGATAAACTGTTTTTTTTTTATCCCCCTTTTGTAACTCTCTGCAACTTTTGGGGACTTTTTATCTTGTAGTTTGGGAAATTTTGCTGGGAAAGTTTTGCGCTGGTATAATACGGGCACCCTCGCTTCCGTCGGATGTGCTATGTCCCTTCCCATTCCTAGTTCCTAAATACTAGGGCCCTGAAACACAAGGAATGTTCCCCTCCGGCCTGCGCATTGAGATGTTTTTTCATCACCGCATTACTAGTGCCATAACTTTTTTATTTTTCAGTTGATTTTTCAGGCTTGTTTTTTGCGAGACAGGCTGTAGATTTTATTGTTAGCATTTTGGAACACATACGACTTTTTGATCACTTTTTATTTCCTTTTTTGGTAAAGGAAATTACCAAAAACAAGCAATTCTGGAATAGTTTTTATATGTTTTTTTTTTCCGGTATCCACAGTGGGCCATAAATTACATGTTAACGTTATTCTGCGGATCGATACGATTATGGCTATACCAAATTTATGTAGTTTTTTTTATGTATTGCAGTTTTTACTTGTTTTTTTACTTGAAACTTGTGTGTTTTTATTGTTTTACGACATTTTTATTAACTTTTTTAAACTTTTTTGACTTGTCCCACTAGGGTACTTGAGGGCCTGTTGCCCCGATCTCTACTTTAATACACTGCACTACATATGTAGTGCAGTGTATTAGTGCTGTCAGTTATTCACTGACAGCAAGCCTATGAGGACATGCCGCAGGCGGGTCCTCATCGGCTCCCGTACAAGGTAGTCTCAGACGCCATTATTTGGCCTCCGATTGCCATAGCAACCCAGCGATTGCGTCGCTGTGTTTCCGGTCGGGTTAAAATCCATCAGATGCTGTGCTCTATTGAGCGCATCATCTGAGGGGTTAATCAGCCGGATCGGAGTATAGCTCGAGTCCTAACAGTTACAGGAGCGTGCCAGCTGTATAGTACAGCAGTCACACCGCAGTGATGGTGTCGGCTTTGATTCTGTGCCCGCACCATCACTGCGACGTAACTGTACTGCGGTTTGCGGGAACACGTTCCCGACAGCGCCGTTGTCGGGAAGGGGTTAATACTTGAAAATTCCTTATGTCATATAGATGGCATACATTTTTTTCTGCTGTTGTTAGCTACACTTTTCAATACAGAGTAATTCCACAAACAGATGTATACCGCATGGTATAAATTTTTTTGAACATGAGAGCCTGTGCGTATACAGCATGCAACCATATAGTATACAGTTGCATATGTCGGAGCTTTACGTTAAATTGACATTAATTTTTCAAACAATTTATTCTAATCTAATAGTATACCTGATTGAAATTTTGTTATTTTATCCACACATTTTCTGTGTGAAGTTACTGCCACTAGGTGTTTCTCTTCCTATAATCTGCTGTCCATTCCCTGTTGTCAAGCAAAATTTGTCTCTAGTTATAGAGCAGAGGAGACGATCTACAGGACGTGGAAGTGTGTCTCGTCACTGCCTGCCAATAGAAGTCTATGGAGAGGCGAGCAGGAGGAGGGCGCAAGAGCAGAGAGAGAAGATACAAACATGCTGCCCATACAAGTCTATGGCAATGGGAGGGAGAGGGGGTAGCAGGAGTAGAGCGAGAAAGATACACACAGATGTACTGCAGCTTCTGGTAAGTGGTTTATCTCACCCCAGTACTGGATTTACAGGTAAACTGCTAATTACTGCTGTGTAATCTCCTCCATGTATTTGCAGCTTCTGTATACATATGTGGCAAGAAATAGTGTTATTCCTCATGTACACACATATGACAGCTTATTCTGAAAAGTCACCTGAAAAGTTAGGTACACTTTAAGAGCACACTTCAGGATATTTTACCCGTGTATATGAGGAACATAAAGCACAAGTGTGATGTGAGCTGAGCCTAAAGCTGCTCAGCCAGTATCTGAGCCAACAAAAATATAAAGTGAAAAGAGATGTTACAAGAGTAGCTAGTTGAAGACAAATTGTAGAGATATTTATTACCAGGCCAGGTTGTGTTTGGGTCATGGACTATGGTTATGTGACATAAACCTCCTTGAAGAAATGAGTTTTCAAGGCACACTTAAAACTGGGAATGTTAGGAGCAAGTCTAATGGCCCAGGGCATTGAGTTCCACAGACATAGTGCAGCCCGGGAGAAGTACGACAGATGTTAGTGAGAAGCTGTAATAAGGTAGTATTGGTAATAAGCTAAGTGAAGAGCACAAATTAATTAGTTGATAAAGATCAGAGCTGAGATACAGTATATGACGTTGAGGATTCTACATGAAGAAAAGATGCCTTTGCTTGTGTAATGCCCCCAACGGCCCCAATAGTACAGGCAAGTGCAAAGATATCATCAAACTGCCAGAATGCAAGTCTTAAGGTTTGCTTTCTGGTTTGGATTTAGGTAATTCTGATTTTTAGGAATCCAAATCTCTCATCTATACTATTTATTTAAATAGAACAAAGTAGAAAAAGCATTAAAATGTGTAATGCTTTAACTTACTAACATATACATATTCAATAAAGATGCTGCTCCTATATAACCAGGCTTTTTCTATCGATGGAATATCTCTAAAGTGGGTCCTGCTTATGCAGGGCATATTGGCCAATCCATTTTTCAGTTAGTACATGTATCACAGCAGCTGTAGTCCCTGACATCAGTGTTCAAGGACTAAGCAGCGGAAGCAATAGGAAGCTGATGCCTTACACCAACTGAGAATCTTTTCTCTATTTATATAAACATAGAACACATAATTAAAATGTTAAATAAATAATGTATAAATATGCAAATATTTTCATTATCTGTTTAAATACATTAAGTTTGTAACAGTTATAGGGATAGTATAGTATATAGGTGTACATTGACCTATTATTTGTATTGCCAATTATTTTCACCACAGACTATCTGAAATAATTTTGCATATGGCTAATAATTATCAGTATTATAATAATTAAAAATATTTTTATAAAGTAATGGGTGTTTGTAGTCTACTCTGTTCTTATAATTCACAATATTCAAAACTATATGCCTCCAACAACAATCAATTAGCTAAACCTTGAATGAACCATTGGTATACACAAATAATTAATCATACTTGTATATATTAAAGCCCAGAGAGGAGCACATATTCTATGCATACATTATTCTAGTTAAAAGTACTACTTAATATTTTATTGGCAAAAGAAAACTTTAATTATTTCACTGAAAGCTATGATATGTCTAGATATGCTAAACAGTACACAATATCATAGGAATAACACAATTCACTACTACTGTTTTCTTTTGAAAAAATGTTCATCTGAGGAAGGATGAACTATTGCTCATATAGATGGGAGATGCAAATGAAGTCATCATTATATTTAGTTATGCTGTTAAAAGCATGCATTGAACAGTTAGAGTTTTCTAAGTTGACTTGAGCTGGCTTGGGGTTTATCGCATAGCTTTTAACTTCTGGGCTTCATGACAATGAAGGGATTTCAATTCAATATTTGCTGATGCATAAAGTCCCATAAGCAATAGCAAAGCACTAACATGAATCTGAAATTATGCTCTTAGAAATGAGTGCACAATAGTTTGTGTTTTTATCATCTCTGGCTAATTATAACTAGTCAATAGGCCATAATAGCTGCAGAAATAGGAGTTTACAAAATCTAGCCTTTTCTCATAGAGAGGTATACCATCAGCCTTCTTTTATTCCTATTTTCTTCTGCCTCATCCCACTTGTACTCCGAATTATGCTGTAGTGACATTGTGCAGACATGAGTGAAAATCAAGAGCAGATCGTCTCCGTGTCTGAACGTAATACTGATAAGTACATGTTGATGGTTTTGGATGTCAAAAGGCTCCTAAGCTTAAGCACTATTTTAAGAATGCTGATATATTCCTTTAGATTACAGACTTATAACCTCTTCCCAATGTCAGCCAGTGGCAGGCACTTAGTTATCACAACTTTCCCAAACAATTCAAGACTTCTTAAAGATACTCCTTTCCAGTGAATGTTTTTACCATGCTGGTAATTTTTATATTGCTATTTATTTAATTATATTCACTTACAGTTTTATTGTAAAAGAAGATGATACAAATAAAATATTTTGAATTCCAATAACCTGCATGGCAAGGGTGACAAATAACACTTATGAAGGCCGTGTAATAGTAATGGACAATGTGATAAAAATTCTACGTTTCTATTCCAATAAAAATGACGTTCTCTCTTTCCACAGCTGTTAATCTATTACAGACGTGCAAAAGAGGTATGAAAGAAACATTACGCTTTTCAAGGGCAACACGCTATAGAAAAATGCCCAGGACAATAGACAGATGTGTCCTTTCTTACTTTTCTCTTATCTTAACATATCCTGAGATGTGTGGCGCGAGACAATTAACTTTGAAAGAAAACAAAACCTGATTCTGCCATACTCTGTCACGAGATGTCTATGCTAGATGTGCCTATGTGGCCACCCAGTGATTGTGATGTTGATTACAGTCTGTCAAGGGTTTTATTAGGATTTTGCAATATTGTATTCAATTTGTTTCATGAGAAATTAGAATACCTAACCAAATTCATGCAAAGGTAAGGATGGACACATCTGACGTGGAGAATATACAGAACATGCTATCTTTGAAAATTCAAAGTTTCATTTACATTAGACTCTTTTTGGCAATTACATAAAATATTAATTTACAGTAATCTACTGTACTACAGATGTAGCAATCCTTATCTTGACTCTCATAACTTGCTGCAGCGTGATAACTTATCACTTAAGACATTCAAAACCATTGAATTGTCAAGTTAAAGTTTTTGCCACTGTGTATTTAATGCGCTAAAAGTTGTTAAAGAGCACTACATCTGTATCTCTCGTTGCTAAGGTCGTAATTAAATTAGGTCACTGTAACTTTATTTACAGAACATTCTTTTAATGTTATCGACAATTTAAAGACTCAGAAATAAGGAAGACTGACAACATGACTGCTATCTCATCGCTCACATTTTGAATAGTTGGGAAGAGGTATTATGTAACGCTAAATAACATATTCCTATAGTACATAAATGGAAATATAATTTTGCTATGTTGGCAGTAGGGCTGGGAGATGTTGCCCAAAAAATAAAATCTAGAACTTTTTTAACACTTTGGGTAATTTTCAATTTGAATCTCGATTTTCTTATTTTTTCCCGTTTATTTAACAGTAATACCAAGAGATAATTTAATAAGTAATTTTCTTTATATAAATAACTTTTTAACATATATTACCATAATAATTGTGTGTAACTTCACAACTTATAACCTCTGCAAATACTTTATCAGAAATACAATTGGAAAAATGTATATAGAAATGATTATAACTTCTGTGTTCCCCGGCAGGGAACAGGTTAACAGAATCTATAATCAAATATGCACTGCGTGCGCTAACATCCCTCTCTGCCCATCACCACCTCAGCTGGTCTCTGACATTGCAGGTGGGAGTAGTCTAAATTGCAGCAGGGCCAGGCAGATAGCGCACTTTGGAGATAGATTACCTTATAGTGTCTGAAGTCTGAGCAGGACCCTGTGCAGTACCGGCCCCACGATGAGGTTTTAATAAATTACATTAAGGCTGGTTTTACATAACCGTGATTGGACCGTGAAAAAATGTCCGTGTGTCAGCCGAATCTCCTGGCCTGACCATGGTACATGTGAACGGAACTCCTGGCATCATAGTCATTTAGGCTACATTCACTTGACAGGAAAAAAAAAAAGACCATTAAAAACTCATCAATTGTCAGCTTTTCATGTCCGTTTTGCATCAGAGTGTCCCCAAATTTCTCTCCATGTAGATCTAAACCCACCCCCGCTTGTAGATTGCACCTTCACATGTAGATCACACCCCCACCTCCTTGAAGATCACACCCCCACCCCCCTTGTAGATCACAGCCCCCCGTGTAGATCACACTCCCACCCATCCTTGTAGATCGCACCCCCACATGTAGATCACACACCCATCCCCATGTAGATTGCAGCACCCTCGTCCCTTGCAGATCACAGCACTACCCACCATCCCTTGTAGTTCGCACCTCCCCTTGTAGATCGCACCACCACCCTGCTTTGTAGATTGCAGCACCACCCTCTCCCTTGTAGATAGCCCAACTGTAGATGCCACTGGGAGATGAATTCCTGGCCAGAGGTTGAGCTAGAGTAGCGCAATCTACTGGGGGGGGGGGGGTGCTGCGATCTTCAAGGAGGGTGGTGGTGCGATCTGCAAGGTAGGGTGGTGGTGCGATCTGCAAGGGCAGGTGGTGCGATCTGCAAGGGAGGGTGGTGGTGCGATCTGCAAGGGGGGGTGTTCTCTACAGCGGGGTGGTGCTGCTATCTTCAAGGGGAGTAGTATCTAAAAGGCGGTGTGGCTATATATTAGGAGTCTCTGTCTACGCACGGAACTTCTGTTCCATACTGTATCATTTTGTTCAGTACAGAACAGCAGTTCTGTGGGGAATCAAGGACAGACCTGGGAGCAGCTTGTCAGATGGGGCAGACCAGGCAGTGACGGGGCGGTGCTTCCTCCTGTGGCACGCCGCGACGGCGCCACTAAAGAATCGATTCAACGGTTTTGATAAAAATCAGAATCGTCAGAGGCCTTGAGGGCAAATTAATCAAACTAGTTGGCAGCTAATGGATATATTACAACCAGAATTTTTCATTTTTATTGTAAGGCTGGGGCTCAATGGCTATATCAAACATTGTGATTGTCGTGCTTTGCAATAGCCATGGACTGCAGTGCGATATTGTGCATCATTTCAGCTAATATAAGCCTGTGGGATTTGCATGAAATTATACGTGGACTGAAGTGTCTCAATATCAGTCCTGGCTGGAGCAGTTCTGTCTTGCTGTGCTCACCCTTTTCTGTAAAATAAATACAGCAGAGAAGGTAAGTGTGTGAATTTGTGTAACACTGTGTATACTGTATGAATGTGTAAATGTTAGGCTGACCTATTTTCAGGCGTAAACGAGGCGTATTATGCCTCGTTTTATGTCTGAAAATAGGGCTACAATACGTCGGCAAACATCTGCCCATTCATTTGAATGGGTTTGCCGACGTACTGTGCAGACGACCTGTAATTTACGCGTCGTCGTTTGACAGCTGTCAAACGACGACGCGTAAATTGACTGCCTCGGCAAAGAAGTGCAGGGCACTTCTTTGCAACGTAATTTGAGCCGTTCTTCATTGAAGTCAATGAAGAGCAGCTCAAGATTTACGAGCATTACAGACGCCTCGCATAATACGAGGAGGAGCTTTTACGTCTGAAACGACGCAGCTGTTTTCTCCTGAAAACAGTCTGTCTTTTCAGACGTAAAAGCCTCTCATTGTGTGCACATACCCTTACAGTGTGTATATTTGTCACGGTATATATATGTGTGTGTATGTGTCACAGTGTATATGTCTGTGTGTATGTGTGTGTATGTATCTATGTGTGTATGCATGTCAGTGTGTTTATGTGTTTGACTGTATGTATTTGTGTGTGTATGTCTGTTACAATTTGTATGTGTCTTTGTCTGAATACATGTATATACAGTATATGTGTGCATGTGTGTCACATTTCATATGTATATATGTGTGCTTTTGTGTATCTATGCATATACTATGCATGTGTGGCCATGAAAACCCCTTTACAAAATCTTGTGTATATAGGAGACTATCTAGTTAATGTGAATATCCACGGCAGCCCTGCAGCATGCAGGCACCTAACAGGCTCATGGCACTCATTACAATAATACAAGTTGTTTCTGATGTAAAGAATATACCAAGTTCTATGTCCAACAACCAATATTTTTCTAGGGTGGCATGTAAAGGATGGCACACATATCTATAATGTTTAATACATTGCAGTAGCAAATATAGTATCAGTATGCTTTAGGCATAGTTATCTGTTCGGTTGTGGGTGAGAGAAGTTCTAGACGTATAGAATCCTCTTTATTCAAAGACAAAATCATTTGACAATCATTTGACAGTGTAGTGCTTGTTATACTTGCACCTGCTTTGATTTAAATACTTTATATTGTCCCTCTAGGGTTTTCATCTGTTAAAATTTGTCAAAACTCTACACCCACATGTGAGCATGAAAGCAAATTTTATTATAGTCTATTTTATTTCAGTCATCAGATGGTGACCTAGATGTATCAGGAAAGAAAGAGCCTCTGGTTGCCCAGTGGAACTGTGTTCTGAAGATGTGCATGAAAACTTTAATTTGATAACATGGTGAAAGACAAGCTTTTTATTATTTTATTGCTTGATTTAATCTGACCTCTACTTTATAATACTGCATATAGCGTTTCTTCATTTTCATTTGAAGAGAATGTCGTATGTATTTAATTTTAGTTTCATTATTTAGATGTGTCCTTAGAGGAGAAATTATTTGATTCTTCTTTTATTTTAAATATTGTAGCTATTTATTCCTTATTTCTAAAAACTTTCCTGGGGCCATTTTTGAGATACACACTTCCTTCCTATATTGTTTGTATAGTGTGTGATTTATGGCAGCTGCAATGAATGGGAGTTTATTGACAGAGAAATGTAATAGACTTGTAACTAAGGTGAACTGAGTACCCCAGTCACAACCGATGCACTGTATAAGTAGTCTTTTTGTAAATAGTTGACTGTTGCTTTAATAAGGACTGAAAAGCTGCTGAAACACTGTTCAAGCATGTTTTGGTGATGTTATTGTGTTGCACTGCAATATGTATAGAATTCTGTATTACAGGTTTGTGTAAGGCTGGCCACGGGCAGGCTGCAGCACTGTTGAAGATGCGGTGCTGTCATTGTACCAAGGAATTAGAGGCTTCTGTAGGACAGTGACCGGGGAAGTATAGAGGACTGTCAACTTCAGGAAAAGCCTGGTGCTGACAGGAGAAACAGCCTGGTGACGCTAATGTGTTGCGCCACCACGCTGATAGACGAGGGCACAAGGGAGTCCATATAAAGAAGAGGTTTGGTACATTTTGGGAAGAGAGCAGGTGAGTCAAATGGGGGGCTATACGTGGCTGGTGTGATGTGTGCAGGTAGCGAGTGGAACATGGTCATCAACAAGAACGCACTTGTCTTTCTGCAGTGCGGCAGGGACGGACAGGAGAATGCAGCTGTGGGACTCTGTAAGCCAGAGAGGTGATGAAGGAGTGAATCCTTGGAGGGTAGTATCCGTCCTGGAGCAGATGGTGAACTATTAAGAAACTTGAGTCTGGGACTGATAGAGGAACAGGGTTGCTTTATAGAGCCGTTAAAGTGGGTGGCTTGACAGAGTTCAGTGTGGGCCATCCCTGAGGTGGTGATGACTGCAGAGGATTGTCGGCCACATTGGCTAGCTCTGGGCAGTCTCCTGGGGCTGTGGATATAGTCAATCAGGATGTGGTAACCAGTGAGCGGGTGAGCAGTACTGTACTCAAACTTGGGGGAAGCTCTAGTAGGGCCTAGTGAGAAGACTAGTGGAATCCCTGTATTGATGGCCCTGTAAGGAAGCTACTGTGAGGACTGGTTGCCCTGTAGGCCTGAGATTTGGCCAAGTGATTGCAGCCCTGGGAAAGTCTTGATCGCTTGAGTAGTCAGTGAGAGAGGTAACATTTGATAACCCTTGAGAGTAGGCTACCTTTATCCTGGGTTCACCTGTAGTATAGAAGGAGACCAGAGACAGGGCTTGGAGATCTGTTGGTGGAATTGCCTGTGAGGCGTGACTTGAGGAGAAACATTGAGAGACAGTGCCCCTGATATTTTTAACCGTTGAGATTTAGGGAGGGTGCAGGGTATCACTGAGCAATGACAAGAAGGCGGAACCCTTTTAGAGGCAGTGAACCAATGGGGAAAGTCAAATTCCTTGTAGACTGCTACTCTTGCGATGCAGGGACAGTGCCAGAAGAAGGGACATGGCCCTAGATTTTGGGGTCAAGAAGAAGTTTAAAAGCGCCCTGTGCAGAGATTGAGAGAGCCTGACTTCAGACAAAAAGTGGGTTAAACCTGTCAGAGAGGTGTGAGGCAGTGCGAAGCAACACAGCTTGGGTCTGGTCGTAGGAGAAAGATAGAGACATCTATCTATCTATCTATCTATCTATCTATCTATCTATCTATCTATCTATCTATCTATCTATCTATCTATCTATCTATCTATCTATCTATATCTATATCTATATATAGATATATATATATGTATATATATATATATATATATATATATACACTACTGTTCAAAAGTTTGGGGTCACCCAGACAATTTTGTGTTTTGCATGAAAACTCACACTTATATTTATCAAATTATTTGCAAAATGACTAGAAAATATAGTCAAGACATTGACAAGGTTAGAAATAATGATTTTTATTTGAAGTAATAATTTTCTCCTTCAAACTTTGCTTTTGTCAAAGAATGCTCCATTTGCAGCAATTACAGCATTGCAGACCTTTGGCATTCTAGCTGTTATTTTGCTGAGGTAATCGGGAGAAATTTCACCCCATGCGTACCATACGGTCAAGCTGCTCCCACAACAGCTCTATGGGGTTGAGATCTGGTGACTGCGCTGGCCACGCCTTTACAGATAGAATACCAGCTGCCTGCTTCTTCCCTAAATAGTTCTTGCATAATTTGGAGGAGTGCTTTGGGTCATTGTCCTGTTGTAGGATGAAATTGGCTCCAATCAAGCGCTGTCCACAGGGTATGGCATGGCGTTGCAAAATTGAGTGATAGCCTTCCTTATTCAAAATCCCTTTTACCTTGTACAAATCTCCCACTTTACCAGCACTAAAGCAACCCCAGACCATCACATTACCTCTACCATGCTTGACAGATGGCGTCAGGCACTCTTCCAGCATCTTTTCAGTTGTTCTGCATCTCACAAATGTTCTTCTGTGTGATCCAAACACCTCAAACTTCGATTCGTCTGTCCATAACACTTTTTTCCAATCTTCCTCTGTCCAATGTCTGTGTGCTTTTGCCCATATTAATCTATTCCTTTTATTAGCCAGTCTCAGATATGGCTTTTTCTTTGCCCCTCTGCCCTGAAGGCCAGCATCCCGGAGTCGCCTCTTCACTGTAGAAGTGGACACTGGCATTTTGCGGGTACTATTTAATGAAGCTGCCAGTTGAGGACCTGTGAGGCGTCTATTTCTCAAACTAGAGACTCTAATGTACTTGTCTTGTTGCTCAGTTGTGCAGTGGGGCCTCCCACTTCTCTTTCTACTCTGGTTAGAGCCTGTTTGTGCTGTCCTCTGAAGGGAGTAGTACACACCGTTGTAGGAAATCTTCAGTTTCTTGGCAATTTCTCACATGGAATAGCCTTCATTTCTAAGAACAAGAATAGACTGTCGAGTTTCTCATGAAAGCTCTCTTTTTCTAGCCATTTTGAGAGTTTCATCGAACCCACAAATGTAATGCTCCAGATTCTCAACTAGCTCAAAGGAAGGTCAGTTTTATAGCTCCTCTCAACAGCAAAACTGTTTACAGCGGTGCTAACATAATTGCACAAGGGTTTTCAAGTGTTTTCTAATCATCCATTAGCCTTCTAACACAGTTAGCAAACACAATGTACCATTAGAACACTGGAGTGATGTTTGCTGGAAATGGGCCTCTATACACCTATGAAGATATTGCATTAAAAACGAGACGTTTGCAGCTAGAATAGTCATTTAGCACATTAACAATGTATAGAGTGTATTTCTGATTAATTTAATGTTATCTTCATTGAAAAAAACTGTGCTTTTCTTGCAAAAATAAGGAAATTTCTAAGTGATTCTAAACTTTTGAATGGTATATATATATATATATATATATAGATAGATAGATATATATCTATATATATATATATATATATATATATATATATATATATAGATGAATATATATATATATTAGAGAGATATTCCTAAATGGTTAAAAATTCATCTGTTTAAGCATTTTTGCAATGTTCAACCCCTTTATGACACCCTCTGTATGCTGTGGGTGTCAGCTGTAAATTAGATAACTCCGATCCCAGCTGCCTTACCACTTAGATGCTGTGGTCAATAGCAAATGTGGCATCTAAGCTGTTAGAAAGAGGGTGCAGACCCCTCTGACAGCCTATCGGCCACCTTGCTATGCGATCGCAAAGTATTCCCATTTATTGTGCAAGTGATACAACGATCGCTGGTTCAAGTCCCCTAATGTGAGTAAAAAAAAGTAAAAAACTATTTAAGTATTTTTTTGATATGCAAAAAAATCTTGAAAAATAAAAAGTCTTTTATTTTGTAAAAGTAGTAATATATAATAAATGAATATATAATACATGAATATAACGATATAAATTTGTTATTGTCATAATCGTATTGACCCGCAGAATAAAGTTTACCCCAGGAGAATTCCGTAAAAATGAAACCAAAAATACAACGCGGAAATTGTTTTTTTTCACCATTCCGCCACACAAAATAAGTTCCCAGTTCCCTTTATGGTACATAAAAAGGTGCCATTAATTAAAAACTACAACTCAAAAAAAAGCTATCAATTTGCTATATCAATGGAAAAATAAAAAAGTTATACATTAGCTCTTGGAAGGCGAAGAGGGAAAAATAAAAATTAAAAAAATTAAAAATGACTGTGCAACTTTATGTGTTGTAACCGTTTAAGCTTACAGTGCCTCATAAATAGAAGGTAACCAAATGCTTTGTGTGCCACTTTGATAGCAGTTGTGTTGAGTAAAAACGATTTGTTCAACATTAATTTGGTCTGCGATTGTGCTTTTATAAAGGAAAACCACTGCATTAACCCCATGTTACAGATTATTACTGTCTGCAGAAAGTTATAGAGTACAGCCCTATGCCCCAGAAACCAGATAGTGATAGAGGAGATGCATACTTAACCTTATATGTATGTACAATGTTTATTGTTGCTGTCCTGATTTATCAAAGCCTCCAGCAGTTCAACATTGCTGTCATTATATTACCCACCCTCTAATAGTAATGTGACTATTCATACTGTCCCAGTCTGCACAGCAAAGCTAACAAGTGAGAGCCCAAAAACAGGAAGTGTCAGCCTATTGTGTATGCTCTAGTGGTCAATATATCAGGATTTTAACCCCTTGAGGACGTAGCCTGTTTTGGCCTTGTGGCACAGCCGATATATTCAAATCTGACATGTGTTACTTTATGTGGTAATAACTTTGGAATGCTTTTACCTATTCAAGCGATTCTGAGATTGTTTTCTCGTGACGTCTTCTACTTTATGTTAGTGAAAAATTTGGTCGATGAATTCAATATTTATTTGTGAAAACCACCAAAATTTTGAAAACATTTCAAAAATTTGCATTTTCTAAATTTGAATGTATCTGCTTGTAAAACAGATAGTAATACCACACAAAATAATTACTGGTTAACATTTCCCATATGTCTACTGTATGCTTGCATTGTTTTTTTGAACGTCCTTTTATTTTTCTAGGACGTTACAAGGCTTAGAACTTTAGCAGCAATTTCTCACATTTTCAAAAAAATGTCAAAAGGCTGTTTTTTCAGGAACCAGTTCAGTTCTGAAGTGGCTTTGAGGGCCTTATATATTAGAAAGACCCAATAAATCACCCCATTTTAAAAACTTCACCCCTCAAGTATTCAAAACAGCATTTACAAAGTTTCTTAACCCTTTAGGCGCTTCACAGGAATTAAAGCAACGTGGAAGTGAAATTTACGAATTTCATTTTGTTTGCCAAAATTCAATTGGAATACTTTTTTTTCTGTAACACAGAAGGTTTTACCAGAGAAAAGCAACTCAATATTTATTGCCCTGGTTTTGCAGCTTTTATAAATATCCCAAATGTGGCCCTAGTGGGCTAATAGACTGAAACACAGGCCTCAGAACCATAGGAGCACCTAGTGGATTTTGGAGCCTTCTTTTTTTTTAGAATGTATTTCAGGCACCATGTCAGGTTTGAAGAGGTCTTGTGGGGCCAAAACAGTGAAAACCCCCAAAAGTGATCCTATTTTGGTAACTAAACCCCTCAAGGAAAATTTCTAGTGCTATAGTTTTCAGCGCCATAGGGTTTTTGCTGAATTTATTGGAATTAGTCTGTGAAGATGAAAATCTACTTTTTTCAGAAAAAACATAAGTATTTTTAATTTTTGCAAGGACTAAAGGAGAAAAAGCACCCCAACATTTGTAAAGCAATTTCTCCAGAGTGCGGTCATACCCCATATGTAGTAATAAACTGCTGTTTGGACCCACGGCAGGGCTCAAAAGGGAAGGAGCGCTCTTTGGAGCACAGATTTTGCTGGAAAGGTTTTCGTGTGTAATGCCGCTTTTGCAGAGCTACTGAGGTACCAGTAAAGTGGAAACCCCCCAAAGGTAACCATTTTAAAAACTGCACTCCTCAAAGAATTTATCTAGGGGTATAGTTAGCATTTTGACCCCACAGTTTTTTTGCTGAATTTATTGGAATTAGTCTGTGAAATTAATATCTAAATTTTTCTGCAAAAAAAGTAGAAATTTTTAATTTTTACAAGGAATAAAGGAAAAAAAGCAGACCTACGGCAGAGCTCAGAAGAGAAGGAGCGATATTTGGAGCATATATTTTGCTGGAATGGTTTTCGGGTGCCATGTCACGTTTGCAGAGCTACTGAGCTACCAGTACAGTGGAAACCTCCAAGAAGTGACCCCATTTTGGAAAATGCACCATTTATTTAGGGGTGTGATCACTTTTATGACTCAAAAATAAAAAAAATGAAATGTTACATTTTTCACAAAGGCGTCGTGGACAGATTTTTCAGACACAGAGCATGTAATTCACTTACATATTTATTGGGCTATTTCGTCTAAGTTCAGAAATTCCCCAAAAGTGGTCTAAATATGTTGTCTGGACACATAGCAGTGCGTGGAAGTGAAGGAGCACCAAAAGGATTTTGAGGCCTTATTTTTACTTGGATGATTTTTAGCCACAAGCATAGGCCTAAAAAAATACGGAGATCATACATATTTATTATAGTATTAGGTATTGATCTAAGGGTATAATGAGAATTTTTAGTTTTGTTATATGTTTTCTTAGAGGGTTTCATTTTAAAAATGGGTAAAAGACCAGAATGATAAAGGGAAGGGTGGGGGTTTTAAAAGTATAACATTTTTAATCCAGGGAGGTGTGGAAGATGCGGAAGCAGTCCTTCATGCAGCATCTGGGTTTGGATGGACAAGTGTTGCACTGATATATGGTATCCTTTCGGATACCACTTTTTTTTTTTGCAGACACTGCACCTTTTGTCTGCCCTGCATTTCTTTGGTTTGACAGGCATTTCACTTGGAAAGTGCTGCCCAGGAACGATACGGCAAGAAGTACTTGAAGCAGCAGAAATTTCCCCCACCTCGTCTCGAAGCAAAATGCATTTTATTATTTTTTCTTGGTATTCCAAGTATGTACCTGGGTGGCCAGATTGACGGAAAATTAAAAATGAATTGTATAGTGCCATCTGGACAAGCTTTTACTGGTCCATTCCCAGTGACTGGGGAGTGTTAGCTGTTGGGGACAGCTGCTCTCCCAGTTACTGGTGCACACTGTCACTCAAAGTTTGCACCGGAAATGTCTCAGTAACTGTACGTCCTGGTGCACAATGTAACGTCCCACTAGGACGTACAGTTGCATCCTGGTGCGCCTAGGGGTTAAGCAACATATAAATATATACAATATATATATATACACCAACGTTATAGCAGGAAAAGGAAGCTAAAAGGGATAAACTGTGTGGGTATATAAATCTTCTTATCCTCTGCGGAGAGAGGTCAATTCTTATAGCAGTCATTTTACAATTCTGGAGTCTTGATACCAGTAAGTTACTATCACTTGACAGTATACTACTGGGTCACCACAGAACCTAAACATTATTGCACCTGGTTACCAGGAAGTGTGCACTATACAATCTGTTCACATGGAACATGTATGCTATAGGGTCCCCAGGAATCAGATACTAAAACAAATAAATGGAACTAAATGCTATGCCACTGAATGTACACTAATATTCTAGTCTAATTCTAGTCAAGTCAGCTTATCCTAGAATGAGTACTGCTTTTAGTAAAGACGGTTCCCCAGTAGACTATGACCTTCTGCTCTGTACAACCTGTAGATTAAAAGTAAGCTTTACCTTTCTATACTTCTAGCTGCCAAACTGACTATAGTGCATTGTGCAGTCAGAGTGTGATTGTTACTATTTTGTCAGATTATGATGGTTTAGAACTTAAAATAGTTTACATATTTGAGATAAGGCAGCAAAGTGCTCAGGCTGAACAACTGCTCTTACCTTAAGGCAACCGCTAAGTGCTCAAAAACAATAGTATTTAACTGCTTAACCCTTAGATTTATTTTTATTTGATGACAATTCTAAGATAGTGGCATAAAAAGGTAGGGGGATAATTGTTTCAAGACATGACCCTACAATGAGATGTGTTGCATGTAAAGGGGGTTTTACACAGGATGATTATCGGGGAGACGAGCGTTTATATAACACTCGTTGCCGATAATTGCCCAGTGTAAACAGGGGAACGATCAGCAGATGAACGAGCAAAAGCTAGATTATCTACTGGTTGTATCGTTTTAAAAAAGTAAAAGATTATCGTTGTCGGCAGCACATCTTCTTGTGTAAACAGGGAGACGTGCTGCCGACATGATAATAATGAATGGGGACGAGCGATCGGAGTAACGACCGCTCATCCTCATTCATAGCTCCGTGTGACAGGAGTAAACAAGCGACGATCAACTATGTCTTGTTGATCGGCGCTCCGGGCACTGGCCAAGTGTCGACCGGTGTAAAAGGGCCTTTAGTCAGATGAGAATCAGCCAGCTATCATGACCTCTGCTCCCTACCCTAAAAGAGAAGGTAATCCTTAATAGCACTGTGTGAGCACTTATATGATCACATTAGAGGGTATCGTGATTAACGTTTTTATTGTGATACATGAGGGTTTTGCCGATGATTTGTTTCGGATTAGCAGTAAATTCAGCGACAGAAAAACAAATTGTTTGTGCTATATAAATAATTTATTATTTTTGCTTGAGGTGCTTGAGACAAAGTCTGTCATACCAATGTAATCAGAGATACAAAAATAGTGAAATTTTCAACCTTTCACCAAGAATATTGCTCAATAGAGTCCTCCAAATTATCAAAAGAGGATCACTGGAAGAGCAGTCGAGTTTCTTAACCCGTTAGTGACCGCCAATACGCCTTTTCACGGCGGCCACTAACGGGCTTTATTCTGATGCATAGGCCTTTTCACGGCACTGCATCAGAATAAAATTGCGGCACCGTGAATAGAGATAGCTCCCTGCTCTCAGCTACTGGAGGTAGCTGAGGGCTTGGAGCACAGTCTGGGGACCGTTGTTTGCGGTATTTCAACGAATACCGGCGACCGCCGTTACAATTAACGCAGCGGTGGAAAATTAACATTTTTATCTCCTTTCACCATGAATGTTTGGTGAGAGGAGATAAAAAACTAACCTGAAGGGCCTCCGATGCCCGCGATCGTGCCCCCCTTCTCTTCTCCTCCCGCAGCTGCCGGGAAGAGAAAAAAAATGGCGCCCGCGCATGCGCACACAATCTAATTAAGATTGCGGCGCCGTGCAGTGGGATAGCTCCCTGCCCTCAGCTACCAGAGGTAGCTGAGGGCTTGGAGCACAGTCTGGGGACTGTTGTTTGCGGTCCCCAAACCGGCGATCGCCGGTATTCAACGAATACCGGCGATCGCCGTTACAATTAGTGCAGGAGTGAAATCTAACTTTTTATCTCCTCTCACCATGAATGTTTGGTGAGAGGAGATAAAAAAACACTTGTTAGGCCCCCGATCGTGCCCCCCCCCTCCCCCTCCCCCCAACCGCCGGGAAAAAATAAAATAAAAATGGCGCACGAATGCGCTGTCAGTGAAAGGCAGCTATTCTGCCTGTACATAGAAACTGATCAGGGACCGTTATAATTGGTCCCTGATCAGATGGTCACTGTGATATACCTATCACAGTGACCATAGTCCCATATTTTCAAAATACAGCACAAGATTTGTGCTCTTTCCCTCCCTCCTCTCACTGTAGTTGATCTGTGAGAGGAGAGAGAGAGAGATACTATACAAATCTTGTGCTGTATTATACTGTAAAATACACCACATACTTACTCGCTAGTGTTCCGATATTATCCGAATATTGTCCGTAATTACCCCAGATTACCCGTAATTACCCCAGATTACCTGTAATTACCCCAGATTACCCGTAATTACCCCAGATTACCTGTAATTACCCCAGATTACCAGTAATCACCCCAGATTACACGTAATCACCCCCGTTTTTTTGTTTGTCTTCTAAAAAAAAAACAAAAAAAACAATTATTAGTGTGGTGAACATGAACCGCAGAAACCGCAGAATGTTCTCTGCAGAGCAGGCATACGCCATGCTGTGCTCTAGCGGTTCCGGCAGTGATACGGACACTGCATCAGAAGCAGAACTTGGCTCAGAAAGCGACACAAGTTCTGCTTCTGCCACTGGACCCCCCAGCCCTATGGTGGTGGACGCAGCGGTCGGCGGTGAAGCATCAGGAGACGGGCCTAGTACTGCAGTCCCTTCCGCAATTTGGGATCCTGCAATTGCTTTCTCCCCCCAAGTTTTGCCATTTACAGCGACTCCAGGCATCAACGCAGATGTCTCAAATTTTAGTCCCTATAATTTTTTTCATTTGTTCATAGGCGATCAGGTCCTGGAACTAATCGTCCAGCAGACAAATTTATACGCCAGGCAATTTGGCACCCAAAATCCCAGGTCTTGCTATGCTAGAGGATGGATCCCCACAACAGTTTCTGAAATAAAAAATTTTTGGGGAATTACCCTAAACATGGGCATAGTAAAAAAACAACTCTATCCGCTCCTATTGGGCTACCAGCGCTATCCATAGCACGCCTGTATTTGCAGCCGTTATGGCCCGAACGCGCTATGAGACTCTAATGCGTTTCATGCATTTTTCTGACAATACACAAATCCCCCCAAGAAGTGACCCAGTCTATGATCGCCTCAGCAAACTGAGACCCCTAATCTCCCTCCTAAGTGACTCATTTTTCAATTTATACACCCCAGGCCAAAAACTAGCGGTAGATGAGTCCCTTATGTCCTTCAAGGGCCGTCTATCGTTTCGCCAATACATCCCCTCCAAAAGAGCCCGATACGGAGTGAAACTCTATAAGGCTACACCTGTGGCTTTTTCATTTATGAGGGCAGGGACCACCACCTTAATCCCCCAGGATGCCCAGAGGATATTGGCATTAATGGGAAAATTGTCTGGGAACTCATGGTGCCATTCCTACAAAAAGGGTACCATGTGTACACCGACAATTACTACACCAGTGTCCCCCTGTATAAGTCCCTCCATGCTGCGAATACAGGGGCCTGTGGGACGGTACGAAAAAATAGAGTCGGCTTCCCTCAACGACTGGTGTCCAGGCGACTAGTAAGGGGTGCGTCACTCTCATTTGCAAGTGACCAGTTGCTCGCTGTCAAATGGAGTGACCAAAAGGACGTGTACATGCTCTCCACCGTGCACGAGGACACCACAGTGGCAGTAAGAGAGAGGGGCGCTACCTCTGATAAGAGGAAACCGGTCTGCGTGGTGGACTATAACAAGTTCATGGGGGAGTCGATCTATCTGACCAGGTCCTACAACCGTACCTGGTCAAGCGCAAAACTAGGGCCTGGTATAAAAAGGTAGCGATCTACCTTATCTAAATGGCCACTTACAACAGCTATGTGCTCTACAAGATCCAGGGAACGCTCAGTTTCCTCCAGTATCAGGAGAAAATTATAGAGCACCTCCTGTTTGACTCCCCCGCACCTAGAGACTCCTTCGAGTCAGAGGATGTCAAAAGGCTCACTGAGCGCCACTTCCTTCACCCCGTCCCTGCCTCTGTGAACCAAAGATACCCCCAAAAGAGATGCCGGGTGTGCAGTAAACACGGAAGGAGGAGCAATTCCCGGTTTTACTGCCCCATGTGCCCTTCAAATCCAGGCCTGTGCAACTACCCCTGTTTTGAGACCTACCACACCGTTTCTAATTATTAATTTTATCTATAATTTAGGGAAAACCAAAAAGGGTGGGGAGGGGGATTCTTTTTAGGGAGTCAATTTCATTTATGCATATTTTTTTGTTTCGTTTCTGGGCTTTCCAAGGGAGGGAGGGATTCTCACGGGGAGGTAGTAAAGTATTTATTTCAGACTGTAAAACTAAATTTCCCCTTTATGATTTTTTTTATACAATTCTTGGACAATTAAATCTTGGACTTGATCACTCACAAATGAATACTGTTTATTGTGCAGGAGCCCACATCTGTCTATTCAGAACATGGACCCCACAAGTGTTCTTGAAATAAAAAATAAATGTGGGCATTGCATTTATTAGTAGATAAATCCAACACCTGCGGCCCGTGCCGCCCCTGAATTAGTGGAAGTCGTGCATTTTAGCAATGGTTACAAGAATAAATTGGGGATGTATTTCCTTTTTCTTATGACTATGTCCTGCAACATACGGCTGTTACATTCCTAATTCTGTACCGTGATACGGGCATGATATTTTTTTTTTTTGGAGGATCTCTAATAATTGAGCTGTTCCTTATCAATACACCATGGGCTTTATTACGGTTCTTATGGAGATACTGACATCATTTTGGGGATTAGTGATCCTTTACTGTTCCTATAGATGGTTTTGGACATTGCCCCTCTATATATTCTGTAGGTGATTGGTTGTTTTGTGCACATAACGGTTCCTACCTTGCCGGGCAGGGGCCTGTTATGGTGTACCGCGTCACTTGGCACGTTCGTCCCTCATATAAGGATTGATGGAGCTAAAGAGACGTTGTACAACCAGTCACTGAAAAAAAAAAAGCTTGTCTTGACAGCCCTACAGGTGTTCTTCTATCTAGTGAACAGACTCGAGTTTGCAACATAGTTGGATACATTTTCCTCCATTTGTTTGAAGATATTGCCCGTCACTCCAGTACAGTTTATTTTTTCCTCTCTGACTGATTTTATATTAGGACAGAATTCTGTCCACAATGACATCATAATGGCACCAACTGCTTCTTCAGCAAGACATAGTCATAAGTATAGGCAAATACGTCTATAGCAACATGTATCCGTTATGAATACACGGCTTCACTTCTCTTCTGTATGCCGCACAAATTTATTAATGTGGCATATTTCTAACAAAATAACCTTCTACCACGTCTCCTCTATTTCATGTGGAAACGTAATAAGAGTTTGAAGAAAACATTATATACCCAAAGTGTCTGAAATGATACCCATTATTTACTAATTTAAAAAATTTTTGGTCCGCATGCCCACTACACCACTAGATGAATACCTTTAGGGGTTTCGTTTTTAAAATGGGGTCATTTCTGCGTGGTTTTTTTTTTTGTTCAGGCAGCTAAATGCATGATATGGGGCCGAGAATTTATTCAATTGTGCCCTGAAAGCCAAAGGGTGCTCCCTCTCTTTTTGGCCCAGCCACACGTCTAATAAGCAGATTGGGGCAACAATGAGAGTATTTTTGAAAACAGGAGAAACCGGGTGATTGATTTTGTTTGTTTTTTCCTCATTTTCATGTTCGCTTTACAAAGAAATCGGTCTTCAAAGTGATACTTTTATGAAAAAAGTGAAGTTTAATTTTTTTTCACCTGCTATGCATTAAATTTAGCAAAAAACTGTGGTGTCAAAATACTTACTATACCCCTAGATAAATACCTTAAGGTGTCTAGTTTTCTAAATGGGGTCGTTTATGGGGAGTTTCTATCGTTCTGGTAGTTCAAAACCTCTCCAAATATACAGTGGGGCCTAAAACATTTTCAAGCAAAATAGGAGTCCTGAAAGCCTCCCTTCCTTTCAAGCCCTGCTGTGTGTCCAGGCAATGCATTAGAGTCACAATGGGGGCATTTTTGAAAACAAGAGAAACAGGGTGATAAATTTTGGGGTGTGTTTCTTCATTCTTATGGTCGCTTTACACAGAAATTGGTATTCAACGTGATACTTTTATGGAAAAAGTGATTTTTTATTTTTTTTCACCTGCTATGCATTAAATTTAGCAAAAACCTGTGGGGTCAAAATACTCACTACACCCCTAGATAAATACCTTAAGGGGTCTAGTTCTCTAAATAGGGTCGTTTATGGGTAGTTTCTATCGTTCTGGTAGTTCAAAACCTCTCCAAATATACAGTGGGGCCTAAAACATTTTCAAGCAAAATATGAGTCCTGAAAGCCTCCGGGTGCTCCCTTCCTTTCAAGCCCTACTGTGTGTCCAGGCAATGCATTAGAGTCAAAATGGGGGCATTTTTGAAAACAGGAGAAACAGGGTGATAGATTTTGGGGTGTGTTTCTTCATTCTTATGGTCGATTTACACAGAAATCGGTATTCAAAGTGATACTTTTATGGAAAAAGTGATTTTTTATTTTTTTTTCACCTGCTATGCATTAAATTTAGCAAAAAACTGTGGGGTCAAAATACTCACTCCACCCCTAGATAAATACCTTAAGGGGTCTAGTTTTCTAAATGGGGTCGTTTATGGGGAGTTTCTATCGTTCTGGTAGTTCAAAACCTCTCCAAATATACAGTGGGGCCTAAAACATTTTCAAGCAAAATAGGAGTCCTGAAAGCCTCCGGGTGCTCCCTTTCTTTCGGGCCCTGCTGTGTGTCCAGGCAACACATTAGGGTCACAATGGGGGAATTTTTGAAAACAGGAGAAACAGGGTGATAGATTTTGGTGTGTGTTTCTTCATTCTTATGGTCGCTTTACACAGAAATCGGTATTCAATGTGATACTTTTATGGAAAAAGTGATTTTTTATTTTTTTTCACCTGCTATGCATTAAATTTAGCAAAAAACTGTGGGGTCAAAATACTCACTACACCCCTAGATAAATACCTTAAGGGGTCTAGTTTTCTAAATGGGGTCGTTTATGGGTAGTTTCTATCGTTCTGGTAGTTCAAAACCTCTCCAAATATACAGTGGGGCCTAAAACATTTTCAAGCAAAATATGAGTCCTGAAAGCCTCCGGGTGCTCCCTTCCTTTCAAGTCCTGCTGTGTGTCCAGGCAATGCATTAGAGTCACAATGGGGGCATTTTTGAAAACAGGAGAAACAGGGTGATAGATTTTGGGGTGTGTTTCTTCATTCTTATGGTCGCTTTACACAGAAATCGGTATTCAAAGTGATACTTTTATGGAAAAAGTGATTTTTTATTTTTTTTCACCTGCTATGCATTAAATTTAGCAAAAAACTGTAGGGTCAAAATACTCACTACACCCCTAGATAAATACCTTAAGGGGTCTAGTTTTCTAAATGGGGTCGTTTATGGGTAGTTTCTATCGTTCTGGTAGTTCAAAACCTCTCCAAATATACAGTGGGGCCTAAAACATTTTCAAGCAAAATATGAGTCCTGAAAGCCTCCGGGTGCTCCCTTCGTTTCAAGCCCTGCTGTGTGTCCAGGCAATGCATTAGAGTCACAATGGGGGCATTTTTGAAAACAAGAGAAACAGGGTGATAAATTTTGGGGTGTGTTTCTTCATTCTTATGGTCGCTTTACACAGAAATTGGTATTCAACGTGATACTTTTATGGAAAAAGTGATTTTTTATTTTTTTTCACCTGCTATGCATTAAATTTAGCAAAAACCTGTGGGGTCAAAATACTCACTCCACCCCTAGATAAATACCTTAAGGGGTCTAGTTTTCTAAATGGGGTCGTTTATGGGGAGTTTCTATCGTTCTGGTAGTTCAAAACCTCTCCAAATATACAGTGGGGCCTAAAACATTTTCAAGCAAAATAGGAGTCCTGAAAGCCTCCGGGTGCTCCCTTTCTTTCGGGCCCTGCTGTGTGTCCAGGCAACACATTAGGGTCACAATGGGGGAATTTTTGAAAACAGGAGAAACAGGGTGATAGATTTTGGTGTGTGTTTCTTCATTCTTATGGTCGCTTTACACAGAAATCGGTATTCAATGTGATACTTTTATGGAAAAAGTGATTTTTTATTTTTTTTCACCTGCTATGCATTAAATTTAGCAAAAAACTGTGGGGTCAAAATACTCACTACACCCCTAGATAAATACCTTAAGGGGTCTAGTTTTCTAAATGGGGTCGTTTATGGGTAGTTTCTATCGTTCTGGTAGTTCAAAACCTCTCCAAATATACAGTGGGGCCTAAAACATTTTCAAGCAAAATATGAGTCCTGAAAGCCTCCGGGTGCTCCCTTCCTTTCAAGTCCTGCTGTGTGTCCAGGCAATGCATTAGAGTCACAATGGGGGCATTTTTGAAAACAGGAGAAACAGGGTGATAGATTTTGGGGTGTGTTTCTTCATTCTTATGGTCGCTTTACACAGAAATCGGTATTCAAAGTGATACTTTTATGGAAAAAGTGATTTTTTATTTTTTTTCACCTGCTATGCATTAAATTTAGCAAAAAACTGTAGGGTCAAAATACTCACTACACCCCTAGATAAATACCTTAAGGGGTCTAGTTTTCTAAATGGGGTCGTTTATGGGTAGTTTCTATCGTTCTGGTAGTTCAAAACCTCTCCAAATATACAGTGGGGCCTAAAACATTTTCAAGCAAAATAAGAGTCCTGAAAGCCTCCGGGTGCTCCCTTCGTTTCAAGCCCTGCTGTGTGTCCAGGCAATGCATTAGAGTCACAATGGGGGCATTTTTGAAAACAGGAGAAACAGGGTGATATATTTTGGGGTGTGTTTCTTCATTCTTATGGTCGCTTTACAAAGAAATCGGTCTTCAAAGTGATACTTTTATGAAAAAAGTGAGATTATATTTTTTTACGCCTGCTTTGCATGAATTCTTACAAAAAAACTGTGGGGTTAAAATACTTACAACACCCCTTAATAAATACCTTAAGGGGTGTAGTTTGCAAAATGGGGTCACTTGTGGGTTTTTCCACCATTCTGACACCTATGAGCCTCTGAAAACCTGGCTTGGTGCAGGAAAACCAAATGTACTTTAAAATGTATACAATTATTACTAAACTTGTAAGTCTTCTAAATTGCTAAAAAAAAAAAAATTCAAAAGTGCTGCCAAAATAGAGTAAAGAGATGTAAATATATATTTAATAAAAAAAATTGTACTGTATGTATGTACATATGTGACATATTGCCGTTAAAAATAGGGAAAAATTATCATTTTTACAAAATTTCTTCAATTTTTCTATTTTTTAATTAATTTCCGCAAATCTTATCAGTCTACTTTTACCACTAAAATAAAGTACAACATGTGACGAAAAAACAATGTCAGAATTACTTGGATATTCAAAACCTTCGCTGAGTTATTCTCTGATAAAGTCACACATACCAGATTTAACAAATCTGGCTTGGTCATTAAGGCCAAAACAGGCCCGGTCATTAAGGGGTTAAAATTTAACTTTTACTGTTATTACTTCTAAAAAAATGTGTTGCACAGTATTTACACATAAAGAAACTTTCAACATGTTTTGCAATATTGATAGGAAGTTCATTTTTTCTCCCTTGTCGCAAAGATATCCAATGGTACAATTCAAAATATCCTCCAGACTTATGAAATATACAAACACAAGAGTCAAAGTTGTTTACATTGTCCCTTAGAATAAATTATCAGGGTTGTCAAAAAGTATGCTCCATTTGTTATACATACTAAATATCCCACAGGTCACCTTGCATACAGTTATAGAGGCTTTTGGGTAATCAACCCTCCTACCACTCTGTTGTCAGGTGTACTTGGTTCAACTCCTCAAACAAGGGGACTGGAAAACCTCTTTTCAGTATTAGGCTAGATTCACACGAGCATGTTCGATCCGTAAAGGACGGAACGTATTTCGGCCGCAAGTCCCGGACTGAACACACTGCAGGGAGCTGGGCTCCTAGCATGATAATTATGTACGACGCTAGGAGTCCCTGCCTCGCTGAGGGACAACTGTCCCGTACTGTAATCATGTTTTCAGTATGGGACAGTAGTTCCATGGAGAGGCAGGGATTCCTAGAGTCGTACATAACTATGATGCTAGGAGCCCGGCTCCCTGCAGTGTGTTCGGTCTGGGACTTGCGGCCAAAATACGTTCCGTCCTTTACGGACCGAACATGCTCGTGTGAATCCAGCCTTAAAGATCAATTTTTTCCTCACGACGCGTTTCTTTGTGGCCCAAGTTCATCAGGGGAGATTGGCCATCAAGCCCATCTGCAATTAACAGAGGCTGTTAAATCTGCTGGAGCTATGACTACAATTTTATGGCCTTGCAGTGGCAAGAGAGATTAAGGCACATATGTTGCCTGTATTGTAATGGACGTGAGCAATGCATATCCCGTCCCGCCTCAATGGCACTTGTGATTAGCTCTGGGGCAATTAAGCATCATTTTCTCATGAAGCTTAAAATGCCCTCCCATATATCACCTTGTCAAAAGTAAAAAAAAAAAATCCTCAGGTTCCCTTTAAGTAATTAGTATGATGTGCTATGATTTGTGCAAAAGAATTAGACCTTATAAGGGAGGCTATCCCAGCGAGAGTCAATATTGGCAGATAGAAAATGAAATACATAAAAGGTATTGTAATAAAATATATTATAGATACTCTGCCTGCTCATAAGAAATCTACATGGATGATCACTTATTATAAGTAGATATCTGCTTCCTGAATATGTGATGGAGACCTTGTCAAAAACAGTGAGCATTTGATTGAACACCACAATGAGGTAGAAGCATAGATATTACATAAGTTAATGGCATGTAAGATAATTGCTGCTTCAGGCAGTCAAAAATCGAACTTTTTATTGGATAGATGAGAGTATTTTTCTGAATATTTTTTAAGGTTGTGTCTAGCATGCTAAATAAAAAAAGGAAATGATTAAATGCAATTACATTCACAAATGCATTTATGAACTAAAATGAAAGGTTCTATTGTGAAAAGGCAGGCAAAGTTTAAATCTGAAATGTAATTACTATGCTTAATCCAAGCATACATCATAAAAATGACAGATATTCTTTTGAAACAATTGAAACTCTCTATAGTTCTATGCAACAAAAAAAACAAAAAAACAACAAAACAAAAAAAGCCAAAGGCATTTAATGTTATTTTAGACACAAACAAAATTGCACAAGATGAAAAATAATAAATAACAATACTGTCCAGCATGGTACAATTTTCATAACAGGATTCTTCTTTAGAAATAAAGTTTGCAATACATTCTAGCAGAAAACTCTACTAAGTATGCTTTATTGTACTTTATGACCGTTACCTTGTTCTGAGGACAATCATGAAGCCATTTTAATTGTTAAAAATAAAGAAAGAAAATAGCAGATAAAATTAGCGCATTCTGTTCCATCCACAGTTCTTTGTTAGACCTTTTACTTGCATCATGCCAGGAAAGGGAAAGAGACAAACACAATTAGAGGATGAAATCACTGCAATTAGCTTGCTTTATATGATATGACAGATCAATTGATGCACTATGCGGATTTTTGAGGTTATTTAGAATTGCTTACAGTTTTGAATTTATACTTTTTATCCATATGTACAAAGCTGAACAATTCATATATTACTTACATAAGCAACTATGTTGATGGGTAGAGATGTAGATCCAAAAGGTTTTGCGGGATTTAAAAATTAATAAATTTGATCTAAAAATGTTAAAATAATTTGCAATATACTTATAACAATTCCACTTCAGTCCCCTGATACTGGCCATATGCTTTCCCTACTGCTCCTGTTGTCCTTTCATGCACACTGATGTAATGACCATGATGACGACACCTCAGCTGACTCAAAACGCCACTTACCGGGCATAATGGTAACATTCTATCCATACTAATGTCACCAGCGTGCCCAGTGAATAAATTAGCCAGATATTGAATTAATTGATATCTCTTGCACTATATCTAACACCTCTCCAGCAAGTCAAAAATTACCAGTTCATTTTGTAATATATTGAAAGCATTATGAATTTGTAGAAATATCTTATATCCCTCAAACCAATTTCCTCACCAAGATTCTTGTCATGCTTCGAATCTACATAAGAGGGATAACTCCAATCATCATATCCAAAAGCTATGACTAACTACACTATTGAGGTCACTTAAACACAATAACCAATACTAACTCCAAATTATTCACAAGTCTATATTAGTCTAAATAACAGTTATCTTTAAAGTATAGGCTAAACACAATTGTAAAATCACATAAAAAAGGCTAAAAACAAGAGTGGGGACAACATCTAGATACATACAAAAACATAAATTAATGTACATCACATCAAAGAAATGACCAGGACATTATCTATAAGGCAATTCAACTATCAAAGTCCATGTAAGTGAATAAATGTATATATATATGACCGCAGCACTCCAAATGTTGATGTCAAACAAAGATGTGGTTTATTATTCCATGTTTCAGAAACATGTAAATACTCTGCTAATAAGGTCATTAAAGTTCAGCCAAAGGAGTATAAATGATATACTGACCCAGAATGGACATGTTAGTTGTATGTTTGTCCGTCTATCCACCACCTCACCCTCCAACACGCGTTTCGCTGTATGTTTCTTCTGGGAGTTGTCTTATTATGCTTTACCTCTTCTGCTGTTCTTAATCCTGAATTGCCAGGTCTACAAAATTAGTCCTCTTACCTTGTCTAGCACAGTTTGTCTTAAAGCTATTGCCCACCTCAATTTTGTTATTTAGGCCTCATTCAGATAGGTGTGTTGTACTAGTGTTTAACTGTTCTGATTCTGGATGTAACACACTCACCCACCACAGCTCTACTGAACTTACAGCCCCATAGATACCCTGCCTAACAGGGCATTAGGGGATGGAGAAAAGATGTGATTAGAGTACTGCCAAGGCTAAATTCTCTTTTTCTTCCATCAATTCAGTTCTCAAAGTTTGCTGGCTAATTTTTTTTTACAAAATTGGCCCAACCAACAGAAGAGAAGCAGTCATAGCACTGTTCCCTGGGTTGTTACTTCTTATTGCTAACAAGAATGAAGAAAGGCTAAATAAAACAGTGTCTTGGTGAACATTAGTCATTGTAGGAAGTTAAAACATAGTTCAGTTTAATAAGATCATTTTGCAAACACCACATGTCACACTGAAGATCCTTTTGCAAGGCAAAATGTACTATGTACAAACATACAGATTCGGCAAATGGATGACTGATTTCTAGATTAATCAGTTGGATGTTGAGACATGGGACAGGTAATACTTACCACAGCTAATGCAATATGAAGTAGTCACATGACTGTTGTACGCCGTAACAGCAAATCCTCCCACTGCCTATTAGGGCTGATTTTCATGTGCATATATTGATGATGCCTGATTTTGTCTTAATGTTCTAATGTTATAAGGTATGCAATAATGATCCCTGATAACCAGTTTGCTTATGCAGTACAAATTCCCTTGCTAATTTTCAGCACAAGTAGTAGAGTTGGAAGCAGAAATGCTTGTCATACATCTGCAAGAAAAACCCTTAAATGTGTTCATTGACATTTCATATGTTTTTTCATCCCTTACATTATACCTATATTGTACTTATAGTCAATATAAACTTATGTAAAGTGGGTAGTGTTTCAGGTCTTATTCAGTGCATAGCCTGCCCCCTGGTGCCCTGTATTGGTTTTTGAACTTTACTGTCCTGTCTGGGGATAAATCAACTTGAAACATTAATCTATTTTTATTTATCCTTTGAGAAAAATGGCAAGCTAAACTAGGAGCAGAGTGTGAGCACAGAAGTACGAGGCCCCAGCTAGATGTGATGTGTTTTAGTAAAGCTTTGAACATAACAAGCAAAGGATGGCAAGACAGAGGCCAGTAAAAAAAAGATAGTTTGGTTATGTGTGGATTAACAAGAGTTAAAGCATCTTAAAATAAAAAAATTCTTATGGACGTCTCTTATGGCCCATTTACATGGGCCAATAATCGACCGATCAGCGATCAGCCGACAATTGAAAAAACGCTCGTTGGTCGACTGATCACATAGTTATACAGCCTATAAAATCATCGTTGTCGGCAGCACATATCCCCATATAAACAGGAGATGTGCTGCCGACAAGGATGCAAACTAATGCAGACCGAACGATCTGATTATCAATCATTCATCCCCATACAGTTTGCATTGGCCCACGTAAAAGTGCCTGTAAACAAGCGTTGTGTTAGGGATCTGCCAGGTACTTCATCTAGCTATTCTCCTGGGATTAATCAATCCACACCTGAGGCCAGACCTGTTCGACTGACACCATCTCCCACCAACCAGGGTGGCAGGCTCAGGAGTGGGAGAGCCTATCGCGGCCTGGTCTGTCGGAGTTAGCTCCGCCCCCTGCCCTTTATTACCTGCCCTGTGCTCTCCCTCAGTGCTTGTAATTCTTTTGGATTCCTGGCCCCACTGCTGCTTGCTCCAGCCTGCTTCTGCCGTGCTTCTGCCTTGCTGCAGTTCTGCTTGACCTGCTTTGCTTTGCCCCTGGCTTGCTTCTGTCTCCGTGCCCGCTCGGGTGTACTCACTTCGTCCTGGTCCTGACTGTTCGTTCGCCGCCCCGTTTCCTCGTGGCGTTCCGTGGCTACTGCCCCTTCCCTTGCGTGTCCCCTGTTTGTCTTCCTGTGCACTTAGCCAGCGTAGGGACCGCCGCCCAGTTGTACCTCGTCGCCTAGGGCGAGTCGTTGCAAGTAGGCAGGGACAGGGCGGTGGGTAGATTAGGGCTCACTTTCCCTTCACCTCCTTCCTGCCATTACATAATTACAAGCCCTTACCTAGTCTACCATTTCTCCTACGCTGACGCTATCATGGACCCCCTTGAGACCCTGACCCAGCAGATGCAGGGCCTCTCCCTACAGGTCCAGGCCCTGGCCCAAAGGGTCAATCAGGGTGATGCTGCTTTAGTAGTACCCCTCACCTCACCTCTAGAACCCGACCTCAAGCTACCTGACCGGTTTTCAGGGGACCGTAAGACGTTTCTCTCCTTCCGGGAGAGTTGCAGACTGTATTTCCGCCTAAAGCCCCACTCCTCAGGTTCCGAGAACCAGCGGGTGGGTATCATCATATCCCGACTCCAGGAAGGGCCCCAAGAGTGGGCCTTCTCCTTGGCTCCTGACGCCCCTGAACTTTCCTCTGTTGATCGTTTTTTCTCTGCCCTCGGACTCATTTACGACGAGACTGACAGGACTGCTTTAGCCGAGAGTCAGCTGGTGACCTTACGTCAGGGTAGGAGACCGGTTGAGGAATACTGTTCTGATTTTAGGAAGTGGTGCATAGCTTCTCAGTGGAACGATCCGGCCCTAAGGTGCCAGTTTAGGTTAGGATTATCTGACGCCCTGAAGGATCTGCTGGTTAGCTACCCCTCGCCTGACTCCCTTGACCAGGTTATGGCCCTAGCAGTACGACTTGACCGACGTCTCAGGGAACGTCAGCTAGAACGCTTCAGTGTGCCCCCCTCTGACTTTTCTGCGATCCCCCCCGAGGTCCCGTCTCCTCGCCCCTCCACGGAGGACTCGGAGGTACCTATGCAACTCGGGGCCTCCATGTCCCCTCGACAACGTAGGGAGTTTCGCAGAATGAATGGTCTCTGCTTCTACTGTGGGGACGACAAGCATCTACTGAACACCTGTCCCAGGCGCAAGAATAAGAAGCCGGAAAACTTCCGCGCCTAAGTGATCATCGGGGAGGTCACTTGGGCGCACAGGTATTTCCCGTTAATGTGAAACGCAATAAAATTTTGCTTCCCTTTCAGGTCTCGTTTGCTGGCCGGTCTGCCACGGGCAGTGCTTTCGTGGATTCTGGCTCATCTGCTAATATCATGTCTGTGGAATTTGCTATGTCTCTAAAGATGCCTTGTATTGATTTACCTTATCCTATCCCTGTAGTAGGAATCGACTCAACCCCCCTTGCTAATGGTTATTTTACTCAGCATACTCCTGTTTTTGAACTCCTGGTTGGCTCCATGCATTTGGAGCAGTGCTCTGTACTGGTGATGCAGGGATTATCGTCTGATCTGGTATTAGGTCTTCCCTGGTTGCAGCTGCATAATCCCACGTTTGATTGGAATACTGGGGATCTCACCAAATGGGGTAATGAATGTCTTATGTCATGTCTTTCTGTTAACTCTATTTCTCCCCGGGAGGAGGTAAACACGCTTCCTGAGTTTGTTCAGGACTTCGCCGATGTGTTTTCTAAGGAGGCCTCCGAGGTGTTGCCCCCCCATAGAGATTACGATTGCGCTATCGATTTGGTGCCTGGTGCCAAGCTTCCTAAGGGTAGGATATTTAATCTTTCATGTCCTGAACGTGAAGCGATGAGGGTGTATATCCAAGAATGCCTGGCCAAGGGTTTCATTCGCCCCTCGACTTCTCCTGTAGGTGCTGGCTTCTTCTTCGTGGGGAAGAAGGATGGTGGTCTTAGGCCGTGCATTGATTATCGTAACCTGAATAAGGTCACCGTAAGGAACCAGTACCCACTTCCTTTGATTCCGGATCTTTTTAATCAGGTTCAGGGAGCCCAATGGTTTTCTAAGTTCGATCTACGGGGGGCATATAACCTTATCCGCATCAAAGAGGGGGATGAGTGGAAAACTGCGTTCAACACACCCGAGGGTCATTTCGAATACCTGGTCATGCCCTTTGGGTTGTGTAATGCCCCTGCTGTCTTCCAGAATTTTATTAATGAAATCCTGAGAGAGTACCTGGGTAATTTTCTTGTTGTGTACCTTGATGACATACTGGTGTTTTCCAAGGACTGGTCCTCCCACGTGGAGCATGTCAGGAAGGTGCTCCAGGTCCTTCGGGAGAATAATCTGTTTGCTAAGACTGAAAAATGTGTCTTTGGGGTACAGGAGATACCATTTTTAGGGCAAATCCTCACTCCTCATGAATTCCGCATGGACCCTGCCAAGGTTCAAGCTGTGGCGGAATGGGTCCAACCTGCCTCCCTTAAGGCGTTACAGTGTTTTTTAGGGTTCGCCAACTATTACAGGAGATTTATTGCCAACTTCTCGGTCGTCGCTAAGCCTCTTACGGACCTTACCCGCAAGGGTGCCGATGTCCTCCATTGGTCCCCTGAGGCCGTCCAGGCCTTTGAGACTCTCAAGAAGTGCTTTATCTCGGCCCCCGTGCTGATTCAGCCCAACCAAGAGGAGCCATTTATTGTGGAGGTTGACGCTTCCGAGGTGGGAGTGGGGGCCGTCTTGTCCCAGGGTACCAGCTCCCTCACCCATCTCCGCCCCTGTGCTTACTTCTCTAGGAAGTTTTCGCCCACGGAGAGTAACTATGATATTGGCAACCGCGAACTTCTAGCCATTAAATGGGCTTTTGAGGAGTGGCGGCACTTCCTGGAGGGGGCCAGACACCAGGTAACGGTCCTTACGGATCACAAGAATCTGGTTTTCCTAGAATCGGCCCGGAGGCTTAATCCTAGACAAGCTCGGTGGGCACTATTCTTTACCAGATTTAATTTCTTGGTTACCTATAGGGCTGGGTCCAAGAATATTAAGGCTGACGCTCTGTCACGTAGTTTCATGGCCAATCCTCCTTCCGAGAAGGATCCTGCTTGTATTTTACCCCCTGGTATAATCGTCTCTGCCACGGATTCTGATTTAGCTTCTGATATCGCGGCTGATCAGGGTGCAGCTCCCGGGAACGTCCCTGGGGACAAACTGTTTGTTCCCCTGCAATACCGGCTGAGGGTACTCAGGGAAAACCATGACTCCGCTCTATCTGGTCATCCTGGCATCTTGGGCACCAAACACCTCATTACCAGAAACTATTGGTGGCCTGGGTTGCCTAAAGATGTTAGGGCTTACGTCGCCGCTTGTGAGGTTTGCGCTAGGTCCAAAACCCCTAGGTCCCGACCTGCGGGCCTACTACGTTCCTTGCCCATTCCCCAGAGACCTTGGACCCATATCTCCATGGATTTTATCACCGATTTGCCTCCATCTCAGGGCAAGTCGGTGGTGTGGGTGGTAGTCGACCGCTTCAGCAAGATGTGCCACTTTGTGCCCCTTAAGAAGCTACCTAACGCCAAGACGTTAGCTTCTTTGTTTGTGAAACACATCCTGCGTCTCCATGGGGCCCCAGTCAATATCGTTTCTGACAGAGGGGTACAATTTGTTTCCTTATTTTGGAGAGCTTTTTGTAAAAAGTTGGAGATTGATCTGTCCTTCTCCTCCGCCTTCCATCCCGAAACTAATGGCCAAACGGAAAGGACCAACCAATCCCTGGAACAATATTTAAGGTGTTTCATCTCTGACTGTCAATTCGATTGGGTCTCATTCCTTCCCCTTGCTGAATTTTCCCTGAATAACTGGGTCAGTAACTCGTCAGGGGTCTCCCCGTTTTTCTGTAATTTCGGGTTTAACCCAAGGTTCTCCTCCGTCTCCCCTGGTTGTTCCAATAATCCTGAGGTAGAGGAGGTTCATCGGGAACTGTGCACTGTCTGGGCCCAGGTTCAGAAGAACCTAGAGGCGTCCCAGAGCGCACAAAAGATTCAGGCGGATAGTAGACGTTCTGCTAACCCCCGGTTTGTCGTCTGGGATTTGGTCTGGTTGTCGTCCAGGAACTTGCGCCTTAAGGTCCCGTCCAGGAAGTTTGCTCCCCGATTTATTGGACCTTATAAGATCATTGAAGTCCTCAACCCTGTATCCTTCCGTCTGGAGCTCCCCCCATCCTTTCGCATACATGACGTCTTCCATGCCTCCCTCCTTAAACGCTGCTCCCCGTCCTGGTCCCCCTCGAGGAAACCTCCTGTTCCCGTTCTCACCCCTGAGGGGGTGGAATTCGAGGTGGCCAAGATTATGGACAGTAGGATGGTCCAGGGCTCCCTCCAGTACCTGGTCCATTGGAGAGGATACGGGCCGGAGGAGAGGACTTGGGTACCTGCCCGTGATGTTCACGCTGGGGTATTGATCAGGAGGTTCCACCTCCTCTTCCCCACTAAACCGGGTCCCCTTAGTAAGGGTCCGGTGGCCCCTCATAAAAGGGGGAGTACTGTTAGGGATCTGCCAGGTACTTCATCTAGCTATTCTCCTGGGATTAATCAATCCACACCTGAGGCCAGACCTGTTCGACTGACACCATCTCCCACCAACCAGGGTGGCAGGCTCAGGAGTGGGAGAGCCTATCGCGGCCTGGTCTGTCGGAGTTAGCTCCGCCCCCTGCCCTTTATTACCTGCCCTGTGCTCTCCCTCAGTGCTTGTAATTCTTTTGGATTCCTGGCCCCACTGCTGCTTGCTCCAGCCTGCTTCTGCCGTGCTTCTGCCTTGCTGCAGTTCTGCTTGACCTGCTTTGCTTTGCCCCTGGCTTGCTTCTGTCTCCGTGCCCGCTCGGGTGTACTCACTTCGTCCTGGTCCTGACTGTTCGTTCGCCGCCCCGTTTCCTCGTGGCGTTCCGTGGCTACTGCCCCTTCCCTTGCGTGTCCCCTGTTTGTCTTCCTGTGCACTTAGCCAGCGTAGGGACCGCCGCCCAGTTGTAACTCGTCGCCTAGGGCGAGTCGTTGCAAGTAGGCAGGGACAGGGCGGTGGGTAGATTAGGGCTCACTTTCCCTTCACCTCCTTCCTGCCATTACACGTTGTTTGAATTGTTATATCGTCAAACGTCTCTCGTTATGGGCTGAAATCTGCCTGTGTAAACTAAGTTTAAGTGACATCCCTCCGTGAAATACAAATCTATTTTAGTAGGGTATGAATACAATGACTTCAGCATGACAGATTTTCTGTACATAACATCTCTGAGGTCTGTTAGGTATTTTATCCACATTTTTCTTGTTTTGCATGAAAAGATAGAAAATAGGTGATTTAATAAAAATAAAAAAATCTTTCTATTATATGCACATTTTTTAATTTCATAGTTTAAGAAAGTAAACAGTTTCTCATGTATGTAAAAAATATTGGAAGCAGAAGGATAGTGTAAAAAAAGGTAACGTGTGAATGGAATGAAAATGTAAATAGCCCTCCACCTGTAATCAGGTATTGACTAAAGTATCTTAGAATCTCAGCTACAGTAGTTCACGTACTTAAAGGAAATTCAGACCAAATTCTTATATTCTTATAGAATCTATCTGTAGTTGCAGATTATTTGAAATCATACAGTCATTTTTGACATGATTAAAATAGCCAACATGAATCTTAATCCCGACATATTTAAAAAAAAAAAAATTATATAAGCAATTCTATTAAGAGGAGTTTTTTTTTTTAAGGAGGAAACAAAAATAAATGATTTAATACAAAAGCTAAGATGAAGGTTCATCGGTAGCTAGGGGTAAGTATAATGTAATGCAACACTGAAAGAAATATCAAACCATCACGAAAGTGAATTCTTTGAGGATTAAATTGGCCATCAACTTCAAAGTCTTTCTGAATTAGAGTCAGACAATGAAAATAACATCAATAAATAATTGAATTCACTGCTTCATTATTTGTAAAAGAAAAAAAAAGAACTAAGCAAAATAAGCATATGGATTTCTGCAAATAGGCATTTATATTTGTATTTTAATTCTGCGCTGAAAGATTTTTTATGGAGTTCAATGTATCATAAAACAAAATATCAGGACTTTGCTTTGAAAATAAAACATTGCTTGTTAAAATTAATTTTAAATAACTGATGGGTCAGTATTTACAAATCACAAGGATTCAGTGCACAGCGATCTGATAATAATTTGAGATACAGTATTGAGTTACTACAACAACAACTTTGCATATGCATTCCTGGGACCCTCTCTACTAGCCAAAGCAGAGAGACACTATCGAAGATAAACTCCCTCTCTGTCAGACCCAACCCTTTCACAGACGGGTGGAACACAGCCAGTTCTCCCAAACCATCTGTTTAAATAGCAGCTATTGGTGTTAAATGGTGTGAAGAAGCCCTTCTTGGCACCCTGCGCCACCATTCAGTGCCTTCTCTGGGATGCAGGTGGGGTAATGATGTCATTTAGACACCTGCGTCATTTCACAGGAGCCTGGCAAGACATGGTCAAGCCTTGCCTGCAAGGCTGGATGGCGGTGTGGGAATGGGGGCAGATGATTATTCTTTACTGGGGAGGTACTTATATTTAAGGGCATCAGTGTGTGGCACTATATACAGGGGGCACTGTGTGTGTCATTACTCGGTTTATGGGGGCCCTATATGTGCTATTATTATATTCATGGGCACTGTGTTGAGAATTATTTTGTTCAGTATATGGCACTGCTATATTCAAAGGGCACAATATGTGGCATTATATTAAGGGAACACTATATATTATATTCAGAGTCATAGTGTGTAGCTGTCTTGTTTTACAGTACAATGTAGGGATGTTTAGGGAGAAAAGAAAAAAGCGTAGCATCAATGAAAGTGTAAAATTCATGTGCCTTTTTTCACACATCCAACATTTAACCCCTTCCCGCTGTGGCCACTTTTGACCTTCCTGACAGAGCCTCATTTTTCAAATCTGACATGTTACATTTTATGTGGTAATAACTCCGGAATACTTTTACCTATCCAAGCGATTCTGAGATTGTTTTCTCGTGACACATTGTACTTTATGTTACTGGCAAAATTTGCCCGATACATTCAGTATTTAATTGTGAAAAACACCAAAATGTAGCGAAAAATTCCAAACATTAGCATTTTTTCAATTTAAATGTATCTGCTTGTAAGGCAGTCAGTTATACCACACAAAATTGTTGTTAATTAACATCCCCCATATGTCTACTTTAGTTTGGCATCATTTTTTGAACATCCTTTTATTTTTCTAGGATGTTACAAGGCTTAGAACTTTAGCAGCAATTTCTCACATTTTCAAGAAAATGTCAAAATGCTATTTTTACAGGGGGCAGTTCAGTTGTGAAGTGGCTTTGAGGTCCTTAGATATTAGAAACCCCAAATAAGTCACCCCATTTTAAAAACTGCACCCCTCAAAGTATTCAAAACAGCATTTAGAAAGTTTCTTAACCCTTTAGACATTGCACAGGAATTAAGGCAAAATAGAGGTGAAATTTACAAAGTTCATTATTTTTTTCCAGAAATTCATTTTTAATCCATTTTTTTTTGTACCACAGAAGTTTTTACCAGAGAAACGCAACTCAATATTTATTGCCCGGGTTCTGCAGTTTTGGGAAATATCCCACATGTGGCTCTAGTGTGCTACTGGACTGAGACACCATGTCAGCTTTGAAGAGGTCTTGTGGAACTAAAACAGTGGAAACACCCCAAAAGTGGGAAACTACACCCCTTGAGGAATTTATTTAGGGGTGTAGTAAGCATTTTGACGCACCAGTTTTTTTGCAAAAACTTTTGGAACTAGGCCATGAAAATGAAAATCGACTTTTTTTTCAAACTAAATGTAGGTTTAGCTAATTTGTTTTCCATTTCCAAAAGAACTAAAGTAGAAAAAGCAGCACAACATTTGTAGAGAAATTTCTCCCGAGTAAAACAATATCCCACATGTGGTAATAAACGGCTGTTTGGACACACGGCAGGGCTTAGAAGGGAATGAGCGCCATTTGGCTCTTGGAGCTCAAAATTAGCAGGAATGGTTTGCGGAGGACATGTCACATTTGCAAAGCCCCTGAGGGGACAAAACAGTGGAAACCCCCAACAAGTGACCCCATTTTGGAAACTATACCCCTTGAGGAAATTATCTAGGAGTATAGTGAGCATTTTGACGCCACAGTTTTTTGCAGAAATTTTTGGAAGTAGGCCGTGAAAATGAAAATCTAAATTTTTTCAAATAAAATTTAGGTTTAGCTATTTTGTTTTTCATTTCCACAAGGACTGAAGGAGAAAAAGCACTGCAACATTTGTAAAGCAATTTGTAAAGGAGCACCATTTGGATTTTGGAATGGTTTCTGGGAGCCATGTCACATTTGCTGAGCCCCTGTAGTACTAGTACAGTGGAAAGACTCCAAAAGTGATTCCATTTGGGAAACTGCACCCCCTAAGGAATCATCTAGGGCTATAGTAAAAATTTTGATCACAAAGGTTTTTTGCTGAATTAATTAGAATTAAGCCATGAAAATGAAAAATATATATTTTTTTCCAACAAGATGTAGGTTTAGATCAACATTTTTCATTTTTACAAGGAATAGAGAAGAAAAAGCACGCCAACATTTGTAAATAAATTTTTCCAGAGTACGGTAACACCCCATATGTGGTTATAATCAGCTGTTTACATATATGGGAGTATTCAGAAGAAAAGGAGCAGTATTTATCTTTTGGAGCGTAGATTTTGCTGGAATGGTTTGCGGACGCCATGTTGCATTTGCAAAACCACTGATGTACCAAACAAAAGTGACCCCGTTTTAGAAACTACACCCCTAAAGGAATTTATCAAGGGGTGTAGTGAGAATTTAGACTCCACAGGTGTTTTTCAGAAGTGAATACGCAGTGGATGGTGGAAAGTGAAAATTGCAATTTTTCCACTGATCTGCCTATTCACCGCACAATATGTTGTGCCCCTAGAGAATCTTACCCCATAAATTGTTAAGCGGGTTCTCCCGGGTATGATAATGCCTTACTTGTGGCCATAAATTGCTGTTTGGGCACACTGTAGGGCTGAGAAGGGAAAGACCGCGGTTTTGAGCATGGATTTTGCTTGGTAGTAGTTCTGTTTGGGGTTTTGCTGGTATTTCAGTGTATAATGGGGTGGCATATGTAATCTGTGCGGAGTACATCAGGCCATAATAAGAGGGTATAATAATTGGGTAAATAATACAATTATCCATAGATGTGTGTTACGATGTGAAGCGATCCGTTATGCGCAGGCCGGTGTCACACTGATAAACGGTTCTCTTTCTTATCCCCCTTTTGTAACGCTCTGCACCTTTTGGGGACATTTTCTCCTTCGTAGTTTGGGAAATATTGCTGGGAAAGTTTTGCGCTGGTATAATACGGGCACCCTCGCTTCCAGCGGATGTGCTATGTCCCTTCCCTTTCCTAGTTCCTAAGTACTAGGGCCCTGAAACTGAAGGAATGTTCCTCTTCGGCCTGCGCATTGAGATGTTTTTTCATCACCGCATTACTAGTGCCGTAACTTTTTTATTTTTCAGTTGATTAGGCCGTGTGCGGGCTTGTTTTTTGCGAGACGGGCTGTAGATTTTATTGGTACCATTTTAGAACACACACGACTTTTTGATCACTTTTTATTTCATTTTTTGGTAAAGGAAATTAGCAAAAACATTTCTGGAATAGTTTTTTATTGTTTTTTTTTTCCGGCATCAACAGTGCAACCTAAATTACATGTTAGCTTTATTTTGCTGGTCGATACTATTACGGCGACACCAAAAATATATATTGTTTTTTTTATTGTATTGCAGCTTTTGCACAATAAAATCACTTTTTTTTATAAAATAATTTGTTTTCTGTGTCGCCATATTCTAAGACCCATAACTTTTATATTTGTGCGTGCACAAAGCGGTGTCAGGGATTATTTTTTGCGGGACGGATTGTCGTTTTTATTAGTACTATTTTGGAGTAAATGTGACTTTTTGATCACTTTTTATAGCACTTTTTGGAAGGAGATGTGACCTAAAAACAAAGATTCTGGCGTTGTTTTTCATGTTTTTTTTTTACGCCGTTCACCGTGCGGGATAAATGACATAATAGTTTTGTAGATTGGGCCTTTACGGACGCGGCGATACCAATTATGTATAGTTTTTTTTAATTTTTACGGTTTTTCTCATAATAAAAGACTTACTATGGGAAAAAAGTCAGTTTAGCTTTTATTTAATTTGAAACGACATTGTTATTGTTTTACGACATTTTTATTAACTTTTTTTACTTTTTTGACTTGTCACACTAGGGCACTTGAGGGCCTGATGCCCTCATCGCTACTCTAATACACTGCACTACATACGTAGTGCAGTCTATTAGCGCTGTCAGTTATTCACTGACAGCAAGCCTATGAGGACACGCCGCAGGCTCCCGTACAAGGCAGACTCGGACACCATTATCTGGCCTCTGATTGCCACAGCAACACAGCGATTGCGTCGCTGGGTTGCCGGTCGGGTTAAAACCAAGCAATATTGAGCGCAGCATCTGAGGGTTTAATCAGCCGGATCGGAGAATAGCTCCGGTCCTGGCAGTTACATGAGGTTGCCAGCTGTATAATACAGCTGTCACCCCACGGTGATGGTGCCGGCTCTGCTTCTGAGCCTGCACCATCACTGCGACGTAACTGTACTGCGGTTTGCGGGAACACCTTCCCGGCAGCGCCGTATATATACGGCGGATGTCGGGAAGGGGTTAAAGTGCAGCATTTTGTGAAGGATCGAGGCCAGGAGAAGATATCATGATGGTTTGGGCTGGATGGAGATTAAAATAAAGGAGAACTACTAATATCAGAGAAGTCACCTGTAAGTCATTGAATGTCATTGTTTATTATACCTTGTTGTTGGAAACAACTCCCAGCATACCATTATGATAGTTCAAGCCATACTGGGATCTAGTTCTTAAAGTACAAACTTACATGACAGGGGTTAACCTGCCTTTGCAATGGATCTCTGGACTGAGCTTATTTCTGGTGCTGTATATATACCCTGAGCTTGGTTTTAGTGCTTTATTTATGTACTGCGTTTTGTTCTGGTGCCATATATATGTACTGAGCTTAGTTCTGATGCTGTATTTATGTACTGAGTTTTGTTCTGGTGCCGTATATATGTACTGAGCTTGGTTCTAGTGCTGTATGTATGTATTAAGCTTAGTTCTGGTACAGTATACATGTACTGAGTTTTGTTCTGGTGCTCTATATATGTACTGAGCTTTGTTCTGGTGCTGTATCTATGTACTGAGCTTGGTTGTGGTGCTGTATTTAGGTATTGAGCTTTGTTCTAGTACTGTATATATGTACTGAGCTTGGTTCTGGTGCTGTATTTATGCATTGAGCTTGGTTCTTGTGTAGTATATATGTACTGAGCTTAGTTCTGGTTTTGCATTCATGTACTGAACTTGGTTCTGGTACTGTATTTATGTTCAGAGCGTGGTTCTGGTATTGTATATATGTAATGAGCTGAGTTCTGGTGCTGTATATATTTACTCAGATTGGTTCTGGTGTTGTATTCGTACTGAGCTTGATTCTGATATTGTATTTATGTACTTAGCTTAGTTCTTGTGTTGTATATATACAATGAGCTTAGTTCTGGTGCTGTATTTAAGTAATTAGCTTTGTTCTGGTGCTGTATTTATGTTATGAACATGATTCTGGTGCTGTATTTATCTACTGAGCTTGGTTCTGATGCTGTATATAGTACTGAGCTTTGTTCTGGTGTTGTATATATGTTCTGAGCTTGGTTCTGGTGCTGTATATAAGGAACAAATGAAATATAGGAGCTGCACTGTAGCATGTAGTGGGTGCTATCCTCAGATAAATCTTGACAAAAAAACCTCAAAACGAAATTAGATCCCAATCCAAAAGAAGAGGCAGCACTCCGATGGTATAGAAAAATACAAAATGTATTCACCCAACATACAGGCAATGTTTCACCTTCCCATTGAAGGCATTTTCAAGCAATGAATATGTGTGCTCAAAGCAATTATATAGTGTGCAAAAAATGCAAATCGCCAATGTAAGATAATCAAACATGATTAATAATAAAGTGCAATGTACAATGTAATAATACAGAATAGAAGTATTGTAATTAATACAAGACATGTGAAAAATATGTGAATCAATAGTTAAATATCAGATATAAACATAAAGTACATGAATATGCAATAAAGTGTCAATTATAGTGATAAGAGTTACAGTTGGCACTCACCCTTAACCCCTTAGTGACCAGCCCATTTTAGGCCCTAATGACCAAGCTATTTTATTTGTTTTTCTATAGTCGCATTCAAAGAGCTATAGCTTTTTTATTTTTTTGTCTACATAGCTGTATGAGGACTTGTTTTTTGCGGGATTAGTTGTGCTTTTTAATGGCACCATTTTTGGGTACATATAATTTTTATATTAACTTTTATTAACCTTTTTGGGGGGATTATAAAAAAAAACTGAAATTCCGCCATTGCTCTATGCGTTTTTAAATTGACGCCGTTCACTATGCGACGTAAATAACATGTTACCTTTATTCTATGGGTCGGTACGATTACGGCGATACCACATATGTAGAGTTTTTTTTATGTTTTACGACTTTTGCACAATAAAAACACTTTTGAACTAAAATTATTTGTTTTTGCACCGTCGCTTTTCCATCAATGTAGTGATTTTTAGGGCTTGTTTTCTGCGGGACAAGACGTAGTTTTGAATGGTACTGTTTTGGGGTGCATGGGACTTATTGATTCATTTTTATTATGACTTTTTTCGGGGGCAATGGAAAAAAAATGCAATTTCGCCATGGTTTTTTGCGTTTTTTTTTTACGGTGTTCACTTTGCGGTTTAAATTACCTATTAACTTTATTAATGGAGTCATTACGGTCGCGGCGATACCACATATGTGTACTTTTTTTTTACACTTTTACTAAATAAAACCACTTTTTATGGAAAAAAATGGTTTTATTTATTTTTTTACTGTACTTTTTATTAATAATATTTATTTCACTTTGATGACTTATTTTATTAGTCCCACTAGGGGACTTTACTGTGCGATATTCCGATCGCACAGTATACCAGAGCATTATTGCCTGTCAGTGTAAATCTGACAGGCAATCTGTTAGGACGTGCCTCCGGCGCGTCCTAACAGGAATATGTCCAGGGCAGACCTGGGGGCTTTTATCAAGCCCCAGGCTGCCATGACACCCCATCGGAGACCCGCGATTTCATTCGCGGGCCGCCGATGGGTGACAGAGGGAGCGCACTCCCTCTGTAAACAAAGTTAAATGCCGCGGTCGCTATTGACGGATTTAACGGGCTAAACGTTTACTTCGATCGCGGGCGTTGGAGCAGGAGCTCAGCTGTCATCAGACAGCAGAGCCCCGGCTCCTGCCTGCACGGGAGACCCGTGCAGGACTTAGACTAGGCTGACGTGAAAAGGCGTCAGCCTAGCCTAAAGCCCATTAGTGAATCACGTGAAAAGGCGTATTGGTGGTCACTAAGGGGTTAATCGTCACGAACAACATACCTGTTCTAGCTAGGGAAATTAAGGTAATGTATTATTAACGTCATGACGCTCCGTTGTTCTCATATAAGAGACCAAGTAATTTGAGAGACAAACTAGTCAAGTCTGAGATACGGACCTCTAAACATGTGGGTCAAGATACACAATCTGGTAGGAGGGGTAGCTATCCATGTATGTCTTGTGACAATTGTCCCCTTATGCTGAAGGGTAATGTTTTTACACACCCTGTGACATCAGAAAAATTAGATATCAGATTTACGTTGACATGTAGACATGATTATGTTATTTATGTCCTTTTATGTCCTTGTCATTTACTTTATGTTGGCGAGACAACTACCGAATGCCATTCACGACATAATAATCATAAATCAAGTTTACGTACCGGCAAAAGTGAGTTACCTGTTGCTAGATACTTTATGGAGGCGGGACATCCTGTTGATAGCCTTAGGTTTATGATTATTGACCATGTTCCACCATTGAAACAGGGGGGCAATAGAGAACTTCTACTAAAAAAACGGGAAGTAAGATGGATTTATTGCCTGAACACATTGGCTCCATATGGTTTAAATGTAGATTATCCACTTAGTGTGTTTAGGAAGTAAAATTTACATACTTTGGGATCTTATGTAACTTCTCGGTAAGACTTCAATGAGGGTCACTTGCCCAACCCCTCTGGGCCTATGCCAAGTCGATATCTGTCATCTATAGGCAGTATGTGATATATTTTTAATGTATATCTATTTTATTGTTACATTGAGCCAAATTGGGTATTCTTTACTATATTCACTTTTATTCTTATTTTTTCACAGAATATTGTTGGAAGTTGGCTGAGCACTCACTGGTCGAGAATGAACATGACTGATTTGAGAAATGTTACATCAAAACTGTTCTTTGTGCCATGACGAAAACTAATATTGTGTCTATGCCTGATCTCATATCAATTATCGAAGTTACACCTAAGTTTTTATTGAACATCTTCGTGTATTTTTCCCCTGTACTAAGAAAGACAATCTGATATGGCAGGTACTTATATTGGTCACAGGAATCCGTTGTGATCCTAATGTATCCTTGGGGTAGGTGATACATGCATCCCGAGTTTTATATTGGTGATCCTCTGTTGGATTGTGCTCCTGTATACAGGGACATGTTCCTTCTGAGTGTGGGTTGTTCCGAGAACCATAAACATAGTGCCTTTCTATATGGGTATTCCCTGCTGGAAATGACTGTCCGGGTACTGGGACTTTGTTTCATGTAACAAGTCCAGGGGATTTGGTAATAAATGTAGTAACAATGTGTTGATAATCATGGTAAACAAGTAGTTTGATTACTGTAAATACTACAACACAGGAGATGTACAGTAAGAGGAATACATTTACCTATTCTAAGATGGCGACCATGGTCTCCTTTCAATCAATACGCATGCCCGCGTGACGCGCTGTGTCAGGTGACCTTCTTCTTACAACTCTTTCAAATCTAACGTAAGATTGGCTGTTAGTGATAACTGGATGATCCGATGTGAGCATGCCCTATGGGTTTTTCACAACGCTGAGATTTCGGCGCGTTATGACGGTAATAATACATTACCTTCATTTCCCTTGCTAGAACAGGTATGTTGTTCGTGAGTGCCAGCTATAACTCTTATCACTATAATTGACACTTTATTGCATATATTGCATGTATTTTATGCGATTACTGTTAAATATGTGATATCTGATATTTAATTGATTCACATATTTTTCACATGTCTTGTATTAATTACAATACTTCTATTCTGTATTATTACATTGTACTTTGCACTTTATTATTAATCATGTTTGATTATCTTACATTGCCGATTTGCATTTTTTGCACACTATATAATTGCTTTGAGCACACATATTCATTGCTTGAAAATGCCTTCAATGGGAAGGTGAAACACTGCCTGCATGTTGAGTGAATACATTTTGTATGGTGCTGTATACAGTGAAGGAAAAAAGTATTTGATCCCTTGCTGATTTTGTAAGTTTGCCCACTGTCAAAGACATGAAGAGTCTAGAATTTTTAGGCTAGGTTAATTTTACTTGTGAGACATAGATTATATTTTTTTAAAAAAACAGAAAATCACATAGTCAAAATTATATATATTTATTTGCATTGTGCACAGAGAAATAAGTATTTGATCCCTTTGGCAAACAAGACTTAATACTTGGTGGCAAACCCCTTGTTGGCAAGCACAGCAGTCAGACGTTTTTTGTAGTTCATGATGAGGTTTGCCTACATGTTAGATGGAATTTTGGCCCACTCCTCTTTGCAGATCATCTGTAAATCATTAAGATTTCGAGGCTGTCGCTTGGCAACTCGGATCTTCAGCTCCCTCCATAAGTTTTAGATGGGATTAAGGTCTGGAGACTGGCTAGGCCACTCCATGACCTTAATGTGCTACTTTTTGAGCCACTCCTTTGTTGCCTTGGCTGTATGTTTCGGGTCATTGTCGTGCTGGAAGACCCAGCCACGAGCCATTTTTAATGTCCTGGTGGAGGGAAGGAGGTTGTCACTCAGGATTTGACGGTACATGGCTCCATCCATTCTCCCATTGATGCGGTGAAGTAGTCCTGTGCCCTTAGCAGAGAAACACCCCCAAAACATAATGTTTCAACCTCCATGCTTGACAGTGGGGACGGTGTTCTTTGGGTCATAGGCAGCATTTCTCCTCCTCCAAACACGGCGAGTTGAGTTAATGCCAAAGAGCTCAATTTTAGTCTCATCTTACCACAGCACCTTCTCCCAATCACTCTCAGAATCATCCAGATGTTCATTTGCAAACTTCAGATGGGCCTGTACATGTGCCTTCTTAAGCAGGGGGACCTTGCGGGCACTGCAGGATTTTAATCCATTACGGCGTAATGTGTTACCATTGGTTTTCTTGGTGACTGTGGTCCCAGCTGCCTTGAGATCATTAACAAGTTCCCCCCGTGTAGTTTTCGGCTGAGCTCTCACCTTCCTCAGGATCAAGGATACCCCACGAGGTGAGATTTTGCATGGAGCCCCAGATCGATGTCGATTGACAGTCATTTTGTATGTCTTCCATTTTCTTACTATTGCACCAACAGTTGTCTCCTTCTCACCCAGCGTATTACTTATAGTTTTGTAGCCCATTCCAGCCTTGTGCAGGTTTATGATCTTCTCCCTGACATCCTTAAAAAGCTCTTTGGTCTTGCCCATGTTGTAGAGGTTAGAGTCAGACTGATTAATTGAGTCTGTGGACAGGAGTCTTTTATACTGGTGACCATGTAAGACAGCTGTCTTTAATGTAGGCACCAAGTTGATTTGGAGCGTGTAACTGGTCTGGAGGAGGCTGAACTCTTAATGGTTGGTAGGGGATCAAATACTTATTTCTCTGTGCACAATGCAAATAAATATATATAATTTTGAATATGTGATTTTCTTTTATTTTTTTTTTATATATAATCTATCTCTCACTGGTAAAATTAACCTAGCCTAAAAATTCTAGACTGTTCATGACTTTGACAGTGGACAAACTTACAAAATCAGCAAGGGATCAAATACTTATTTCCTTCACTGTATATGTACTGAGCTTGGTTTTGGTGCTGTATATATATGTACTGGACTTAGTTCTGGTATTGTATTTGTGTACTGAACTTGGTGCTGGTACTGTGTTTATGTACAGAGGTTGGTTCTGGTATTGTATTTGTACTGAGCTTGATTCTGATATTGTATTTATGTACTTAGCTTAGTTCTGGTATTGTATATGTACTGAGCTTGATTCTGGTGCTGTATTCATGTTATAGTTACATAGTTAGTATGGTTGAAAAAGACACCTGTCCATCAAGTTCAACCAAGGGATGGGAAAAGGGAAGGTAAAAATTTCTACACATAGGAGCTAATAATTTTTTGTTCTAGGAAATTATCTAAGCCTTCTTTAAAGCCATCTACTGTCCCTGCTGTGACCAGCTCCTGTGGTAGGCTATTCCATAGATTCACAGTTCTCACAGTAAAGAGGGTTTGTCGCCTCTGCAGGTTGAATCTTTTTTTCACCAGACGGAGGGAGTGTCCCCTTGTTTTTTGAGGGGGTTTTACATGGAACAGGATTTTACCATATTTTTTGTATGTGCTATTAATATATTTATAGAAATGAATCATGTCCCCCCTTAGTCGTGTTTTTTCAAGGCTAAATAGGTTTAATAATTTTCATCTTTCCTCATAACTTAGATTCTCCATGCCCCTTATTAGTTTAGTTGCAGTTCTTTGTATTTTTTCCAACTACAGGGCATCCTTTCTATGAACTGAAGCCCAGAACTAAGCTGCATTTTCTAGAGGAGGCCTCACTAATGCTTTGTAAAGTGGTAATATTACATCCTTGTCCTGCGAGTCCATGCCTCTTTTAATACACAACAATATCTTGCTGGCCTTTGAAGCAGCTGATTGACATTGCATGCTGTTATTTAGTTTATGATTTACAAGTACACCCAGATCCTTCGCAACAAGTGAGTCTCCAAGTGTAGCTCCCCCTAGGACATATGATGCATAACTTCACCTTTATCTACATTAAACTTCAATTGCCAACTGGATGCCCAAACACTGTTTGTTTAAATACGCTTGCAATTCACTAACATTTTTCATAGACTGAACTATATTACATACTTGGTGTCATCTGCAAAAATAGAAATAGTGATATTAATCCCATCCTCTATATCATTAATAAATAAGTTGAATAATAGTGGTCCCAGCACTGAACCCTGGGGAACACCACTTATAACCGGGGACCATTCAGAGTAGAAATCATTGACCACAACTGTAAAGGATCTGCCAGGCACAGCTTCGGGGTTAACTCCCATAGGTAATCAGTCTACACCTGAATCTACGTCTCTGAGACTGACTCCATCTTCCACCACTCAGGATGGCAGGCTTAGGAGTGGGAGAGCCTATCGCAGCCTGGCCAGACGGAGCTAGCTCCCGCCCTCTGTCTATTTATACCTGCCTTTCCTGTTCCTCCTTGCTTGTGATTCTTTCTGTGTGGTTTCCTGGCCCAGCTACAGCTCCTAACTATTTGATCCTGCTCCATACTGACCCTGGCTTACTGACTACTCTTCTGCTCTGGGTTTGGTACCTCGTGCTCTCCTGGTTTGACTTGGCTCGTTCACCACTCTGTTGCTCACGGTGTTGCCGTGGGCAACTGCCCCTTTCCCTATGCTTTGTATTCCCTTGTATGTTTGTCTCGTGCACTTACTGAGCGTAGGGACCGCTGCCCAGTTGTACCCCGTCGCCTAGGGCGGGTCGTTGCAAGTAGGCAGGGACAGAGTGGCGGGTAGATTAGGGCTCACTTGTTCGTTTCCCTACCCCCGTCGTTACATAATCACAAGCCCATACCTAGCCTACCCTGGTCCCTGACACCACTATGGACCCCCTTGAGACCCTGGCTCAGCAAATGCAGGGTCTCTCCATACAGGTCCAGGCCCTGGCTCAGAGGGTCAACCAGCCTGATGCTACCTTGGTAGTTCCCCTCACCTCACCTCCTGAACCCCACCTCAAGTTGCCCGACCGGTTCTCAGGGGACCGGAGGGCTTTTCTCTCCTTTCGGGAGAGTTGTAGGCTTTACTTTCGCTTAAAGCCTCAGTCCTCAGGTTCTGAGAACCAGCGGGTGGGTATAATTATGTCCCGGCTCCAGGAAGGGCCCCAAGTGTGGGCCTTCTCCTTGGCTCCTGACGCCCCTGAACTTTCCTCCGTTGATCGTTTCTTTTCTGCTCTCTGACTCATTTATGACGAAACTGACAGGACTGCCTTTGCCGAGAGTCAGCTGGTGACCTTACGTCAGGGTAAGAGACCTGTTGAGGAGTATTGTTCTGACTTTAGGAAGTGGTGCGTAGCTTCTCGGTGGAATGACCCTGCCTTAAGGTGCCAGTTTAGGTTGGGTCTGTCGAATGCCCTGAAAGACCTGCTAGTTAGCTATCCCTCTTCTGACTCCCTAGACCAGGTTATGGCTTTAGCGGTACGACTTGACCGACGTCTCAGGGAACGACAACGTGAACGTTTATGTGTTTTCTCCTCCGACTCCCCCATGATGCCTCCCGAGGTTCCGTTGCTTCGTTCCTCCCCAGAAGACTCAGAGGTACCTATGCAACTCGGGGCCTTCGTGTCCCCCCAACAACGTAGAGATTTCCGCAGGAAGAATGGTCTCTGCTGCTACTGTGGGGATGACAAGCATCAAGTGAACAACTGTCCTAAGCATAAGAATGCAGTCGGAGAACTTCCGCACCTAAGTGATCATCGGGGAGGTCACTTGGGCGCACAGGTATTTCCCGTAAATATGAAACATATTAAGATCTTGCTTCCCTTTCAGGTCTCTTTTGGTGGTAGGTCTGCTACCGGCAGTGCCTTCGTGGATTCAGGGTCCTCTGCTAATATCATGTCTGTGGAATTTGCTATGTCTCTTGCTATGTCTTTGATTGATTTGCCTAAACCTGTCCCGGTAGTGGGTATCGACTCCACTCCTCTTGCTAATGGTTAATTTACACAGCATACCCCTGTTTTTGAACTCCTTGTTGGCTCCATGCATTTGGAGCAGTGCTCTGTACTGTTGATGCAGGGATTATCGTCCGATTTGGTTTTAGGCCTTCCCTGGTTGCAGTTGCATAATCCCACGTTTGACTGGAATACTGGGGAGCTTACCAAATGGGGTAATGAATGTTTGACGTCATGTTTTTCTGTTAATTCTATTTCTCCCCCTGAGGAGGTTAACACGCTACAGGAGTTTGTTCAGGACTTCGCTGATGTTTTCTCTAAGGAGGCCTCCAAAGTGTTACCTCCTCATAGAGAATACGATTGCGCTATCGAATTGGTACCAGGAGCTAAGCTTCCTAAGGGTAGGATATTTAATCTTTCTTGTCCCGAACGTGAAGCCATGAGAGAGTATATCCAGGAATGCCTGGCCAAGGGTTACATTCGCCCCTCTACTTCTCCAGTAGGTGCTGGCTTCTTCTTCGTAGGGAAGAAGGATGGTGGTCTTAGGCCATGCATTGAATACCGTAACCTGAATAAGGTCACTGTAAGGAACCAGTATCCCTTTCCTTTGATTCCTGATCTCTTTAATCAGGTTCAGGGGGCCCAATGGTTCTCTAAGTTTGATCTACGGGGGGTGTATAACCTTATCCGCATCAAAGAGGGGGATGAGTGGAAGACTGCGTTTAACACGCCGGAAGGTCATTTCGAATACCTCGTCATGCCCTTTGGGTTGTGTAATGCTCCGGCGGTCTTCCAGAATTTCATAAATTAGATTTTGAGAGATTACCTGGGGATATTTCTTGTAGTGTACCTTGATGACATACTGGTGTTTTCCAAGGACTGGTCCTCCCACATTGAGCATGTCAGGAAGGTGCTCCAGGTCCTTCGGGAAAACAAACTGTTTGCAAAAACCGAAAAATGTGTGTTTGGGGTACAGGAGATACCATTTTTGGGTCAAATCCTCACTCCTCATGAATTCCGCATGGACCCCGCCAAGGTTCAGGCTGTGACGGAATGGGTCCAACCTGCCTCCCTGAAGGCGTTACAGTGTTTTTTGGGGTTCGCTAATTATTACAGGAGATTTATTGCTAACTTCTCGGTCATGGCTAAGCCTCTTACGGACCTCACTCGCAAAGGTGCTGATCTCCTCCACTGGCCTCCTGAGGCTGTCCAGGCTTTTGAGGTCCTTAAGAAGTGCTTTATCTCGGCCCTGGTGCTGGTTCAGCCCAACCAAATGGAGCCATTTATCGTGGAAGTTGACGCATCCGAGGTGGGAGCGGGGGCTGTCTTGTCCCAGGGTACCAGGTCCCTCACCCATCTCCGCCCCTGTGCCTACTTCTCCAGGAAGTTTTCGCCCACTGAGGGTAACTATGATATTGGCAACCGCAAACTCTTAGCCATTAAATGGGCATTTGAAGAGTGGCACCACTTCCTGGAGGGGGCTAGGCACCAGGTACCGGTCCTTACCGACCACAAGAATCTGGTTTTCCTAGGATCTGCCCGTAGGCTAAACCCGAGACAAGCTCGATGTGCGCTATTTTTTACCAGATTCAACTTTTTGGTTACCTATAGGGCTGGGTCTAAAAATATTAAGGCCGATGCACTGTCGCATAGCTTCATGGCCAGCCCTCCTTCGGAGGAAGATCCTGCTTGTATTTTGCCTCCCGGTATAATAATTTCTTCTATTGATTCTGATTTAGTCTCTGAAATTTCGGCTGATCAAGGTTCAGCTCCCGGGAACCTTCCTGAGGACAAGCTGTTTGTTCCCCTGCAATACCGGCTAAGGGTACTTAGGGAAAATCATGACTCCGCACTATCTAATCATCCAGGCATCCTGGGTACCAAACACCTCATTGCCAGAAACTATTGGTGGCCTGGGTTGCCTAAAGACGTTAAGGCCTACGTCGCCGCTTGTGAGGTTTGTGCTAGGTCCAAGACTCCCAGGTCCCGACCAGCGGGCTTACTACGTTCGTTGCCCATTCCCCAGAGACCTCGGACACATATCTCCATTGATTTTATCACCGATTTGCCTCCATCCCAAGGCAAGTCGTTGGTGGAGTCGGTGGTAGTCAACCGCTTCAGTAATATGTGCCACTTTGTGCCCCTCAAGAAACTACCCAACGCCAAGACATTAGCTACCTTGTTTGTCAAACACATCCTGCGTCTCCATGGGGTCCCTGTCAATATTGTTTCGGACAGAGGGGTACAATTTGTTTCTTTGTTTTGGAGAGCCTTCTGTAAGAAGTTGGAGATTGATCTGTCCCTCTCCTCTGCCTTCCATCCTGAAACCAAAGGCCAAACTGAGAGGACTAATCAATCTCTAGAACAATATTTAAGGTGTTTTATCTCTGACTGTCAATATGATTGGGTCTCATTCATTCCCCTAGCTGAATTTTCCCTTAATAACCGGGTCAGTAACTCGTCAGGGGTCTCCCCCTTTTTCTGTAATTTTGGGTTTAATCCACGGTTCTCCTCCGTTTCACCTGGTAGTTCCAACAATCCTGAGGTAGAGGTCGTTCATCGGGAACTGTGCACAGTCTGGGCCCAAGTTCAGAAGAACCTAGAGGCGTCCCAGAGCGTACAAAAAACTCAGGCTGATAGAAAACGTTCTGCTAACCCCTTGTTTATGGTCGGGGATCTGGTGTGGATATCGTCTAGGAACTTGCATCTTAAGGTCCCGTCCAAGAAGTTTGCTCCCCGGTTTATTGGGCCGTATAAGGTCATTGAAGTCCTCAATCCTGTCTCCTTCCGGCTGGAGTTACCTTCATCTTTTCGTATACACGACGTGTTTCATGCCTCCCTCCTTAAACGCTGCTCGCCGTCCTTGGCTCCCTCGAGGAAACCTCCTGTTACCGTTCTCACCCCTGAGGTGGTGGAATTCGAGGTGGCCAAGATTGTGGACAGCAAGATGGTCCAAGGCTCCCTCCAGTACCTGGTCCATTGGAGAGGATACGGGCCTGAGGAGAGGACTTGGGTGCCCGCCCGGGATGTTCACGCTGGGGTATTGGTCAGGAAGTTCCACCTTCGTTTCCCCAGTAAACCAGGTCCACTTAGAAAGGGTCCGGTGGCCCCTCATAAAAGGGGGGGTACTGTAAAGGATCTGCCAGGCACAGCTTCGGGGTTAACTCCCATAGGTAATCAGTCTACACCTGAATCTACGTCTCTGAGACTGACTCCATCTTCCACCACTCAGGATGGCAGGCTTAGGAGTGGGAGAGCCTATCGCAGCCTGGCCAGACGGAGCTAGCTCCCGCCCTCTGTCTATTTATACCTGCCTTTCCTGTTCCTCCTTGCTTGTGATTCTTTCCGTGTGGTTTCCTGGCCCAGCTACAGCTCCTAACTATTTGATCCTGCTCCATACTGACCCTGGCTTACTGACTACTCTTCTGCTCTGCGTTTGGTACCTCGTGCTCTCCTGGTTTGACTTGGCTCGTTCACCACTCTGTTGCTCACGGTGTTGCCGTGGGCAACTGCCCCTTTCCCTTTGCTTTGTATTCCCTTGTATGTTTGTCTCGTGCACTTACTGAGCGTAGGGACCGCCGCCCAGTTGTACCCCGTTGCCTAGGGCGGGTCATTGCAAGTAGGCAGGGACAGAGTGGCGGGTAGATTAGGGCTCACTTGTTCGTTTCCCTACCCCCGTCGTTACAACTCTCTGGATACGGTCCTTAAGCCAACTCTCAATCCAATTACAAACTATATTATCTAAACCTATAGTCCTTAATTTATCCATTAGATGTGTATGAGGGACAGTGTCAAATTCCTTTGCAAAATCCATAAACACTATATCCACAGCGGCCCCTCTGTCTAGGCTTCTGCACACCTCTTCATAAAAACAGATCAGGTTAGTTTGACAACTTCTGTCTTTAGTAAAACCGTGCTGGCTGTCACTTATAATGCTATTTTTGTCACATAACCCAGTATATAGTCCCTTAATAGCCCCTCAAACATTTTCCCCACGATGGATGTTAAGCTTACTGGTCTATAATTACCCGGGGAAGACCTTGAGCCCTTTTTATAAATAGGCACCACATTTGCCCTGCACCAGTCCCTTGGCACTATACCAGTCACTAAAGAATCTCTGAATATTATGAAGAGGGGGACTGAAATAACTGAACTAAGCTCTTTAAGAACTCTAGGGTGTAACCCATCTGGTCCCAGGGCCTTGTGCACATTTATTTTATTTAATTTAGCTTGGACCATATCTACATTCATCCAATTCAGTATATCAACTGATATATTAACAGCACTGGCACCTGCTACATCAGCTGCTCTTTCTTCTGTGGTATATACAGAGCTAAAAAACCCATTCAGTAACTCTGCCTTCTCTTGATCCCCTGTGACCAACTCCCCATTACCACTATCTAAGGGTCCTACATGTTCAGACCTTGGCTTTTTTGCATTTACATACTTGAAGAATTTTTTGGGATTTGTTGTACTATCCTTGGCCATCTGACTTTCATTTTTGCAAATTTTATTACATTTTTACAGATTGTATTACGCTCTTTATAATTTAAAAAGGCTAAATGGGAAATTTGAAAATCTCCCATTTATCATTTGTACCATTATTTGACATTAGTTCTTCCGAGTCTATATCCTAAATTGCAGCCCTCATCCTGGGGAAATTGGCCTTCTTAAAATTAACTGGTTTGTTTGCCCTCCCAGCCTGTGTTTATTTTTTACAGTATAGGTAAAATGTAACTATATTTTGATCACTGTTACCGAGGTTTTCATGAACATTGACATTCCCAACAAGCTCTGCATTATTAGAAATGACCAGATCCAACAGAGCTTCACCTCTAGTCGGGTCTTCCACAAACTGGCCCATAAAATTTTCCTGCAACAGGTTGAGGAAATGTCTCCCCTTTGCAGTTGAAGCCGAACCATGACGCCAATTAATATCCATGTAATTAAAATCTGCCATTATCACTAAAGTACCAGCCTGTGCAGGCCGCTCCATCAGTTTATGTAGCTGACCTTTCATCAGCTGGATCTTCACCAGCCCCTCCCAGTAGTTTATCCACCCGTTCCACCACATACCGAACACTAGCACCAGGGAGACAGCAAACCATTCGGTTGAGGCGGTCTTGGCGATAAATTATTCTATTCATCTTCCTGATAATAGAATCCTCTACAACTACCAATTGTCTTGCCTTACCTGCATTTTCATCCCGCCGACTACTAGCTGGGCTATTCTCTCGGCTGTTAGGGAGATCAGTATCCACTAGGGCTGCCATTTCTGAGACTGACACCCCCGCATCATCACCCAACTTTGCTTGGAATATCAAAAATAGGATTGGCCTTCCTTTTCTTTGACCCCTTTCTACTGCCCCTAACTACATTAACCCAGCTACTTGCCTGATCCTGCTGGCCCATGTCTTCACCCTCCAGTTCTACCCCACTAACTGCTTGTTCAGTCAGCAGCAAGCTCCGCTCAAGATTGTCTATCGCTCTCAGTGTTGCATTTTGCTCCTCCAGATCTCTAATGCGAGCTTCCAGGCGAACAACATGCTCACATCTGTCACAGAGGTATTCACTCTGGAACTCCAGCTCCATACATATGGCAAACTGTGCACTGAAGAAAACCTCCAATCTTGCTGTCCATTATCCCAGTTACAAAAATACAGTGAACAATTGTTAAAGTAAAAGAAAAGAAGAGTACTTACAGGGGCTTTAACTCCTCTTTTTAACTCCGGTTTTCTAACTCCACTTGATATACAAACCACTTGTTTAGGAAGCAACAAAACAGAGCAGGCTCTATAGAGATCTGAGGGCTAATTTATACCACCTGGGAGCAGTTAACACCTCCCGCTAGTGTCCTGCACAGCAGGACAGAAGCTAAGAAGGTAAAAATGGTTTTTAATTGTGTCAGTTTTGCAAACTCTTTTAGCAAGCACTCAATTCATATATCACACACAATATCCCACATTTTATGTCACACAAGAACCCAGCAAGTCAATCCGGTTTTGTAACTCCACTTGATATACAAACCACTTTTTTTAGCAAACCAAAACAGAGCAGGCTCTATGAGCTTGGTTCTGGCACAGTATTTTTTTAATTCAATTTGACTCTGATACTGGACCCATACATTTTTTTTTGTAATTGGGGGCTGGGTGTTTGGCAGAAAGCTAGCAGATTTGCTGTACTGCTTTCCTGCCTTCTCACAGTGTATTCACAATCTAACCAAATAAGCTGCACATGCTTATTGTACTGAATGTTTACATATACAGTAGGTTAGTATGATTAGATTGACAGTTTAATTTTAGTGAGTGTGAGTAGGTACAGTATGTATCTATTCGCAAAGTGGTTAACCAGTTTAAAAATCTGTTCATTTATAGCAAAAACTGTTGCAAACAATAATATTTTTTTAGATTCCATATATATATATGTGTATATATATATATATATATATATATATATATATATTAATATATATATATATATATATATATATGTATATATATATATGTATATATATATATATGTATATATATATATATATATATATATATGTATATATATAGTGAAGGAAATAAGTATTTGATCCCTTGCTGATTTTGTAAGTTTGCCCACTGTCAAAGTCATGAACAGTCTAGAATTTATAGGCTAAGTTAATTTTACCAGTGAGAGATAGATTATATAAAAAAAAAAAAACTGAAAATCACATTGTCAAAATTATATATATTTATTTGCATTGTGCACAGAGAAATAAGTATTTGATCCCCTACCAAGCATTAAGAGTTCAGCCTCCTCCAGACCAGTTACACGCTCCAAATCAACTTGGTGCCTGCATTAAAGACAGCTGTCTTAAATGGTCACCTGTATAAAAGACTCCTGTCCACAGACTCAATTAATCAGTCTGACTCTAACCTCTACAACATGGGCAAGACCAAAGAGCTTCCTAAGGATGTCAGAGACAAAATTATAGACCTGCACAAGGCTGGAATGGGATACAAAACCATAAGTAAGACGCTGGGTGAGAAGGAGACAACTGTTGGTGCAATAGTAAGAAAATGGAAGACATACAAAATGACTGTCAATCGACATCGATCTGGGGCTCCATGCAAAATCTCACCTCGTGGGGTATCCTTTATCCTGAGGAAGGTGAGAGCTCAGCAGAAAACTACACGGGGGGAACTTGTTAATGATCTCAAGGCAGCTGGGACCACAGTCACCAAGAAAACCATTGGTAACACATTACACCGTAATGGATTAAAATCCTGCAGTGCCCGCAAGGTCCCCCTGCTCAAGAAGGCACATGTACAGGCCCGTCTGAAGTTTGCAAATGAACATCTGGATGATTCTGAGAGTGATTGGGAGAAGGTGCTGTGGTCAGATGAGACTAAAATTGAGCTCTTTGGCATTAACTCAACTCGCCGTGTTTGGAGGAAGAGAAATGCTGCCTATGACCCAAAGAACATCGTCCCCACTGTCAAGCATGGAGGTGGAAACATTATGTTTTGGGGGTGTTTCTCTGCTAAGGGCACAGGACTACTTCACCGCATCAATGGGAGAATGGATGGAGCCATGTACCGTCAAATCCTGAGTGACAACCTCCTTCCCTCCACCAGGACATTAAAAATGGCTTGTGGCTGGGTCTTCCAGCACGACAATGACCCGAAACATACAGCCAAGGCAACAAAGGAGTGGCTCAAAAAGAAGCACATTAAGGTCATGGAGTGGCCTAGCCAGTTTCCAGACCTTAATCCCATTGAAAACTTATGGAGGGAGCTGAAGATCCGAGTTGCCAAGCGACAGCCTCGAAATCTTAATGATTTACAGATGATCTGCAAAGAGGAGTGGGCCAAAATTCCATCTAACATGTGTGCAAACCTCATCATCAACTACAAAAAACGTCTGACTGCTGTGCTTGCCAACAAGGGTTTTGCCACCAAGTATTAAGTCTTGTTTGCCAAAGGGATCAAATACTTATTTCTCTGTGCACAATGCAAATAAATATATATAATTTTGACAATGTGATTTTTTATTTTTTTATTTTTATATAATCTATCTCTCACTGGTAAAATTAACCTAGCCTAAAAATTCTAGACTGATCATGTCTTTGACAGTGGGAAAACTTACAAAATCAGCAAGGGATCAAATACTTATTTCCTTCACTGTATATGTATACATATATATATATATATAATGTATTTAAAATATTATAATTATTTTATTTAATAAATTCAATTATTTTATTTGGTTATATAATTGTCTGCGGTGCGCTACACTGTGGGCACCATGACAGCATATCAGGTAAGTAGTTAGCCTGTTGTTAAAAACTTGAATCCCCCTTTTTCCTACATATATTACATGCCATTTAATAGTACATTAAATACTATTTTTTCTCTTAAGATAACCTTTTGCCAGGGGTTCCAGAAGCAAACTTGTGTTGATCAGCTGATTGCCAGGCTGACTTCAATTAAAGAAGGGGTTGTCATGCCTGTAAGGCCTTATAAAGACAATGTGGTATTGATACCTTTTTTTTTTTAGTCCATTTTCTTTAGCAAACATTTGGGCTGGATGTGATTTTTTTTCCATTTTTTTTTATGATGTTTTCCTTTTATGATGTTTGTTTTATGTTAGCTATTGAAAATATATGAAAAACTGAATCAAAACTGTACTGTACAAAAAAAAAATAAAAAAAATAAAGCTTGTGGTCAAAATTAGGTACCCAGGGAAAAGCCCATCAGTTTGAATTCACCTTTTGGACCTCCTTTCCCATGTACATTTTTGGGTCCATTGTACCCTTCTGACCCCAGAACATGGTCACATTTCTGTCTGCACTGAAATGCAGTACAAAGAACAAGACAAAATCACAATTGGAAAAAAAACAGGTCAAAGGCCAATCATGAAAACCAAAAACGCAAAGGAAAGGAACAGCAATATGAAAATATAACTAGCACCCAAGTGGTGCCAGAAACAGAACTATAGGACTATATAGGAAATATGTCATTTGTTTGGCTGGGCTAGCAATGCATGCACACTACCTGTCCGGGTAAAACCAATTACATCCACATTGTCAACATCCTGGCCTGAAACATCCTCCAAGAATAAATCTGGAATGATAACCCGGACAATAGAGTGCCACTGGATTGTAGGTAGGTAAATGTATTACATTAAAACAGATGTTTGTTATCTATATAGCATGACTCTGAATGGTAGGGGTCTAGTGTGGAGAGGAAGAGCTTGATCCCGTCTAAACAATGCCAAATTCATACTAACATGCTTATGGTTCTCACAAGTTACACCTAATGTTGCAGGAGGGAATTTTAAGCTTTTAAAGCAGAAGAAAATAATTTCCTTTTTTTCCAGAAATAGCACCACTCTTCTTGATAGGCTTTGTATTGTACTGCAGCCTATCAGTATTTAATAGGAATGAGCTACAATACTGAGCATAGCCCAACCACAAGAGGGTGCTATTTCTGGAAGAAGCAGGCCCTATTTTTTTTTTTACCCCCAAATAACTTTTTTATAACATGGTCTTTTATGTGAAAGTGTCAAAAACAATTAAATAACAATCTTTAATAATATTACATGCATTCTACTGAACCACATCCAATGTAAATTGTTGTAAATGTTGCTATATGCATTCTTACATACGTAACATGCTTAATGAAGCTTGTAGGTCTTCCTAAATTCCAAAAATTTATAGCGTAAGCTTTACATATTATCTATATTAAGAATTGTTTTTTTTTGCAGTATATCTTTAGAATAATGCAAATTGATGCACTATGACAGATGTTTGTCAAATAGAAATTAATAGTTGTTGTTGTTCTCACATAAATATATTGCGTAAAAACACGAGTAGGGATGTGCCTTTAAAGTCTGCATTAATGCAGCAGCAAAGATACTGTACTACTGCATCATATTGAAATAAAACTACATTCTTACATGTATTCCTACAGTATATGTCTTGTTATAAAGAGAAACAGTGTGATCCTTAAATTCTTATACAGTTGTAATTTAAGAATTAACCCCACAGAAGTTACGGTTAAGTACACTACTAGATCAATGCACTTAAGCTGCTAATGGTAATCATGTTTCTTGCACCTAATGGGATTTGTAAGAACAGTATACATAACCTTTCACATTGGCTATTTCATCAGAACAAACCAGATAGTTACTTCGTTTGTACAATTATTTTACATTGACATAATCACTGTCCTGTTGCTTTTAATAGTTGCTGGATGTCATTGAAATTTTTCTTATATATAACTCATTTTAATGCATGACTGTTAAGTCTTTATAGACGGAAGAATGTTCCAAATTAATAGGACATAAAGTATTTTTTGCAGATGTAGGATAATTTGAATGTCTGAGCGCAATATCAGAATACTCATTTCTGCCTGCATTCTTGTTGTCATATTTTGAAGATAACTTTTTCTTTTCACTCTGCTTATTCATAGATATGATATGGTATGATGGCTCCTTTCATGCAAACAATCTCTTTATCTCCTCCCAGGGGTTTTCCGTCAATCGTTTAGAGGTGTTATTGTGGAGAAAATAATCTTTTTTTTTTTTACATAATGCGCTAATGCCACTATCAATTTGCAGCTAATTAAAAAACAAAAAAGATAAATGACAGACATACATATGCTGAAACTGTTTCATGCACAGTCTCTTCTGTCCTCTGATAATTTAAAGTGTATCAGGGCCTCCCAATAGTCCCCCGAAAACGTGTTAATTGAAACAAGGATCGGGGATGATGGGTGTATTAATGCCCAATGTTTTTTTGTGCTGGGAAATAAGCCATGTTAGAAGTGCCTGGCAGATATTTGTCTGCCTCTCCTTATTGAAATAGACATGCTTCCTCGGTGGAGTGCAATGCTTATGGGGAGGTTGGGGGAAATTCTCATTTGACCGATGGCATCTTCTGTGTATGGTAAAATTGTGTATGGTAAAATTGTGCAAGGGTGTTTTATTCTGGGGAGGGGGGGCTGAATTCAGGATGTGTGAATAGGGAGTTGATTTCTGTTTTGCTGACAAAGGGGATGCCAATAACATAATCATACAGAGATTGTTTGTGTTTTGGCCCTTCGTTTCCCTGTAGCTAAACAATTCAGTCTGTAGCTTTGACCATGACCTACTTCTGACCATACAATCTACCAGTGATCTGCATTGTCCTCAGTTTTCTTCAGTAGTCAAAATGTCCACAGGAAAGTAGTTCATTACTGCTATAATTGTTTGATTTTTTTTTACACACACACACACACACACACACACACACACACACACACACACACACACACACACACACATATATATATATATATATATATATGTATATATATATATATATATATATATATATATTGTGACAGACCGTGTGGAGAGGTTGTGGATGGGGTCTATATTTCCCCAAGATTTCTGTCTTCTGCTATCTGAAAACAACCAGGGACTAAATTTAGCAGATGTGGTTCTCCCTCTACAATAGGTTTTATTTAAAACCTGGAAAAGTTCCTGGTTGTTGGAGTGGGGAGAGATGGGGGGGTCCCCGCTCCATCCACACAGTCCTGGTCTTGGATTGTCTAGGTATTATTCAGGGGTCAGGTGTGATAGCCCTTTAAAAAGGCTGCAGTTCAGTCACACTCTCTCTCAGCCTTGGGAGAGGAGCTTGTGAGAGCAAAACCGACTGCATGCATAACAGATTGTATGGTCTGCATGGTTTATGGTGCCAGGCATTAGGCCTGCACTGTGTTAGTTAGGATACCTGACTGTATAGTTAGTGCCGGACAGGCATAGAGTTTTCTTTTATTTGTTTTCTTTTTATTCATGTACAACCTGTAAATAAAACTGGCTGAGGCCAGTAGTACCACATCTTTGCTGTGCGGACTGAAATTTACTGGCATGTTTGATGCAGAGTGCCCGTCTACCCCAGGAGACGACTCCCTTATAATATATATATGTAGATAATAATATAATAATATTTGTTTATATAGCGCCAACCTATTCCGCAGCACTTTACAATTCAGGGAGAACCTGTGCAGAAAAAAATCTGACGTTACATAGTGACAAAACAAATTAACAATTTAAATAGGAGGAGTGCCTTGATCTCAGGAGCTTACAATCTATGAGGAAAAAGGGGTGACACAAAATGTAAAAAGTGCTTGTTCAGTACAATGGTCCAGCCATCTTTTATATATATGGGGTAGTACGCATAAAGCTGCATGAGCCGGTCACCAGCCAGTATCCGTGTATGACAGACATGAAGTGCATTAGGGTGCAAGGAGTGTGGGGGATACTGCTGAATGAAGGGGTTAGGTTCTAAGGACTAATGTAATAAGGGGGGGGGGGGATGGAATCAGATGAGTTGTGCTAAACGACATGTTGAGCTTAGCAATATTTGACCAACCTGCTATAAACATAGGAAAGCGCCACTGTGACTAACCAGCTAGATATTGTCATCAAACTCATCTGAACTGTCCACTGCCTTATATCATTTATCCATCATCTTCATGTTGTATCTGTGTAGGCAAACATCCTACTTAAATGTTTGTTAAACATAGAAGTTATATTTATCATACACTAGAGACAATGATATATGAGAAGTTACTGTAGTTATATATGTTGTAAGTTCACTTTTGTCACTAGAACTTATGTGACAATGATATCTGATGAATTCTTACCATGAGTGATTTGTAGAGATGAGCGAACTTATAAAAAGTTCGGTTCGGCTAGTTCGCCAAATTTCACAAAAAAGTTTGATTCGGACCGAACTAGTTCTGACCGAACCTGTAATTTCCGTGCGCCGAGCATGGTACTGTCCAGGGTGCTGAAAGAGTTAATGGGCTGCACTAACTCTTTCAGCAACCTTGACAGTAGCATGCTCGGCGCGCGGAAAATACAATTTTAATGTAATAAAAAAATAAAATAAAAAAATGTCATACTTACTTTCCTCCTGTCCTGCCTCCAGCGATGACGTTTCATCCATGTCGCCGCTGCAGCCAATCACAGGCTGTAGTGGCGGTCACGCACGTCAGGATGACGTCAGAAGGCCGGCCTCCAGGGATGACGCTTCATCCCACGTGACCGCATCTGCAGCCAATCACAGGCTGTAGCGGCCTCTGCAGCCAATCACAGGCTGCCGCGCCAGAAAAGAAGGTCGGACTGGAGTAAGAAGAGGGACTCGCCACCAAGACAACGACCGGGTACGTATGAAATGCTTTTTATTTTATTTTTAATCAGCAGCCTATTTTCTCTATCAGTGATTGATAGAGACAAGTGGCTGCCGATTTGTATAATATTTTTGACCGGGTTCGGTCAAAACGTGTTCGGCCGAACCCGGTGAAGTTCGGATTCGCTACGAACCGAACTTTTCCCGATGTTCGGACCGAAACTGGGTTCGGTTGTCCCTGTTCGCTCATCTCTAGTGATTTGCAAGAGGTTTTGTCGTTTGTGCAAGCTTTGGAATTTTTAATTTAATTTATAATACGTCTGATTTGTATTTTTTGTACTGAACAAATAGTCCGCACTTTAGTGGATTGAAAATTAAGAGTGCTAAAGTTTTCTTCTCGATCTTTTGACTACATTGAGTTCATTGTTTACTTTTATTAGGAATTGGAATGTTTAGATTCTTTGAACATAGACCTCAACTTCTGAAAAAGTAGTTGTTTCTTTGATTTAGCTTCTATTTCTTATTCTAAGGATTTCAGCATGCTTATAGCTGTACCTTTTAAAGAGGCTCTGTCACCAGATTATGAGTGCCCTATCTCCTACATAATCTGATCGGTGCTGTAATGTAGATAACAGTGGTTTTTATTTTGAAAAACAATCATTTTTGAGCAAGTTATGAACAATTTTTGATTTATGCTAATTAGTTTCTTAATAGAGAACTGGGCGTTTTTTTAACTTTTCATCAACTGGGCGTTGCAAAGAGAAGTGTATGACGCTGACGAATCAGCATCATACATTTCTCTTCATTCATGTTTAGCTGTACTCACAGCACAGCGTGATCTTGCGAGATCACGCTGTGCTGTCACTTACTCCCACAGTTACTTTACCGAAGTGTCTTGAGAGTGAATAAACATCGCCTCAAGCCAGGAAGCGATGTCTATTCACACTCCCAACACTTCGGTAAAGTTTCTGTGGAACTTAACTCACAGCACAGCGTGATCTTGCTGTGAATGACAGCACAGTCTGATCTTGCCAGGATCACGCTGTGTGTGCAGTGAAAGAAGCTGGGCTGGAACATTGAGAAGTGTATGACGCTGATTAGTCAGTGTCATACACTTCTCTTTACAATGCCCATTTGGTAAAAAGTTAAAAAAAAACGACCAGTTGTCTATTAAGAAACTAATTATCTGGTGACAGAGCCTCTTTAACCCCTTCCCGCAATTTCATGTACAGTTACGTGATGGGAGCTGGTGTTTTCCCACAATTCCACGTAACTGTACGTGAAAGAGATGGAGCTGGCTCAGAAGCTGAGCCAGCGAGATCACCGCCGGGTGACAGCTGTATGTTACAGCTGGCACCCTGAGGTATCAGCCAGGACCGGCGCTAGCCTCCGATCTGACCGATTAACCCCTCACATGCTGCGTTCAATAGAGATCGCAGCATGTGAGGAGTTTAAAGCCACCAGCACTCCAGCAACGTGATCGCTGCGTTGCCGGTGGCTGCAAATGAAATCGGAGGCCTAATACTTACCTCCGGGTCCGCCAGTAACGGAATCCTCCTATGCCCCGTCAGCGGCAAGATGGTGCCAGCTCAGCGTCATCAGCAGTGGGTGTCCACTGTATCTTACAGCGGACATCCCACTGTAAAGGTAGGAACTGGAGCTAGCTCTGATTCCTGCTATTAACCCCTTCAATGCAGCGATCCAATGCAATCGCTGCATCAAAGTGGTTTGTATGAAATCGGCAGCCTGCCATGCGATGGCAAGGCTGGTGACTGTTACTATGGCAACAGGATGCCTAACAATGGCTTCCTATCTGCCATTATGGAAGCAGATTAGGCCCCGTCCGGAGGCGGAGCCTGATCGACTTGCTGTCAGTGAACAACTGACAGTTATCATACATTGCACTACATAGGTAGTGCAATGTATTAGAACATCAAACAAACAAATGGAGCTTCAAGTCCTCTAGTGGGACTAAAGAAAAGTGTAAAAAAAAAGTGTAAACAAAAAGTGTAAAAAAAAAAAGTCATTTATTATTGAAAAAAATAATAAAGCCATACATATTTGGTATCGCTGTGACCGTAACGACCTTAACTATAAGAATATTATGTTATTTATTCCGCACAGTGAACGCCGTAAAAAAAACAAACTAAAAAATACTGACATAATTGCTATTTTTTGGTCGCTTTGTCTTCCAAAAATTGAAATAAAAAGTGATCAAAAAGTCGCATGTACCCAAAAATGGTACCTATAAAAACTATAACTCGTCTCGCTAAAAACAAGCCCTCTTACAGCTCCGTCGATGAAAAAATGAAAACCGTTATGGCTCTCACAACTTGGTGATAGAAAAAATCCATTCTCTTTACAAAAGTTATTTTATTGTGCAAAAAGTTGTAAAACATAAAAAAGTGCTATAAATTAGGTATCACCGGAATCAGACTGACCCGCAGAATAAAGGTAACATGTAATTTATAACGCGTGGTGAACAATGTATAAAAAGAACTAAAAAAATATGTCAGAATTGCTGTTTTTTGGTCACCTTGCCTCCCAAAAAAAAAAGGATAACAAGTGATCAAAAAGTCGTATGTACCCCAAAATGGTACCAATAAAAACTAAAGCTCGTCCCGCAAAATAAACCAGCCCTCATACCACTACATCTATGAAAAAATAAAATTATTTAAGGCTCCAATAAGTCAGGAAAGAAATAATATGCAGTTGTGCCCACCCAAGGGGAACATTTCTTCTATTTCAAGTGGCGAATTATCAAGGACCCTAAAATTAGGGAACCAGGAAGGGGAGGGCCCAAACATATCTGCTGGAAGTGAGGGTGCCCGTATTATACCAGGACAACACTTCCCAGCAAAATTCCTCAAATTGCAAAGATGCTGAGTGTGGACCAAAAGGGGAATAAGTAAGGATCATTTATTAGTGTTACACCGGCCTGTGCAGAAAGGATTGTGTCACAGCGTAACAAATATCTATGGAATATTTTATTGTTTTTTTTTACCCCATTATTATACCACCTGACTATGCCCCTTATATACTCCGCCTGGCTTACATGTATCCCCACATTATAAATGGAAACACCAGTAAGACTCCAAACAAAACTACTACCAAGCAAAATCCACGCTCCAAAAGCCAAATGGCGCTATCTCCCTTCTGAACCCTACAGTGTGCCCAAGCAGCAGTTTACTTCCACATAAATGGCATCGCCATACCCGGGAGAACCCTTTTGACTATTTTTGGGGTGTGTGTCTCCAGTGGCACAAGCTGGGCACGACATATTTGCCACTGAAATAGCATATCTAGGGAAAATTTGAAATTTTTACTTGCACCTTCCGCAGCGTAATCATTAGTGGAAAAGGCCTGTGGGGTGAAAATGCTCACTACACCCCTTAATAAATGCCATGAGGGGTGCAGTTTCCAAAATGGGGTCACTTCTCAGCAGTTTCTTTTATTATTTCACATCAGAGCCCTGCAATTGTGATCCAATACTTTGTAAATTGCCAAATTAGGCCTTAATTTTACATGGTATTCTTTCACTCCTGAGCCTGGTCGAATGTCCAGGCAACAGATTAGGGCCACACGTAGGGTGTTTCTAAAACCGAGAAACACAGCATAATAATTAGAGAGCTGTCTTGTTATGGTGGCACAAGCTGGGCGCCACATATTTGTATATCTATGGATAAAAATCCCATTTTCACTCTGCAACATCGAGTGCACACCAATTTCTGCCAATCACCTGTGAGGTTAATATGCTCACTACACCCCTAGGTGAATAACTTGAGGGGTTTAGTTTCCAAAATAGGGTTACTTCTGGGGGGGGATCCACTGTTTTGGTCCCACAGGGACTTTGCAAATGCGACATAGCGCCCAGAAACCAATCCAGCAAAATCTGTACTCCAAAAGCCAAATGGCGCTCCTTCCCTTCTGAGCCCTACTCTGTGCCCAAACAGCAGTTTATGACCACATATGTTTATTTGTTGAGAAAATGAAAAATTTTCAGCTAAAACTACGTCTTATTGAAGAAAAAGGATTTTTTTTATTTTCACTGCCCAATTCTAATAAAATCTATGAAACACCTGTGGTGTCAAAATGCTCACTACACCCCTAGATGAATTCCTCAAGGGTTGTAGTTTCATGAATCGAGTCACTTTTTTGGAGTTTCTACTGTACTGGTACCTTAGGAGCTTTGCAATCGTGATATGGTGTCAAGAAACCAATCCAGCAAAATCTGTGCTCCAAAAGCCAAATGGCGCTCCTTCTCTTCTGATCCTTGCCGTGTGCCCAAACAGCAGTTTGACCACAAATGGGGTATTGCCGTACTCCAGAGAAGTTGCTTTACAAATGTTGAGGTTCTTTTATTCCTTTATTTGTTGAGAAAATGAAAAATATTGAGCTAAAGCTACGTCTTATTGGAAAAGAAGGATTTTTTTTTTATCTTCACTCCCCAATTCTAATAAAATCTATGAAACCACTGTGGGTTCAAAATGCTCACTACACCCCTAGATGGATTCTTAAATGGGTTTAGTTTCCTAAATGGAGTCACTTTTTTTTGTGTTTTCACTGTTTTGGTCCCTTAGGGGCTTTGCAAATGTGACGTGGTCTCCGCAAACCATTCCTGCTAAATTTGAGCTCCAAAAGCCAAATGGCGCTCTTTCCCTTCTAAGCCCTGCCGTGTGTCCAAATAGCCGTTTATGACCACATGTGGGGTATTGTTTTACTCGGGAGAAATTGCTTTACAAATGTACAGGTGCATTTTCTCCTCTAGTCCTTGTGGAAATTAGAAAAAATTAGCTAAACCTACATTTTCTTTTAAAGAATGTAGATTTTAATTTTCACGGCCTACATCCAATAATTTCTGAAAAAAACCTGCACGGTCAAAATGCTCACTATACCCCTAGATAATTTCCTCAAGGGGTATAGTTTCCAAAATGGGGTCACTTTTGGGGGATTTCCACTGTTTTGGCACCGCAAGAGCCTTTCAAACCTGACGGTGCCTAAAATATTTTATAATAAAAAGGAGGCCCCAAAATCCTCTAGGTGCTCCTTTGCTTCTGAGGCCTGTGCTTCAGTCAATAAGTGCACTAGGGCCACATGTGGGGTATTTCTAAAAACTGCAGAATCTGGGCAATAGATATTGAGTTGCGTTTCTCTGGTAAAACTTTCTGTGTTACAAAAAAAATAGATGAAAAATGAATTTCTGCAAAAAAAAAGAAATTTGAAAATTTCACATCTACTTAACGCTGTGTGACGTCACAGCGTGATCTGGCAGAAGCTGGGCGTTCTGAAGAGAAGTGGATGATACTTCTCTTCAGAACGCCCAGCTAGTAAAAGTAGTAAAAACGCCCCGATGTACGCACATAATACAGGCCCACTTGGACTTTTACTTTTAAACACACCCACTTGGACTTTTGCAAGCCTCATTTGCATAACTACAAAAATGGTCATAACTTGGCCAAAAATGCTCGTTTTTTAAAAATAAAAACGTTACTGTAATCTACATTGCAGCGCCTATCTGCTGCAATAGCAGATAGGGGTTGCAAAATCTGGTGACAGAGCCTCTTTAAGCAAGAAATACAGATGTTGGAGAGCTTGATTTGTCACTGTAAATAACAATGATTTATCTGTGGTTTACATAGGACTCCAGATCTATCTAATGAGTAATGGTAACTCAGAGAGTTATCATGATGCATAAAACAATGAAGCCCTGAATAGATAAGTGACACATTAGGGAGGGTGAGTCTTTGGAGCCAGAGTGATAGTGCTGATACTAAAAATAGACATAAGATATAGCTGTATATTTATTCAAATATGAAGACCTAAACAAAGAGACAAAAAACATCTATAAAATGTGTTGAGGTTCTGAGTTGCTAATTTTTGGAACATGCTTTCCCTGAATTTTTGCCTTAAATATTTAATGTTATATTTTCTGCGACAGCAGAATATACATGTTTGTTTAAACCACTATTTTACTATGAGCATTGAAATAGATTAGGCCATGTAATGCGACAGAGTACAGGAATTGCAGTAGTTAAAGGATACACACATTTATAGTGGTAAATGATGTTTATTTAAATGGTACAAACAGTGGTGGAGCTCAGGTCTGGTCTCTGTCTGAGTGAGCCAACAAAACCCGCTGTCGTCAAGAGTGTGTTATAATCTTTGGTATCTTTTGGTCGAGTTTAGACTAATATGGCTTAGAGCACAATGTTTTAGACAGGCATTCAAAAATCCTTGTGCTAGAATAATTTATAACATACAGTATATTATGCTGTATATACTGTATATAATTGTATACTATCTTAAATATTTGTCTTTGCTATCAGTGTAAACACTGAAAACTTCTACAGACCTAATCTTGCTCTCAGCTGAAATGGTGATATAAATGTATTAGTATCAATGAGGAGAAGGGAGTCGGTGAAAGAAGAGTAGCCTACATTGGAAAAGGGGGGCATGTGGCTAGGTTAGGAATGTTAGGAGGCACTGTATATAGATGGCATGTGACTATCCTGGGACAATATAAAGGAGACAAGTGCAATGTTCCCTCAAAGAAATTGTTAACTAGAGTAGTTAATGGGTTTATGGTAACGACTCTGGGATCTAGAGTAGAGAAGGAATTATTATCTGCTATCCTGTTGGTCAAGGCCAGTGAAGGTGTTAATGTTTGCATCTCTGGTGGTCTAGGGCAGAGAGAAGGTTAAGGTCTATGGTAGAGAAAGAGTTAATGTTAGATACCTGGTGTTCGGTGGATTACTCACCCTTCTAGACTCCAGTGTTGTCTCTAAAGCAGAAAGGTTAAGACTACAATGCGCAGACTGTCCCCCCTTTTACACAGACATCTTTCCATGGTTCTCCCTTTCACACAGATGGCTTTCCATGCCCTACTCTCTCACACAGACTGCTCCCCATGCCCCACTCCCAAACACAGACTGCTTCCCATGGTGCCCCCTCTCACACAGATTGCTTCCAATGGTTCCCCCTCCCACACAGACTTCCCGCTCTCAAACAGACTGCTCCCCATAGTCCAAACTCTTACACAGACTTCTTCACATAGTCCCCTCTCTCACACATACTGATCTCCTCTCTCCCATAGACTGCTCCCCATGATCCCCTCTCTCACACAGACGGCTTCTCAAGGTCCACCCTGTCACAAAAACTGCTTCCAATGACCCACTCTCCCACCAAAGACTGTTCACCATGGTGCTCCAAATCACACATATTGCCGCCTCTCACACAGACTGCTTCCCATGGTCCCCTCTCTCACACGGACTGCTTACCATGGTCCAACCTCTCTAACACATACTGGTCTTCTCTGTCCCACAGACAACTCCCCATGGTCTCCACTCTCACATAGACTGCTTTTCAAGGTCCCCCTGCCACAAAAACTGCTTCCCATGCCCTTCTCTCCCACAGACTGTTCCTCATGCCCCCTCTCTCCCACAGACTTCCCCCTTCCACACAGACTTATTCCCATGGTTCTCCTCACACAGACAGCTTTCCATGCCCTACTCTCTCACACAGACTGCTCCCCATATCCCACTCTCACAAACAGACTGCTTCCCGTGGTGCTCCCTCTCACACAGAATACTTCCAATGGTTCCCCCTCTCACACAGACTTCCCCCTCTCACACAGAGGGCTTTCCATGCCCTATTCGCTCACACAGACTGCTCCCCATACCCCACTTTTAGACACAGACTGTTTGCCATGGTGCTCCCTCTCACACAGACTTCTTCCAATGGATCCCCCTCTCACACAGATTGCTTTCCATGCCATACTCTATTACACAGACTGCTCCCCATACCCAGACTGCTTCTTATGGTGTCGCCTCTCACACAGACAACTTCCCATTGTTCCCCCTCTCACACAAAGTTCCCCCTCTCACACAGACTGCTCCCCATGGTCCAACCTCTTTCACAGACTTCTTCACATAGTCCCCTCTCTCACACATACTGATCTCCTCTCTCCCACAGACTGATCCCCATGGTCCCCTCTCACACAGACTGCTTCTCAAGGTCCACCTTGTCACAAAAACGGCTTCCAATTACCCACTCTCCACCAAAAGATTGTTCACCATGGTGCTCCAAATCACACATATAGCCCCCTCTCACACAGCCTGCTTTCCATGCCCTATTCTCTCACACAGACTGATCCCCATGGCCCCCCTCACACAAAGACTACCATGGTCCAACCTCTCTCACACATAGTGCTTTTCTCTCTCCCACAGACTACTCCCCATGGTCCCCTCTCTCACACAGACTGCTTCTCAAGGTCCCCCTGCCACAAAAACTGCTTCCCATGCCCCTCTCCCCCACAGACTGTTCACCATGGTACTTTGAATCACACATACTGCCCCCTCTCACAGAGAGCACTCCCCATAATCTGTTTTGTGTATTGTGTACAGGTAAAGCATGCTGCAACATAATCTGTAATGTCCTGGGACAGAGAGGGGCACCAATAATGATGGTAAACAACATTATAAAATTTCCAGGATGTCCTGTGAATTTAGAGGAATGACCCTGATAGAGACTTTATTTTCATAAAATGAGAGGATCAACATATTTACCTGGAGGAATATTGATAAATTTAACTGGTGCCATAGACTAAATGAGTGTTGATAATAAATTGAGGTTAAGCATCTTAATTCTCTGGGTCAAAGGAGCAAGACAAGGAGCCAGCCTTGACATTCTTGTTAGCTGGTCCATAATGGAGGAGGAAATGAAACCTAGAAAAAAACAGAGCGCAATGTGCTTGACGAGGATTAAAGGGAATCTGTCACTGGCATTTCAACTATTCAACTCTACTCACCCCTCACTGGCCGCTGCTGTCAAAAGTTCATTGCCGTTATCTACTCCCCTAAACTCATACACACACTGAAAATAACCATCTGCAAACATGTAGCACCCTTTATGATGATAATCTGGTGTTCCTTTGTACACACACACCAGAACAGGACATCGATGCGCAAGCGCAGAATTTCCTGTGTGCTGGGGGGAGACGAGGAGCTGTCAATCAAAAGTAAGGAGGCGGGGTTAACTCAGAAAGGCTTGAGGAATGAAGATATGACTCTTTTTTTCAAATGAAGAAATTACTCTTATACTCATTAGCATACAGTGCGGGAACACTAAAAAACGGAATACTAGAGGTACAGAGACTACTTAGAAGATAATTATAGGTTACATAAAAATGATTTTTCTCCCACTTCTACAAGGTATTGCTGGTTTAATAGGTGAAATGCAAGTGACAGATTCCCTTTAAAGGAACAGTGTCATCACAAATTATTTTTTTATATGTTAAAGATGTTAGTGCTTTATTAAAAACGTTTATATTCATTTGTGTGTTTGTGTTTTACTTTTTCTTATTTTTACACTTTTTCTTCCCTATGGGGGCTGCCATTTTTTTTTTCATTTCTGTCTGTGTCGATTAACGACACATACAGACATGGAATACGGCAGCCACAGTCCCATAGGGACTGCGAACGGCTCCCGTCCCATTGACTTCCGTGTACGGCGTCTGTGTGGGAACTGCGCATGCGCCGCTCCCACACAGTCCAATTCGAAATTGGCGCCGTCCGGCGCCATTTTCCTGTGGACCGGAAGTCGCGGCCGGACAGTAATATTACTACTTCCGGTCGCGGCTTTCGGATTTGTGCACTTGGACCAGCGGCAGCAAACGGAGCGGACGGGCCGGAGGGAGCCGCGGCGGCAGGAGCAGGTAAGAGATTTCAATGTATGTTCGTGTTTGTGTGTGTTTACTACTGTATGTAAACCTACTACACTGTGTGTTAGCTCAAAAAATGGCGACACACAGTGTAGGAGGTTACACCGTTCAAACCCCTCGTTTATCCCGGCACTAGCCAGGATAAAGGAGGGGGGGATGCTGAGAGCTCACTAGAGCGAGGGCTTTTAACCCAATGTTGCAATGCTGCAATTTTGGGAATAGCTCCATCTAGTGACCAAAAATGGGTAGTATTATAAATTAGAATTAATTTATAATATTTCCTGACTCGTGAAAAAAATAAAAAAAATTTGAACAATGTTTAATCACCCACACACTAAATGTTTAATTTAAAAAAAAAAACATGTTTTTCTGGCAACACATTCCCTTTAAGTAAATGTGAAGTTTGCAGGTACAATACATTTTTTGGGTTGTGTGAATAGTGTTTGGATGATGAGCCCCTTCAATTAAATGTCTCCACTCTTCAAGGACCAGCTTGATACCCAAGAGTTCACTATCTCTGATACTGTGATTTTTTTAATTGGGAGAGAGGGCTTTGGAGCAGAAGCTGCATGAAAAAGTTTTACCTTTTACCTTTTCTTTAAGACAAGACAGCACCCACTCCTATTTATGAGGCATCCAGCTTCAGGATGAATGGTTTTCTGGGATATGGAGGACTAAGGCAGAGAAGAAGGCCTGTTTAAGACTGAGGAAAGCTTTAGGAGTCAAAATGTTGTCACTTACCACTTTTTTGGTTAGAGCAGAGATGGGTGCCACCAGAGAAGAAGAGTGAGGAGTAAATTGTCGGTAATAGCTAGCGAATCCTAAAAATCGTTGTATGACTTTGAGTCCTTTGAGTGCAAAGAAGAAGCCTGCTCCAGCCGGTGATAATGAATTGCAAATAAATCCCTTTTTCATGTTTTCTTTGATGTACTGTGATATTGCGTCTATTTCAGGTACAGAAAAAGGGTACACCCTGCAGCAAGGTGGAGTGGAATTGGGCACCAAATAAATAGTACAGTCATAGGATCTATGTAGTGCAAGGATCTCTGCTTGACATTTGCAGAACACATCAGAATGGTTTAAGCATTCCTAATTGGTCAATTCCTAATTTTTGGGGACCATCTTTGAAGCCAATTTTGGATTTGAGTTATAATACTTTTCCTGTTTTAGAGCATGGTTTTTCTTTCAAACTAATTTTATGTGCTAATAAGTTTAATATTAATTCCCATGTACAAACTCTGCCTAATATGGAAAATATAAATTAAGTAACACATTCCATTTGAAAGATGACTGAATAGACAATGGTCTAATGGTATGAGTACTGTATGTGGATTATTGCAGAGTTCTGTTCCCCAATTCTGTATGTCTGCTATTTTGTCACCTTAGAAAATCTGAATGATAGAAGCTTTAGTCACTAGTAATCTAACAACGCACTGGACCTTATGTTTTTATATTTTGTATTTGGAATAATGGTATTACTTGCGGTATTTGTAGATTATTTTAAATACTGTTTTTAGACCTTAAACATAACCATGCATATCATATATTTCTAAACAAGTAATTATGACAAATAAACAAATACTAAAAAACTACCATTGCTGTGACAGTAGTTTACAGATGCCAAATACATAAGCTATAAACTAATTTTAATCATAAAGAATACAATAATTATGTCTGTCCTGTGTTTTTCTTTTTTTCTTTACCTCTGCTTTTAGAGGAAAATCCAGGTTGAAATGTTCTGTTATGATGTAATTGCCAATTCTAGCTGTCAGAAGATGAAACAAATAGTTTGGCTTTAAAACTATGTTATATCTTTAATAGTCTTATTAGGTTTTCCAAGAAAAATATTTGAAGATTATGAAACATACAGCATGTAAAAGAGATATCAGCTGTGTTTTGTCATAATAATAGCATATGCAATGAAAATATTTGAATCTTCAGGGCCATTTTTAGTCCATTCACCAGCCAAGGTTACTGATCATATATTGTGTCCTTCCACTTGCAAAAGGTGATTATATCTCTAAAGGCAGCATAAATATAAAACAAATACTGCCTCTGCCAATCATGCTCTATATTATAGAGTCCATAAGGATGTTGTTGTTTTTATCACTGCTCCTACTCTACAGAGCCTGAGTGACAAATTATTTGTTTATCAAGTTTGGTTACTCTATTACTCACAAGGCACCCACAGAGAACTTTTAACGAAAACCTTTGTTGTTTACTTCCAGTAGACAGACATCTGTCCTGGTCTTGTGATGTCCACACAAGAACACGGCTAATCACATTATAAAGCTATGATAACTGTACTGTAACTGTAGTCAGCACTGTATCAGTGTGACGTCAGTCAGTCTCCTTGGGAAGCAATGAGTTAATTTGTGAAACTTCAAGCTGTATTTTAATTAATGAGAAATAACGATATTTAAAAAACGAATTGGGATCTCTACATTGCAAGCCACAGATTGTCCCTTCATATATAAGAGAAGATGAGGAACTTGGAGTTTTCCTTAATTCTGATGCACTATTTCCCATTTGGGATCTTGTGACTGTACTAGTATTTATTTTATTGTCCAAAAGACAAAGGTCCCAGTTGGGGCCACACAGCTGAATAGTTCCATTATTAAAGAGGACCTTTAAGCTCACCTGTCATGTTCGGATTAGTAAATACTTGCTTCTCCATAATGTAACATTTTGGAGTATATTTTCTTAGAACTCTGTGTTGTGCCGTTCCTCTGTTACTCCTCCTAGAGATTTGTGAAATTTACAACTGGGTGTAACCAGTTGGAGGTGTGTTCCTATACAGATAGACAATGTTCTATCAGTGCTAGCAGTGTCAGACTGTGTAGGTACACACCCCTTTGACGAAGGGAATAGTAACACCCAAATGTCAATTTATTCATACATTTCCAGGAGCAATATCAGATGAATGACAAAGTGAATTGACTATTCTCCTTTACAAGAGAATCTCCGATTGAATAGATATTAGGACCCTTGGAAGGTGATTGGTAAGGAATAGCTTCTGGTAGGTGAGCAGGGATAAGTGGGGAAGAGGGACAGTGGGGGAAAAAGGTGACGGTAGGGTGTAGGACATACGAGTCATACAGTGTTGCTAGTGCCAGGATTACAAGTTGGACAACACAATAAATAATTATTTATTGCTTTGATTGTAGTGGTGGGTTATTGCCAATGGTTTGAGTTAGGTACCATGGTATTTAGTGAAAGCATGAGTGTAATTTAGTGTAATTTCTATTGAATTGTGGTTTGTAGGACGTGCATAAATGTTTCCCACACTGAGAAGATTTTTTTTTTAAATTGTTTACTTTTTTGGCAAGTGCAGTCTATCTAGTCCATCTCTTTTCAGAATAAAATGTGGGAGATAAGTTGGACTGGTAGGAACGTATTTCTACAGGATAGATTTGTAGGCTGCTGCTTGAATTTTTTTTTTTATTCTCAAGTGCAGTGGTATATTGTGTAGTCTATAAGCCCAAATATCATCCATGATGGTGTGAGAGGCACAAAAGTAAAGGGGTTGTCCAGGTTGGGGGCTGTTTTTTATACTCATAACCTATCCACAGATGAACCCGACCGATTACGGCACCTCACGTAATGGGCCGGGGTTTGCCTGCCCTCGGCCCTCCAACGGACTAGGAGCCAGTGGTGCACGCGCACCTCCACTGGCTCTCCTCAAGAAACCGACGGCTACGGTCACCAACCTTCATAGTTGCCCAGGTTCGTCCAAACCGGGGACCACAGACGAGAAACCCGGTCATGCAGCTTGTCGTTATCTTGCCATGGCCCATAGCGACCGACTCCATGTGTGTGAAGTGCTGCAATCTCGCCATACAACATAGAACATCAAAACAAAACTTATGATAAGGGCTGTGTGGGAGAGCCCTGCTTTTCACTGTAGGCAGAAAGAGAATTAGTCTGCTCTCCTTCACTTGCCCTGCTTTAAATCCCCCTACACTATTCCACCCCTAATCCCCTCACCTAATTATCTTTACTCCACGCCCTAAATTTCTCATCCAATTACCTTACACCTACCTTCAGGTCCAAAACCACCTACATAATCCCTATTCCTACCAAACTATCTATGGTTCCCCACTACTACACCTTTCTTTCTGGGGACCACACGACCCTCCTTATGATTCCTTACAGGCATTTTGCCCGTTCGTCACTCTTAATCACTGTATTTGAGGGAAATCTCCAAAACAGAGGTGAAGATCTGCATTAAGCTGGGAGCACAATAACACTATGGGGAACTAATTCCCCCTATAAGGTCATTGCAAAAGATTTAAAGTAGTTGACCAGCAGTATTAGGTGTTTTCAATGCTAGAATGAGCCTGTAAACATGGGAAAATCGGAAGGTCAAATTTGTACGTAATTTCTGTTATTGTCAAGGTCCCCCACTTGTCTTGATAAATCTCCCAAAAAGTCTCTGAACAGGGAAAGAACATAGGCAAAATATGTCATGAGAACTGTCAGACTTAAAGCCCTTTTATATGGGGCCAATGATCGACTGAACGAGCACTCATATAAATGCTCGTCCCGATCATTGCCCTGTGTAAACAGGGCAATGATCAGCTGATGAACAAGCAAACGCTCGTTCATTGGCTAATCTGCTCGTTTATGCAGCAATAAAATGGTCGCTAGTTGGCAGCACATCTCCCTGTGTAAACAGAGAGATGTGCAGCTGACATGATGGAAGTGTTTAAGCATGAACAATCGTTGTCCCCATACATTACTGATCATAACAGTCAACAAGCGCAGATCAATGAGCTGTTTCAATGATGGGTGCTTGTTTTCACGGTCCATATCGGGCCGTGTAAAAGGACCTTTAGGCTTTAGGCCAGTAAGTCCAAGCACTGATAACTCCATTTAGAAAAAAGATATAAAAAAATGGGTTTCACATTTTTAAAATATATAAAGGGACTATATTTATTTTAGTTGGTCCGCATTAAAAAGTTAAAAATAATAAATGGAAGGAAGTCAAATAAATGACCTTCACTTTGATGCTGAATAAGGGATTTTAGTGTTGTTTGGAATTAACTCAAGGGCTATCCTAACAATATTTAATACATTTTCAGCCACAGTTAAGTGAGTAGTTTAAAACAGAGGAGAAAAGTTAGAAAGATTGCTAACATTACCAATTTAAAAAAAAAGAAGGAAAAAGAAAAACCTCTGGAACTGTTTGTTCGAGGAGGTCACATAATTATTATATATTCATGGCCCATACATATATATATATATATATATATATATATATATATATATATATATATATATATATATAATCCCTGCGATAAATTGTTTTCATAGTGGATTCAATTTTTGCAAGATTTTACCTCAAGAATTAGCCATTAAACTGTTATAACTTGTAATTATCAAAACTTTTAATCTGATTACCACTTGTGGAGTATAAAATGTATATTTTCCCAATCCAGAAAGACAAATTGACATTTTACATGTTTAATAGGTACCAAGTATTATTACCTTAACATATTGCTGTGGAATAAAAAAAATTATATTATTATCATCATCATTATTATTACGAAAGATTGCTTAATTCATTATTTTATAGAAACAAACCAATTAAACTTACATGTGACAGTCAAAAATATCAGTTATTGAAAAAGTTATTTAGCAGATGTTTGGGCTTTATAAAATGAGGTTATGCTGGTGAATTTCAAGGTTTGGGTGGATAAGAAGTAGAACTCTTCTCTAGATACATAGTTTGCAGAAGTGGACGGTTCCTAATTTCTTATGTGCCTAGCACTGCCATATGCACAGAGCATGTGCACACTCCATGGCTTTAAAGATCTTTGTGTGCCACAGTATGATACCTCTGTATAGTGCTGAGTTACACAGATAGTCTCTCTACATGAAAATGTAATATGGCATTTGATGGAACATGGCCCACTTTTCTTTCATATGGAATCCAGCAGAAAAAAAACATGTGTAAGCCTCTGTATAAAACCATATGGCCTCATAGACTTCTATATGTGGTGTATTAGGGATCCTTACCACTTGGAGACATATTATAGTAGTATACATAATATTTGCATTTCACTAGTTATAACACTTGCTGTAACTATGTAGTAGAAACATTAGAATAATGTAAGCCATTTCCCAACGGTAATGCACACTTTTTGTTGATGCAAGAAAAGGTACTCTTTCTCATTTTCATAGGATCATCAAATTTGAATCCTTTATATAAAGTATTTTTATCATATTGAGGGATGGGAATGTGCAGCTGTAAGGAGGTTCTATTCCCTGTGACTGCTCTCTCAGGCACTGCCAGCAGAATATAGGTGCTATTGTCTGTATTGTCATTGAATAGAACAGAGAGCTCATCGTTATGTGCGCTCCTAATTGACAGAATGCAAATACCTTACACAAGCAGCAGGGGCGTACGCAGGAATTTGGGAATGAAGGGCTAGAGTGGGGTTCACAGTAAATGCGTATATATATACAGAAACGGCAAAAAATGACAATATTTTATTTCAGCTATTGTGGTGGTGGTATAGAATTTACAAATTTAAATCACAATATGAGAATATGGTTTCAAATTAGCAATTAAATGGCATATGCACAAACATGCTTTACATAGCAATTACAAATTCTTAACTAATGTACATTTTTAAATTCCCAATAAAAATGTCCTCAGATTTTTTGCACTTTACTCTTTTCAAAGTAAAGAACAAAGAAATGCTACTAATCCCCTGTCAAAATTGATAAATGTAAAATCTAGTACAGTGTGTAATTATCAGTAAATGTATCAACCTGCGGCTTGTTTTACTGGTGCTGATTTAAAAAGTGACAAAAATAAGAAGTTCAGCAACTCATAAAACAGATTGATACTTTTTTTTTTTTTTTTTTTTAATTGCATGTATTATAGAAAAAAACATTAATGTAATTAATTGTAATGAAAAATTTAGCACAATTTGGATTTGGAAACTTGCATGTATTCCAATTCATTGCAATATGCTCAATGCCGTTTACTATCAATTCAGTAAGACGAGCCCATCTCCAGCCTCTCTTTCTCCTCTCCTGGACACTCAATAAAGCAGAATTTTGGTGAAATCAGATTTTTCAATGGTGCCATTTTGGGATACATATAACTTAATGATTCACATCTATTAAGTCTTTCTGGGGAAATAGAAAAAAAACCAGCAATTCCATTATTGTTTTTTGTTATTAAGATTTTTGTCGCTAACCACGTGGCATGAATAACGTATTACCTTTTATTCTATGGGTTGATACGATTACAACGATATCAAACATGTATAGCCATAACTTGTTATGTAATCGTATGTGGGATTTTTTTTTTGCGGCATGAGTTGGGTACAAATAACTTATTGATTAACTTTTACCTACTTTTATGAGGAAGAATAGAAAAAACAGCAATTGCAACATTGTTTTCACATTTGAAATTTACACTGCTGGTACGATTGCAGCGATTTTTTTTTCATCAATGTGGTGTATTTGCTTTTTTCTAGGAAAAGTGATGTTTTTAAAAAAATGTAGGGTACATATAAATTATTGATTAAATTATTATTTTTTTTGTGAGTGGGAAACTAAAAAAAACACAAGCAATTGTGTTTTTGTTTTTTTACACTGTGCACTGTACGGTTTAAATAATTTTATAAAATTATTATATTGCTCATTAAAATTACAGCCATACGCATATGTTTATTTAACTTTTATTTTTTAACACCACACTAAACTTTTTTTTTACTGTGATCACTGTTTGTTTTAATAAACTCTATTTAATTGTAATTATTTTATTTTTATTTCCACTAGGGGACTACACAATTTTTTCTTTTGAAAAACGCTTCTATAATGATGTTTTATACCTAATATATCAATGCATTATTATCTGTCAGTAACAAACTGACAGACAATTTTTTGTTTTGTTTGTGTCCCCCTTGATGCTTCTGCTAATCATCAAATCTTGATTCTGCTACTCCTGGGGGAGTTGCTCTGATAAGAATCAGTTTCCTTCCCGTTTGGCAGCTGACTACAAAGTGCCTTCTTATGCTTCGTTCACATCTGCGCTAGGGTCCCGTTCCGACGTTCCGTCTGAGCTTTCTGTCGGAACGGGACCCTGACTGACACAAACGGAAACCAAAGGTTTCCATCACCATTAATTTCAGTGGTGACGGATCCGGTGCCAATGGTTTCCATTTGTCTCACTTGTGCAGGGGTTCCGTCATTTTGATGGAATAAATAGCATAGTCGACTAGCATGCTGCCAAATTTAAGAAAATGGCAGGAAAGGGTTAATATGACTCAATGAACAATATAAATGTGCAGTGCGCTATTTTTCATACAGTATCTAAGAAAAAATCCAAACAAAAGCAGTTTTACAGAGAAGGTGAAACACAGGCATCGGTAGATAAAGAAAAGAAAGATCCATGAAAGTGAAATAAGTCAGCACTCCTTCTAAATATGCAAATAGATAAGCATCAGAACAAAAGCTCTCTATAATCCTTTCACAGAGGTGTTGTTTTCTTATCTAGGATCATCCTCAGGCTGGTTGCACAAAGTTTAATAGAATGGCCAACTGAGGCAGAAAAGCATTTAGCCAAACCAAAGGTTGATTTGTTATTTTTATAAAGCTATGAAACTAAACAAGCCACTTTTATGCACAATTGTGTATATCTCCTTCAAGTCAACATTAGTATGGTGTATGAAAAAAAATAAGATGGCTTATTGTCATCTTTTTCTTGCGTCAGAGACAGTTATTTTCTATTACATATAATTTTCAGCTGTCTCAAATCTTAGATTGTTTTTTGCTTGTTGTTTTATTTTCCCTTGGCGTTTTGACAAAGGAAAATGTATTTTATGATATGACAATACATGCTACTGTCCTACCAGCAGATAATTTGGGGAATAATCCAATAGCAAGCCTATTAGGTCATACACCAATAATATGTGAATTAACATGAAGATATAGCATTTATTAGATGAGATGTCCTAACAAATAGAAGTTAGTGAGTACATGTGTATCCTCTAAACGGATGCAAGTTTTGGCAGGCCATATACCAATTAAAGGGGTGTTTCCATCTGAGACATTTATGGCATATCAATAGGATATGCCATAATTGTCTGATAGGTGAAGGACACCCATTCTAAACCAGACAAGATGGACCCTGGCAATATGAATTCCTGCAGCTCAGCTCTCTACTGTAGAGTTTGTAAAGTGTGAGGGATCAATGCCCAAGTTAAAGAGGATCTGTCATATATTTATGCTGCCCTGTCTGAGATCAGCATAAAGAAGTGACAGACATTCTGATTTCAGCGTATTGTCACTTATTAGTTAATGTTGAGAAGTTTCTGAGTATTTGAAACCTATATTTGCGGTGCGCGGTTAGCGCTGCAAGCTTGAGTCCAAGTTTATTCATATATTCATGCTGCTGACACCTCCTTTCCGCCTTCCTGCCGCTGATTGCCACATTTCACTCCCTGCACTTCAATAGAGAGAAAAATGTTAATCAGTGGCTGGAGGGTTGGGGCTGGGGGGTGGTTAGCATGAATATAAGAATTTACTTGAACTCATCAATATACTTGGCTGAGAGCCGCAATTATTACCGTATTTTTCAGACTATTAGGGCATGACCACACGTGGCGGATTTCCTCCGCAACTGTCCGCATCAATGCCGCACAGAATCTGCGTTGCAGATTCTGCTGCGGATCTGCACAAAATGTGCAGAAAATTGATGCGGACTGGCCGCTGCGGACTGCAGGAGAAGTGCTTCCCTTCTCCCTATTCAGTGCAGGATAGAGAGAAGGGACAGCACTTTCCCTAGTGAAAGTCAAAGAAATTCATACTTACCGCCCGTTGTCTTGGTGACGCGTCCCTCTTTCGGCATCCAGCCCGACCTCCCTGGATGACGCTCCAGTCCATGTGACCGCTGCAGCCTGTGCTTGGCCTGTGATTGGCTGCAGCCGTCACTTAGACTGAAACGTCATCCTGGGAGGCCGGACTGGAGACAGACGCAGGGAGTTCTCGGTAAGTATGAACTTATATTTTTTTTTACAGATACATGTATATTGAGATCGGTAGTCACTGTCCCGGGTGCAGAAACAGTTACTGCCGATCGCGTAACTCTTTCAGCACCCTGGACAGTGACTATTTACAGACGTCTCCTAGCAACGCTCCCGTCATTACGGGAGCCCCATTGACTTCCTCAGTCTGGCTGTAGACCTAGAAATACATAGGTCCAGCCAGAATGAAGAAATGTCATGGTAGTAAAAACAATACGCTCCGCAGCACACATAAGATCTGCGGACTTCATTGCGGAATTTGGACTTTCCATTGAAGTCAATGGAGAAATTCCGCCATGAGTCCGCAACCAGTCCGCCACTGCTCCGCAACAGACAGAGCATGCTGCGGACACCAAATTCCGCTCCGCAGCCTATGCTCCGCAGCGGAATTTTCAGCCTCGTCTAAACGAACACTGCTAAATTAAAGTGTAAGTCAATGGACAAACGGCTCCGCTGCGGATTAACGCTGCGGAGTGTCCGCAGCGGAATTTCAGTGAAATTCCGCCACGTGTGGTCATGCCCTAAGACGCACCTGACTATAAGACGCCCCCAGGTTTTAGACAACAGAAAATAGGAAAAAATTAAATATTTTACTTCTTTTACAAAGAAAAAACTATTGGTTAAAAAAAATAATTTGTTCGGTTTCAACACATTCTGTGAACCATGACTTATGTTTTTTTCATTGTTTGAGTGGTGTGAGGGCTTAGTTTTTGCGGGAGGAGCCATAATTTATATTAGCAGCACTTTTTTGGTACATACGATTTTTTTTATCACTTTTTATTTCATTCTTTTTAGCGCTATGGTGACCAAAAGACAACGATTCTGGGGTTTTAAATAAAAAAATTTACGCCGTTCACTTTGTGAGTCAAATATATTGATATATTGTAATAGTTTCGGACTTTCACCAATTTTTTTATGATTTTTTATGATTTTTTATGATTTTTTTATTTTTAAATTGTGCTTAGGGAAAAATGGGAATAGGGTTTGTTTTTTTTAACTTTTAAAAAATTTTTACACTCCTGAAAATATATCTAACTTTATTTTTTTACACATTTTATTAAGTCCGCTAGGGGACTTGAACCAGCGATCATTAGATCGCTGGTACAATACACTGCAATGCATGGATGAGTTACGGAAACAGCGCAACTCGCTGAGCTACGCTGTTTCCGTAACTCCCATAGTAGTGAATGGCAGTTACAGAAGCAGCGTAGCATGCTACGCTGTTTCCGTAACTACTATTCAGTTCTATGAGAGTTACTGAAACATCGAAGCTCAGCGAGTTACGCTGTTTCCGTAACTCGACCATGTAAACAGGAAGTGGCCAGGAGACAGCGGAGACAGGTAAGATAGAAGGGTTTAGGGGGCCCCGTTCTGGAGATAGATGCGGGTCCCAGAGGTGGGACCCGCATCTATCTGACATTTATGACATATCCTTTGGATATGTCATAAATGTCCTTCAAGGGAAGACCCCTATAAATGCCGCGGTCGCTATTGACCGTGGCATTTAACTAGTTAAAGGGTCAGTAGCAGCGCCATCGCTGTTCCTGGACGTTAGAGTAGCGTGTCAGCTGTAAAACACAGCTGACATCTGCAGTATATGGAGCGGGCTCAGCGCGTGAACCCGATTCGCTCCAATCATGATCTCCTCCCCGCTCCATGATGTTCCGGCACATCACAGGTCAGGAAGGGGTTAAGTAAGAAGCAGTCAAGGGGCACGACGCTGCTGGGTCCCTTGACTGCCGACTATAAGATGCAGGGACTTTTTAGCAAGATTTATTCTTGCTAAAAACTGCGTCTTATAGTCCGAAAAATACGGTAGCTCTAAATATTTAGAAACTACTTAAAATGTGACAGCACACAGAAATCAGCATGTCAGTCACTTCTTTATGCTGCCCCAGACAAAGCAGCATAATTATCTGATTGGTCTGATTAAAGGGGAATATTAAGCTTTACATGTCATTGTATTTTGGGCCCTCCTCAACATTGTAAAATATTTGCAAGTATATATGTATACTGTGCCTTTAAGGCCACGTCCATTTTTCAAAACGGCCACGTAAAAAAACGACCCATCGGAAAAGAACGCCATTTTTCCCAGTGCAATCAATATGTAGAGGCGTTCTGCTTCCCATTTTTTTGGCGTTTACGGACCGAAAAATGGCCGAAAATAGGCCGTGTGAACATACCCTACAAGTGGCTATTTTCTGCTGTTATTTGTTTTTTCCCCCTAGGTGGCAATGCAGAGGGAGAGTAGTCTGTTCGTTCACTAGTGATAGCAGTTATGTGGCCATCTGGCCTATTGTATTTATGTTATGTTTAACATTGTTCCATTACAGGTGAGGCGACTGGTGACTGGCTTTCTGGCTCTAATCTATTATTGGCGCCATATGAACAGCCTGGATGTCATTTTGCCTGCATCTGCTGCTTCATAAAAGTGATGACACACAGAGTGGTGTCACCACGTCATCCCGCTGGGGGTGGTGCTTAACTCATAAAACGGCAGTGAACCAGCCAAACTGCATTCATTGTCGGGTGGAAGTTGGAGAGACCTGGGCTTATATGCAGTTACTGAGAGAGAGAGTTGGTGCTGTGAAGAGAAGCCTGCTGGAGATGAGGGTGCTGATCGTTGGACCTGTGGCAAAGGGTCCTGAAGACCAACACCTATAGCAAGGAAGAATGCCTTTAGCCCTGTCTGTGACAAGGATTAAGCAAGCCAACAGCCATCAAGCCTTCCTGAGCCAGGTCTAACTACTGTGCCTCCTATATTTAGAAGAACCGAGTATACATGTGGCCATATGCACCATTGGCGCCGGACTGAAATAAAGTTTCAGTTCCTAGCTATCTCCTATCTTCGTATTATCTATTTATGCGATACAACCTGTACTGGACCCTATACTAACCGGGGCCCCACCCATACATCTTACAAGCCTATGGGAATTAGGGAAAGAGTCTTGCAAGTTTCTGTATCTGGATCTGCCTTCCTCGCTTGTGCGGAACAGGGGTCAGCTGGGAATTCCACCTATCAGATGATTTGGTTTATCCTATGAATTAGCCATACATTTTTCAAACGGCAGTACCACATATTAAAGTATAAACCCTTAATTAGATCTGTCATAAGAGCTCACATTCCGCAATTTATTCAGAAATTGACAGAAAGGACTGGCATATGAAGGACAAAAACATGTGGGCCTCAACTACTATTTGTTAGGGCATTTTAAAGATGCTCTAAAATCATGGTCTCTGTCAAAATATAGATGCACTTTAACCACTTCCTGACCAGAAACTTTACCCCCTTCCTGACCATTTTCAAGTTTTAGCCATGTGCCAATTTAAAAGTAAATTGTTGTACTATTACCCTTCCAACCTACATGTAGTTGGTCTTGTTTTTCTCAGAACATATGTGGATTCCATATTGTGTAAAAAGAATAGATGTATTTTACTTTTTTTAAAATATGGAAGGAAAAACAGAAAAAAATGGGGAAAAAAATGGCAAAATGTGAATATGTGAATTTAACCCGTTAGTGACCACCAAATACGCCTTTTCACGGCGGCCACTAATGGGCTTTATTCTGATGCATACGCCTCTTCACGGCGCTGCATCGGAATTAATAAACAGAGTGGGGAGTCGTTAAATCCCCCTGCTGTCAGCTACCTCCAGTAGCTGACAGCTGTGAGCTCGAATGGTATCAGTATCTATCTCGCCAGTTTAATCCTTCAGATGCAGCGCTCAATAGCGTGCTTCACATCTGAGTGGTTTTGGAGAGAGATCGCAGGGTGTTGGTGGTGGTTTCAATGGCAGCGGGGGGAGGGGCTAATAAAGGCCCCCAGGTCTGCCACAAGTTATGTCTGCTAGGACAAAGTTTAATAAAGTGAGTAAAAACACTTTTTCCCCTTACAAATTTTTGTATTATTTAAAAAAATAAAAAAAGTTACACATATTTGCATCCATAACGTCCCAAACTATAAATTAATTAATTTTTTTTAACCTGCATGGTGAACGCCGAAAAAAAACAAAAAAATAATGCAAACATTTCTGTTTTCTGTGAATCCTGCCTTTAAAAAATATGTGATAAAAAATAGTCAACAAGTGATCGCATCTACTCCAAAATAGTACCAATAAAAATGACAGGTCGCCCCGCAAACAAAAAGCCCTCATACAACTGCATCGGCAGAAAAATAAGAAAGTTAAGGATTTTGAAATATGGAGACATAAAAACAAATAATTTTGAAAAAACAGTGTTTTTACTGTGTAAAAGTAGTAAAACATACAAAATCTATATAAATTTGGTAGTGTTGCCCGCTGAATAAGGTTAATGTTATTTATACCACATGGTAAACTGTGTAGATTTAGAACGCAAAAAAGTGTGGCGAAAATGCAGTTTTTTTTCTATTCCCCGACAAAAAAAGGTAATAAAAGTTAATCAATAAATTCTATGTACCCCAAAATGCTGCTATTAAAAATGCAACTTGTTACGCGAAAAACAAGACCTTATACAGCTATGTTGACGCAAAAATAAAAAGTTATAGCTCTTTGAATGAGACGATGGAAAATGTTTAAAAATAGCTTGGTTATTAACCCCTTCCCCCTGCTTGCATTCTGGGCCCTAATGACGAAGCCATTTTCTAAATTTTTCCATTGTCACATTCGAAGAGCTATAACTTTTTTATTTTTGCGTCGACATAGCTGTTTAAGGTCTTGTTTTTTGAGACACGTCTTGTAGTTTTTATTGGTACCATTTTGGAGAAGATGCAACTTTTTGATCACTTTTTATCACATTTTTTTAAAGTCAGGATTAACAGAAAACAGCAATTCTTCCATAGTTTTTTTATTTTATTTTTTACGGCGTTCACCGTGCGGGTTAAATAATGTAATCTATTTATAGTCGGGGTCGTTACGGACGCAGCAATACCAAATATGTGCAACTTTTTTACTTTATTGTGGGGTTTTTTAATAGTAAAGCAGTTTGTAAGGGGAAAAAGTGGGTTTTTCATTTTTTTTTCACATTTTTTTTAAATTAACTTTATTAAACTTTTTTTTTTACTTTTTTACTAGTCCCACTAGGGGACTATAATATGCGATTCTCCGATCGCTATTAGAATACACTGCAATACTTCTGTATTGCAGTGTATTATGCCTGTCCGTTTAAAATGGACAGGCATCTGCTAGGTCATGCCTGCGGCATGATCTAGCAGGCATTCATTACTGGCAGACCTGGGGGCCTTTATTAGGCCCCCGGCTGCCATTAGAGACACAGACACTCAGCGATCGTATCGCCGGGTGTCGGTGGGAGAGAGGGAGCTCCCTCCCTCTCTCCAAAACCACTCAGATGCGGTGCACGCTATTGAGCACCGCAACTGAGGGGTTAAACGGGTGAGATCGATACTAATATCGATCTCACACGGCAGAGCAGGGATGCCCCCAGCCCTCAGCTGCCTTTGGCAGCCTTTGGCAGCTGAGAGCAGGGAGATTCCACGGCTCCCTGCTCTGTTTACTTTATTCTAATGCAGCGCCGTGGAATAGCATTGCTGTAGAATAAAGCCCATTAATGACCACCGTGAAAAGGCTTATCGTCGGTCATTAAGGGGTTAAAGAGGCTCTGTCACCAGATTATAAGTGCCCTATCTCCTCGCGAGATAACGCTGTGCTGTGTGAGTAAGTCCCACAGAAACTTTACTGAAGTGTCGGGAGTGCGAATAGACATCGCATCCTGGCTGGAGGTGATGTCTATTCACTCTCAAGACACTTCGGTAAAGTTAATGTGGGAGTATGTGACAGCATAGCGTGGTCTCGCAAGATCACGCTGTGCTGCGAGTACTGCTAAAAATGAATGGAAAGAAGTGTATAACAGAAAAATGGAAAGAAGTGTATGACGCTGATTGGTCAGCATCATACACTTCTCTTTACCATGCCCAGTTGGTAAAAAGTAAAAACATGCCCAGTTGTCTATTAAGAAACAAATTAACATAAATCTAAAATTGTTCATAACTTGCTCAAACTTGCTCATAACTTTTCAAAATAAAAAGCACTGTTGTTATCTACATTACAGCGCAGATCACATTATGTAGGAGATAGGGCACTAATAATTTGGTGACAGAGCCTCTTTAAGGCCTAAAATAGGCTTGTCACTAAGGGGTTAGGTAACACACTTGAATACATCAGCATTGTGAGAAACTAGACATGGACCGCACATCCACAATATATACGTTGATCTGAGCCGCTAGGCATAATTTATAAACATGAACATGAGGTTCTTTGTTAACATTTTGATCAAACTGTATAAGCCCACTTGCTACTTCACGGCGACCTCTTTAAAATTGGGTCTTTACTCTATCGGTTGCAGCACCGCATGGTGGCCACTGCCACCACAGCACCGCACCTGCAGAGGGAGCAACCCAGGGGCCCAAAAGCACCCATGCTATCAGGCTGTGCCAAGCCTCCTTAGCTCTGGGCCAGGTTCCCCGACAAGTGCAGCACTACAGCAACAGACGCCACCCCACAGTATCACAACATGTGAACAGATGGAATAAGCGCCCCCAGTGGCCAACTGAGAGCACAAGCAAGAGCAGAAACACTTATGAGGTCATTCCTGAATTAAAATCAGCTAGGTCAAATGTGTGGAGTGCTGGTGCCAAGTAAAACAAAAAAATTGAGGTGGATAGACTATATAATATTGAATCCATATTTGGCAACTTCTGCTAACTACAGCAATACCAAATGTGTGTGCATTTCTTACACGCTGGGCGCAAGGTGGAGCTTACAATGAATGGTGCTCAAACTGACTTGTGGAGAGCAATTTTCCAAAGCTGGTTTGCTGACACCATATGACTATTACAGATGTTGTGAAGTGCCATAATACCATTAAAGGAGATGTCCAGTCCCAAAAAATTGATGTTCTATCCTCAGAAGAGGTTATCAATATATGATCGGTCTGGGTCCGACTCCCGGAACTCTCGCCAATCAGCTGTTTTGAAGAGGCCGTAGCGCTCGTACAAATTTTCATAGTATTACAGCCTTCTCCCATTGAAGTGAACAGACTGTAATACTGTGAACCGCAACTACAAGTGTGTCTGCGATTCACAGTGTGAGCAGTAAAGGAAATGAAGGGGAAGCAGTGCTCGTACGATTAATTTTTGGGGACTGGAAAACCCCTTTAACACCCCCAAAATAACTCTTTTATTTAAAGTACACCCCCCCAAGATATTTACTTAACGGCATATCAAAGATTTGAAAATATGCAATGTAAAATGCGCAAATCCACAGCTAAAATCTGCAGCGAATCCGCCGCATGTAACTTCAACCTAAGGCTGGGGCAACATGGTTACTTTGGCTGCAACACAGATCGCACAGCCAAAGATCGCTATGTCCCATAGCCTACACCGCAAGGAATGAAAGTCAATGTGATCGTGTTGCGACCTGCAAGTAATTGCAACACGACTGTTTGGATTTCTTGCAACTATCATGTCGTGGCAACTTTGGTGTTGCTATACAACCACATTGACTTTTATTACTTGCAATGTAGGCTGTGGGACATAGAGATCTTTGGCCAGGCGGCCTGAGCAATGGCCAAAGTCGCCATGTAGCAGGTAGGCAGACAGATAGATAAATATATTTATAAAAAAAAAAAAAAAAGCATGTGTTTGTGTTTCACATTACATTACATTATCCTTCTCCCTGTGCAGCAGCCTGCCAGAGGGGAAAAATATACAACTAATGGAAAAGTTTGTTATTTACTAACAAACTTTTCTGTGATCACTGTGACAGGCTTTCACAGCGATCACATGACCAGAGACCAGTCTGAGGGGTCTCTGGGTGAAAGCTCCGTCATACAGCTATCTCTTACATTTGGCGCGCAAGAACCGCTGGGAGAAGTAATGTGATCGTTTTGACAGGCTGTCACAACGATCACTTGACCAGACACCACACTGTTTGGTCTCCGGTTGAAGCTCTGTGATATAGCTGTCTAGAGCTTTATTATAGCTTCCATTATTTTGATTAACGTGTTTTACTTTTTAAAATGAAATTTCTGACAATATTTTCAACGCTTCATGGAAACACATTTGAAGTTTAGTCTTAGAAGTTGTCTAGTTCTCCTGTTCTAAATAATTGCAAACACAGTCAATGATGTTGAGGTCTAGGCTCTGGGTTCTGACACCAACTTCTTTATTTAATAAGCAAATCTTGATCTTCACAGCATTGAACTTGATGGAGGGTCAGATATATAAACAGATGGAGCAGGCTGCACAGGCGGGTACTGTAGTGATAATGGGAGATTTTAATTTCCGGGATATTAATTGGTGTCATGGTTCGGCTTCAACTGCAAAGGGGAGACATTTCCTCAACCTGTTGCAGGAAAATTTTATGGGCCAGTTTGTGGAAGACCCGACTAGAGGTGAAGCTCTGTTGGATCTGGTCATTTCTAATAATGCAGATCTTGTTGGGAATGTCAATGTTCGTGAAAACCTCGGTAACAGTGATCACAATATAGTTATATTTTACCTATACTGTAAAAAACAAACGCAGGCTGGGAGGGCAAAAACATTTAATTTTAAGAAAGCCAATTTCCCCAGGATGAGGGCTGCAATTCAGGATATGGACTGGGAAGAACTAATGTAAAATAATGGAACAAATGATAAATGGGAGATTTTCAAATCTACTTTGAGTTATTATAGTGCAAAATGTATTCCTATAGGTAACAAGTATAAACAACTCAAATTAAACCCCACATGGCTTACACCTTCTGTGAAAGGGGCAATACATGACAAAAAAAGGGCATTTAAAAAATACAAATCTGGGGGTACATCTGTAGCCTTTGTAAAATATAAAGAGCTTAATAAAATCTGTAAAAATGTAATAAAATTAGCAAAAATACAAAATGAAAGGCAGGTGGCCAAGGATAGTAAAACAAATCCTAAAAAATTCTTCAAGCATATAAATGCAAAAAAGCCCAGGTCTGAACATGTAGGACCCCTAGATAATGGTAATGGGGAGTTGATCACAGGGGATCAAGAGAAGGCAGAGTTACTAAATGGGTTCTTTAGCTCTGTATATACAACTGAAGAAGGAGCAGCTGATGTAGCCGGTGCCAGTGCTGTTAATATATCAGTTGATATACTGAACTGGATGAATGTAGAGATGGTCCAAGCTATATTAAATAAAATAAATGTGCACAAGGCCCCGGGACCAGATGGGTTACACCCTAGAATTCTTAAAGAGCTTAGTTCAGTTATTTCTGTCCCCCTTTTCATAATATTCAGAGAATCTCTAGTGACTGGTATAGTGCCAAGGGACTGGCGCAGGGCAAATGTGGTGCCTATTTTCAAAAAGGGCTCTAGGTCTTCCCCAGGTAATTATAGACCAGTAAGCTTAACATCCATCGTGGGGAAAATGTTTGAGGGGCTATTGAGGGACTATATACAGGATTATGTGACAATAAATAGCATTATAAGTGACAGCCAGCACGGTTTTACTAAGGACAGAAGTTGTCAAACTAACCTAATCTGTTTTTATGAAGAGGTGAGCAGAAGTCTAGACAGAGGGGCCGCTGTGGATTTAGTGTTTTTGGACTTTGCAAAGGCATTTGACACTGTCCCCCATAGACGCCTAATGGGTAAATTAAGGACTATAGGTTTAGAAAATATAGTTTGTAATTGGATTGAGAATTGGCTCAAGGACCGTATCCAGAGAGTTGTGGTCAATGATTCCTACTCTGAATGGTCCCCGGTAATAAGTGGTGTACCCCAGGGTTCAGTGCTGGGACCACTATTATTCAACTTATTTATTAATGATATAGAGGATGGGATTAATAGCACTATTTCTATTTTTGCAGATGACACCAAGCTATGTAATATAGTTCAGACTATGGAAGATGTTCATGAATTACAGGCAGATTTAAACAAACTAAGTGTTTGGGCGTCCACTTGGCAGATGAAGTTTAATGTAGATAAATGTAAAGTTATGCATCTGGGTACCAACAACCTGCATGCATCATATGTCCTAGGGGGAGCTACACTGGCGGATTCACTTGTTGAGAAGGATCTGGGTGTACTTGTAAATCATAAACTCAATAACGGCATGCAGTGTCAATCAGCTGCTTCAAAGGCCAGCAGGATATTGTCGTGTATTAAAAGAGGCATGGACTCGCGGGACAGGGATGTAATATTACCACTTTACAAAGCATTAGTGAGGCCTCATCTAGAATATGCAGTCCAGTTCTGGGCTCCAGTTCATAGAAAGGATGCCCTGGAGTTGGAAAAAATACAAAGAAGAGCAACAAAGCTAATTAGGGGCATGGAGAATTTAAGTTATGAGGAAAGATTGAAAGAATTAAACCTATTTAGCCTTGAAAAAAGACGACTAAGGGGGGACATGATTAACTTATATAAATATATTAATGGCACATACAAAAAATATGGTGAAATCCTGTTCCTTGTAAAACCCCCTCAAAAAACAAGGGGGCACTCCCTCCGTCTGGAGAAAAAAAGGTTCAAGCTGCAGAGGCGACAAGGCTTCTTTACAGTGAGAACTGTGAATCTATGGAATAGTCTACCGCAGGAGCTGGTCACAGCAGGGACAGTAGATGGCTTTAAAAAAGGGTTAGATAATTTCCTAGAACAAAAAAATATTAGCTCCTATGTGTAGAAATTTTTCCTTCCCTTTTCCCTTCCCTTGGTTGAACTTGATGGACATGTGTCTTTTTTCAGCCGTACTAACTATGTAACTATGTAACGTAGGGTCATTATTTACTGTATAATTAATTTGTTGATACATATAAGCATTCATAATGTCTTCAATTAAAAACAAACCAAATTCAGATTTCCAAAAATCTCAAATTAAGTTCATAAAAACCCTACTACACATCGAAGATGTCCAGTTTCTGGGTTCTGGTATAATTTTCCTTTTGTTTTGTTTTTTTTTCCCTTTTATTTTCCTTCTCCGTTATATCATCCTGACAGCTACATATCGTTTCAGACCGTTGAGTTGTCTTTGTTATCATTGTTTTTTTTTCAGATCTAAACAAGAGGAGCTTGATTTTCTTCTATCTCCTAATGGTGACACTATACCTTTTCTTTATTTATTTTAAATTCAGTTTTGGAAAATTGTTTGAAAATGAGTTTCCGTTCATAACATAGATGGTTTATCTTGAATCTCTTTTAGGCTTTTTTTTTTATGCACAAGAGAAAGACATTTTCTAAGTAGCAACAGTTTGGGTAGTTGCTATAAAGGGTCATTGACATGCTTGAAAGGTTGAATGGGTGGGGTCCATCTCAGGAGCATGTAGTCACAAAATGCCTGTCACCTTAGGCTTCTCCCAATACTAAACCCATCAACCCTTTATACAAATGAACACACAACATTAACCTGAAATACATTTCATATTATTGACCAAACAATATGCAAATCAATGTTTGAATGAGATCTGAAACATAACTAATTATTCTTCTATCAACAATTGCATTATATAATTGCATTATATGAATATTATGAACTTAGTGAAGACTTCTGCACCATAATCCACTGCATGAACTATAAACCAGCCCTAATTCTGAGGGCTAGGCCTCCTTTACTGTAGAAATGCCCATAGGCCCAAACCTCTTGTGACAATAGGTAAAAGAGAAAGCAAAGAAAGAAGAAGGTTGCTATTGGTCACCCATTGATGTATAAAAAAGGTAAAGAGGGAGATGGACAAGTAGTTTTGAAGACGTGAGGTGGTGGCATGGAAGAATGATAGGAGAAATTATTTGTAGCTGCAACCATAATGGATTCAAAAGGGGATCAACTTTTTACAAAAAGAGGATGCATTCTGCTGTGCAAGTTAAGATGATCAACATTTCAGTTAGATTCAAGCTATTATATATTATTCTTTACGTTTACATCTACAGTCTCTGCTTTGCTATTATATGTAGAAATATGCCTTTCCTCTGTTTTTTTCAGTACTATACAAGCACTGCAAAGTCAAATTACTCTCAGGTTTGTTGCCATAGAGACTCATAAACACAGAAATAAAGAGTTTCTCAGGGAGTGTTAGTGAAGATGTTAACTGCAATACATATATAAAGAAATATGCTGATTAAAGGATGCAACAACAGCAATAATAATAATGATGATAATAACAACAACAATAATAACTAGTATCAATCTGTCACAATCTAGGGGTATGTGGACCCACTAGGCCGCTCCGCAGTAGCGGAGAGGCAGCTGGCCAAGTCACGGTCAATGCAAAAGTCTATACAAAGAGTTTGCAGCACTCGGGTACCTGAGATAGTCCAGACAATGGCTGACGCTTTAGCACGGATGGGGCTAGATGTGGCAGGTTGCACCAGACGTGGTGAATTATACCAGGAGTGGCAGATGACACCAGACCTAGCGTATAGTAGTAGGCGTGGTAGGTTGCACCAGATGCTGTGATAGCATGCGGCACAACACGACTCCAACACTAGACAGGCTCAGGAACAAAACACAGCACGGGATAAAGGATACAGGTAGAAGGGCACGGGAACACTGGGAGCAGGATAACACTAAGGGACCATTTGCAATACAGAGATGGGAAGACTACAACAATGCTCAGGCAAGGAGTGAAAGGGCAGGGCCCTTTTTATGGTCCAGGGTGGTCTGGGAAATAATTAATTAATTACAAGTGCGCGATCTGGCCCTTCAAGGCCCGAAACCAGCACGTGCGCTCCCCCTAGCGGTCATTACAAGACAGGGCGGCTAGATGCGCTGAAGTCTCTCGGTAAGGAGACATCGGCCACAGCAAGGAGGTCGGTGGTTGTCAGCAGGAAAGGGGAGTCTACGGTCCGTGACCGCAGCCATTACACAATAATAAATATATACATATAGTACATTACTATACTGCTCTTTAACTGAAATGTATTCAGCTGCATTTATTTTTGTCCATATTATTCAAACTAAAGCATCAAAGTATAGGTAAAATAGAAAAAATATTTTTAATTAATTACAACGCAAAGTATCACTTACAATCAAACAATAAAATACAGGTGACTACATTTTATCCTTGAAAGCCTGGGGTAGTGAGGGGATAAAATCACATTTTAGTCTAGAATGGTAGATTGGGGGGGTTGGAGCATGACCGCGCATGCTGATGGTAGCTTAAACTGGAGCTCCTTACACACATCAGCCATAAATCCCACTGAACTCACTCAAACACCATGAAAATCGCCAAGACAGCAAAAGATAAAGACCAAGCCTGCATCCCTAAACAGGCTAAAACACAAGGGGAATTTCATTCATATCATTATGCATTTAGCAATGTGCAGTTGTTATTATTTTGTTCATCTGTTAAATCATGGTATTTTTTAGATGAGGTCTTTATTATACCATGATTTAACAAATGAACAAAATAATAGCAACTGCACATTGTTAAATGCATAATAATATGAATGAAATATTTTGTTCATTTAAACATCTATAAAATTGAATGTATTACGCTATATGGTGTGTTATTCCCCCAACCACTTGTACAATTTGAAATGTGAAATACAACTGCCTTACATCTTTTCCCCTACAAATGAAAGCACTTTGTACGTGCAAACAGTGTTACAGACCTGACGAACGGACCGGTCCGGTCCAGAAATGCTTTGTCATTCCAATAAAGAGTACCTTTGCACAATACCTTAGAGAACCTGTTCTTTTTCTTCCAAGCCTGGCTCCGATACCGCATATTATACTGCATCTTTTACCCATCTCTTCATCACATATTTGTTCCCTGCAAGGAGGATTCATCCACCGAGGGACCACAGTGGGTTGCAGCAGGCAAAGATATTGTTCATTCCACAAATAGTCTCTGAGGAGCGCCGCTGTTCCCAAAAATATTTTTTTTCACATTTGTGTATCCTCAGGATAAGCCATCAATAGCTGATGGGTCGGGGTCCAAATCCCGGGATCCCCGCCGTTCAGCTGTTTTGAAGGGGCTGCAGCTCTCGTACGAACGCTGCTTCCCCTTCATTTCTTCTTGCTCACTGTGAATCTTCAACACACATTAAGCCGTGATTCACAGGTATTGCAACCTTTTCTCCCATTCACTTCAATGTTAGAAAAGGCTGCAATACCTGTGAATCGCAGCTAAATGTGTGTTCTAACATTCACAGTGAGCAAGAAGAACTGAAGGGGAAGCAACGCTCGTACAAGCGCTGCAGTCCATTTAAAACAGTTGATCGGCGGGCGTCCCATATTGGGAAGGGGGTCATAAACAGAAGGTACCACAAGGCAACATTCAACGTAAGGCTGGCACTGTTCATTAGTGCTCTCCTTGATCAATAAGAAAATTGCCTGTGGGGGTCTGGTGCCAGGCCCCTTGACTTCAGAGCTTTCGGATGCAAATCTGCTTTGCTGTCCCTTTGGGCAACAATTTTGACTATAAACCACACGTACAATTAAGCAAACTTTGTGTGGAAAAAATACCACTTGAAAAATATGTTTCTTTGTAGTTCGCTGTTCTGCCTTCAACCCTCAGACTCCATTCTTCATATTCTGATACAGAACTTCCTCAGAAGACAGTGGTGGATCTCCTAAACACTGGCGTAGCTATAGGGGTCGCAGCGGTCGCAATTGCGACCGGGCCCCGAAGCCAGGGGGGCCCACGGCCCCCCGCACCACATCAATTAAAAGTTACTATAGTAACTCGGGCCGCGGGCCCCTGTTACTATAGTAACATACTTTACTTACCTTCCTGGTTCCGGATCGCAGCGGAGGTCCTGACGTCAAGCGCTGTGCGCAGCGCATGACGTCACAGCGCTATGCCGCCGCGCACAGCATCGAGACTACAGAACTCCCGCCGCGGCCGAAGAGGAAGGTAAGATAGCCCTGACTGGCGGGGTCCGACTCCCGGGACCCGCCAATCAGCTGTTTTGAAGGGGCCGCAGCACTCGTACGAGAGCTGCTCCCCTTCATTCCGGTCACACTGTGAATCGGTGTCGGCGATTCACAGTGTGGGCGAGTAGTGAAATGAAGGGGAAGCAGCTCTCGTACGAGTGATGCGGCCCCTTCAAAACAGCTGATTTGCGGGTCCCGGGCGACACATCAGCTATTGATGGCCTATCCTGTGGATAGGCCATCAATGTTTAGGGACTGCACAACCCCTAAGCCTACGATGTAGCAGGCTTAGGGGGCCCATGAGACAGGATCACAGATTGTGTGATCCTGTCTGCTGGGCCCTGTATCTAAGCCAATCACATGGTAGGCTTAGATACATGGCCCATGCGTGATCCTGTATGCTGGGCCCTGTATCTAAGCCTACCACACTGTAGGTTTAGATACAGGGCCCCAGCACACAGTAATCTTATACTGTATAAGATTACGGTCTGCTGGACCCTGTATCTAAGCCTACCTTGTGGTAGGCTTAGATACAGGGTCCCACAGACAGTATCACACATGGGCCCTGTATCTAAGCCTTATGGTATGTGCACACACACTAATTACGTCCGTAATTGACGGACGTATTTCGGCCGCAAGTACCGGACCGAACACAGTGCAGGGAACCGGGCTCCTAGCATTATAGTTATGTACGATGCTAGGAGTCCCTGCCTCGCTGCAGGACAACTGTCCCGTACTGTAATCATGTTTTCAGTACGGGACAGTTGTCCTGCAGCGAGGCAGGGACTCCTAGCATCGTACATAAGTATGACGCTAGGAGCCCGGCTCCCTGCACTGTGTTCGGTCCGGTACTTGCGGCCGAAATACGTCCGTCAATTACGGACGTAATTAGTGTCTGTGCACATACCCTAACACATGTGTTACTAAGCATTTTTTGTGTGTTTTCTTACAGGTTCGGTCGTTGGACTACGTCGGATTCCAGGACTACTTCGATGACAGCTTTTTTTTAATTGTCAATAAAATGGTTAATGAGGGTTGTGTGGGGTTTTTTTTTTATTTCAATAAAATATTTTTTCTATGTCTTTGTGATTTTTTTTAAACTATATTACTACCGCCTTAGTAATGGCCGCCGGCTGATTGACAGCATCCATTGCTAATGCGGGGCTTAGTGTTAGCGGATGCAGGGGCTAACACTAACCCCCTTTATTACCCCGGTACCCACCGCCACCAGGGGTACTGGGAAGAGCCGGGTACGATCCAGTACCTGACCATCTGTAGTGATGGTCGGCCACTGGGGTGGCCGCAGGCTGGTATTATCAGGAGGGGAAAGGCCAAAAACAGTGGCCCTTCCCACCCTGGTGATGCTAGGCTGCTGCTGCTTTATTGTATCTGGCTGGTTATGAAAATGGGGGGGACCCCACGTCATTTAAAAAAAAAAATAATAATTGGAAAGAACGATGTGGGGTCCCCCCCAATTTTCATAACCAGCCAGATACAACACAGCAGCAGCAGGCAGCATTACAAGGGTGGGAAGGGCCACTGTTTTTGGCCTTCCCTAGCCTAATACTACCAGCCTGCGGCCACCCCGGTGCCTGCCCGTCACTACAGATGGTCGGGTACTGGTTCGTACCCGGCTCTTCCCAGTACTCCTGGTGGCGGTGGGTACCGGGGTAATAATGGGGGTTAGTGTAGCCTCTGCACCTGCTAACATTAAGCCCCGCCTTAGTAATGGAGGTTGTCAATCAGCCAGCGGCCATTACTAAGGCGGTGATAATAAAGTTTAAAAAGATACAAGCACATAGAAAAAATATTTTATTGAAATAAAAAAACACAACACTCATTAACCATTTTATTGAGAATAAAAAAACGCCGTCATTGAAGTCCTCGAATCCGAAGTCCAACAACCAAACCTGTAAAAAAACACAAACACAAAAATAATCAGTAACACATAAAGAAGCAAAATTATTATTCTTACCTATCCTGGGTCCAGCGCTGGAGACGCAATGTCAGCGAGCTGGGCCCTGTATCTAATCCTATCATGTGTGATACAGTCTGCTGAGCTGTGTATCTAATCCAATCATGTATGATACTGTCTGCTGGGCCCTATATCTAATCCGATCATGTGTGATACTGTCTGCTGAGCCACTGTATCTAATCCTATCATGTGTGATACTGTCTGCTGAGCCACTGTATCTAATCCTATCATGTGTGGTACTGTCTGCTGAGCCACTGTATCTAATCCTATCATGTGTGATACTGTCTGCTGAGCCACTGTATCTAATCCTATCATGTGTGGTACTGTCTGCTGAGCCACTGTATCTAATCCTATCGTATGGTACTGTCTGCTGAGCCACTGTATCTAATCCTATCATGTGTGATACTGTCTGCTGGGCCACTGTATCTAATCCTATGTATCAGCAGACTGTATCTAATGTGTGATACTGTCTGCTGAGCTGTGTATCTAATCCTATCATGTGTGATACTGCCTTCTGAGCCACTGTGTCTAATCCTATCATGTGTGATACTGTCTGCTGAGCCACTGTATCTAATCCTATCATGTGTGATACCGTCTGCTGAGCCACTGTATCTAATCCTATCCATAGTTTATAGGGTCGTAGTGATATAGATATGCTATGCTGTCTCATATACACACTTTTTTTTGGGGCGGACACATATGTATTGGGGCTATTTCCCGGACATTTTAAACCCTGAGGGTATGTTCACACGGCAGCGTCCATTACGGCTGAAATTACGGTGCTGTTTTCAGGAGAAAACAGCACCGTAATTTCAGCCGTAATGGCATGTGCAGGCGTCTTTCGCTGCGTCCATTACGGAAGTAATTGAAGCTGGTTTTCCATGGAGTCCATGGAAAACGGCTCCATTTACGTCTGAAGAAGTGACAGGCACTTTTTTACGCGCCGCCTTTTGACAGCGGCGCGTAAAAAAAAATGACCGTCGGCACAGAACATCGTAAGACCCATTCAAATGAATGGGCAGATGTTTGCCGACGCTTTTGAGCCGCATTTTCGGACGTAATTCAATGCTAAAACGCCCGAATTACGTCCGTAAATAGTGTGTGTGAACCCAGCCATAGTGACGCCCCGGCTGCTAGTGCTGCATTGTTGGGTCACTTAGGAGACCCAGCGATGCAGCTGAAAGCTGCGGACCGTCGGCCATGAGAAGTTTGCGGGGGGGGGGGGCCCAGTAAGAATTTTTGCATCGGGGCCCATGAGCCTCTAGCTACGCCCCTGCTCCTAAACATCCTTGATCAGATACATTGAGCTTTGTGGGCAAATGGAGCTACATAAGCATGGCCAAAAGCTTTCAGTTAGAAATGTTATTTTCATTTCTTGTGTCCTTCAGCTATTACCATTGTATTCAAATACATTTTTTAATAAAAGGAACTCACTTAAAAAAAACATTTAACTTTTTATAGATTTGTACCTCTTTTGGATTTGACTATACATCTTACCATAGTATTTTATTTCCTATTATTTGTATAGCTCAAACGTTTTCTACTATCCTGTACAAAGAATGTATTTGGTCACATGAATCACTGTCCCTAATGGCGCTCCAATTTTCTAACCCCAGACATATTGTCAATTTGTTTTTTAGAGTGCGAGAAAATTGTAGTACCTAGAAGAAAGCCACCCGAGAACCTCCGGTCCTGCAAGGTAACAGCATTAACCAGTGAATCACCATGCCATTCATCAGAGTAAAACCAATGATGAAATATAATGTTTTCCCCACAACACAAACTGCCCTATCTTTTTTCTTCATTTGATAACATATTAATAAGGTCAAAATACTTGTCTGTATTTGGAATACATATTGCATGAATCTTAAATACGGCATCTATAAAAAATACATTGGCCCGTAGAGAAGCTCCAATTTAACAAAGACCACCACATTGTGTCATTACTCTTAGGGAAGAATATGGTGACTCATGGTGACACCTCATGGCAGCACATGGATTGCAATAAAGGTCTGTACTGCGGATCTGTAGTGCACTTCATGTACTGCTATATGCCTCAGTGCACACAGAAGTACTGTGTGCATGAGGCCTGATTCAGATACCCCATATTTTAAAGTAGAATTTATAAGGTAGAAATGCAATTGATTTTTGTTAGAAGACTAGTCTTTAGGTAAGTACCAATAAACAGACTTGGCAACAGCTGAATTCTGATTCTAAAAGGGTATGTATACTTCCAGATGTCGCTGTGTTATGTTAACACAAAACCATATGGTGTTCAAATGTGTCATCGTTGCTATGATTTTTATCTTTTTTGCCATGATTTTTCTGCGGTTTTGTGAACGCAGCCTAATATGCTTCAATCCAGATTAATATCCACTAACAAGATGGCATCTGCTACACCTATTTCCAAGCGACATTATAACAAAAAGTCTCAAGACGTAAACATTTTGTAGTGTATCTTTTCCATTCATTTTGTTTAGAGAAAATTCTCAAAGCTACCGTAATTTAACTTCACCTTTGTGCCCCCAGGCATGTTTCCAATTGCATTTCATTATGTAAAGAAAAATAAATCTATGAAAATGAATGAGTATACCGATGCCAAAAATGTTAAACAAATAGGGCTATGTAAAAAATAATTATGTGCAAAACACAAGAACTGTACAAATATTGTTTCATATAAACAGGAATTGAATAAATTATTATTCATTTGCATTTCCAGCTATCTTTATTAGTGACATTTAGACCGTGATATTTCTCTGTGAGCTATACTGAAATTGTTCAAATCAAGAGGGAGTAATTTCAATCATGAATGCTGATAAGCATGATACTGAAGTTTTTACTTTATTTTGTAAATGATTTAATGGAAATATGCTAATATTAAACAATTTGTTCATAAAATGCAATTAGAAACCAGATGATAAAAGGTATTATACAACTTTTCACTTGCAAATTAATTTTTTTTCAATTTGGAGAAAGTTTACTCCTCAATAACAAAACAACAAAAACACATATTGTAGAGTTACAGTGTGCAAATGATGATGAGATTGAGGAGTGTAGTATTTACTTGCATTATATTGTTGTACTTTAACTTATCAATCTGATTTATAATAAACCCACCCTAGTTCTAGTCAATAATGTTGTGGGGCACTGAGATCGGCGTTGTGGCTATCTGTGTTACAGAAAATTGTCTGGAGCTGTTATGGCTTACTGTGGCTTGTGTGTGAAAGGGGAATTTTGGTTTTGCAAAGGGTGCAGGGCTACCAGTGGCCCGACAATTTGCCATGATTTATGCCAGAAACTGGTGTAAAATATGGCACAAATCTTTGTCAGCTGAAAGCTGGCAAAGATTTCACTTTCTGGCAAACTGAAGGGCAGACATATGCCTTATTTATTAAGAGGTGTCTGTCTCGCCAGTATTTATTTTCTTTTACTTTATTTTGGTCAATACACCTAAATCACAATAAGCAAAAAAGACATCACATACAACAAAAGATCAATAAATCCACCCCCCACAATCCCCCTTCCCCGAAAAGGAAAAAGTGGCAAATCAAAAACCTAACAAAAATTTTTAACCCAAATTCCTACACCCAATTAGGCCAAATCACTAAGAATATACCCGGTTCTTTTTCTCTTCATAATACAGTCTTTCAGAAATGACTAACATATTAATTTCTCTGCCCCGATCTTAGCCTTCCATTTCACACAGATCATCCTTCTGAGTATTTGAAATGCCTTTTAAATAGTTACCACGTTTCTCTGTATACCTGTCATCCCCATACTACACCCCGGATAGGAAGAAATCACTAATTTAAATATGTTATTAATTTCCCCTATGACCTTTACCCAATAGATATGAAGCATAGGGCAATGCCACAACATGTGTATATGGTCAGCATTTGATCTATTACATTTTGGACAACAAGCGTTAAGTGTGGGATAAAATTTCTTCAGCATTTTAGTAGTATAATAGGCAGAATGCAACAAAAATAACTGTGAGATTCTGAATAAATTATTCCTTGTTGTGGTTGGTACCATTTTCAAGACTTTATTATCACTCCATTGATTTTGTATGTGTTTATTTTACGTCCTTCCATTTGTGACAACTCTTAGCTGTATAATTCATGTTTTTTATGAATGGTTACTACTTTAAAATACCACTATTTGGAGGTGCATCAAGCAGATTAACTTTAGCAAGTTGAACTGCGAGAATCAATCATGTTGAAGGGACAATTACAGATGAGTTCTTATCTGGTAAATCGAGTCGGTCAGTATACACAACAACCACTGTTTGTAAATAGGATAATCAAGGATAATGCTCATGATTTGCAATGAAAGATAAGGTTTTTATGGAATACAAGTTAGTATTATTAGAATGCTCTGCTATCTCATACCAAATAGGATAACTTCCTAAAAGTTTAATAGGTTCATGAATGTGAAGTGCGTTATGGAAGATAAGATATCTGTATATTATAATGGTTGAGGTGTTATTTAACCCCTTAATGACCGCCGATACGTCTTTTTACGGCGGTCATTAGTGGGCTCTATTCTAGAGCGCCGCCAAACTACGTCGGCGCTTTAGAATGAGATCGCGCTGCAATCAGCGCGTATATCTCCAAGCCTCAGCTGTTAGCTGACAGCGGAGGCTTGCAGACAATGTTAGGGGAACCTCTGATAGGAGGAGGTGACCGCTGTGAACAGCCTATCACAGCGATCACCACCCACTGTTAGTGTAAACAGCGGGCTCTCTCCTCTGCTCTCCGTCTCTCCTCTCAGTTGTGGTTTTGTGACAGGAGAGACAGAGACCTGTGAAATCGAAACGAACAAATCGTTACAGTCAAGAAACATCACATTATATTGTAACAACTCCCCCCCTGTTTTTTAGTTACTTTTATTTAAATTTTTATAGTAAAACTCATAAAAAGCAAAAAAAAAAAAAAATTATTATAGAAAAAAAAAAAAAATTTTGTTACAACAAAAACTGTTACTATTAGAGAGGAAACCTATTAGAATGGCGCGCAAACTTTATAGCGCAGAGCAAGCTTATGCTATTTTGTGCCCTGATTCAGGCAGTGACACAGGAACCGCATCAGAAGGGGAAATATGCTATGATGAAACTACAAGTACTGCTTCGGACGCTTCCGCAACAACTCCCCCTATGGAAGATGCCGCTGTTGCCGAATCCACAGGCGCAACTGCGGGAACTAGTAATCCAATAGTACCGCAAATTTTTTGGGATCCTGCAGCAAACTTTATCCCTCAGGTGCCCCAATTTATGTCAACTCCGGGCATAAACCTTGACACCACGAATTTTGCCCCACACAATTTTTTCCATATTTTTTTTACGGATGAGCTGTTACAATTAATTGTGGACCAGACGAACCTTTTTGCAAGGCAGTTTTTGACGGAAAAGCCTGCATGTGGTTATGCAAGGGTCTGGGTTCCTACCAATGTCCGCGAGATAAAAAAATTTTTAGGGCTCATTCTGAATATGGGCATTGTAAAAAAACCGTCCACCCGTTCTTACTGGGCAGCAAGTCCTATTCATGTAACCCCAGTTTTTTCATCAATAATGTCCCGGAGCAGGTATGAGGTATTAATGCGTTTCCTGCATTTTAGTAACAATTTAGAAAGCCTCCCAAGAAGTGATCCCGGGCACGATCGCCTTCACAAGCTGAGGCCCTTTATTACTGCGCTAAAAGACTCATTCCTAAAATCCTACACTCCTGACATGAACTTGAGTGTGGATGAATCCCTAGTAAATTTTAAGGGGAGATTGTGTTTCAGGCAATACATACCATCAAAGAGAGCGAGATATGGCGTAAAGCTATATAAAATATGCGAGAGTAAGACCGGTTACACATGCGGCTTCAATATATATGAGGGCAGAGACCGTGAAATAAATCCCCCAGGATGCCCACAAAACCTTGGTGTCAGTGGAAAAATCGTCTATGACCTTATGCAGCCGTTCCTTCAAAAAGGCTACAGAGTATACACGGACAATTTTTATTCTAGTGTGCCACTTTTCAAAAGTCTTCACGCTGACAAAACAGGGGCCTGTGGGACGGTTCGCAGAAACCGCAAAGGATTGCCACCACAACTTCTCTCAATGCGCCTGGCAAAGGGGGAATCCATTGCTTTCGCAAGTGATGAACTTCTTGCACTTAAGTGCAATGATCGGAGAGAGGTTTTTATGCTGAGCACTATACACACTGACACCAAGGTCACTATCAGAGAGAGAGGCGCTACTGCGAACAGACAGAAACCGCTCTGTATTACAGAGTACAACAAGTACATGGGTGGCGTCGACCTTTCAGACCAGGCTCTCCAACCTTATTTGATCAAAAGGAAAACTAGAGCCTGGTACAAGAAAGTGGCAATTTATCTGATGCAGGTTTCTACGTTCAATTCCTATATAATATTCAAAAAGGCCCAGGGAACCATGACATATCTGGAATTCCAAGAAAAAATTATTGAACATCTTTTATTTGAAGGAGGGGAAGTAGGACACCATGAATCAGAAGATGTCAAGAGACTCACGGAGCGTCACTTCTTGCATCCTATCCCTGCCACTGAGACGCAAAAGTATCGGCAGAAGAGATGCAAAGTTTAGAGAAAACATGGCCGAAGAAGAGATTCACGTTTTTATTGCCCCTTTTGCCCTTCAAAACCAGGACTGTGTAATTACCCATGCTTTGAGACCTACCATACAGTAGCACATTACTGAATTACCAAAAGCCAAAATAGGGAGGGATTCCTTATGCAAAAGTGAAACTGTCAATGATAATTCTGGGTGGGGGGGTCTTTATATCTGTGGGGTCTTCTTTCCCAGATTGGGTAATTTTTAAGTGCATTTTTATTTTCCGACACCACAGGGCCTCTGCAAAGACTCTCTGGTGCCTAAAAATCAGCTTTGGAAACAGTCATCCTTAGGCCAAATTGGACACCTTTAGTTTGAGGCCTTGCCAAGTGCCCGTGAGATAACAAACACCAACATATTTGGTATCCAAGTAATCAGAACAAACTCAGAAATAAATCTAGAGGCATGCAAAAGTAAAAACATTATTTATTTAAAAAAATTTACACAATAAATTGAAGAAAACATATTTTTTGTCTACATTTTTTTGCATTTTTGTAAAATTTAAAAAAAAAACAAAGAAGAAAACCTATAGTATAAACCACCAAAAGAAAGCCCTGTTTCTGCTGAAAAAAACCATACCAAATTTGTAGGGATACATTTGATTCCTACAACGTTATAACCAATTAAATAAAGACCTAGTGAAACTGCTAATTTTGCTTTGGTCATTAAGGCCCAGAATGCATGCAGGGGGAAGGGGTTAAATTAAACGTCGACAGGTGACTATGCTAGAAAAATCAACTCTGTTTGGACAGGAGAAACCTAATCCTGTTACTGCTACATTACTTTTTCCTATATTATACAATCTTTAAAGAAAACTTTTGCTGGATTGTCACCTCTTTAATGGGGTTATCATTTTCAAATACTCTATTAGGGTTAATGGAGAGGTTGGGGTGGTCTCCTTTATAGGACCTAAATCTTTAAGCCACAGTGACGAGTGGTTACAAAAAAGTATCTCACTCTGGAGGATCCAACACATCTGTGCATTATATAGTCAGACAGTCTGAATTTCTGATTTTGATTCCACAATATCTAGTACTGACGGATTATAATTTGGTCTGTAACTTTTCCTTTGATGCTGACAAGGCAGCCGTGGTATACTATAATTGTGGATAAAATTGTGTTCCTAATAAGAAAAGCTCTGAACATATACCAATGGAATATTTTTGTTCCAAGTTTAATTATTTGGATGTTATTGCTTATTGCTCATTACTCATTGCTTGACATAACTTTTCTTGCTGATCTCATGGATATAGTGCTTAGTACACTATTCTGTTGATCAATGGCCATTACTGCTGTTTAATAGAAAGACCTCATATTGCTCTATACAGTGATCTATCATCATTTTTAACAACATTGTTAGACATTGACTTGCTCAGATGAATAACCCTTATGAAATGCTATATGAATTGCAGACTTCTATAGTGTGTAATGAGAATGACCTTCAACATTGTGTTCACAGTAAATGTTCTAAACCAAGTTTAGAAAAGTTTCATTAATTGCTTCTGTGAAGATTAAAGCATTTGTTTAAGACTATAGTATATTTTGTGAGGGATCATGAAAAAAATAAATGCTTTGTTATGTATTAAAAATTAGACAGCTGTGAAAACAGCACGTCTTTTCATGGAATTATACCTTATTCTCATAGTTACTTTCAAGGCTCAGCATTGCTTCTAACTCTATTTATTTCATTTTTAACCTCATTAATCTACATAGAGCCATGAGTGTAATTATTATTGTAGGTTTTGGCATGAATCTCTAAAACTTAATTACAGGTGCAATTCATAAGTAAATCTTGCTGCATACATTAATAGCTTCACCATAGACATTAAACACATCAAAAAGGACAAATCAGTTTTTTTCTTTACTAGAAAAATAACTTTATACAAAGCATATAATGTATATTATAAGAATAAAATATAAATATATCATCTCATATTGTGGGTGCTCCAGGATAAGAGAGAAGAGATGTTTTTTTTTATGACATCTATATGCCCTAGTGGGGCATATAAAAAAGGGTTGTGTTCATGAACAAACCCTTTAATCCCTTAGGACCAGCAAACTTTAACTTGACTTTTTCAATGGCTATTATTGTGCTAACTATCAATTTAATGTTTTCTGCACATGCCAAAAACAAGTGTATTTAACGCATTAAGTGTTAAGTTGAAGATTGCTATACTCTGTGTAGGATAGCTTTTATTTTAGAGGACTAGTTTTATTTTTGAATTAGACAGTTTTGGGATACATAAAATTTATTGGTTAACGTAGGTCTGGGTCACAGAAGGAAAACCCCCACCTATTGAACACATATCCTTCGTATATGCCAGATATAAATTTGCTGGGAAAATACCTTTAGGAATCTGCTAAAAAAAAAAAAAAAAAAGAAGCTGCTTTGTGTAAATTACTAAGTCCACAAACTCATTAATATTCACTTCCACTAGAAACAATATCAGTGTTTATGTTACATTGGACAATTTGTACATTGAATTGCAATATGATAAAATGTAAGTATAAAAGGTTAATTTTTTTGAGTAAACCTTATTTTTAAAAACATGCTGATAGTATTACAATTTATTAAATGATGTTTGCTTCAGGCTCTCTTTTGACAATGACATAAGACATGAAGACATGCTACAGCTAGAACTTAGAATACAGACGTTAAAGGGGAGCAAGAATTTTATATTAACAAGTGAAATTATTTTGTGCTAAATCACAAGATGATGTCATCATTTCGGTTTACAATTCCTCTGAAATTTAGCCAGAGATTATATAGTGTTAGAAAGCAGCCATTTAATTACTTAATACACTATAAAAAAAAAGTTAATTACAGTAAACTCAAGATCACCTGAAAGGAACAAAACTGTGACATTTGTCCATTCAAAATGTTTTATTAACTGTTTATTGAAATTGGATGTGTTTAATGAAGGTAAAATAACACATGGTAGTAAAGAGAACATGCCCTAAGTGTATAATGGCTGCATAAAATAGGATGTAATTGTGCACTATATGCCTGTCTAAACAAGCTTCAAAAACTCATATATTGATAAGTTATCCGTTTTTGAATGGCCAATATAACAGGAAAAATAATAAAAACAAAGTTACCCCATTTATAGAGTTCACTAAAAGTATGAATGAAATGGAAAAAATATCCTTCTTGTTTTTGAAACACTTATAATATGTGATTCTTATAAAAAAAAAAAAGTAATAAATACAAGTCAAATTTTTAACATTATTTTCAAAATATTTTCAAATGTCAAGGGTCTTGAGTATAGACAGATGTCTTGGGAGCTGTGATTGCTTGTGATACAGGCCAGATCCAGCAGCCTAGAAGATAATAAAAGAAAGATGGAAACAGCGATACTCGGATAAGAAATAATCATGGAGAGCAGAGTATTTTTGAGAAAAAAAGCTTTATCTATTGCCTTTTAAGGGCACAATCAGACGTGGCGGAATTGCTGTTGAATTCCGCAGTGGAGCTCTGCAACAGCCGTTTCTTACATTTGTTTCTATACATTTTTAGGAAACTTAGTTCAGGCATTGCGGAAAATAACTGTGCGAAAATTAGACTGAGGTGCAGAATTTTCCCTCCGCAGCATGCTCATTATGTTGCGGAGAAGCGGCTGAATTTCATGGCGGATTTCAGCCTTTGCAATGCAAAAACTGAAATCTGTTGTAAGTCAGCTGTGATATCCGCATCGTCTGAATTACCTGTTAAATATGCAAATGTTGGTGCAGATTCGTTGCGTAATTGCCCCTTATTTGCACCAACATTTGCAGTGGAAAAATTCCACCATGTCTGAACATGGCCTAAAGGGTTTACACTTGCAACCTAATTCAGAAGTGCAGAAGTTTTCATATTCATGAGTAGCCCAAATAATTGACATAATCCATAATTACTTGATGAGCAAATCTTACAAATTCGGCATTTACTTTAACCCTTTTCTGGAAAGGACATATCTAATACATCCTGGCAGGAAGGAACTTCACTAGCCATGGATCTATTAAATACATCCTTGCTACTAACGGCTCTGATTTAGGCTGGGTCAAAGCCGCACCTATGGTTTTTAGTTTCTAGCTGCAATCTAGCCTAAATTAGAGCAGGTGGAAATGCAAACTGCATATATTTGCAGCTCTCACTTCAGCCCGTGTGAAGAGGAGCAGAGGGGGCCATCAGGGGCATGCTGGCAGCGTGCAGCGAAGGGAGGAGAATATGTGACTGTAGAAGACTCCAGGGAAAAGGGTAACATGAACTTCTCTTCAGGTTATAACCCCTGTTAAAGGGCTAGAGTAATGGTGGGATTCACTTCTTGTGTCACCAACTATTACTACCTCCTTTATAAATCAGGGTCACTAGGGTTATGCCTTGTACCCCTACCTTTTTCTTATACTAACGTTTGTCTACTTGTTTTGCTATTAAGTAAGCGTATACGACTGCATAGTAAATAAAATGATAATATTTATTACTAACAATAATCACACTTGCACATAAAATACACCAAACACAGAACACAGTAACCAATCACAGTATAGTATCAGTATACCCCAATACATATAACAAGTTAATATATGCTGAGTATACTCACACTATACGTAGTACAGAATAAACACGGTATCACAATCCTAATCTATACCGCCACCCACTTACCTAAACATACAGTGCATTCACTCATGCTTGCTTCTGTGAGAACCTCCCCCTACTTGGCACTAACTAAAATACATAGAAGTTACGTTACAATAGAATACACATACTCACTGTTTCTGTCCCACTTCCTCCTAGCAATAACTGTCCCTGTGCACTAAAGGCTTAACACAGAACAAGGGCAATGGGTTGTTGTGTACCAGGGGATAGCAGGTAAATGGTGGGAAAGGGTTAAACAGGTACCAGCGGATGTACAGGTACCAGGGGATATACAAGTAAAGGGTTGAAGTAAGGAGGGGGAGAGCGTTACGTGTAGCTGCTCATACACATGGATACTTAGCAGTTTATGTGGTCAAAAGTTGGTGAGTTGGTCTCTCATGAGGGAGGCAGGAACAAGAGAAGAGCGGGAGTGTGGGACAGTTGACCCTCTTATACATTGTCCGTGCACATCTGTGTGACATCACATGCTCATTGCTCATGCACGTGCAAGGGCGGGCATGGGTTTATGGCTCCTCCCATGGAATCTCATTAAATGATGAGGGGAGGGCAAGCAGTTGGAACTTCCTGCTTCCTGGAAATACAGGATTTGTTCCCTGCTTATGGCTTCCACCCCCCAGGGTGTCTCATTACCTGCTGAGGGGAGGGGAGGAATATACACCTTTCTGGTGGGACAAATATATATATATATATATATATATATATCTACACTCACATGTACATAGATATAAATATATAAAACACTTCCCTTTACAATCCCCCTGCTGTCGGAAAAACAACAATGAAATTTGTGGAAATGTTTGTTCTGTATTACCTCCTCAACCTTTTTACTGATAATGGTCGTAGATGGAATGAAGTGTAAGTTTTGATTTAGGTACTCCGGACATCACTTATCGCCTCAAGGACACCTTCCTGCCAGTCCTCAAACTCAAAAGTCCATATAATGTAACTCAAAGTCCATAGAAATGCAAAGCCAATCGAACAAACCTCAAAGTCCATTGACAGAACCTCAAAGTCCATAAAACTAAGCTGAAAGTCCATAGAAACGCTAAGTCTATAACAAAACTCAAAGTCCTTGATCTTCTTCTTTCTTGGATCTTGATATTTCTTTATGAATCTTTTCTTCGTTAGCGACGTCAGCGGGTCTTTCCAGCGGCCGATCCCATTTTAGCATGCCGACCCGTGTAAGTCTACTTGTGCCCTCCCACCGTCAGCCTTGGAATGACAACCTTCCTTCAACACAGTTCGTTAGTCGACCCCTGCGGCACCACCTTCAACTGGGTGTGTGGTCAACTTCCAAATCTCCCAAGCACCTTGATTTAAGACGCAATCTTTGTGGGCCGATACCCAGGTCTCTACTATGGCAGGTTAGCATGCCTAAGTAGGAGGTGATGTCTCGGTACCAGATATCTAATTGTGGGGCAGAACATCCTTCCATTTCCCCTCTACCTAACATTCAATCCATCATCTTATGAACCATACCAGTTATAAGGTTGAGGTGGGAATTAACTACAAGGGTGTGTGAATAGCTTACCTGTCCCTAAGGGTTCCTACACCCTACCCAATCATACACACAAAATGTAAAATAATCAAACAAACAAAAAAATTCCCCCAAACCAAAGGTATATGTACATATAGAGATGCATGCTCAAGCAGCATCTCTTACTACTCCTCCATAAACACGTGCAAGGTACACATGTAAATGCGGTGACTACAGGCTGCAAATATATGACCGCCTACACGTACACACTCACTCACTGTGGGACAGGCATGTCCTCACTGAGTATGCCTATGTTGCGGACACATATCCCCACCTAGAATGTCTATATGTATACCTTGAAAGTTTTTGTACAACACATTGGTTCATATTACACTACACAAATATATGTATATACATAAACTCGACAATTACAGGTCGCAGGACAGTATTGATATTATGTCCTTAGTCCAAGTTCATTCTTTTACGCATAACCTAGTTAACTTGGTCAGCAAGTCCTTTTACCCATCACAGGGTGGATGAGCAGGTTGAAGAACAAAATTGCTTTCAGGTTGTACCTAAAAACAGACTCTCCCAACAGCACACCTCTGAGTCTCTTTTCAGGGAATGGGATGGAGGCTCGATTATCAGACTCTTTAGGCTTCTCCACAATATCCTCTTCCTCACTGAAGTCAAGAGGAATCATATGGAGTCTTACATGAGCATCAGGGCAGATATCGAGCCTCTACTCACTGGTGACTGGAGTTCTTCCGTTCTGCTACATCGATACCTGTGATAATACAAAAAGGTACAATGCTCCTTTGAGGAGTATTCCTCTTCCGGTGCAATTAGTCACACAGATGGTTTAGTAATCATATTGCACTCGGTACCAACTCCAATACCCTTGACCCATGTATCTCAAACTTGAAGAGGGTATTGGGTTGACCTTCATCTCACAGGTCCACTTGGTAGAATCAAGATATGGGTGTAATGCCAGGGTTACCTCCCCCTGTCAACCTTTCCTAAAGGACCACTCCAGTTAAACACAAAATAATCAGCCATACATTTATTCGCTGTATTTAATTGCACTCGCATTAGACCTCAGATAAAATTGTGTTTAATAACAATTCCAACGTTATTATCCCAAATAGAGAGCAGTGAAAACATTTTGTGATTATAGAGGTAAATGCATTACCATCCTGAACTTCAAGGTCTAGGTGCGCAGTATAACATAACACTACAAGTGAACTTATATTACCTGTCCGCACCTCTATACCTAATATTAGTTCACAGAACAAGCAAATACATCACTAGTCAGTGACTGGTTCTCCAGTTGTTTTCCTGGAGTGGCTTTCTTATGTATTATAAATACAGGCAACACCCATATAGTATAAATACATAACTACTGATAACCAGGGATACACCACAATAGAATCTGTGAAGGAACCACAAAAGAAAACACAAATGACAACAAAAGAACTGGGAACAAAACACAAGACCATAAACACACAGTACAGACATCAAAGAGATAACAACTAACTGCGAACATGTAAATTATGGTCTACTTAAAATTCACAGCTGAACTCCGCTAAAGTTGTGGTTCGTTATTCAGATCTTTGAACATATGGTTTAGCACAGGGCTGTAAGAGATTTTCATGCAGCCATTTTGTCCTTGTCTAAATCCACCATTTTATGCAATGTGGCCATTTTCTATTGCTTCTTTACTAGGCTTTCCACGGTTGCTTATGCCGTGGCAGTTCCTAGCAATATGTCCCATCTGACCACATTTAAAACATTTAACAGGACCACATTTCTTTGTACCCAAAGCCTTGCAGTACTTGCAATATGGCCTGAGCCGGCACATGCATAACATTTAATAGTACATGCTCTGCTGGACTTAAGGCAGTCAACAGTGCATGATCTCTTAAAGTTCTGCATGGCTAGGGACGTACTTCTGATTATCCTATGCTTACATTTGGGTAACACTTTCGTAACAATGTTACCTTCAGTTTTCTGGATGGCATCACGATTTGGGACATATGATGCATCACTCTTTCTACTCCCCCCTTTTTGCCCTGTAGAGGGCAAACTTACAGCAGAATCAGGCTTTGAAAAAGACAAGGCCGGTAACATTTTTGAGAAATCTTTTATGATGTTTTGCATACTGGCAACCAATTGTGACCTAGTAGCAAGCTCATCATTCAACTTGGCAATGATCACATCCGTAGATGCCGCCATACCCTTAAATGCATTGATCACAGCATAAGACCCAGTCAGCTGTGCATCAATATCATCACCACAATTTTTCAAAACGATCACCTGCGATTCCATCATGCAAATTTGCTTATCTCTATAAATTTTACATTGGGCATTCTCTGCCAGTTGTGTCTGCGAAGCACAAACCTGCTTCACATTGTTGAAACAACACTGGCAGTGAAGTTTTGGGGAATCACTCTTCATTTCTGCGTTTTCAGGCTTCCATGTCTCCTTATAAACATAGATCAGTTTAGCGAGCATGTGGAGCCTTTTGGAGGTTTTGTTAAAAACAGTCTTACTGATGCACAACTTATCATGCACATAAGCCTCGTCTAGCAGAGTGGACCACAGCATTCCTGCTGACTTGTATGTATTGGGTGATACTGGGTTGAATGAACTATGTTTAGCAAGGTGTTTGAGTGTGTAGAAGTCCATACTCACTCTATCAGAAGTCGTCTTGGTCAGTGTTGTCCTCCTTGTTCCTTGCTGCATAAAAAAGGTGCTTTTACGCCGGAACCCGACCAGCTGGATTTCACACGAAGTACACCGATGTCGATACTGCTGAAGACTCTAATGTGTTGCTCGATCGCACGACGATTTCTCACCGTAAAGCAGCACGCCACAAAGCAAAATAAAAACGTTAATACCTTAGAAAAAAAACAAAAAATAACAAGTTCGCTGTTCTCAATTGTATCCTGCATTAAGCCTTAAATAAAACTCTGTTACTTGTCCAAACTTGAAGGTCTGGGCGCACTGTATAACGCAACACTTCACCGTGTATGTATGTTATCTGTCTACGCCTCTCCGTCTATCTTATTTCACGTTTTAACACAATTTTATTGTACAAAATAAAGAAATAAATTTAAAACAGTTTTGGCCTTGGCTCACCATATGTTAAAGGGCTGGTGTAGAGATGAGCGAACCGGGACAACCGAACCCGGTTTCGGTCCGAACATCGGGAAAAGTTCGGTTCGCAGCGAATCCGAACTTCACCGGGTTCGGCCGAACCCGTTTTGACCGAACCCGGTCGAAAACATTATACAAATCGGCAGCCACTTGTCTCTATCAATCACTGATAGAGAAAAGAGGCTGCTGATTAAAAATAAAATAAAAAGCATTTCATACGTACCCGGTCGTTGTCTTGGTGACGAGTCCCTCTTCTTCCTCCAGTCCGACCTTTTCTGACGCAGCAGCCTGTGATTGGCTGCAGAGGCCTCTGCAGCCTGTGATTGGCTGCAGAGGCCGCGGCAGCCTGTGATTGGCTGCAGCGCTCACATGGGCTGCATCGTCATCAAGGGATGTCGAGAGGGACGCGTCACCAAGGCAACGGCCAGGAGACCGGACTGGAGGAAGCAGGGAGTTCCCGGTAAGTATGAACGTCTTTTTTTTTACAGGTACTGTGATCGGTAGTCACTGTCCAGGGTACTGAAACAGTTACTGCCGATCAGTTAACTCTTTCAGCACCCTGAACAGTGACTATTTAGTGTATGTGCACACACACTAATTACGTCCGTAATTGACGGACGTATTTCGGCCGCAAGTACCGGATCGAACACAGTGCAGGGAGCCGGGCTCCTAGCATCATAGTTATGTACGATGCTAGGAGTCCCTGCCTCTCTGCAGGACAACTGTCCCGTACTGTAATCATGTTTTCAGCACGGGACAGTAGTTCCACGGAGAGGCAGGGACTCCTAGCATCGTACATAAGTATGATGCTAGGAGCCCGGCTCCCTGCAGTGTGTTCGGTCCGGTACTTGCGGCCGAAATACGTCCGTCAGTTACGGACGTAATTAGTGTGTGTGCACATAGCCTTACTGACGTCGCCTAGCAACGCTGCCGTAATGACGGGTGTACACATGTAGCCACCCGTCATTACGGGGCCTCATGCACACGACCATAAAAACACCCGTTATCACGGGTCGTAATTACGACCCGAAATAGCGGGCCCATAGACTTCTGTTAGCCACGGGTACCTTCCCGTTTTCTCACGGGAAGGTGCCCGTGCCGTTAAAAAGATAGAACATGTTCTATTTTTTTATTTTACGGGCCGTGCTCGTAATTACGACTCGTAACTACGAGCACGGCCGGCCGGCCACGGGCAGCCGGCCGCTTTTGCGAACCGTCCTGTCATTATAATTATAGCAGCACGGCCCGTAAAATAGAAAAATAGAACATGTTCTATTTTTTTAACGGCACGGGCACCTTCCCGTGAGAAAACGGAAAGGTACCCGTGGGTTACAGAAGTCTATGAGCCCGTTATTGCGGGTCGTAATTCCGACCCGCAATAACGGGTGTTTTTACGGTCGTGTGCATAATGGGAGCACGGCTCGGAAAAACGAACGGCTGTCCATGCTCATCTCCTGAAATACTCTGTGCTGCCTTAAACTCTGTGGACAGGTCAGGATCCTGTTTATTTTAAATGCTGCTAGGGAACCCGCTCGATCCACTATATAAGGCTACGCTACAGTGCAGCATTTAAAAGAAACAGGATCCTGACCTGTCCACAGAGTTTAAGGCAGCACAGAGTATTTCAGGAGATGAGCGTGCAGATTCAGTGCTGCTGTGAACTCTGCTCTTACCATTACTTAGCTCTCAGTCTGTTACCTCTCCTCCACTCCTGTCCTCAAGAACACCTTCACATGATTGGCAAGTCACCACGTAATGGTAAGAGCAGAGTTCACAGCAGCACAGAGTATTTCAGGAGATGAGCATGCGGATCTTGTGCGTGGTGGTGACTTGCCAATCATGTGAACGTGTTATAGAGGACAGGAGTGGAGGAGATGTAACAGACTGAGCTACGTAATGGTAAGAACAGAGTTCACAGCAGCACAGAGTATTTCAGGAGAGGAGCTTGCAGATTCAGTGCTGCTGTGAACTCTGCTCTTACCATTACGTAGCTCAGTCTGTTACCTCTCCTCCACTCCTGTCCTCAATAACACCTTCACATGATTGGCAAGTCACCACCCCGCACAAGATCTGCACGCTCATCTCCTGAAATACTCTGTGCTGCTGTGAACTCTGCTCTTACCATTACGTGGTGACTTGCCAATCATGTGAAGGTGTTCTGGAAGACAGGAGTGGAGGAGAGGTAACAGACTGAGAGCTACGTAATGGTAAGAGCAGAGTTCACAGCAGCACTGAATCTGCATGCTCATCTCCTGAAATACTCTGTGCTGCCTTAAACTCTATGGACAGGTCAGAATCCTGTTTCTTTTAAATGCTGCACTGTAGCGCAGCCTTATATAGTGGATCGAGCGTGTTCCCCAGCAGCATTTAAAAGAAACCGTGTTTGTGTATGTGTATATATGTGTGTTTGGGTATGTGACTTTGTCTGTTTTTGTTTTTATATGTGTGTTTGTGTATATGTGTGTGTGTGTATATATGGGTGTGTTTGTGTATATGTGTGTGTGTGTATATATGGGTGTGTTTGTGTATATGCGTTTGTGTATATGTTTGTGTATATATGGGTGTATTTGTGTATATGTTTGTGTGTAGATGTTTGTGTGTGTTTTTGTATATGTGTGTGTTTGTGTATATGTGTATATATGGGTGTGTTTGTGTATATGTGTTTGTGTATATGTGTGTTTGGGTATGTGTGTTTTTGTTTGTATATGTGTTTGTGTATGTGTGTGTATAACTGTGTGTGTGTGTTTGGATATGTGTGTTTTTGTTTGTATATGTGTGAGTTCGTGTATATGTGTGTGTGTGTTTGTCTGTTTATGTGTGTGTGTGTGTGTGTTTGTATATCTTGTTGTGTTTGTGTATATATGTGTGTTTGTGTATGGTTGTTTGTTTGTGTGTGCGTGTATATATGTGTGTAGGTGAGTAGAAGTATTGTTATTGTTCACATTGATAACTGTTTTTTTATGTTGTTGCAGATTTTGATGTACCGATTGGACTACATCTTCGATTCGTTGGACTACTGCGTAGATCTACGTTTTTTCAAATTTTAATAAAATGGTTAACGAGGGTTTTGTTGGGGATTTCTTATTTCAATAAAAAAGAATTGTCTTTGTGTTTTTTTTTAAACTTTATTAGTGCCTAGATAATGGTAGTTGGCTGATTGACAGCATCCATTATTAAGGCGGTACTTAGTGTTAGCCGGTGCAGAGGCTAGCACTAACCACCCATTATTACCCCGGTACCCACCACCACCAGGGGTGCCGGGAAGAGCTTGGTACGATCCAGTACCCGACCATCTGTTGTGATGGTCGGGTACTGGGGCGGCCGTAGGCTGGTATTATGAGGCTGGGAAGGGCCAAAATCAGTGGACCTTCCCACCCTTGTAATGCTAGGCTGCTGCTGCTGTGTTGTATCGGGCTGGTTATAAAAATGGGGGGGACCCCCACGTCGTTTTTTTTTTTGAATTTAACAAATTTAGCAATAGACGGGTCCCCCACATTTTTAATAACCAGCCATATACAAGGCCGCAGCAGTCTGGCATTACATTGGTGGGAAGGGCCACTGGTTTTGTCCATTCCCAGGCTAATAACACTGTGTTGTATGTGGCTGGTTATGATAAATTGGGTGGAACCCCATGTCTTTTAAAAAAAAAAAATTTAAATAAATAATTTAAAAAAATGACGTGGGGTCCCCCCCACTTTTATAACCAGCCCGATACAACACAGCAGCAGCAGCCTAGCATTACAAGGGTGGGAAGGTCCACTGTTTTTGGCCCTTCCCAGCCTCATAGTACCAGCCTGCGGCCGCCCCAGAGCCCGACCATCACAACAGATGGTCGGGTACTGGATCATACCTGGCTCTTCCCGGCACCCCTGGTGGTGGTGGGTACCGGGGTAATAATGGTGGTTAGTGTTAGCCTCTGCACCGGCTAACACTAAGCCTCGCCTTAGTAATGGATGTTGTCACTCAGACAGCGGCCATTACTAAAGTGGTAGTAATAAAATTTGAAAAGAAAAAGACAAAGATATAGATAAAATATTTTATTGAAATAAAGCACCCCCAACACAACCCTCATTAACCATTTTATTGTAGAAAAAAAACACGTCATCTAAGTAGTCCTCGAAACCGACGTAGTCCAAACACCAAACCTGTGAAAAAACAAAAATGAAATAAAACATGTCGTAGGCTTAGATTCAGTTTAATGTGTGATACTGACTGTTATACCATGTATAGAAGCCTGCCGCGAAGTTGACTTAGATACAGGGCGCCAGCAGACAGTATCATACATAGCCATACATACATATATACAAACATACATACAAGCATTGACAAATATACATGCAAATATACATACATGCAAACATACACACATATATACATGCAAACTATCATACATACATGCATACACACACACACATGAAAACATACATACATACAAACAAACATGCAAAGATACATACATACATACATATATACAAGCATGCACAAATATACATGCAAACATAAATACATGCAAACATAATTACATACATGCACATATATATATAAACATACATGCAAAAATAAAAACATGCAAACATACATACATGCACATATATACATACATACATACATGACAACATACATACAAACATACATGACAACATACATACATGCAAACATACATACATACATGCAAACATACATACACACATGCACATGTATACATACATGCCAACCTACATGCAAACATACATGCACATATATACATACATACATACATGACAACATACATACATGCAAATATATACATGCAAATATACATAAATACACACATGCACATATATACATACATGCCAACATACATGCACATATATACATACATGACAACATACATACATGACAACATACATATATATATATACACACATGCAAATATACATACAAACATGCATACATACATACATGCAAACATACATTCATGCAAACACACATACATGCAAACATACATACATTCATGCAAACATACATACATACATATATACATACACACATGCACATATATACATACATACATGACAACATACATACATACATACATGACAACATACATGCAAAAATACATACATGCAAACATACATACACACATGCACATGTATACATACATGCCAACATACATGCAAACATACATGCACATATATACATACATACATACATGACAACATACATACATGCAAATATATACATGCAAATATACATAAATACACACATGCACATATATACATACATGCCAACATACATGCACATATATACATACATGACAACATACATACATGACAACATACATATATATATATACACACATGCAAATATACATACAAACATGCATACATACATACATGCAAACATACATTCATGCAAACACACATACATGCAAACATACATACATTCATGCAAACATACATACATACAAATATACATACACACATGCACATATATACATACATACATGACAACATACATACATACATGACAACATACATGCAAAAATACATACATGCAAACATACATACACACATGCACATGTATACATACATGCCAACATACATGCAAACATACATGCACATATATACATACATACATACATGACAACATACATACATGCAAATATATACATGCAAATATACATAAATACACACATGCACATATATACATACATGCCAACATACATGCACATATATACATACATGACAACATACATACATGACAACATACATATATATATATACACACATGCAAATATACATACAAACATGCATACATACATACATGCAAACATACATTCATGCAAACACACATACATGCAAACATACATACATTCATGCAAACATACATACATACAAATATACATACACACATGCACATATATACATACATACATGACAACATACATACATACATGACAACATACATGCAAAAATACATACATGCAAACATACATACATACATGCAAATATATACATGCAAATATACATACACACATGCACATATATACATACATGCCAACATACATGCACATATATACATACATACATGACAACATACATACATACATACATACATGCCAACATACATACATACCAAAAAAAATAATAATACGTTCATACTTACTTTCCTCCTGTCCGGCCTCCAGCGATGACGTTTCATCCATGTCGCCGCTGCAGCCTGTGATTGGCTGCAGAGGCGGTCACGTGAGATGAAGCGTCATCCTGGCGTGCGTGACCGCCACTACAGCCTGTGATTGGCTGCAGCGGCGAAAGGGATGAAACGTCATCGCTGGAGGCCGGACAGGAGGAAAGTAAGTACGAACGTATAATTTTTATTTTTTTATTACATTTATTAAAATTGTATTTTCCGCGCGCCGAGCATGTACTGTGAAGGTTGCTGAAAGAGTTAGTGCAGCCCATTAACTCTATCAGCACCCCGGACAGTAGCATGCTCGGCGCACGTAAGTGACAGGTTCGGTCAGAACTAGTTCGGTCCGAACCGAACTTTTTTGTGAAATTCGGCGAACTAGCCGAACCGAACTTTTGATAAGTTCGCTCATCTCTAGGCTGGTGTAATGGTGGGTTTCACCTGCTTGTGTTACCCACTATTACTACCTCCTTTATAAATCAGGGTCACTAGGGTTATGCCTAGTTTCCCTACCTTTTTCTTATACTAACGTTTGTCTACTTGTTTTGCTACTAAGTAAGCATATACGCGTGCATAGTAAATAAAAGGGTAATATTTTACTAACAATAATCACACTTACATATAAAATACACCAAACACAGAACACAGTAACCGATCACAGTATAGTATCAGTATACCCCAATACCTATAGCAAGTTAATATATACTGAGTATACTCACACTTTACGTAGTTCCGTATAAACACGGTATCACAATCCTAATCTATACCGCCACCCACTTACCTAAACATACAGTGCATTCACTCATGCTTGCTTCTGTGAGAACCTTCCCCCACTTGGCACTAACTAAAATACATGGAAGTTATGTTACAATACAATACACATGCTCACTGTTTCTGTCCCACTCCTTCCTAGCAATAACTGTCCCTATGCACTAAAGGATTAACACGGAACAAGAGAAATGGGTTGCTGTATACCATGGGATAGCAGGTAAATGGTGGGAAAGGGTTAAACAGGTACCAGGGGATGTACAGGCACCAGGTGATATGCAGGTAAAGGGTTGAAGTAAGGAGGGGGAGAGCGTTACGTGTAGCTGCTGCTACACGTGGTTACTTAGCAGTTCATGTGGTCCAAAGTTGGTCTCTCATGAGGGAGGAAGGAACAAGAGAGGAGCGCGATTGTGGGATAGTTTACCCTCTTATACCTTGTCCGTGCACATCTGTGTGACATCACATGCTCATTGCTCATGCATGTGCTCCCCCATGGAATCTCATTAGGGGGGGGGGGCAAGCAGTTGGAACTTCCTGCTTCCTGGAAATACAGGATTTGTTCACTGCTTATGGCTTCCACCCCCCCCCCAGGGTGTCTCATTACCTGGTGAGGGGAGGGAAGGAATATATACCTTTCTGGAGGGACAAATATATATATATATATATCTACACCCACATGTATATAGATGTAAATATATAAAACTCTTCCCTTTACAACCCCCTTTTATGAATCAGAGAGCGTACTTTCACTATGATAGTTACATACGGTGATCTATGTGTTGGAATGTACCTCATGTAATTTGAAATACATAGGCTGCACCAATCGTAAGTTCAAACAGAGATTCTTGGAACACAAGTTATATTAGGAATCCTAATATTGTAAACACATCTAATGCAGCCAAACATTTCATCCAATACCATGATAGGTCTACCGACTCACTGAAATGCTATGCTATTGAAAAGGTACACCCACCGAAACGGGGAGGAAATTTGAAACATAAAACACTGGGCAGGGAAGCTTTTTGGATTTTTCGTCTAAAAACAAGACATCCTCATGGACTCAATTTGAGGAAAGAACTTATGTTTTACTATTAGATCAATTCTATACAGCATTATCATATGTTTTTTCGGTCCAATCTCAATACATTTCAAGTTTGAGTATAATATTTGAATTTAGAAGTCCATAATTATCAAGTTGTTGAAACTACATCAAAAAAAATTTGCAACATCTTGGGTAACACATGAAAGGTTGTCTGTTGTTTTTCCTCTTCTATATACGGATTAAATTAAGGACTGGAAGGGATATCTTATTCCACGTCAGCTTTATATAACAATATCAATATGGATATTTCATTAATTTAGAGAAATACTAAATTAATAGCAGAGTAGAATTTACCCTTGAATATTAAACCTCTAAATTGACAAGTATATAACTATAAATAAATTTTCATAGGTAAAAGATCTTCCTCTCAATACCCACTAAAAAGTTTTTTCGAATTATTCAACATTTTAATAAAAGCTGTATAGGGATAAAGGATAAAAAATGTCATGAAATTCGTCCTACCATATTATTTAGCCAGTGGTTGGTGATATGAGGTTGTTATAGCCATTTGTGTTTTTGACTCCATATTTCCACCGTACCGTATGTAGCACACTAACATCTTTAAATTGTCAAGTCGTCTCTGTACATTATACTTTTTGGTGTACAAACATTAGCTCACTGCATGTAGATATATACGTCAATGCCAGTCACTTTTTAGACATTTTTGCACTTAGAGTGCATTCACACTACTTTTTCTTCACCAAACTGTTTTCTGACCAGTGGGGCGTTTTTCATCTAGAGTTTAGATCCGGTTTTAATTAAACATACCAACAATTTCGTTTTCATTAAATAAGTGTTGAATTCATTCCGACATTTAAGATTATTATTGACGCAGCTAATCGCCATTAATAACTATACCGGATGGTTATACACATACTCACCATGAATACATCGCGGGTTTCTGCGCTGTGATTCTCAAGTGTCCGGGTTAGACGGATGAAGCGATTCGACGTAGGACCAGTCACATGTTTGCGTTCCATCTTTAGTCTCCTGAACCGCAATCTAACACACCTGTACTAAACCGGATATAAGCCCTTACCCCAAAAGTCAGATCATTCATTTTCAGCCATGACTAAGGACGAGGAGATAGTCTGAAACGCGTAGGCTTCACACACCTATCTTCTCTCCATATATCCACCTTTCCTCTGTGGGAGTAAGTTCTCCCTGTTTTTTACTTCATATCCAATAAAATCGGAACCAGTTTCCATTTTAATTCATTCGGAATTTTGAATGATTTTTCTCCTGCGCTGGATCACACCCATCGTCTTGCTGTGTCTCTACCGACGTATGCCGACACGAGGATCCTGGCGCAACAGTCATTGAACATGTCCTGCCCTAAGGTGAGCTGGAGGTTCCCTCCTATTTTTTCTCTACTTTGAATATCGGCTTTGCCTCACGTGCCCGCTTTTGCCCCCAATAGGGCTCCTTTGAATGCATACACACTCATAGGAAGTGTCTTTTCAAATTTGAAAGGTGGATATTCAAGCTTTTATCTGCAAATCATAGATAATTCTGCTTATGAAGATTTAATTCATTTGGTCTGAAAATATTTTGTGTGTTTTTATACTACGTGACATAACATTGACATCAATACGCTGTTACATAGTAACATCATGCACCGAACAATGGGACATGAAGCACCATTAAGCAGAGCGGATTTGGCGGCCCAAGTGTTTGGCAATTCGGATGATGTGGGGGATAACAATCACAGTCTGAAGAACCTTTTCCATCAGGTTGAAAAACTTAAAATCCAGGAAGCAAAAGTGTGGTGGGATTTAACAACCCTTAACAACTATATATCTAAGAAAATGATCCCTCGAGGTCTGCGTATTAGGAAGAATCCTTCTTTTAAATATTCAGACGAGTTTTTTGCCAATTGGAACCAAACATTAACTGACTGTTCCCTCAAACTTATGGAACTCATCACGAAAGAAGAAGAGACTAAGCTTATTAGCTTAGAAACAGACATCCAAACAGTAGAGATACAGATCAATGCAGCCTCCAGCTCACCCGATTTTTCAATGCTTGAATCTCGTACTTCCCAGTACATCAACAAAATTAACCAATCATTAGCGGAAGTTAAGAAGAAAAAGTTTCTCCGAGACTCAAAGGACTATGCTAACAACGAGGTGTATTCCTGGATCAAAGAGGACAGAACACCGAATAAATTCAAGTCTATCCTTAAAAAACGGAACTTTGGAAGAAATAGAGGCAACAATGCTTCTAGGGTTAGTTTCAGCTCCACGGAACTGGAGTCAGCAACAACTTCTGATAGTGAGGACTCAAGTTCAAGACCACGAGCTCTGGACAGAAATCAATTTAAGGCCTCAAAAAACGGGGTCGAAGAGGGGGGAGAAAACATAAACCATCCGGAGCAGGACCAAGGTCGTCGTCTGAGGCATCGGAGGATCTAATACCTCTACTCAGTGTCATCAATTTGTCATCTACTATCTTGACCTCAGCTCAAGAAAAAGTGCTTTCCCTTGGCCTCAATTTTTCCCCTGCTTGTAATTTTGATCCCTTCAATACACTCATAGACATTAATAAATTTGTCAGAGACCTCACTATTAAAAGACATTTCACCAACAACACGGAGCCAGATATAGACGTCCAAGATCCTAGGATAGAGAAAACATCTACTAAGGCTCAAAACCCCAAATTATACCGGTTTGATGAATTGAGAACACTATTAGACCTGGAGAGTTTGAGCTCAGAATCACAACCTCAGAGGGTTAATATTTCAACGGAACTGAAAACCAGCAACCCCAAATTCTATCCATTGGAATCAAGAACCGAATCAATGGACAGATTTCAAACGGCTGTGGAAAAAGATTTACAACTCCTCACAGATTCCACAACAACAACGAAATATCCTAAAAATTTGTCTAAAGATTCATTCCTAGCATTAAAATCTCTAGAAGATAATAATGATCTAATCATTAAAAAGTCGGATAAAGGGGGCAGCATTGTAATAATGAATAGAGAAGCATACATTACAGAAGTAACCACCATGCTGTCAGATAAAGACTACAAGATCTTAGACCATAATCCTACCAATAATTTTCAAATAAAAATGAAAAAATTAATCCAAGAGGGTTTGGATAAAGGTCTTCTCACTTCCAAACAGTCTTCATATATTGATGTGGACTTTCCAACTACTCCCATCCTACATGCTCTCCCGAAAGTGCATAAGAATTTGAATCCTCCACCAATGAGACCCATTGTATCCGGCATAGGATCACTCCTAGAAAGATTTTCGGAATGGCTGGACTCCCTCTTGCAACCCCTAGCAACGAACACTCCAGGTTTTCTTAGAGACACTCAAGATGTTCTCAGATCCTTTGAGAAAGAATTATGGTCCCAAGAATTTGTTTGGCTTAATTGTGATGTCATCTCATTATATACCAATATACCGCATATTATAGCACATGAAGCATTGGAATACCATCTGCATAAACACAGTCCATACAGCCATGAGCTTCAATTGTATATTCTAGATGTCTCACTCTTTCTGATGCAACATAACTATTTCACATTTAACCACAAATTCTATCTCCAACTTAAGGGCGTTTCAATGGGGGCAAAATTCTCACCCTCTCTGGCAAATTTAGTAATGGCCTGGTGGGAGGAACTGTATATCTATTCGGACAAAAATATCTTCAATACACATATTCACTTCTATGGTCGTTATATAGACGACCTGCTATTTATTTGGAAAGGACGAATTTCAGACATTTCTCTCTTTACGAGTTACCTCAATTCTAATGCTGCCAACCGCAGATTCACCCACACATTCCATCCTAATAATACAATCTTCTTGGATTTAGAATTGGAAGGGATTGAGGACGAAACCATCTACACTAAGACACATCGCAAACCCATTTCGGGGAACACCATTCTCCATGCGAAGAGCAACCACCCTAAACAAACAGTTACTTCCATTCCCGTGGGTGAATTGTATAGGGCTAGACGTAATTGCAATACGGAGGCTAGTTTTTCAGCGGAACAAAATATAATCTCCCAAAGGTTACGTAAGAGAGGATACCCTAATTGGAAACTAGAAAGAGCTTCCACGATCACTTCTAAAAAAAGCAGAGGGGACATGCTTACTAATACGAAGAAATATTTAACATCGGACACAAATAAACCAAGTATTATCCTCCAATACAGCAATCAATTTTCAATGATAAAGAAAATTATCCTTAAACATTTACCTATCCTTAAGGAGGACCAAATCTTGGACAATATCCTAAAAGAAGGTTGCAGAATAGTTGCCCGCAAAGCTCCCACTATAGGTAATGTTGTAGCTCCATCAATGTTACGACCAGACACACATAAAAGCTCGTGGTTGGAACAAAGGGGATTTTTCAAATGTGGTACACATCCCTGTAAAACCTGTTCCTATGTTTCCCCCAAAAAAACCTTCTCTGATTCAACAGATACTCACAGCTTTTCTATAAAGAACTACATTAACTGCAACAGTGAGTCGGTGATCTATGTGTTGGAATGTACCTCATGTAATTTGAAATACATAGGCTGCACCAATCGTAAGTTCAAACAGAGATTCTTGGAACACTTAAGTTATATTTGGAATCCTAATATTGTAAACACATCTAATGCAGCCAAACATTTCATCCAATACCATGATAGGTCTACCGACTCACTGAAATGATAGGCTATTGAAAAGGTACACCCACCGAAACGGGGAGGAAATTTGAAACATAAAACACTGGGCAGGGAAGCTTTTTGGATTTTTCGTCTAAAAACAAGACATCCTCATGGACTCAATTTGAGGAAAGAACTTATGTTTTACTATTAGATCAATTCTATACAGCATTATCATATGTTTTTTCGGTCCAATCTCAATACATTTCAAGTTTGAGTATAATATTTGAATTTAGAAGTCCATAATTATCAAGTTGTTGAAACTACATCAAAAAAATTTTGCAACATCTTGGGTAACACATGAAAGGTTGTCTGTTGTTTTTCCTCTTCTATATACGGATCAAATTACGGACTGGAAGGGATATCTTATTCCACGTCAGCTTTATATAACAATATCAATATGGATATTTCATTAATTTAGAGAAATACTAAATTAATAGCAGAGTAGAATTTACCCTTGAATATTAAACCTCTAAATTGACAAGTATATAACTATAAATACATTTTCATAGGTAAAAGATCTTCCTCTCAATACCCACTAAAAAGTTTTTTCGAATTATTCAACATTTTAATAAAAGCTGTATAGGGATAAAGGATAAAAAATGTCATGAAATTCGTCCTACCATATTATTTAGCCAGTGGTTGGTGATATGAGGTTGTTATAGCCATTTGTGTTTTTGACTCCATATTTCCACCGTACCGTATGTAGCACACTAACATCTTTAAATTGTCAAGTCGTCTCTGTACATTATACTTTTTGGTGTACAAACATTAGCTCACTGCATGTAGATATATACGTCAATGCCAGTCACTTTTTAGACATTTTTGCACTTAGAGTGCATTCACACTACTTTTTCTTCACCAAACTGTTTTCTGACCAGTGGGGCGTTTTTCATCTAGAGTTTATATCCGGTTTTAATTAAACATACCAACAATTTCGTTTTCATTAAATAAGTGTTGAATTCATTCCGACATTTAAGATTATTATTGACGCAGCTAATCGCCATTAATAAATATACCGGATGGTTATACACATACTCACCATGAATACATCGCGGGTTTCTGCGCTGTGATTCTCAAGTGTCCGGGTTAGACGGATGAAGCGATTCGACGTAGGACCAGTCACATGTTTGCGTTCCATCTTTAGTCTCCTGAACCGCAATCTAACACACCTGTACTAAACCGGATATAAGCCCTTACCCCAAAAGTCAGATCATTCATTCTCAGCCATGACTAAGGACGAGGAGATAGTCTGAAACGCGTAGGCTTCACACACCTATCTTCTCTCCATATATCCACCTTTCCTCTGTGGGAGTAAGTTCTCCCTGTTTTTTACTTCATATCCAATAAAATCGGAACCAGTTTCCATTTTAATTCATTCGGAATTTTGAATGATTTTTCTCCTGCGCTGGATCACACCCATCGTCTTGCTGTACATATCACCACTCTGCGTCTAATTAGGCCCTTTATTGACTCCGTGACTCTGGTTTTTACCAATGTCCGGATCGCGGCAACAAAGGAATTGCACCAAGCACCATTACCACACAAAAAACATAAAAAAAGTGTGTACATTTTACGCTTTCCCTATCCTGTCCATTCCTGATTTTTAGTGTAAAATCCGGTGACCGATTAACTAGATAATACCCATTACATGCTACATCATAGTGATAACAATTATCACTGGGAAAAACTGTCTAATACATGAAAACTTGTTGATTACAGGTACCACTATAATCAAATATATATGCTGGGGTGCCAAAAATTTAGCAAAAATACGTCTACCATGCAAGAGAAGGAAAGCACATTATGACGTAGCGCACACCCAACAAAATGTTATGAATTTCATAACATTTTGTTGGGCGTGTGCTACTTTATAATGTGCTTTCTTTCGCATAACTGTCCAACACATGACACAAAGATGTCCATCAGTCAGAAAATAAATTTTCTTCCATTGATGGTTGACATAAACAATGGTTTCCAATGATTTCCTTTAAAACAGTCAGTATTTGTTAACAAATTAGCTTAAATTTAGGGAATAGTGATTATTGATTAGCTGTTCACATTGCAGTAGTTTTATGTTTTTTTGCTGTGATTTTTGCAGAATCGCGGCAGAATGGAGTAGTTTGCCACATTTATTTTTTTTTTTTTAAATCGTGGCAAAAAACAAACTTTGACCGTAATGATATTGTATGCTGAGCACTCTCACAAATTTTGGATTTCATAGCAGTTTGTTATGTGCAGTATTTATTTTTACCGCATGATGACCAAATAATTAATGGCCTCTATTTCAGTTTTTGATGTATGTGGTATATATGAACTTTTCACACCTTGGTTTATTATTTTTGCATTCATTTTGCGTGCAAACCTCTGTTCTATGTGAGTTTTTCGCAAAAATGTATGTTATAATGAACTTAGAAAGAACAATTCATGTTTGTCACAAAGTTACGTTAAGGAGGACATGGCTAAACGAAGCAGAGTAAGACAACTACAAACGTCAGGTTGTCTGGTTTCAGGAAATATATAGGGTTTGGAGGTTCACTCAATTTTCAGTTGTGTAATTTCTGTATTTTATAACGTGTTACTTTAAAACATAAATAAATTCCAGCTTAAAACCGGATTCTTAGGTCTTTTCAATTATGGTGAATTTATAAACATATGTGCATGTAGATTAAGGGCCTGTTCACATCAGCGTTAGTGTTCCGTTCACCTGTTCCATTCAACCTTTTCATCAGAGGAACAGATGAACGGAAAACTGAACGGAAACTATCGCTTCTATTTGCATAACCATTGATTTTAATGATAATGCTTACATTTCAGTTTTTTCAGTTTGTTTTCGTTCCGTAAAATGTAAAAAAATTTCATGGAAACAATAGTGCTGTCGACTGCTTTATTGTTTCCGTGAAAAAAACGGAAACTTTTCAAACTGAAACAAACTGAAATGGAAACATTACCAAGTAACTTTTATATATGTATAGAAAACAGAACTGTGTTCTTGAAGAAGCCCAGTTGCTAGCCCTTGAACACTGATCCAGTATCCAAATGAAGTACAAACAGGCAAAGAAAGGACTGAGTAAATCTCCATTGAGTTGGGCTGAAATGTTGCAGTGGTGAATAAAGACCACTTGCTTTTTCACTAAATATACCAAAGTGCTGCCATTCTTTGCCTATGGATATATATATATATATATACACAGTATATATATATATATATATATATATATATATAGAAACAAAAAAGGAATCCAGCAGCACCGGTTGAAGAGTGTGGGTGCAGGCCCCAGGGAGCAGACCAAAGCTCTCAATATCAACAGCAATCAAAAAAGTAGGCAGCACACCAACGGAATTAGTGAAAAAGAGGGTACTTTATTAACCCTAAGTGCGACGTTTCAGCTCTATCCACTAGAGCCTTTCTCAAGCAAATGACAAGTGGAACAACAGTGGTATAAAACAGGTTCACAATTAAAACAATTAATAACAGTAATCAAATACAAATCAGAACATACTGTATAGAGATGTGCATATAATGTAAACAAATCAATGTTGATAATATATCGATGCACACATAAACAGAGAGCAATAATACAAACAGTGCTAAGGGATACACTAACGCATTAATGCATCTAATATGTGTAAATAGTGATAATCTCAACACATGTGTACATAATCAAGAGATCAAAAACATGTTAAAACAAGGGGATATCACCTGGGGATGTTTAGATCATACAGCCGCCATAGCGGCATCCACGAGGCGCAACTGCGCATGCGCGGACACATGACTGAGGGCGAAGGTCACCAGAAACGAGTGACATACTCGGCGCATGCGCACTGCGCAACTAAGTGCATCGGCGCCATCTTGGGTACTGGCTATAGAGAGGTAAAGGCAATTACTCAGTGATATGCCTAAAAAATACTGGTGAACCGGACGAGGACAGAGGTGGTAGACAAACAGGTCCATGGATATCATGAACCCCGACATTTAAAGAGGCTCTTATCCAGTAAGGGGGACACCGTCCAAAGTGAGCTAGAGGAAGGAAAGGAGGACATAGATCAGCAGAACGCCGATCCCTGCCACTCTCATATAGGGAAAGCACTGTCACAAATGCGTGTAAAAAACACACAAATGCATATAAGCGCAATCCCAAAACCCCCACTAGCAACATAGGACGTGTATAGGAAGCGAAACTGGAGAGCACTTATGTCAAAGACGGGTTATGGTCACATGGAAACATATACGTCAATAATCACCACCAGTCATCCCCGGACCCAGATGACATAAATTTAATGACAGTACCATACAGTATAGCACCAGGATAATCAGTCATGAAAACGAAATAAAACAATGATCCAACCGATCCATATAAGTGATATCCCAAAAGATGAATCTTCATCTAGAAAAAGAGAAACAGAGTTAGTATATAATCAATAAAATATAAAATATTCTTGTCAAATATACGGAACAAGAGGTCAAAGCATACCACCCCTGGGACTCAATGTGGGGGGTCTACATCAAACCACCTAAAGCGAAATCAACATTTAAACCCCTTGGTTTTAAAGTATCCAGTTTCCCAATCCATTGAAGTTCTCTTAATTTCAGGAGTTTAGTCCTGTCACCGCCCCTTCTAGGTAATGGAATGTGATCTAGAATTGTAAATCTAAGTTGCTGTTCGGTATGTCCAAGGTCGGAAAAATGTTTGGATACAGGAAGATCCAACCTCTTTTTCCTGATGGTGTACCTATGTTGGTTGAGTCTGGTTTTTAAATCTAAAGTGGTCTCACCCACGTACAGAAGCTTACACGGACATTGCAATACATAAATAACAAAATCACTATTACATGTTAAGTAATGTCTAATGTGAAATTGTATGCCTGTACAGGGATGTTCAAAGATTTGCCCTTTACACATAAGGTTACAGTTGACACAGCACAAGCACGGATAACAACCAAGTCTAGGTTTGGATAGAAACATTTGTTTCTTGGCTCTGATAGGGCCAATATCAGCTTTGACTAACTTATTTTTAAGACACGGAGGTCTACGATATGAAAAAAGTGGAGGTCTGGTAAATTCATTGACATGGGGAAGACATTTGCCCAACATGGGCCAATGTCGTGTGATCAGATTAGCGATCTTTTTGCTACTTTCAGTGTAGGTAGAAACAAAAGGAACACGACCTAATTCCGTAGCTAAATCAGTTGGTTCTAACAGTGTCATCCTATCCATTCTGTCAACTTTGGCTCTGTGTTTGTCCAAGAGTCTCATCGGATATCCTCGTTTTTTAAAACGGTCCATCATCACATCTAATGTATTATCAGAACTGTCTCTGTCACTGACCACCCTTTTAACGCGCATAAGCTGACTAGTAGGTAAGCTTTCCACCATTTTACGTGGATGACTACTAGAAAAGAGGAGTAAATTGTTACAATCAGTTGGTTTAACAAACAATTCAGTACTGAAATGATCACCCGTGATTTTGACCAATACATCCAGAAATTGAATCTCTGACTCAGACTGCACTAGTGTGAATTTAACTCCCTCGTCTACTGAGTTTATAAAGTTGTGAAAGTCAGTCAGCATTGTGTGGTCCCCAGTCCAAATTAAGAAAATATCGTCGATGTAACGCCACCACCTCACAACATGTTTGAAGTGATGGGAAACATAGACGAAAGTTTCTTCTAGAGTACGCATATAAATGTTAGCGTAAGTGGGGGCAATGTTCGACCCCATCGCAGTACCTCGTAGTTGTAGGAAGAAGTCATCCCCAAACAGAAAATAGTTGCATCTCAAAATAATGTCTAACAATTGTAGGAGAAAGATGCGACAATCGGGTGAGAAATCCGACCGCTGCAAAAAATCTTCTACGGCCTGCAGGCCCCTGACATGGTCAATGACGGTATAAAGACTAGTGACATCAAAAGATGCCAGTATGATATTTCTATCATTGGGTACAGAGACTCCCTGCAATTTCGTTAAAAAATCAGAGGTATCCCTAATGTATGAATCGGCCCCTATAGCAAAAGGTCTTAGAATCTTATCGAGAAAAATAGCCACATGGCAAAAAATTGAGTCAGTACCGGACACAATAGGTCGGCCAGGGGGATTAGTAAGGGTTTTGTGGATTTTAGGGAGCGTATATAGAACCGGAGTTCTGGGATGTTCAATGATCAAGTAATTGCTCAAATTCTCATCAATAATCCCTCCTAGTTTAGCCTCGTCCAGTACCATCCCAATTTTTTTACTGATCTCAAATTTGGGGTCATAAGGGATCCGTCTGTATACAGAGGGATCACTCAATTGTCTCCGTATCTCACTTACGTATAGAGTAGTATCCATAATAACAACCGCCCCACCCTTGTCAGCTGGTTTAATTGTAATACTCTTATCTTTAGTGAGCTCATTAAGTGCCTCAAATTCTGCTGTGGTTAGATTGGGGTGTGCAAATCTATAGTCAGGGCTGGGACCCACTTTAATAGCTTCAATATCATTCCTAACCGCAGTACTGAATGCCTCAATGGCTGGTATATTCGATGGAGGTATGAAATTACTCCCTTTAAAAAGACCCACACACTTAAGATTTAATTCAGAACTCTGGATAGGTGTATCAAAAAGTTTCTCAGAGAACCACCATTTTAATTTAATGGATCTAAAAAAACGAAATAAATCTTTTTCAATAGAAAACCAATCAGTGCATGCAGCAGGACAAAACGACAAACCCTTATTAAGAAGAGAAGATTGAGCAACAGTCAATACCTTGGAGGAGATATTAATGATTATCGTTTCCTCAACTCCATTGGACCTCTCCTCATTTGTGGTCTGGGCCTGTTCACTCTCTGGTTTAGACCGCCAGCCGTGCCTTCTGCCCCCTCTCCTAGTACGCTTCCTACCGGTAAGGAAGAGTCCGGGGTCTCCCCTAAAAAAGGAAAGGAATTATCCATCCCAACATTATTGGGTGCGAAAGATCTCCTGCGTCTCCGATTATCCTTAGATCCGGTCCCCTCCTTGTAGTCATCTCTCTGCCAGCTGTATACTTTCCCCTTCTGATAGTCATCCGAATCTCGGTTCCACTTCCTTCTCTTTATTTCCTCCTGTTCAGTTTTTAACCTCTGTACTTGTAAGACCAGATTTTCAGAAAATTTCTCATACTCCTGATTATCAAGAGCTGATTTCAACACAACATCAACTTCCTGGATAGTATCTTGAACTGTCCGTATCTCTTGCTGTAAAAATTCTAGATTCAACAAAATGATATCAAGGGCAAATTTGTTGGAAATTTGTTTAAAGCGGTTGCAAAAAAACTCGTTTTGCGTAAATAGATTCGGTCTGAGGTTGGATCGCATCCCTCTCGGTATCCTTTGGTGTTTATAATACTCTCCAAGAGTCGACATGTGTAATTGTAATGTAATAGCCCTTTTGGACTCATTCTCCATTTTCCTCTTTAAATCAGTAGAAGAGGGGGTGGTAAGATAGCCCACATCACCACTGAGACCCAGCAGTATCCGCTCGACATCCCCCTCCGTATATGCAAAAACTTCGGGCAACAAAGTACCATTGGTGCCATTCATAATAAAAATGAAGTGTAAAAAAGATAGAAAAAAGCGAAAAAAGTATTGTATTACCGTGCAAGCTGGCGGGTCTTCAATATGCAGAAACAAAAAAGGAATCCAGCAGCACCGGTTGAAGAGTGTGGGTGCAGGCCCCAGGGAGCAGACCAAAGCTCTCAATATCAACAGCAATCAAAAAAGTAGGCAGCACACCAACGGAATTAGTGAAAAAGAGGGTACTTTATTAACCCTAAGTGCGACGTTTCAGCTCTATCCACTAGAGCCTTTCTCAAGCAAATGACAAGTGGAACAACAGTGGTATAAAACAGGTTCACAATTAAAACAATTAATAACAGTAATCAAATACAAATCAGAACATACTGTATAGAGATGTGCATATAATGTAAACAAATCAATGTTGATAATATATCGATGCACACATAAACAGAGAGCAATAATACAAACAGTGCTAAGGGATACACTAACGCATTAATGCATCTAATATGTGTAAATAGTGATAATCTCAACACATGTGTACATAATCAAGAGATCAAAAACATGTTAAAACAAGGGGATATCACCTGGGGATGTTTAGATCATACAGCCGCCATAGCGGCATCCACGAGGCGCAACTGCGCATGCGCGGACACATGACTGAGGGCGAAGGTCACCAGAAACGAGTGACATACTCGGCGCATGCGCACTGCGCAACTAAGTGCATCGGCGCCATCTTGGGTACTGGCTATAGAGAGGTAAAGGCAATTACTCAGTGATATGCCTAAAAAATACTGGTGAACCGGACGAGGACAGAGGTGGTAGACAAACAGGTCCATGGATATCATGAACCCCGACATTTAAAGAGGCTCTTATCCAGTAAGGGGGACACCGTCCAAAGTGAGCTAGAGGAAGGAAAGGAGGACATAGATCAGCAGAACGCCGATCCCTGCCACTCTCATATAGGGAAAGCACTGTCACAAATGCGTGTAAAAAACACACAAATGCATATAAGCGCAATCCCAAAACCCCCACTAGCAACATAGGACGTGTATAGGAAGCGAAACTGGAGAGCACTTATGTCAAAGACGGGTTATGGTCACATGGAAACATATACGTCAATAATCACCACCAGTCATCCCCGGACCCAGATGACATAAATTTAATGACAGTACCATACAGTATAGCACCAGGATAATCAGTCATGAAAACGAAATAAAACAATGATCCAACCGATCCATATAAGTGATATCCCAAAAGATGAATCTTCATCTAGAATGGTGGAAAGCTTACCTACTAGTCAGCTTATGCGCGTTAAAAGGGTGGTCAGTGACAGAGACAGTTCTGATAATACATTAGATGTGATGATGGACCGTTTTAAAAAACGAGGATATCCGATGAGACTCTTGGACAAACACAGAGCCAAAGTTGACAGAATGGATAGGATGACACTGTTAGAACCAACTGATTCAGCTACGGAATTAGGTCGTGTTCCTTTTGTTTCTACCTACACTGAAAGTAGCAAAAAGATCGCTAATGTGATCACACGACATTGGCCCATGTTGGGCAAATGTCTTCCCCATGTCAATGAATTTACCAGACCTCCACTTTTTTCATATCGTAGACCACCGTGTCTTAAAAATAAGTTAGTCAAAGCTGATATTGGCCCTATCAGAGCCAAGAAACAAATGTTTCTATCCAAACCTAGACTTGGTTGTTATCCGTGCTTGTGCTGTGTCAACTGTAACCTTATGTGTAAAGGGCAAATCTTTGAACATCCCTGTACAGGCATACAATTTCACATTAGACATTACTTAACATGTAATAGTGATTTTGTTATTTATGTATTGCAATGTCCGTGTAAGCTTCTGTACGTGGGTGAGACCACTTTAGATTTAAAAACCAGACTCAACCAACATAGGTACACCATCAGGAAAAAGAGGTTGGATCTTCCTGTATCCAAACATTTTTCCGACCTTGGACATACCGAACAGCAACTTAGATTTACAATTCTAGATCACATTCCATTACCTAGAAGGGGCGGTGACAGGACTAAACTCCTGAAATTAAGAGAACTTCAATGGATTGGGAAACTGGATACTTTAAAACCAAGGGGTTTAAATGTTGATTTCGCTTTAGGTGGTTTGATGTAGACCCCCCACATTGAGTCCCAGGGGTGGTATGCTTTGACCTCTTGTTCCGTATATTTGACAAGAATATTTTATATTTTATTGATTATATACTAACTCTGTTTCTCTTTTTCTAGATGAAGATTCATCTTTTGGGATATCACTTATATGGATCGGTTGGATCATTGTTTTATTTCGTTTTCATGACTGATTATCCTGGTGCTATACTGTATGGTACTGTCATTAAATTTATGTCATCTGGGTCCGGGGATGACTGGTGGTGATTATTGACGTATATGTTTCCATGTGACCATAACCCGTCTTTGACATAAGTGCTCTCCAGTTTCGCTTCCTATACACGTCCTATGTTGCTAGTGGGGGTTTTGGGATTGCGCTTATATGCATTTGTGTGTTTTTTACACGCATTTGTGACAGTGCTTTCCCTATATGAGAGTGGCAGGGATCGGCGTTCTGCTGATCTATGTCCTCCTTTCCTTCCTCTAGCTCACTTTGGACGGTGTCCCCCTTACTGGATAAGAGCCTCTTTAAATGTCGGGGTTCATGATATCCATGGACCTGTTTGTCTACCACCTCTGTCCTCGTCCGGTTCACCAGTATTTTTTAGGCATATCACTGAGTAATTGCCTTTACCTCTCTATAGCCAGTACCCAAGATGGCGCCGATGCACTTAGTTGCGCAGTGCGCATGCGCCGAGTATGTCACTCGTTTCTGGTGACCTTCGCCCTCAGTCATGTGTCCGCGCATGCGCAGTTGCGCCTCGTGGATGCTGCTATGGCGGCTGTATGATCTAAACATCCCCAGGTGATATCCCCTTGTTTTAACATGTTTTTGATCTCTTGATTATGTACACATGTGTTGAGATTATCACTATTTACACATATTAGATGCATTAATGCGTTAGTGTATCCCTTAGCACTGTTTGTATTATTGCTCTCTGTTTATGTGTGCATCGATATATTATCAACATTGATTTGTTTACATTATATGCACATCTCTATACAGTATGTTCTGATTTGTATTTGATTACTGTTATTAATTGTTTTAATTGTGAACCTGTTTTATACCACTGTTGTTCCACTTGTCATTTGCTTGAGAAAGGCTCTAGTGGATAGAGCTGAAACGTCGCACTTAGGGTTAATAAAGTACCCTCTTTTTCACTAATTCCGTTGGTGTGCTGCCTACTTTTTTGATTGCTGTTGATATTGAGAGCTTTGGTCTGCTCCCTGGGGCCTGCACCCACACTCTTCAACCGGTGCTGCTGGATTCCTTTTTTGTTTCTGCATATTGAAGACCCGCCAGCTTGCACGGTAATACAATACTTTTTTCGCTTTTTTCTATCTTTTTTACACTTCATTTTTATTATGAATGGCACCAATGGTACTTTGTTGCCCGAAGTTTTTGCATATACGGAGGGGGATGTCGAGCGGATACTGCTGGGTCTCAGTGGTGATGTGGGCTATCTTACCACCCCCTCTTCTACTGATTTAAAGAGGAAAATGGAGAATGAGTCCAAAAGGGCTATTACATTACAATTACACATGTCGACTCTTGGAGAGTATTATAAACACCAAAGGATACCGAGAGGGATGCGATCCAACCTCAGACCGAATCTATTTACGCAAAACGAGTTTTTTTGCAACCGCTTTAAACAAATTTCCAACAAATTTGCCCTTGATATCATTTTGTTGAATCTAGAATTTTTACAGCAAGAGATACGGACAGTTCAAGATACTATCCAGGAAGTTGATGTTGTGTTGAAATCAGCTCTTGATAATCAGGAGTATGAGAAATTTTCTGAAAATCTGGTCTTACAAGTACAGAGGTTAAAAACTGAACAGGAGGAAATAAAGAGAAGGAAGTGGAACCGAGATTCGGATGACTATCAGAAGGGGAAAGTATACAGCTGGCAGAGAGATGACTACAAGGAGGGGACCGGATCTAAGGATAATCGGAGACGCAGGAGATCTTTCGCACCCAATAATGTTGGGATGGATAATTCCTTTCCTTTTTTAGGGGAGACCCCGGACTCTTCCTTACCGGTAGGAAGCGTACTAGGAGAGGGGGCAGAAGGCACGGCTGGCGGTCTAAACCAGAGAGTGAACAGGCCCAGACCACAAATGAGGAGAGGTCCAATGGAGTTGAGGAAACGATAATCATTAATATCTCCTCCAAGGTATTGACTGTTGCTCAATCTTCTCTTCTTAATAAGGGTTTGTCGTTTTGTCCTGCTGCATGCACTGATTGGTTTTCTATTGAAAAAGATTTATTTCGTTTTTTTAGATCCATTAAATTAAAATGGTGGTTCTCTGAGAAACTTTTTGATACACCTATCCAGAGTTCTGAATTAAATCTTAAGTGTGTGGGTCTTTTTAAAGGGAGTAATTTCATACCTCCATCGAATATACCAGCCATTGAGGCATTCAGTACTGCGGTTAGGAATGATATTGAAGCTATTAAAGTGGGTCCCAGCCCTGACTATAGATTTGCACACCCCAATCTAACCACAGCAGAATTTGAGGCACTTAATGAGCTCACTAAAGATAAGAGTATTACAATTAAACCAGCTGACAAGGGTGGGGCGGTTGTTATTATGGATACTACTCTATACGTAAGTGAGATACGGAGACAATTGAGTGATCCCTCTGTATACAGACGGATCCCTTATGACCCCAAATTTGAGATCAGTAAAAAAATTGGGATGGTACTGGACGAGGCTAAACTAGGAGGGATTATTGATGAGAATTTGAGCAATTACTTGATCATTGAACATCCCAGAACTCCGGTTCTATATACGCTCCCTAAAATCCACAAAACCCTTACTAATCCCCCTGGCCGACCTATTGTGTCCGGTACTGACTCAATTTTTTGCCATGTGGCTATTTTTCTCGATAAGATTCTAAGACCTTTTGCTATAGGGGCCGATTCATACATTAGGGATACCTCTGATTTTTTAACGAAATTGCAGGGAGTCTCTGTACCCAATGATAGAAATATCATACTGGCATCTTTTGATGTCACTAGTCTTTATACCGTCATTGACCATGTCAGGGGCCTGCAAGCCGTAGAAGATTTTTTGCAGCGGTCGGATTTCTCACCCGATTGTCGCATCTTTCTCCTACAATTGTTAGACATTATTTTGAGATGCAACTATTTTCTGTTTGGGGATGACTTCTTCCTACAACTACGAGGTACTGCGATGGGGTCGAACATTGCCCCCACTTACGCTAACATTTATATGCGTACTCTAGAAGAAACTTTCGTCTATGTTTCCCATCACTTCAAACATGTTGTGAGGTGGTGGCGTTACATCGACGATATTTTCTTAATTTGGACTGGGGACCACACAATGCTGACTGACTTTCACAACTTTATAAACTCAGTAGACGAGGGAGTTAAATTCACACTAGTGCAGTCTGAGTCAGAGATTCAATTTCTGGATGTATTGGTCAAAATCACGGGTGATCATTTCAGTACTGAATTGTTTGTTAAACCAACTGATTGTAACAATTTACTCCTCTTTTCTAGTAGTCATCCACGTAAAATGGTGGAAAGCTTACCTACTAGTCAGCTTATGCGCGTTAAAAGGGTGGTCAGTGACAGAGACAGTTCTGATAATACATTAGATGTGATGATGGACCGTTTTAAAAAACGAGGATATCCGATGAGACTCTTGGACAAACACAGAGCCAAAGTTGACAGAATGGATAGGATGACACTGTTAGAACCAACTGATTCAGCTACGGAATTAGGTCGTGTTCCTTTTGTTTCTACCTACACTGAAAGTAGCAAAAAGATCGCTAATGTGATCACACGACATTGGCCCATGTTGGGCAAATGTCTTCCCCATGTCAATGAATTTACCAGACCTCCACTTTTTTCATATCGTAGACCACCGTGTCTTAAAAATAAGTTAGTCAAAGCTGATATTGGCCCTATCAGAGCCAAGAAACAAATGTTTCTATCCAAACCTAGACTTGGTTGTTATCCGTGCTTGTGCTGTGTCAACTGTAACCTTATGTGTAAAGGGCAAATCTTTGAACATCCCTGTACAGGCATACAATTTCACATTAGACATTACTTAACATGTAATAGTGATTTTGTTATTTATGTATTGCAATGTCCGTGTAAGCTTCTGTACGTGGGTGAGACCACTTTAGATTTAAAAACCAGACTCAACCAACATAGGTACACCATCAGGAAAAAGAGGTTGGATCTTCCTGTATCCAAACATTTTTCCGACCTTGGACATACCGAACAGCAACTTAGATTTACAATTCTAGATCACATTCCATTACCTAGAAGGGGCGGTGACAGGACTAAACTCCTGAAATTAAGAGAACTTCAATGGATTGGGAAACTGGATACTTTAAAACCAAGGGGTTTAAATGTTGATTTCGCTTTAGGTGGTTTGATGTAGACCCCCCACATTGAGTCCCAGGGGTGGTATGCTTTGACCTCTTGTTCCGTATATTTGACAAGAATATTTTATATTTTATTGATTATATACTAACTCTGTTTCTCTTTTTCTAGATGAAGATTCATCTTTTGGGATATCACTTATATGGATCGGTTGGATCATTGTTTTATTTCGTTTTCATGACTGATTATCCTGGTGCTATACTGTATGGTACTGTCATTAAATTTATGTCATCTGGGTCCGGGGATGACTGGTGGTGATTATTGACGTATATGTTTCCATGTGACCATAACCCGTCTTTGACATAAGTGCTCTCCAGTTTCGCTTCCTATACACGTCCTATGTTGCTAGTGGGGGTTTTGGGATTGCGCTTATATGCATTTGTGTGTTTTTTACACGCATTTGTGACAGTGCTTTCCCTATATGAGAGTGGCAGGGATCGGCGTTCTGCTGATCTATGTCCTCCTTTCCTTCCTCTAGCTCACTTTGGACGGTGTCCCCCTTACTGGATAAGAGCCTCTTTAAATGTCGGGGTTCATGATATCCATGGACCTGTTTGTCTACCACCTCTGTCCTCGTCCGGTTCACCAGTATTTTTTAGGCATATCACTGAGTAATTGCCTTTACCTCTCTATAGCCAGTACCCAAGATGGCGCCGATGCACTTAGTTGCGCAGTGCGCATGCGCCGAGTATGTCACTCGTTTCTGGTGACCTTCGCCCTCAGTCATGTGTCCGCGCATGCGCAGTTGCGCCTCGTGGATGCCGCTATGGCGGCTGTATGATCTAAACATCCCCAGGTGATATCCCCTTGTTTTAACATGTTTTTGATCTCTTGATTATGTACACATGTGTTGAGATTATCACTATTTACACATATTAGATGCATTAATGCGTTAGTGTATCCCTTAGCACTGTTTGTATTATTGCTCTCTGTTTATGTGTGCATCGATATATTATCAACATTGATTTGTTTACATTATATGCACATCTCTATACAGTATGTTCTGATTTGTATTTGATTACTGTTATTAATTGTTTTAATTGTGAACCTGTTTTATACCACTGTTGTTCCACTTGTCATTTGCTTGAGAAAGGCTCTAGTGGATAGAGCTGAAACGTCGCACTTAGGGTTAATAAAGTACCCTCTTTTTCACTAATTCCGTTGGTGTGCTGCCTACTTTTTTGATTGCTATATATATATATATATATATATATATATATATATATATACATACACATACACACACCACTGCTCATTAATTTCAATACACCACCAAAATCATGGATTTTTTTTTTTAAATGAACAAAAGAAGCATGTTTGTGATGTACATGAATTTACTGTATTTAGGCATATAAACATGTTTTGTACTCATGGAAATTGTTTACAAACAAATTAAACCATGATTTCCTTAAATTTTGCTCTTATGAAATTATCCACCCTTAGTACCAACCACAGCAGTGCAAATGCAGAGCATTCTGTCGGTCAACTTGTCTAAAGTTGCAACTCCAATTGCAGCCCACTTCTATTGTAGCAACTACCAAAGGTGATTTTAGCATTTGACTTGCACATCTCGAACACACGTGTCCAGATAATCCGAAAGGAGTTTAATTTGATTGCAATCGGGGCTCTGGGGTGGCCTATCCATGTTCTTCAGAACTTTCTTTTGACTGAATATACTTTTTGCAAAGACAGGAACTAAGCTGAAAGAAATGGCAGGGCACACCAGGATGTTGTGGAATCACTTGTGTTCTATGATTACTTTGATTTTTAGTAAGTCACCAACCACACAACCTATGAAACATGCCCAGACCATAATGGAACCTTCTCTGTGCTTGACTGTGAGCTGAATGCAAACAGGGAGCATGCCTCCACCTGTCACATGACGAGCTACCTTTCACTTCTTGAACCCAAAATAATTCTTTAATCCATCTGTGAAAATAACCTTCTTCCACTGATTAGTGGTCCAACTCCTGTGATTTTAACCACTTCCCGACATCCACCGTATATATACGGCGCACGCCGGGTGGGGGAATATGAAGCGGGCTCACGGACTGAGTCCGCTCCATAGAGCAAGTGTGTCAGCTGTGTGTTACAGCTGACACTTCCGGGTTACGAGCGGGATCCCGTTTTAGCGCGATCCCGCTTGTTTAACCAGTTAAATGCCGCTTTCAATAGAGATCGCAGCATTTAAATTACTAAAAACAGGGGGGCAACCCACTGTAACGTCCCAACGCCTCCCCCGTGGCAAGATTGGGGGGAGCCGTTGGTTGGCACGGCTGCCTGGGGGCCAGAATCACGATATACTGCAATACATTAGTATTGCAGTATATCGTGCAAGCGATCTAACGATCGCTGGGTTGAAGTCCCCTAGGGGGACTAATAAAAAAAGTAAAAATGAGTTAAATAATGTTTTTTTGTGTGTAAAAAAAAATTTCTAATTAAAAGTAAAAAAAAAACCCTTTTCCCATTTTCCCCCTAGAGCATAGTAAAAAATTTAATAAATAAACATAATTGGTATCGCCGCGTCTGTAAAAGTCTGAACTATCACACGGTGAACGCCGTAAAAAAAAAATTGTAAATGCCAGAATCTCTATTTTTCGTTCACCTAATCTCCCACAAAAAATGAAATAAAAAGTGATCAAACCGTCACATGTTCACCAAAATTTTATTATTAAAAACGACAGCTTATCCCGCAAAAAATAATCCCTTATACCACTTAATCGACGGAAAAATAAAAAAGTGATGGCTCTCGGAATTTGGCGAAACAAAATACATTTTCTTTTTTACACTTACAGGTTTTTACTTGTAAAAGTAGTAAAATATAGAAAAAAACTACATATATTTGGTATCGGCATAATTGTATTGACCCATAGAATAAAATTAACATGCTGTTTTAATTGTACAGTGAATTCCGTAAAAATGGCGCGCAAAAAAACATGGAGGAATTGGTGTTTTTTTTTCATTTTCTAGCCCACAAATAATTTTTGGTGCTACGAAAAGCTACAACTCGTCCCGAAAAATCAAGCCCTCATAGTACTATATAGACTGAAAAATAAAGGCGTTATGGCTTTTGGAAGGTGGGGAGGAAAAAACGAAAATGAAAATCTGAAAAAGGTCTGCGGCGTGAAGGGGTTAAGCCCATATTAGCCTCTTCTTTTTATTGATGGGCCTAAACAACGTTTTTCAGGCTGCAACCCATCCCTTCAAGCCACTGGCTACAAGGCGGCGAGCGACAGTGACGATTGACACGCTTTTCATCCTAGTTTTCATCAGAGCAGCACTGATCTGACCAGCTTTTTTGAATCTGTCCCATTTGGAACATGCTCTGATAAATTGTCCTCCTGTTTTGTGGTCACTCGAGGTTCTCAAGATCGTGTTCATGTACACTCGTTTTGTGCGTATTTCTTGAGTGTACATTGCACGCCACAAAGAGAAACCTTCTCCAGGTGACTATGGCATATCACTTTTCGATTCATAACTCCTTCCTAAAATAGAAGATAGACTAATTCCTGTGCAAAACACACGTATCCTGTTCATCTTTTACAGAGAAGTCAAAGAAACTAGGGAGTGTATTGAAATTAATGAGCAGTAGTATGTGTCACATAGGGTTCGTGGACCCACTGGACCATACAGTCTTGGCGGTATGGCAGCCGGCCAACAGGACACAGGTCCAAGTCTATAGTTCGTATAGGGTACCTGTGGCAGCTTGGACAGTAGCAAGGCAGGCTAGGCAGTAACTTAGCAGCAGGTGGGCGTCAGGCGTGGAGAAGCAGGACAGGCGTGGAATATAGCACAGCACGGCAACAGCTCAGCTCGGCACTAGATCAGGATACAAGTATAGGATACAGGAACAGAAACACTGGGAGCAGGAACACTAGGGGGCCATATGCAAGAGAGACTAGAAAAACACAACAAAGCTCAGGCATAGAACTAGGGGGCTGGACCCCTCTTATAGTCCAGAGTACTCATGAGTCAAAGGTCATGAACGAGGTCCGGTGCGGGCACGAGCGTGTGCGCACAACCTACAGGATCCGAGAGTGGTGAGTAGACGCGAGCCCTGGCTTCTCCTGAGGAGGAGGCTGGGGCCAGCGCTTGCCGACTCGTGGCTGCGGATGTCAGAGGGAGAACGGAGCCACGGACATGACAGTATGTGTGTATATAAATAAATATAAATATATATATATATATATATATAGTGAAGCAGAGTTTCAAAAGAATTTACACATTTTGCATAAAAGTCAAAATGCTCTTCTTTTTGTATCTTATAATCCTGTCTTTTGAAAACTTTTTAAAAAGGTTACAATGTAAATGTCTCTTTGATATGGCTTTTTCTTCTTTATAGTCAAAATGACATTTAACAGAAAACTTGCCAATTATCTCATATAAGTGTATTTTGACCCTGAAGGAACTATTCTTAATCCAAATGTAAATTATATTTGATATATGTTCTTTCTCTTAGTAAATTGCTCTACATATTGTCTACAATATGCTTTTACATGTAAATAAATGTTGTTCTTCAAAGCAAGGAGAACAAAGCAAATGAATTACACTAAAATGCTTCATAATACAGTTTTCTGGGAAATTAGAAATAGTCAATGAGCTCAAACTGTGCTAAAAATGCTCTGCATTGAACCATTAAAAAGGTATACACACATAACAGTGAACTATGTGCCCTTTATGTCAGAAAACAATTACCTTTCTTGATCAATGTTCTCTCAGTGTTGAATAACAGTAAATTGCAGTTCACCGGAAATGTGTATATACAGTATTTGTATATTAATGGGGCTAGTGAGCATTTTCTGATAAAAAGTAACTAACTCAAAACGTATTTTAATTAGCCTGTGACCACCGTTTTTATGTGTGGGCATAGTATATGTGCAACCTGTGCAGCTGCACAATGGTCCTGCAGACAAGGGGGCTCATCCTTACATTAAAGAAGCATAGGGCATTATTAACCCCTTCCCGCAAATGGGCGTTACTGTAGGTCCTTTTTAGTGGCTCGTTCCCGCAAATGGGCGTACAGTAACGCCCTGAGGATGAAGCAGGCACAGGAGCTGTGCGCGCTTCATCCTCAGCGGTTGTCGGCTGTAATATACAGCTGACATCCCGCTGCAACAGCGTCGATCATTGTTATGTCCGATCGCCGCCATTTAACCCCTCAAATGCCGCTGTCAATAGCGACAGCGGCATTTAAGTGATTGATACAGAGGGAGGGGGCTCCCTCTGTACCCCGTTGGCCCCCCGTGAAAAATTGCGGGGTTCTGATGATTGCAATGGCAACCAGGAAGCCTAGCAATGGCTTCCTGGTTGCCAGGTATGGGAGCCTATTAGGTCCTGCCCGAGGCAGGACGTAATAGGCTCAACTGTCAGTTATAAAATGACAGTTATAATACACTGCACTACACAAGTAGTGCAGTGTATTGTACAGGGGATCAGAAGATCAGATATTCCAGTCCCCTAGTATGTATAAATAAAAAGTAAAAAAAAGGTTAAAAAAAGTTTTAGATAAATAAATAAATAAAAGTTTTATGTAATAAAAACAATAATCATCTTGTGTCCCTGATCAAGTCCTTTATAATTAGAAAAAAATGGAAAAAAAGACAAAAACTAGACATAATAGGTATCGCCGCGTTCGTATCGGCGTGACCTATAAAAATATAATATTATTTATCCCGCACGGTGAACACCGTAAAAAAAATACAATAAAAAACAATGCCAGAATTTTCTTTTTTGGTCACGTTGTTTCCAATAAAATGGAATAAAAAGTGATCAAAAAGTCGCATGTACCCAAACATGGTACCAATAAAAACTACAGTGTGTCACGCAAAAAACAAGCCCTCACAAAGCTCCGTCGACATAAAAATACAGAAGTTATGGCTCTCAGGACATGGTGACACAAACATTTTTTATTTATAAAAAGGGTTTTTATTGTGTAAAAGTAGTAAAACATATAAAAACTGTATAAATTTGGTATTGCCATAATCGTATCAAACCGCAGAATAAAGCAAACATGTTGTTTATGCTGCTCACATATTACATATACCCTGATGTACTCCGCCCAGATTACATATACCCTGATGCACTCCGCCCAGCTTACATATACCCTGATACACTCCACCCAGCTTACATATGCCCCCATATCATAAGCTGAAACACCAGTAAAACACTAAACAAAACTACTACCAAGCAAAATCTGCGCTCCAAAAGCCAAATGGAGCTCCTTCTGGGCCTGGCAGTGTGCCCAAACAGCAGTTATTGACCACATATGGGGTATTACTGTACTCTGGAGAACCGCTTAACAATAATTTATGGGGTGTGTGTCTACGGTGTTAGAAGCTGGGCACAACACATTGGGCACTGAAATAGCATATATGTGGAAAATGGCAATTTTAAATCTGCAACATCCACTGTGCACTAATTTCTACAAAACCTTTGGGGTTAAAATGCTCACTACACTTCTAGATGAATTCCTTGAGGGGTGTAGTTTCCCAAATGGGGTCACTTTTCGGAGGTTTTCACTGTACTGGTACCTCAGCGCAATGCAACATGGAGTAAAAAACAAATTTTGTAAAATCTCCACTCCAAAACGAAATTGCGCTTTTTCCCTTTAGACTCTTGCTGTATGTCCAAATAGCAGTTTACAACCACATATGGGGTACTTCCCTATTCAGGAAAAATTTTGTCACACATTTTGGGGTGTCTTTTCTCCTGTATTGCTTGTGTAAATGAAAAATTATGTGCTAAATCTATAGGTTATTGGAAAAAAAAAATTCATTTTCACGGCCCAATTCTAATAAAATCTGTAAAACACCTGAGGGATCAAAATGCTCACTACACCTCTAATTTAATTATTTGATAGGTATAGTCTACAAAATGGGATCACACCTGGGGAATTTCTACTATACTGGTACTTCAGGGGCTCTGCAAATGCGACATGGCCCCCAGAAACCAATTCAGCAAAATCTGAGCTGCAAAATCCAAATGGTGCTCCGTCCCCTCTGAGTTTTTTACCACATATGGGGTATTGCCGTAATCAGGAGAAATTGCTTTACAAATGTTGAGGTGCTTTTTCTCCTTTATTCCTTATAAAAATTAGAAAATTCTATATTTTTTCAGAAAAAAGTATATTTTCATCTTCACAGACTAATTCTAATAAATTCAGCAAAAAACCTGTGGGGTCAAAATGGCACCTATACCACTAGAAAAATTCCTTGAGGGGCATAGTTTCCAGAATTGAGTCACTTTTGGGGGGTTTCCCCTGTTTAGGTCCCTCCAGGGCATTGCAAACACGACACGGCACCGAAAAATATTCCAGTAAAATCAGTGCTCCAAAATCCAAATGGTGCTCCTTCCCTTCTGAGCACTGCCGTGGGTCCAAGCAGCAGTTTATTACCACATGTGGGGTATTTCCGTAATCGGGAGAAGTAGCTTTACAAGTTTTGGGGTGCTTTTTCTCCTTTATTCCTTGCAAAAATTCGAAAATTCTAAGTTTTTCCACAATAAAAGTAGATTTTCATTTTCACAGACTAATTCGAATAAATTTAGCAGAAAACCTGTTGGGTCAAAATGCTAACTATACCCCTAGATAAATTCCCTGACGGGTGTAGTTTCAAAAATGGGGTCACTTTTGGGGGTTTCCACTGTTTTGGCATCACAAGACCTCTTCAAACCTCTTCAAAAAAATGGAGGCCCCAAAATCCTCTAGGTGCCCCTTTGCTTCTGAGGTCTGTGTTTCAGTCCATTAGCGCACTAGGGCCGCATGCGGGACATTTCTAAAAACTGCAGAATCTGGGCAATAAATATTGAGTTGCATTTCTCAGGTAAAACCTTCTGTGTTACAGAAAATGTTTTATTATTATTTGTAAATTTCACCTCTACATTCCTTCAATTCCTGTGAAACGCCTAAAGGGTTGAAACACTTTCTGAATGCTGTTTTGAATACTTTGAGGGGTGCAGTTTTCAAAATGGGGTGTTTTATGGGGGTTTCTAATATATAAGGCCCTCAAAACCACTTCACAACTGAACTCGTCCCTGAAAAAAATAGCCTTTTGAAATGTTCTTAAAAATATGAGAAATTGCTGCTAAAGTTCTAAGTCTTGTAACGTCCTCGAAAAATAAAAGTATGTTCAAAAAACGATGCAAACATAAAGTAGACATATGGGAAATGTTAATTAGTAACTATTTTGTGTGGTATTACTATCTGTTTTACAAGCAGATACATTTAAAGTTAGAAAAATCATAATTTCTTCAAATTTTCTCAAAATTTTGGTGTTTTTCACAAATAAGCAATAAATTTATCGACCAAATTTTTTCACTAACCTAAAGTACAATATGTCACGAGAAAACAATCTCATAATTGCTTGGATAGGTAAAAGCATTCCAGAGTTATTACCACATAAAGTGACACATGTCAGATTTGAAAAAATGGGTCTGGTCCTGAAGGCCAAAAATAGCTTGGTCTATAAATAATAATGTAGAGGCTCTTGTGTATGTCTTGTGTATACCTGTTCTAGTTAATGTACAATTTATGGGTTGTCTGCCATCTTAGTTTCTTCTCCCTCTCTGATATGATTCCCCTAATGCAGCCTGATTTCCCATCATACCTTTGACTTTGCATAGGCAGAGGGGGAGCCTCATCACACTGTACTTGCTCTTCTCTGAGTCCTATCTAAGTGCAGCAAGTGGTAGCTCAGTGACAAATAATGTCTCTCTTCACACTGCAGAGTCTCGGTGTATCCCTAGGTTGCTTCAGCCTGTCTTCTCTGCCACTTGCTAGTAATATATTTTTTATCTGTCAATTTTTACACAGGAGGCAGTGAGGAGCAGCATCTTATAGAAATACAATGGACTCTCTGCACACAGCACTCACAGATAGTATAGATAGCTAGTGTGAGTCAGGGGAGTTTTTTTTAACTCTACTGCTAAGGACTCACTTATTATGTTACTGCACTCCTGGTTCCTTAGATAGGGCATAAATCATATGTTCAGCAGCACTATATGCTTGGAGGACATACAGAGGGACAAGGAGGGTTGACCTGGGTGGGGGAGGGGTATCAGAGATGGCAGAAGGGATTTGATGGGTGATTATGCTAATGCAATCCTTTAGTTCACAAGAAGGTAAGCTACACAGGGGAGAGTGACCTCCTGTTTGTACATGAGAGCATTGACTATGGTCAGACTGAGATTACATGACACAGCATCCCATAAGAAAAGGGTTTAAAATACATGAATACAACTGAGCTTAGAACAAACAGATGACACTGCTAGAATATTGCTAGTGAGTTAGCATTATATGTGCAGAAAAAAAAGTAATTCTCACTGTTATCTACAGGCAGTTGAGATTGAGTATGTGTGTGGGGGGAACAGAATTTGTCAGTTGCGTAGCTATGGGTGTCGCAATGGTCGCACCACGTCAACTGAAAGTTACCATAGTAACTGGGGCCTATGTAATAAACTACACGGGCCCCTGTTACTATAGTAACAGTATACTTACCCTCCTCGTTCTCAAGCACAGCAGACGCCCTTCCTTCCCTGGTAATGCTAGCCTGCTGCTATGTTGTATCTGGCTGGTTATGAAAAATGGGGGTGTCCCCACGTCATTTAAAAAAATATAATAATTATAATAATAATAATTGGAAAAAACAATGTGGGGTCCCCCCACCCACTTTTCATAACCAGCCAGATAGAGCAAAGCAGCAGCAGGCTAGTATTACCAGGGTGGAAATGGCTATGATTTCCGGACTTTCCCAGCCTAATAATACCAGCCTGGGTACTGGGGTAATAATGGGGGTTAGAGCTAGCCTTTTCACTGGCTAAAATTAAGCCCTGCCTTAGTAATGGACGCCGTCAATAAGCCAGCAGTCATTACTAAGGCGGTTGTAATAAAGTTTAAAAAAATATGAGAACAAAAATATTTGATTGAAATTAAAAACTCCACACAATCCTCGTTAACCATTTTATTAAAAAAATTCCATCAACGAAGAAGTCCTCGAATCTGACATAGTTCAACAACCAAAGCTGAAAAAACATAAGCACACAAAAAAAAAAAATCAGTGACACATAAAAAAGCAAAGCAATTATTATACTTGCCTTTCCAGGGTCCAGAGCTAGAGCCGCAATGTCAGCTGGGTCCTATATCTAAGCCTATCATATGTGATAAAGTCTGCTGAGCCAATTTATCTAATCCTATCCATCGATATAGGGTCAGAGTGCTACAAATATGCTGTCTCATATAAATATATATATATATATATATATATATATATATATATATACATACATACACACACATACACAAGCACACGCATATATTTGTTTTGGGGGACATATGTATTGGGACAATTGCCCCTGACGTTTTAACCCTTAAATGACCCATGACGAAAATACACATCATTGACCAGGGGGGTGATGTTTGGTGCAGGCTCACGCGCTGAGCCCGCTCCATACCCTGCAGCTGTCAGCTGTGTATTACAGCTTACACACTGCTCTAAAGGTCAGGAACAGCGATCGTGCTTTTCCTGGCTGTTTAACTAGTTAAATGCCGCGGTCAATAGCGGCCACGGCATTTAAACCGTTAAAAGGAGAGGGCGGCCCCCTCCGACAGCCAAACAGCCCCCCACAGTGCGATCGGGGGTTGCCAATGGCTGTCATGGCGGTCCAGGGGCCTAATAAAGGCCCCAGGTCTGCCTTCTGTCTGCCTCTGCTAAGCCATGCCAGAGGCATGGCTTAGCAGAAGCCTGTAAAAATGACAATATACTGCAATACACTTGTATTGCAGTGTATTGTACCAACGATCTAACAATTGCTGGTTCAAGTCCCCTAGGGGGAGTAATAAAATATGTAAAAAAAAGGAAATACATTTTTTCCCATTTTCCCTCAAGCACAAAGTAAGAAATATAAAAAATAAAAAAAATTGGTAATACCGCATCTGTAATAGTCCGAACTATAACAATATACCATTATTTAACTCGCACGGTGAATGGCGTAAACAAGAAAATGAAAACACCCGAATCATTGTTTTTTGGTCACCTTAACGGTAAAATAAATTTAACCCCTTAATGACCAGCCTATTTTAGACCTTAATGACCAAGCCATTTTTTAAGTTTTTCCATCGTCGCATTCCAAGAGCTATAACGTTTTTATTTTTGCGTCGACATAGAAGTATAAGGTCTTGTTTTTTGCGGGACAAGTTGTATTTTTTAATAAAACCATTTTGAGGTACATATTATTTATTGATTAACTTTTATTAACTTTTTTGGGGGGGAATATAAAAAAATCTGAAATTTCGCCACTCTTTTTTGCATCCTAAATCTACAATGTTTACCGTGTGGTATAAATAACACAATAACTTTATTCAGCGGGTTGTTACGATTGCAACGATACCAAATTTGTATAGATTTTGTATGTTTTACTACTTTTACACAGTAAAAACACTTTTTTTTCAAAATTATTTGTTTTTGTGTCTCCATATTTGAAGAGCCATAACGTTGTTTTTTTTTCGCCGATGCGGTTGTATGAGGGCTTTTTTTTTCCGGGAAGACTTGGTACCATTTTGGAGTAGATGCGACTTTTTGATCACTTTTTAATCAAGTCAGGATTCACAGAAAACAGCAATTTTTCCATCATTTTTTATTTAATTTTTTACGGCGTTCACTGTGCGGGTTAAGTAATGTAATGGCTTTATAGTCGAGGTCATTATGGACGCGGCGATACTAAATATGTGTAACTTTTTTTACTTTATTTAGTTTTTTTAATATTAAAGCAGTTTGTAAGGGGAAAAAGTGGGTTTTTCATTTTTTTTCACTTTTTTTTATTAACTTTATTAAACTTTTTTTTTAAACTTTTTTACTAGTCCCACTAGGGGACTTTAATATGCGATTCTCCGATCGCTATTATAATACACTGCAATACTTCTGTATTGCAGTGTATTACTGCCTGTCCGTTTAACACGGACAGGCATCTGCTAGGTCATGCCTCGGCATGATCTAGCAGGCGTTCGCTACAGACAGACCTTTATTAGGCCCCCGGCTGCCATCGCAGACACAGACACTCGGCGATCTTATCGCCGGGTGTCAGTGGTATGAGAGGGAACTCCCTCCCTCTCTCCAAAACCACTCAGATTCGGTGCAAGATATTATACTAATATCGATCTCACCCGGTCGAGCAGGGACACCACCAGCCCTCAGCTGCCTCTGGCAGCTGAGAGCAGGGAGATTTGACAGCTCCCTACTCTGTTTACTTTATTCTGATGTAGTGCCGTGAAAAGGCTTATGCATCAGAATAAAGCCCGTTAGTGGCCGCCGTGAAAAGGCGTATTGGCAGTCACTAACGGGTTAAGTAAAAAGTGATCAGAAAATCGTATGTACCAAGAGACAGTACCAATAAAAACTACAGCTCGTCCCGCAAAAAATAAGCCCTCATACATCTCAATCGACGGAAAAACAAGAATGTTATGGCTCTCAGAATGTGGTGAAACAGAACAAGTTTTTTTGTTAACAAATAGTTTTTTCTTTGTAAAAGTAGTAAAATATAAAAAAAACTTTATAAATTGGGTATTACTGTAATCATATTGAGACGCAGAATAAAGTTAAGTTGTCGTTTTTAACCGCACGGTGAAAGCCGTAAAAACAAAACCCAAAAAACATTGGAGGAATTTAGTTTTTTTACAATTCCACCCCACAAATATAATTTTTTTCTGTTTCCCAGTACATTATATGGTACTTTAAACGGTGCCAATAGAAGTTACAGCTCCTCCTGCAAAACAGTAACCCCTCACACCACTCTATTGACGGAAAAATAAAAACGTTATAGCTTTTGGAAGGCGGGGAGTGAAAAACTAAAACTTAAAAACTAAAAATGCCTGGGTCATTGAACTGTTAAAGACCTTAACGACACCCCTGGCTGCTAGTGCTGCATCGTTGGATCACTTAGGAGACCCAGCGATGCAGCTGAACGCTGTGGGTCATTGGCCATGAGAAAAAGTTGGGTTGTGGCTCAAGAAGAACTTTTGCATCGGGGCCCATGAGCCTTTAGCTACGCCCCTGGAGTTTGTACTAAATAAGTGGAGCACTGTAGCTATATCACCAAATCATTTATACAGCTGGTTTCCTATGGAAAATGTTGTCGTCATCACAGAAGAAAAAAAATAATATGGGGGTGCAATAAATTAAAGAAGAAATTTAATCATGCAGCAGACAAAACAGGAAAAGGAAAGCATTGTGATGTGTACACCACAAAATCAAGCATTTCATTGAAAATTTTAGTAATGAGGAGAAACACAAGTGAAATTGAAAACCAATGTTATATGTCTACCTAATCTGACATATCATTACCATAAAACTACATAGAACTCAATCTGCTGTTGAGTAGGTTTTAAGATTATCAGATTATAATAATTATTATAATATTAAACATTATAATAATGTTCTGACTGAATATTTAATAAGTAATGCCTGCGAGTAGGATCTCACTGTGGCATTAAAAGCATTGATAATATTGTAAACGCCATGTTATCCTGTACAATATTGTATATTTCAAATAATTTATACTAAAATGTTCAATATAAAACATGTTTACTGCAAGAAAGCTCATAATAATTCTTAATTATTGTATAATAAAAAGTTATATAACGTGTTGTTTCAATTCCTCTCCATTTTCAAGGACCCTATGAACTATCATGAATGAAAATATTCTTCTTTACATTCAAAAGATAAAAACTTATGCTGACCTAGTCTTACTTTCAGCTGAGAAGTGAATAAAGATGTAGCATGTCTAGACAACATTTTATAAGGCTATAGACCATCTGTCAGGATTCAAACCCAGAAACTCCTTTGTCCCAGGCAGTAATGCTACTTACAGATTCTATTGAGTTATCTGCTTTAGTCGAGTTCATTGCTGCCTCTCTACAAACAATTGCTGCTTATCTGTGTACCAAACTTATATTGTTTCCTGACCACTTCTCCGTCTCACGCTATAAAACTGTTGAAGTTTATCTGTGTACTGAACTTGCATTGTTTCCTGACCATGTTTCTGCTCTGTTGTTTCTTATCTGTGTATCAAACTTGGATTGTTTTAGGACCACATCTCTGCCTTGCGCAACAAAACAAGCTGTTGCCGCTTATCCATGTACAGAACCTGGACTTTTACTTGACTGCTCTTGCTGATAACACCTTCCTGTCAAGGTTGTCAAAGTCTGTAGCAGATGCTCAAATATATAATAAAAACGATAGGCACAGTCTGAGAAACTTAAGGGGGTTTTACACTGGGCAATTATCGGGCAGACGAGCGTTCATAGACCGCTCGTTGCTGATAATTGCCCTGTGTAAACAGTACTCAACCAACTGAGTAACGACCGCTTGTCCCCATTCATAGCTGCGTGTGACAAGAGCAAACAAGCGCCGATCAACGATGTCTCATTGATCGGCACCCGCTGCAACGGCCGATTATCTGCAGGTGTAAAAGGGCCCTTAGCTTGGGTTTCCAATTATGACAAAGAGGGTTGGGAATATTTATACAAACAATCAAGCAATAGGCTGCTATGAACAGACTGTATCTCTAAAAGTCACAGGTTGCCATTAGAGATTTTATTAGAAACTTGGTCCATGTACTGGAAAACTTCTAAAACACAGTAGGGAATAAAGATGATAAACGTCAAACCATACAGCACTTTCTGGACTCATTATCCCTTCCATCTTTGAGTGATACAGACATTGTTCCCCTTATGGCCCCTATTACTACAGCAGAGATTAAAAAGGTTTTGCAATCTATTCCGAACGGCAAGTTCCCTGGCCCAGACAGCTTCCCGATATCTTACTATAAGACCTTCCTAGAAGTACTAAATACTCCGATGGTTGAGTACTTTAATTCACTAAACTCCGGCTGCCCACCTCACTCTCAAGCCCTTGAGGCACATATAGCAATAATACATAAGGAGGGTAAATATGCTGCTCAATGTCGTAACTACTGTCCCATTTCACTTCTGAACGCGGACATTAAGCTATGGGCGAAATTGTTGGCAAATAGAATAGCAATTGTTTTACCAAAACTGATTGACCCGGAGCAAACTGGCTTTGTGCGAGGCAGGGAGGGTAGGGACAACACTTATAGAGTACTTCATGACATAGACTATGTTACGAAAACAAAACGTCCCATGATACTGCTTGGCACAGATGCTGAAAAAGCTTTTGATAGAGTGGATTGGTAGTTTATGTACCTTACATTGCTGAGATTTGGCTTTCCCACTGGCGGGTACTATTTAATGAAGCTGCAAGTTGAGGACCTGTGAGGCGTCTATTTCTCAAACTAGAGACTCTAATGTACGTGTCTTATTTGTGCTCAGTTGTGCAGCGGGGCCTCCCACTTCTCTTTCTACTCTGGTTAGAGCCTATTTGTGCTGTCCTCTGAAGGGAGTAGTACACACCGTTGTAGGAAATCTTCAGTTTCTTGGCAATTTCTCGCATGGAATAGCCTTAATTTCTAAGAACAAGAATAGACTGTCGAGTTTCACATGAAAACTCTCTTTTTCTAGCCATTTTGAGAGTTTAATCAAACCCACAAATGTAATGCTCCATATTCTCAACTAGCTCAAAGGAAGGTCAGTTTTATAGCTCCTCTAAACAGCAAAACTGTTTACAGCGGTGCTAACATAATTGCACAAGGGTTTTCAAGTGTTTTCTAATCATCCATTAGCCTTCTAACACAGTTAGCAAACACAATGTACCATTAGAACACTGGAGTGATGGTTGCTGGAAATGCTGGAGAAAGGTAGAAAAAACACAAAGCGCACAATAGTGCGTGACACTGTGATTTTACACGTGTGAACAAGGTTCTGAATACGCTCACCTGGTGGGGTTATGCTGGGAGCATAACATCCAGTGTAACAAATTCCACTTAGGTAGCCTCCACGGTAGGTTAGTGGCAGGATCAGCTTGCAGCATAGGACCCGGTTTGAGAACTTGAAGTACAAAGTCTCAATAATGAATGAAGGAATAAAAGCAAAAAAGCCAAAAAACGGGTGTCTTCTATGCGCTATTGATCAATAGAATCTTCCAAAGGACGTGTGTTCCAAATTCCTCAAGGATAACGGTATAGTCGGTATTGAAAGGATTTATTGATACAGGATGATATAAAAACACAACTGTTTAACAATGAACAGTTTCGAAACCGGACCGGTTGCTGGAAATGGGCCTCTATACACCTATGTAGATATTGCATTAAAAACCAGATGTTTGCAGCTAGAATAGTCATTTAACACATTAACAATGTATAGAGTGTATTTCTGATTAATTTAATGTTATCTTCATTGAAAAAAACTGTGCTTTTCTTGCAAAAATAAGGACATTTCTAAGTGACCCTAAACTTTTGAACGGTAGTGTATATTAGGCACCATGTCAGGTTGGAAGAGGTTTTGTGATGCCAAAACAGTGGAAACCCCCACAAGTGGCCCCATTTTGGAAGCTACACTGCTTGAGGAAATTATCTAGGGGTATAGTGAGCCTTTTAACCCCACAGGTTTTTTGCAGAAATTATTGGAAGAAGGCCGTGAAAATGAAAATCTAAATTTTTCCAATAAAACGTAGGTTTAGCTAATATTTTTTCATTTCCACAAGGACTAAAGGAAAAAAACCACCACAACATTTGTAAAGCAATTTCTCCCAAGTAAAACAGTACCCCACATGTGGTCATAAACGGCTGTTTGGACACGCGGCAGAGCTCAGAAGGGAAAGAGCACCATTTGGCTTTTGGAGTTCAAATTTAGCAGGAATGGTTTACGGAGGCCATATCTCATTTGCAAAGCCCCTGAAGGACAAAAACCATGAAAACGCCCAAAAAGTTACTCTATTTAGGAACCTACACCCCTTGAGAAATTCATCTAGGGGTGTAGTGAGCATTTTCACCCATAGGTGTTTCATAGATTTTATTAGGATTTGGCACTGAAAATAAAAATAAATCCTTTTTCTTCTATAAGACGTAGCTTTAGCTCAAAATATTTTATTTTCTCAACAAATAAAGGAAAAAAAGAACCCCAACATTTGTAAAGCAACTTCTCTAGAGTACGGAAATACCCCACGATGTTTGTGATCATAAACGGCTATTTGGGCACACGGCGGGGCTCAGAATGGAAGGAGCGCCATTTGACTTTTGGAGTGCAGATTTTGCTGGATTGGTTTCTGGGCGCTATGTCGCATTTGCAAAGCACCTGTTGGACCAAAACAATGGAAACGCCCCAGAAGTGACCCCATTTTGGAAACTACACCACTCAAGGCATTCACCTAGGGGCGTAGTGAGCATGTTAAACCCACAGGTGTTTTGCAGAAATTAGTGTGCACTCGATGCTGCAGAGTGAAAATTTGATTTTTTTGCATAGATATACCAATATGTGGTGCCCAGCTTGTGCCACCATAACAAGACAACTCTCTAATTATTATGCTGTATTTCCCGGTTTTAGAAACACCCTACATGTGGCCCTAATCTTTTGCCTGGACATTCGACAAGGCTCAGGAGAGAAAGAGTACCATTCGAAGTTGAGGCCTAATTTGGCGATTTACAAAGTATTGATTAACAATTGCAGGGCTCTGTTGTGAAATAATAAAATAAACCCCTGAGAAGTTACCCCATTTAGGAAACGACAACCCTCAAGACATTTATTAAGGGGTGTTGTGAGCATTTTTACCCCACAGGTCTTTTCCATTAATGATTGTGCTGCGGATGGTGCAAAGTCCAAATTTAAATTTTTCCCTAGATATGCCATTTCAGTGGCAAATATGCCGTGTCCAGCTTGTGCCTCTGCGGATACACACCCCAAAAATTGTTAAAAGGCTTGTCCCGGGTATGGTGATGCCAAATGTCTGGAAGTAAACAGAAGTTTTGAAAAGAACTGCTCGCAATAATAAGGCTACATTCACAGGAGCATATCAGATCAACCTGTGTGAAAAACGCACGTAAACCTGGTCCGTTTCTGTTGTGTTATGCATCAGTGTGCTTTGCGAGTGGCATGCGTTTTTCACGCACTCGCAAAGCACATCTTTGTCTTTTCAAACCCATTGATGCGCAAATCACGCACCGCACACGGATGAGCATCCGTGTGCGGTGTGTGCTTTTCACGCACCCTTTGAATTCAATGGGTGCGTAGGTGCGGGGAGACACACCAATATAGGACATGCAGTGTGTTTCACGCAGCGGACTCTCGCTGCGTGAAAATTCACGCATATGTGAATGGCCCCATTGAAATCAGTGGGTCCGTGTGCTGTGCGTGATTTCCATGCGCAGCATATGGACGATATTCACGCTCGTGTGAATGGGCCCCAAGTTGTTTTTCCGACTTACTTACTTAGAGGGGTTTTCCCATTAGGGACATTTATGACATATCCACAGGATATGTCATAAATGTCAGATAGATGTGGGTTCCACCTCTGGGACCCGCACCTAACTCTAGAATGGGGCCCCCTAAACCCCGTACTACCTCTCTATGTTCCTGCTGATTTCTGACCTTGAAGAAGAAAACAAAGTGGCTTGCTGAGCTGCGCTGTTTCCGTAACTTCCATAGTAGTGAATAACAGTTATGGAATTAACGTAGCATGCGAGGTACTGATGGAGCCAAGGCAGGCAACGGCAGTCAGAGTGAGGTCGGGGCATGCTGTGACGTGAGTGGACCAGTCCAGTCACCTGACATCACGTCACTGACTCAGGTCAGTTGACCGGACTCGCCCACTCTTGTGCCAGCATGCACCGACCTTACTCAGACCACAGCCGCCATACTTGGCTCCCTCCACCCTTCTCCTGCTCCTAAATGTGAGGTAGCTGGGCGGATGGAGCCAAGGAGGGAATGACACGGCGGCAGCGGCGGTCAGAGCTACACCGAGGCGTGCTGTGACAGGAGTGGACCAGTCCGGTCACACGACCTCATGTCACTGACTCTGGTAAGATCCACTCTTGGGCCGGCACACACCAACCTCACTCAAACCACCGCTGATGGAGCCAAGTAGCCAATGACACGGCGGCAGCGCGGTCTAAGTGAGGCCGGGCTGGAACAAATGATCCCGTGGGCCTTATACGGCACGTGGGCCGGATGTTCCCCACCTCTGCCCTAGTGAAACTAAAACAAAATATACAGTAAAACTAAGTACATTTTTAGTAATAGAGGAAAAAAATAATAATAATTCTGTTTCTGTAAAAGTTAGAATTGTTTTAATATTACTTAACCTACAGGGTGAACGCTATTTAAAAAAAAATGACAGAATTGCTGATTTTTAATCATCTTACCGCCCTAAAAAAATTCCAAAGGCAAAACAGACACGCTCATCTGAATAAGCGCTTTAAGCCAAACACAGGAATGCACACAAAAGAAAGGAGATGAATCAGTCTTTTCTTTGCATTTCCTTCCTTTTGGATCCACTACTGGCTTTGGCTCAAAAAACTGCGCTCAAGACTGCACGATAAACGTGATCAAAACTGTGTGTGTGTGTGTGTGTGTGTGATCCTGGCCTTTGCAAGATGGGAAGGGTCACATGGTAGGATTACTTGAATTCACACTCAGGTTTTGGGTGGAGTTGGCCTTTAAAAAAAACATTGAACCCCAACAATTTTTACTTTTAAATCAAATTTAATATACCTCTATTGATACAGTATTTATACACTATACTTAATTATGGGATTAAAATAAAGGGTGTGTATATTTCCAGTAATAGTGACATTCTTGTTCATGGGTTGTGTCAGGTATTGTAGCGCAGTCCCATTCACTTATATATATATATATATATATATATATATATACACTTATTCTGATGCAGCTGAATGGGTTTTTTATATATATATTTTCTAATGTCCCAAACTGTCTCCTCACTGTCTGTATTGATTTGAAAAAGCCTTGTGAAAGGTCAATAGGTTTCGAAAAACGAGAGGCATTCTAAGTGAATAATGACACTGAGGAGGTGGTTTGGGACTGATGGCATTTCTGCTGGTAAACTGGTTGCAACACATTGAGATTTTAGATCTGAGTAAACAAGCTATTACATGCATCAATTAATTATACTAAATCATAGAACACAAATGTTCCAGTAAGAGAGAGATTAATGCCACAGCATCGAAAAATACACAGAGAACCAATCGGCAACTGTAAAGTGTAATAGCTGCCTATGTACAGTATTAAGTTGTTATAAAGTATCACTGAAAATATTTATTTGCATCCAAGCCATTGGGACAAACTCTCGGGTTTTATGGCTATACTAATTTACTCACAGATTCGTCCTGAATGACAAAGTTTATCTTCTGAGGTGCTCTTTCATTCCACTGATCAAAAAGCTTACTTGACCATTGCTCCAATGATTTCCCAGCGTACCTTTGAATTGCCACACTCTGTAGTCATCACTTTACCTCATCCATCACAAAATTAAAGGGATGTTCTTTTACTCCATTTTAAAACTGACAATTTCTTTGTGAGAATATGAATGGGTCTTCGTTAGTCAGCGCGGAGAGGAAAAGCAATATATCTGGATATTATTTTCATAATTTTATAATTTAAAGCCCACATTTTTGCATACAGGCTCGGGCTTTTACTTTATTGAACCCTTAATGACCGAGCCATAATTGTTCTGTCTTGTTTTTTTGCAAGACAAATTGTAGGATAGTCATAATTTTGGGTAACATATTAGCGAATGTTTCATTTATACCCAAAAATTTTATAAAGGCAGAATGCATTACCATATTTTTAGCTTATTTTTTATGCTATTTACCGTTATATAAAATGTACAGGCATCTTTTGGGGCATACCTAATGTATTCCCTAACAGAGACTTTCACTGTTTTCACTCTCGGCGACTAGTAAAAAGCCATCAGTCCTAGCGATCGTAATGACAAGACTGATGGGGAGATGACATAAGGAATCTCAGGTTTTCTATGATCCCTGCCATTATTGCTAAGGGCAGCTTGTAAGGGTGGCACATCCAGTGCAATATACGAGCACAGGAACCAGACAAGTGGCATATGTTACACAACTTACTTCAGAAATGAAATGAGTATCTGTGGGTTATACAGTGACACTATATCAGACTCTGCAATGTCACAGTCACAGGCTTCTCCTCAGCTCCCACCTGACACATCAGTGTGGACAGTCCCAGCAGTTCTCAGCCACTCCTGTAACTGTCTCAGTCTCCACAGTTTTCTCTAAATGCTGCTCTCTTTCCAGACTTTCAATTCATGGGTTTCTCTGCAGTCTCTCTTTATACTCTCCTCTCATGAGTTTCTCTGCAGTCTCTCTCCCTTCACTCTCTTGTCTGCTCCTCTCGAACAGAGCTCCTCCACCTGCTCCTCTAGAACAGAGCTCCTCCTCCTGCTCCTCTAGAACAGAGCTCCTCCTCCTGCTGCTCCTCTAGCACAGAGCTCCTCTTCCGGCTGCTCCTCTTACTTTCTAGAACTTTCCTCAGTGTGCTATGCTGGTCTTTCTGGACATGCTCAGTACAATCTATTAAATGACTCATTAGTAAAAATATTACTTCTACAAATATAACCAGACAGATTACAGTAAAAACAAGTGATCAGTTACAGCATACGCATAGTACAGCAGAATACAGGTTACACAGACTACAATCATTTATCCCAGCCATGTTCTCCCCTCTTACAAGCTGTCCTCCACGAGTTCTATGCCCTACACGATCACCATTACATACATTTAAGTCAGGATGTGTGAAGCGTACCCTTGTTGTGATATACATGTACTGGATTCTGCAGGAAGGGGTATATATAATACAGAGAAATATGAGAGACAATGGATATTATGGCAATAGATGTGAAATAATGAAGACTCAGGGTAAATCTTCAGCAACTTCTCTTATTAATTTTCCTAGAATAGGTTACAAAAACAGCACATTCGAGACTGCAGCATTTATGACATGATTTGTAATTTAATGAAGCAAATCAATGTACTGTAGACACTTTCTTTTTAATTGTGTTTGAGAAGTAAAGTTATGATGAAAAATAAATATCTTGCTTCAAGTGACAAGATCTATAAACTCTGTCCTCCTAACCATAATTATCTGTGCCCTGTTCACTATCCTTAGGGATTGTTTAAAATTACCTGAATAGAATATATGTTTTGTAAAATATGGTTTTTAGTGTCTGTAATGGTTTCATTGATCTTATTAGCATGGGTAGATTTTCAGGTGCCTTTCCTATAATTAGGTTCTTATATTACTTTCAGTGGAAAGTCATTTGTAAAAGGCAGTGCAGCAATAAAATCCATCCTGTTATCACACTTTATAAAATACATCTTGTTCCAGAGTAACCTGGGTGAAGGTATTTTTCTGTTTAATCACAAGTTGAGATGAAACTAAAATGAAAAAGCAAAAGTTTCTGCTACAAGATAATTTATGTAAATTCCACTTTAAAGAGATACTATCCTCATATAATGATATCAAACAAATGAATGGGTCAATTTAAGTGCTTCTAGTGAATAACATATAATTTATTAGTGCTTAATTGAAATAGAACAAATTGCATAAGTGCATCTGACACTAGATTTTAGGCTATACTCATATCGGTGTTTCTTTTTGGCAAAATGTAAAGTTTGCAAATTTGGGGTGATCCAGTGCAGCTTGGATTCTTACAGCATACTTATCACGCCACTTAGAGGTTTTTCTGATTTTGCTCAAAGCAATGAAGTCTCAATGCAATTAAAAAATGTAAAATAAATACAGTAAAAAAAATCGAAATAAATTAAAAATAAAATGAGAACAAACGCATAAATTTTAGATATTCTGCATGACATGAACACGTCTTGCATGGGTTCAATAGTTGTCAACTGAATAAAATCCTATTCAATTACCTGCAGTCAAAATGCTCATTTAAGACAAAACTCGTCCGAACCCACCGATTTTGGCGTGATTGTACGTCAATCTAATGTCTATAGGAGCCTCCAGAATCTTGGATTTTAACATGCCTGATCTTTATTTCACAGAGGGGTCTGGCAGTGGCAATTTCCCCTCTCGCTAATTAAATAAACATCAACACACCAAGCTAAGCGTGCATGTTTATCGTGGAGTTGGTAGAAATAGCTGTCAGCTGTGTATGGTTGCCTTTTGTCTGGGTGCACAAATAGAAGTTTCTCCCTTTCCTCCATGAGTACAAATAAAATATATATTTGCCAAATATGCAACTCAGCTCTCTACTCACTGAAATATCTCAACAAGGAGATGAACAACCGGAGCAGGTAAAAAAGAGGTGAAATCCTCAAAACCACAAAAAACAGAGACAAAATGATAGTTTTTTACCGCTCAGACGGTTGTAGATGTACAGTCTGAAGTGTCCATCAAAAATGGATATAGATAAAAGCATAAGATAAGCTCTTGTAACATGCCAAATAATGCAACCCTGAGAATATATATTTGGTGTGAATTAAATATCACAAGTAATCTGATCCTTTTTAATAGACATAAACACAAGAAATTATGGAAATATTAACTCCTGAAATTAACTTACCTCATTGGATACTGCAGGATATATTGTCTATATTTTGTCTAAGTGTTGATCTCTTTTCATTTATGACATTGCATATAAAATTAATAAATGTCCTACTGCAGCCTATTTCTAAAGTTGGGGATAGACATTTTTTTTATTAGTATTTATTTTTAATATGATTGGTACTAAAACAATTGGTTCTGAGTGATGGAAATACATGTTCTACTAATTCTAAGATTCATCAGGCATACATCAAAATGTCTCCTAGCCATTCACTTTTCCTATTTCTATTATAACTTTTTTTTAAAAAAGGATGCACACACCAATTCACAACAAATTCTATATTAGAAATATCTGCGTATGCAGAAGATTTTTTTTAAATTTACAAATATTGGGAAGCTTACTGAATAGGGATCTTTTCATTTATGGAAAAATAGAAAGGATAACGTCCAGCACTCAATCAAAATAAAAGCCAAAATTTACTGTATCCATCTAAAACAAGTAAAACATTCCTAGGAAAGACGCTTACGCATTTCGAACTGAGAGTTCTTAGTCATAACTGACTTCCCAATGCTGGGCTTTCGAATTTAAACCAGGTGAGAGAGAAACACATGTGACTGCATGATAATTTTAACCCTGTTCTTGCTCAGTATAACACAATATAATTGAAATGACTTACCATAATGTATGAGGACATTGGCATGAGTATACTAATGTATAAAAACCATAAGTCAACGTGGACTATTTGAGACAATGCAACATGCATAGTTAGAGAAGGAACTCAGAAGGGATAATATACTGATTCAATAGATATATATGGGATCAATTCTATAGTTTAACCCTTTAGGGAAATGTGTATCTATTTTGAGTATCAATAGGGCTTCTCTATTCAGCAAAAGATTGTGCCAATCACCTCCTCTTCTACGTCTAGAGACTTTTTCTATAGAGAAAACCTGAAAGTTTCTGGTATCTCCCTGGTCTACATCCAGGAAATGTCTAGCTGCTCCGGACACATTATGTTTGTTTGGATTATATATATCAGCTAAATTTTCACTGATGTGTTTCTTCAAAGATCTAGTAGTACACCCAACATGAAAATAACAACGCTGACAATAAAGTGCTGTTCCATGGAGAAAGACTGGAAACTGGAGACTGGTATTGCACATAACTGGACACAAACCGCACCGTGTGTTTCCACACTTATACAATTCTTCGACACCACTAAACCAAGTGGGATTACCCCTAATCCTGGATTTGGAATAATCACTAGGGGAATGCAAGTTATCAATTAAAATTTTATTTTTGGCTACAAATTTTCATCCCCTACCCAAAATTTCCTTTAACCCTTTCAAGACTGAGCTCATTTTGGCCTTCAGGACCAGACCCATTTTTTCAAATCTGACATGTGTTACTTTATGTGATAATAACTCCGGAATGCTTTTGCCTATCCAAGCGATTCTGAGATTGTTTTCTCGTGACATATTGTACTTTATATTAGTGGAAAAATTTGGTTAATAAATTCATTGCTTATTTGTGAAAAACACCCACATTTAGAGAAAATGTGCAATAATTATGATTTTTCTAATTTTAAATGTATCTGCTTGTAAAACAGATAGTAATACCACACAAAATAGTTACTATTTCACATATTCCATATATCTACTTTATATTTGCATCATTTTTTGAACATTATTTTATTTTTCTAGGACGTTACAAGGCTTAGAACTTTACCAGCAATTTCTCACATTTTCAAGAAAATTTCAAAAGGCGATTTTTACAGGGACCAGTTCAGTTCTAAAGCGGCTTTGAGGACCTTATATACTAGATAGACCCCATAAATTACACCATATTAAAAACTGCACCCCACAAAGTATTCAAAACTGTTTATTAACCCTTTAGGCGTTTCACAGGAATGAAAGCAATGTAGAGGGGAAATTGACAAATTTTTTTTTTTTTGCTGCAATTCATTTGTAATACATTTTTTTCTGTAACACAGAAGGTTTTACCAGAGAAACGCAACTCAATATTTATTGCCCAGATTCTGCAGTTTTTAGAAATATCCCACATGTGGCCCAAGTGTGATAATGGACTGTACTACCGGCCTCAGAAGCAAAGGAGCACCTAGTGGATTTTGTGGCCTCCTTTTTTTAGAATATATTTTAGGCACCATGTCAGGTTTGAAGAGGTCTTGTAGTGCCAAAACAGTGGAAATCCCACAAAAGTGACACGGTTTTGGAAACTGCACCCCTAAAGGAATTTATCTAGGGGTATAGTTAGGATCTTGACCCCACAGGTCTTCTGCTATATTTATTGGAGTTTGCCTGTGAAAGTGAAAATCTACTTTTTTTCTGAAAAAATATAAAAAAAAAAATATTTGCAAGGAATAAAGAATAAAAAGCACCCCAAAACTTGTAAAGCTACTTCTCCCGATTACAGCAATACCCCATATGTGGTACTAAACTGCTGTTTGGACCCACGGCAGAGCTCAGAAGGGAATGAGCACCATTTGGATTTTGAAGCGCAGATTTTGCTGGATTGGTTTTCAGTGCAACGCCCTGGAGGGAGCAAAACGGTGGAAACCCCCCAAAAGTGACCCCATTTTGTAGACTACACCCCTCAAGGAATTTTTCTAGGGGTATAGTTAGCATTTTGACCCCACCGTTCTTTTGCTGAATTTAGTAAAATTAGGCCGTGAAAATGAAAAACTTTTTTCTGAAAAAACATAGAAATGTTACATTTTTACAATGAATAAAGGAGAAAAATCACCCCAAAATTTGTAAAGCAATTTGTCCTGATTACAGCAATACGCCATATGTGGTAATAAACTGCTGTTTGGACCCACGGCAAGACTCAGAAGGGAAGGAACAATATTTGGCTTTTGGAGCTCAAATTTAGCTGGAATGATTTTCGGGTGTCATGTCGCATTTGCAAAGCCCCTGAGGTACCAAAACAGTGGAAACCTCCCAAAAGTCCCTTTAGGGGACTGGAACGAGCGATCATTAGGTCGCTGGTACAATACACTGCAGTACTAATGTATTGCAGTATAATATCATTTTTACAGGCTCCTGTAACAGCGAGATCGCTGTTCCTGTCCATTAGTCCCGGGTGTCAGCTGTAATACACAGCGGACACCTGCAGAATATGGATCGGGCGCAGCGCATGAGCCCGCTCCATATATAACCCCCAGCACCACGACATGCTATTAAGTCGTGGTGCGCGAAGGCGTTAATGAGCAGCGGTTTGGTGCAAAGTGAAAATTACAATTTTCCACTGATATGCCATTTTAATGCACAATATGTTGTGCCCAGTTTGTGCCACTGAAGACAAATACCTCATACAATGTTGAGCGGGTTCTCCCGGATATAAAATATCATATATGTGGACGTAAGCTGGTGTTTGGGCACACTGTGGGGCTCAGATAGGAGGGAGCGCCATTTGACTTTTGGAGCGCAGAGTTTGCTTGGTAAATGGAGAAAAATAGGAGGAATCCTCCAGCTCACCTTAATGCAGACCTATGCTCGGATCCTCGTGTCGGCACACGGTATAAGTGGAGAGAGAAAAGAAGAAATTGGATCCAGCGCTGATGGGTATAAAAAGGAAACTTATTCCAAGTTTTATTGGATGTTTAAAAGTAGAAAACAGCAGGGTATTTTCCTCCGTGCAAGGGGTGATCAGGAAATCATGCCAAAATCGTGCCATCAGCGCTGGATCCAATTTCTGCTTTTCTCTCTTTGCTTGGTAAATGTTCTGTTTGGGGTTTTGCTGGTATTTCAGTTTATGATGTGAGGGTATGTGTAAATTGGGCAGAGTACATCAGGACATAATAAGAGGGTATAATAATTCGGTAAATAAATAATAATCCGCAGATATGTGGCCAATGTCGCACTGATAAATGGCTCTCGATCGTATCAGCTTTTGGACACTGCACAATTTCTGTCGCTATATTCTGAGAGCCAGAACTTTTTTGATTTTTTCTTCACCGGAGCCGTGCGAGGACTTATTTGTTGCGGGACAATCTGTAGTTTTCATTGGTACCATTTTAGGGTACATGTGATTTTTTTTATCACTATTTATTAGATTTTTTTGGCAAGCAAAGTGACAAAAAAACTAATTCTGACAATGTTTTTCACCGTGCGCTATAAATGACATTTTACTTTATTCTGCGGGTCAATACTATTACGGCGATACCAGATGTATCGTTTTGTTATGTTTTGTGGCATTTGCGCAATAAAATCACTTTTTGATAAAATTATTTATTTTTTGTATCACCATATTCTGAGAGCCATAACTTTTTTATTTTTCAGTCAAAAAAGCGGTGTATGGGCTTGTTTTTTGCGGGACGGGTTGTCGTTTTTATTGGTACCATTTTAGGGTACATGCGACTTTTTGATCACTTTTTATTCTATCTTTTTGGAGGGTTGATGACCCAAAAAATAGTGATTCTGACATTATTTTTTCATTATTTTTTTGCGCTGTTCACCGTGCGGGAAAAATAATATTATAGTTTTATAGTTTGGGTCGTTACGAATGCGGTGATACCAAATATGTGTACTTTTTTTAACATTTTCATTTTTTTCCTATAATAAAAGGCTTATTATAGGAAAAAAAGCATTTTTTGTTTTTGTAACTTTTATAACTTGTTTTTACACTTTTATAAAACATTTTTATTACTTTATTTTTTACTTTTTACTTGTTTTACTTGAAGACTGGCAGCACTGATCGCTGCTATAATACATTACACTACCTAGGTAGTGTAACGTATTATAAACTGTCAGTGTGACGCTGAGAGTCACACTGACAGGAAGCTTATGAGGACCGGCCTCCGGCTGGTTCTCATAGGCTGTCGTGCATGTCAGACCCGGGGGCCATTGTATGGCCTCCGGTTCTGCCTTATAACCGACTGCATCACCCACAATCGGTCCCCTGGAAAGTTTGTTGTAGCAACAAACTTTCCAGTTTGTTGTAGTAATAAACTTTCCAGTTCGTTGCTACAACAAGCTTTCCCTGCGATCACATGACTGGGACCTGAACCAATTAGGTCCCGGTCATGTCTCCAGGACAAGAGGCAGGGGTTAACAGCGCGATCCGGGTGTCAGTGCTACTCTGAGACACCCGGATCGCGCTTTTAACACCCACCGTGAATTCACGTCGGCGCTGCACAGAGCCCAGCAAATGCCGACGTGAATTTACTGTGGGCGGTCGGGAAGCGGTTAATAACTAGTCCTTATGTAGAACTGGTAAATATTTATTGAGAATGTTCACCACTCGGTGGTAATAGGCACTAAACTGAGTGGATAAAACTAATTTAATTGGGGGGCGTGGCCAGGCACGGATGTGAGCGGTCGCACTGAACCTTAGCTCCGTGTGCTGAACCCTGTATTTCATCCTGTGGAGAAAGTATTTCAGCCAAAATTCCTTACCTGTTGAGAAAGAAGGGTAGGAAACCCACTCGGCACAATATGGGACCCTCCAAGACATCGGGAGCGGTGGAAAAACTGAAAGAGTTCGCCAGGAACTCGGGACAAGATGGCGCCCGGGGGGAGCAGTCCTCGTCGGCACATGTTCAGGAGAGACGGCCTGCTGCACTCGCCGAGGCAGGGGAAGCGGTGCCCCCCGAGTTAACGCGGAAGCAGGTGACGGAGACGCTCCTGGCGGCGATTCTGGAGACACGTACCTCGGTAACAACGAAGGTGGAGGAGGTGAAGGTGGATGTCGGTCTGATGCGGCAGGACCTCCATAATCTGAGAGACCGGGTAACTCAGGTTGAGACAAGGGTTTCGGACCTGGAAGATGTAACGGCAGCAGTACCGCGCACGCTGAGAGACCTGTCGGGGAAAGTGGAGTTGTGGCGCCAAAAAGCAGATGATCTCGAGAATCGACTGAGAAGAAATAATCTGAGGATAATAGGCCTCCCTGAAAGGTCGGAGGGGCCCAGACCAGATGAATTTGTGGAGAAGTGGCTGAAAGACCTATTTCCGGATACAGTATTTTCAATGGCCTTTGCAGTTGAAAGGGCGCACAGAGTGCCAGCGAAACCACCACCACCCGGGGCGAATCCCAGACCATTGCTGGCGAGATTGCTAAATTGCAAGGACCGAGATTTGGTGCTGCAGGCGGCAAGGCGCAAAGGAGAGATCAGAGTGGAGAACACGACGGTGTCCATTTTCCCGGATTTTTCCCCGGAGCTACAACGACAGAGGGCCTCGTACATGCACGTCAAGAGACGACTTCGGGAGCGTCAGATCCCATATTCTATGGCGTACCCTGCGCAACTGAGAGTTGTGGATGGAGAGAGATCCGTGTTTTTCACTACCCCTGAGGCGGCAGATGAGTGGCTCACCAGACATGGACGATCTCCTCGACGCTGACTTGAGGACCATGTGTTATATGAAGGGGACAGTGAGTTTACATGATTGCAATATGCATTTTATGAGGGGTCCCTATGCAGTGGATGTTTGATCTCGCACACACATGGGTTATATACATGGAAGTGTTCTTGATGTACTGAGTATATGTATGTACTAAACCTTGAAGAAGATAAGGGGAGAGGGGCAGATATATTGAGGCGGCATAGGAGTAAAATGTTATCGTTTAAATAACTGGATTAATTACCCTCACGTTTATCTAAGTTATAAGGAAGGAAACATGGAATCTTATATGGCTGAAATACAGCTTAACAAAGGGTGAAGCCATTGAAAAGGTACTATTGCTTATCTTGATTCCTCTGTGTTACTAACCTAAGCAGTGGAAACTTCCCCCGTTTTTATGCACTTTGCATTTTTTATGCCTTGTAGGCTTAAGCAGCTCCTGATGAGCTTAATTGTTCAAAGTTATTGGTTTAAGGTTCAAAACGGTTTTGCATGCCTGCTACATGATGACATGGGAACAGGGTCCCATTATCACTGCTCACTGATTGTGGGGGGATGGTGCCTTCACATAGAGATATGGTATAGAGTGGAATATGGCGACACTTAAATTTATGTCCTGGAATGTGAGGGGGATGGGAACGCCGAGTAAGAGAAATGTGATCTTTTCTATACTACGGAGGCACATGCCTCATATTATATGCCTTCAGGAAACGCATCTTACGGCAGATAAGGTGCATATGCTGAGTAAATCTTGGATTCAATGGGGGCGGCATGCTACTAGATCCTCAGCATCACGGGGAGTATCACTGCTAGTACATAGGAATTTACGCTGGGAGGCGTTACATACAAGAATAGATACTGATGGTAGATATGTGCTGGTTCATGCAAATGTAAACTCTGTCCCTTATGTCATAATTAGTATATACAACCCACCACAGGGCTCAATGAGTATACTCAGAGAGGCCATCACATTCGCATCCACTTATCAGGAGGCGCGAGTTATACTAATGGGGGACCTGAACCTCACCATAGACCCTCTGTTGGATCGCTTTACTGTTAGGTCGGGCCCCCGGGACCCCACGAGCCCCACTCCGCTAGCATCTATGATAGAGGAGATAGGATGGTTGGATCTATGGAGAGTGAGCCACCCGGGAATAAGGGAATACACGTGCCATACTCCGCAGTTTAACGCTCTGTCTCGCATTGACTACGTGTTGGGATCTCCCGCCATTTTCTCAAGCATGGCTTCTATAGAGCACTTGCCCAGAGGAGTGTCGGATCATAGCCCGATTCTTTTACAGTTACATCAACGGGCGGAGGGAAGGAGGGGAGCTCCTAAGATACACCCATTTTGGTTGCAATTGTTTACGGGAAGTGACAGAATACCTGACCAACTAGATGTCTTTTTAGAAGCGCATTCACAAGAACAAAATAGTGCACTGGTGTGGGATACATTAAAAGCGTATTTGAGAGGGTGCTTGAGATCCTCTATTTCCTATGTTAAACGCTCCTCAGCCAGACAAGAAATGGATTTAGCACAACAATGCAGGGGTTTAGAGGATACTTTCGTACGGGACCCATCCCAGGGTAACAGAGAAGCGTGGCTGGCAGCGGGCAGACAATACTTGCTTCTAGTCAAGGAAAAGGCAGCAAGAAGGATATTCTTCTCTAAACAATCCTTTTTTGAGCACGGTAATCAGTCGAGTAAGCTGCTTGCACAAATAGCGAAACAGAATACCATGTCCCCTCCAGTGCTACGTATATCCCAACCAAACCAGGGTACGGCTACTACGCCATTAGACATACTGAATAGATTTGCAGATTTTTATGGGGAACTCTACACTTCGCAGGCACAGTATTCGATGGAGGAATTGAACTCCTATTTAGATAGGGCAAACTTCCCAGGGTTGTCAGAGGAGAATAGAATCAAGTTAGAGGCCCCTTTCTCGGTACAGGAGATAGAAGAATGCTTATCCTCCATGACATAAGGGAAGGCGTCAGGTCCGGATGGTCTCCCTCTAGAGGTGTATATTAAATATGCAGATACTCTAAATCCCCAGTTATTAACTGTATTTGAGGACGCCTTTCAGAAGGGTGAATTACCAGTCTCGATGAAAGATGCCACTATAGTTGTCATTTTGAAAACAGGGAAAAATTCAGAGGAATGTGAGTCGTACCGCCCGATATCCCTACTCAATGTGGATTATAAAATCCTAACCAAACTTTTAGCTAATAGACTTAGTGGCGCTATCACAGATATTATTCATCCGGACCAATCCGGTTTTATCCCAGGCAAATCAACATCGGATAATATCCGCAGAGCTCAGGTGGTGACCCAGATAGGGTGGTGGGAGCAGCAGGACTGGGCATTGGCCTCGTTGGACGCCGCTAAGGCCTTTGATTCAGTAGAGTGGCCTTATTTGTTTGAGGTCCTTCGCAGATTTGGTTTTGGCGAGAGATTCCTTAAATGGATTAACATCCTATACAAAGATCCGAAAGCATCGGTGTTGGTCAATGGGATTTTGTCTCCCTCCTTTTGTCTCCATAGAGGCACGAGGCAGGGATGCCCCCTGTCCCCTCTTCTGTTTGCAGTGGCCATTGAGCCCCTGGCTATCCGCATCCGTCTTGATGCGGCTTTTCAGGGTATCCGCATAGGACCACGGGAGGATCGGATCGGACTTTATGCCGATGACATGATTTTGTATATGGCTAATCCAAACGCCTCCTTACCAAGAGCAATGACAATACTGGAAGAGTTTGGACGGTTCTCAGGCCTATATATCAATTGGAGTAAGTCATTTCTTATGCCCCTTAGACCCGATAACTGTGGGTGGGATATGGAATTCCAGGGCCTGCAGGTGGTTTCCTGTTTTAAATACTTAGGGGTCTATATAGTTAGGGATAGTGGCGCTTCATATGATCTAAATATATATCCCCTGTTGACATATCTGAGAGATAAATTTGCTGTCTGGAAGGCGCTCCCTATATCGACAGCAGGAAGAATAAATTTAATTAAGATGATAGTGCTGCCCAAAATGTTATACCTCCTTGAACACGCGGACACCCTGGTCCCTAAACGATTTTTCAACCTGGTAAGCTCCTTAGTTTCCTCATTTGTATGGGGGGAGAGTCGCCCCAAGCTTAAACTTAGCATGCTCCAACGCCCCAAGGAACAGGCGGGGGCTGCTCTACCTGATGTGTTCTTGTATTACTTGGCAGGCCAATTAAGATATATTAAGGCATGGGTGGCTGAGGAACCAATGCCTAATGCAGATCTCCACTTGGCCCATTTTCTTAGGATCCCCTCTTTGTGGCCCATACTTGAGCCGCATGGATATAGCCCTAGGCATTCCTTGCCAATAATTAAACTAGCCAGGCAGGTCTGGTCACATGTTAAGAAAGTTCTGGAATGGGAGGACATAGTTGCAGAGCTGCCACTTTGGTCTCATCAGGGTCTTTCTCATTTTAGGGGGATGCAGGATTCTGATTTTTGGATTGAAGTAGGTATAACGCAGGTGCAAAACCTGATAGATGACGAGGGGCATATGATATCAGCCAGAGAGATACAGGATACATTCCGGGTCCCTGAGAGAGATGCATTCCGCTGTGTACAGATTAGGCATGCTTTACAATCCCAGTTCAGGGAAGATCAGAGATCCATTTCTTCACTTCCACTCATTGGTATTCTGAGAACACAGGGACCAAGGGGGATGGTATCTGCCCTTTATACCTACCTCCTGTCGCAGAGGGTCGCTCACGCTGAGATGTCGGTTGAGGTTGGATGGAGGGGTCTTATTCCCACACTATCCAGTGAGGACTGGGGGGAGGCCATGGGATCACATCTCTTGGTCTCGCCTGCAGCGAACAATAAATTGACGCAATTGTACATCATACATAGATGTTATATTACCCCTATCAGATTATATCGGATGGGAAGGGCACCTAGCACACGATGTCCTAGATGCTCTCAAGATCAGGCTGGCTTTGATCACATGATGTGGCTATGCCCAGTCATAGCCAATTTCTGGAAAGAAGTGACGCAAATTCTGTCCTCAATTATGACCAACCCGATTCCATGTGAACCAGGTCTCTGCTTATTGGGGCTGTTGGGAGAGAGGACACACTATGAGGGTATCTTCCTGCGAGAAGCCCTGTTCTTAGCCAGAAAAGCGATAGCCATCCGATGGATGGGGGACACTTTTCCGGATACGTCACAATGGAAAAGCCTGGTCAATGCTATTCTCCCATATGAAAATATAGTATATAAACATAGAGGATGTCAATATAAATTCTTGAAAATCTGGGGAGAGTAGTGCTCCTCACCTCTTGCCTCCTTCCGCGTGGGCGACCTTAGAGAATCCTTACCACTTCAAGTAGGAGGGATCTGAGATCTATTTGACCAGGTATTTAATGCCCTAGGTGTGAGAATGGAGCTTGGATCTGGTAAATAACTGCGACTTGTATGTCTACAGAATCACAAATAAGTGAGACACTGACCTGCTTGCGTGCAGTGAATATTTGGAGTCTCCTGTGACTCGCCTTCATGTATAAATGTAAATTGCAAACTCTTGTTTCTAATGTGTATTCATGGTATGCAGGAACGTTAATGCTAATGTCATTATTTTGTTTCCATTTGCTGATGATTTTTGTATGTACTTTTACAATAAACCGAGTTAAAAAAAAAAAAACTAATTTAATTTTGTGGGACAAATTAGCGTCATGTCTAGGTCTATCTAAATAGAGGTATTGTTGCCTACTGACTGTGTTAGTAATTTCCTTTGTTCTATTTAAGTGTTAGTAATTTCCTTTGCTCTATTTAGGAATCTAGTCTCTATAATGTCACATTCGGAAAGAAATTTTGATAATTCCCGCAGCTACGTTTGGCACAAATATATTCCTTTATCTGTACATTTTTGACAACGTGTTTGGGGTGAAAGCTAGAGGCATAGAGAACAGAATTCCCAACCACTGGTTTCCTATTTAGACCACAGGAGACACACTCACGTAAGGTGTCAACAGTCAAAAATAGGTCCGAAAACACAATTGTAAAGGACAAGTTGTCCATATTAGTATTGGTATAGTTGAGAAACTCTGGTAAGGGAATTACAGGGCCACTGCAGACAATCAAAATATTGTCTATGTAACGCCCATACCAGAGGATGCGTTGAACAAAAGGATTTCGTATTGTATATATAAACTTCTCCTCCCACCATGTTACATAGATATTGGTCCACAAGGGAGAGAAGAAAATCTGGACCGCGCATCCACTTTGCTATACTTCATATATTGCGGCTCAGCTATATTTAAAAAAAAATATATGAACATGAGGTTCTTAGTAAACATTTTGATCAAATTGTATAAGCCCACTTACCACTTCAAGTGCAGTATCGCATGGCAACCAGTGCCGGTGCAACACAGTTCCTGCAGGGGGAGCAACCCAGGAGACCAACAGCACCCATGCTGCCAGTCTAAGTCACTTTTGCTCTGGGCCACGTCTCCCCACAGATATAGCACCACAGATGGCTAAAAACCCTTATGAAGTCTCCTGCTATTTAAAACCACTTGGGTCAAATGTGTGGAGTGCTGGTACCAGAAAATAAAGAGACAGACTATATATATCTACAAGGGAGAGAACAAAACCTGGACCGCACATCCACTTGCCATACTTGATCTATTGCAGCTCAGCAAAATTTAAATAATGTACGAACATGAGGTTCTTGGAAAAAATTTTGATCAATTTGTATAAGCCCACTTGCCACTTCACAGTGACCTCTTTTAAGTGGATCCCTACTCTAGTAAGGGCAGTATCACATGGCAACCAGTGCTGCTGCAACACAGTACCTGTAGAGGGAGCAACCCAGGAGACTAGAAGCACCCATGCTGCTATAGATATTGGCTAATGAAAGTGAAAATTTGGCCCCATAGAACATCCACATTTTCATCTATGTTTAGCTTAATTATGAATAAATGCTCCACTTGTCTAATACCCATTGATTAGAATTTTGCAAATTTTATATTGTCAAGTTAAATAATTCTTACACCCATACATCCCAAAGTACTGGGCATATAGTTTATTTTAAGCAGCAATGTATATGGACCTACTAGGTTAATTTAAAATAGCAGTCTTATGATTTATTTATTTTACTCTGGTCTGCAAATACAAGTTTCTAAAGGGCTCTGTACACTACAGCGCCTTCATACCACAGAAACCACTGGGCTAGACAGGAGTATTTGCCCAAATGACGTTCCCTTATCTGAGTGCTTTGCAACTATTGGCTGAAGCTGCACTTTACAGACTTCCTGTCCTCCTGCATCAACATAATACCGGTAATATTGAAAGCTCTCTGCTGCCTTTTAGTTAATTCCCTCTGCATACTGGTCCAAGAAAGTCTTATTCCAAGAATACATACTTAAAACAAGAATAATTTACTAGCGTACTACACACATTGCAACTTTTTTTAGCAGCAAAAGAGTTCCTGATAAATTGTTAGAAAGCTCCTAATGATGAAGGAAAAAAATCTGTATTACTATAACAGTACAGGGAATTACTATTTAAGCAACTGATCCTGTAATCTAATATTCTTTATGAAAAAAAGCTTAATTATTTTGTTTGTAATGTCTATTATTTGATTAGATTATGTTTTCATTTTTGGGACATAGCACATCAAACGCAGTACCAAGTAACATAATCACATCATCTTAATAAAGAAAAAAATATGACTTAGTGCTATAGCAAGTCAAAAAGATACAAATTAATGACATTGTGGTACATGCTTGAGATTATTGTTTCAGAACACTGACAGTTTCTTGTGACCTTGGTCATGGTATTTAATTTCCCTTTTGTCCCAGACACAAAAATTAACTTGCAAGCTTCATTGGGCAAGGTCACTGTGCCTGAAAAAATGTGTTCAGGTTGTCCCTGTGTACCGGAATGCATAGTGCTTCATAAAAATGTCAACAGTGTATAAACTTCAAAATGCAACAGCTATAAAATATCTACCAAATGAAGCACATAAAAATCTTATAAATATATTCAAGTGCCAAACAAGCAAGAGCAAATAAGTACAGCTAAAAGGGGAAAATAACCACATAAATATGTTCTTAGGCCTGTTTGTAAAAAGTTTGTGGTGTTTGTAATAAGGATACTAAATAACGATTTACCTTAAAAATGGGTTTCTTGCACTGTTTCATTGGAGTTCACCATCTTGTTTCCTGAATTGCTTTATTTTGTGCTTATTTTGTTACTTTTCAATGAATGTGCTATGGTAAACCTATAGAAAATTCATGCAAATACCTGCTCTGAAACATTTTCTTTCTCCTAGGTCATGGGGAAAATATTTCTGCCACACAGAGAATGTCTTACGTCCACGATGTATCTCTAGTGTAGGCTATTGAGTTGTCATGAGAGAAGACAAACTTGATGTCCGCCAATTGCCATGTGGCTATTTAGCTTTGCTGTGAAAATAGGACAGGGCTCAGGGGTCACACTTGCTCAACTCTATTTCCAAGTAGTCAAACTTGCACTAATACCAGAATAGAAAAATTATTATTAAATAAAAATAATAAATACCTAATAAATAAAATAGTAAATTTGCAAAGTATTCTTATATATTTGCCCTTAAACCAGATAGATAGATAGATAGATAGATAGATAGATAGATAGATAGATAGATAGATAGATAGATAGATAGATAGATAGATAGATAGATAGATAGATAGATAGATAGATAGATAGATAGATAGAAAGATAGAAAGATAGATAGATAGATAGATAGATAGATAGATAGATAGATAGATAGATAGATATTGCCAAAAGACCTTAAAGGGCACACCTGCCAAAACTAAACTTTCCCATGTTTACTATTGGTATTCTATGTGTCAGTCTCTCATCTGTTATTTTTCTGGCTGCTTCTATCTCTATATATCAGACTTGGCTTAGCAGCAGTGTGAATAGACTCGGTGACACGATTTCTCTACTTGAGTCTATGGAGATCTATTTGTCACCCATCACAGGCTGCAGCAGTTCATGTAACACACTAGTTTTGCTCAGGGGGGGGGGGCAGGAACTTCTATCATCAGCTACCCCTGATACTTAGACAGGTTTCTGTCACACAGGTATAATGTAGAAGAATATAGTGCAGCTTCCCTGTCTGTATACTTATGGTTTATCAGCTTATTTAATAGAATATAGAGATTGATAACCACAATGTTCCCCAGCATGCAAATATGCTATGGTCTTTAGCTGGTCATGTGATGCTGTGTTGAAGGATCATGGGATTGATAGCAAAGCAGGGAGGAAGAGAAAGCTGGGGAAATCTAAGAATCAAGATGGAGACTTTTTTAAAGCACAGGCAAGGCAACAGTTGAAAACCTAAGTACAATATACATTAAAAAAATGTAGAGTGTGGTATATAGTCAGGTGGGGACTGCAGACATGGAAACATGTATTTCAACTGCAGGTCTTCTTTATTTTAAGCAATTATCTATTGGGGAAAGAAATACATGCCATAGGTGTCATTTACAGACAACTTATATTGTTGAATGTTTCCCTAACAACAGGTGGATTACAGATAGTAATACTTTGACTGCACTATATAGTTATTGAAGAAGGAAGATCTAGAATGACTATCTTCAAGGCTAATATGTCCCTAAATAAAAAAATAAATTCAAATTTGTATTACATATATCTAAAAATATAGGAAGTTTTTTTAATTTACATAAATTGATACGTAGTTACATATCTGGAGATGAATCAAAGGGTAACAATAGCAGTGTTGTGTAACAAATACTGTATAGTGATTGCTGTCATGATTGTATACACTCACAGTCGAGCAGCCAGTAGAGCACCACTAGTTATTGTCTTTAGATTCACCCAGGTGAGTGAAACAACAACAACAAATTATACTACTATGATTTATTAGGAGTTGAAATACCTGTCATAAATGTTATTTACAGGCAACTTATGCTGCTAAATATTTTTCTCAACAAAAGATGGAATGGAGGGAATAATAATTTGAACCACATAATTACATATTCTTTATTAGAAACAAACCCTTAAGAGATGTCTTTCTGAAATGATTTATGGATTGGAATTTTTTTAAATCCAATAAGTGGAAGAGTCTGGCTGAAGAGTGACATTTTGTGGGTCATATTTAGCTTAGTAACTAACCCAGAAACTGCGTAACTTAGTATAAGCATCTCAGTACGATTTCACAAGAAATGGCTGAGTTCTTTATAGCTACAATATTCTAGCATAAAACTCAATTATACTTGCATTACCTAAAGGCTGCAGTGTAATAATATAATGTCATTCACTGATGCTGAAATGTTACCACAAGTCATTAACTAATAGGTAAATAAAAATATGTCTATACCAGGGAATAAAAAAATGAATATACTAGGGAATAAAATAAATCAAAATTTTTATATAAAATCTGTAGATCAGCATTAAACCAAAATCAAGTTAAAAATAATAATATGAATAATAACAACAATGAGAAGAAGAATTATAATAATTTCTGCAATAAAATTGATTACATAATTGTGCTTGCTATCTTTACCAAAGCGTATCTGATGTTGGCTTATATTAATGGGAATCTGTTCTATGATGCATTTGGAACTGCTGCTTTATGTATTTCCTTGCAGCATAAGGGTTTACAACCCTTATGATTAGAGATGGATGAAGTAAACCCTGAAAATTTTCGTTTGCAGATTTGCTGATCAACGAACTTCATATTTTGGCAATTGTATTTTCCTAATTTAAGATAATGAAAACTTAATAACTGTCGTCCCCCCTCCTTTGTCTTAAATAATGGATATGTGTTTTTTTTTTTTTATAAGAAATAAGAAAATTTCACTAATAGGCAAAAAAGCTAAATGTAATAACTAAGCTAGAAATTATTCAGCTGTAATCTGTGGGGAAACCCAGCAGAAAGGGTTTAATTACCCAGCAGTGCCACCAAAGGAAAACTAAGCTGTTCACAATGGCCATTGAAATCAACTGTCTGCCCCAGCGAAGCACAGGTCCTACAAATAGATAGACCATCCTTTCTTTCTTCACGCCAGTTAAAAGGTGGATGTCTCAAACAAGGGACAACCCTCTATTAACTCAGATTGCCTTAAAGGGTTTTTAATTGCTTTAAAGTGTATTTAACCTTTCATAATAACCTATCATATATGTGTACATGAGAAATAACACTATGGCTGACCATTAAATGACTTGCATTATGCATTATTTAGCAGTTTTCCCCTCTGCAGGCTCTATCTCTAATTTTCAGTTGTCTCTGAGCTAACGGGCGAAGCCTAACGGCTAACATGTCATCTATACACTGCACAAATAGCTCTCCTATATCTATCTATCTATCTATCTATCTATCTATCTATCTATCTATCTATCTATCTATCTATCTATCTATCTATCTATCTATCTATCTATCTATCTATCTATCTATCTATCTATCTATCTATCATCTATCTATCACATATATAGAAGCAACAGCAGCATGAAGGAGATTATACAGCAGTAATGAGCAGTGTAGCTGAAAATCAAGCACTGGGGTGACATAGAAATCAAACCAGCAGCCTTTGTCTTTCTCGCTCTGCTCTGTCTTTCTCACTCTGCTCCTGCTTCCTCTTCCTGCTCACCCCTCCATAAACTTACATGCACTGTATGTGTTGTTGACTCACTCTCTCTCTTTCTCTATCTCTGTCCCCTGTACCTGCTCCCCTCCCCTTTCCATAGACTTGTATTGTAGGCAGTGACGAGACACACCCGCATATTTCTGAAGCCCGTCAATTAGATCAGCATAAGTTGTTGGAAAAGTCCATTTGAGCAATATTTAGCAATACACTTGCTTAGATTTCAATGAATGTCAGTAATGATTTTAAGTTTGTAATATCTCTGGCTATTGGAAGGCAAACCTTCTCCACCTAAAGGTTCAGCGTGCAACAATAGGTGGAAACGAAAAGGGGGTTTATATAGCTAAACTTTTCCTTTTAATTCAATCTCTAGTTAAATGGTCAAAATTAAATTACTAATTTAGACACTACAGTGAATAATAATAATAATAATTTTCATAATATGATATTATTTTCATATATAGTACTTTTTCTAAAAAGTAAACCAACATTCATAAACAAGTGGGAAAAATAAGTACATCCTTCCTAGCTCCGCAATCTTTAACCCCTTAACGCACCATGGTAGCAATGTAGGTCATGGTGTTGGGGCTACAGTTTGGAGAGGGCTCATTCGCTTAGCCCGCTCTATACGCTGTTGGTGTCAGCTGTGTATTACAGCTGACACCTCGCACTAACGGTCAACAGCATAGATCTCTTCTTGCGGATGCTTAACCACTTAGATTCCACGGTCAATAGCGACCGTGGCATCTAAGCCGTTAGAAAGAGGGGGCGGCCCCTCCATCAGCCCATCAGGCCCACCGCGACCCACCAATCAGGTCCCAGGTCTACCTTCTTTCTTCTTCTATTAAGCGCTACCTCTGGCAGTACAACAGGAGCCTGTAAAAAATGCAATACAGTGCAATACATACGTATTGCAGTGTATTGAAACAGCGATCTGACGATCTCAGGTTAAAATTGTAAAGTGTAAAAAGATTGTTAAATAAAGTTTTCAGTAGTGCACAAAAAATGAAAATATTAAAAGTTTTCTCATTTTGTCTCTAATGTAAAAGAAAAAATTAAAAATTAAACAAAATTGGTATCACCGCGTCCGTAAAAGTCCAGCGTATTACAGTATAACATTATTTAACTCGCGTGGTAAACGCCCTAAAAAAAAAACTAAACCGCCAGAATCTCAATTTTTTTTGGTCACCTTAGGGTTAAAATGTAATACAAAGTAATCAACAAGTTGTACGTACCAAAAAATGATACCATTAAAAAGTACAGCTTGTCCCGCAAACAATAGGACCTCACACTGCTCAATCAACGATAACAAAAAAAGTTTTGGCTCTCAGAATGTGGCGACACAATTTTCTTTGTAAAAGTAGTGAAAGATATAAAAAAAATATATAAAATATATAAAAAACAATCAAGGAATCACAGTTTTTTCCAATTCCACCCCACAAAGAATTTTGTTTCAGTTTCCCAGTACATTATATGGTAGTTCAAATGGTGCTAATAAAAACGACAACTCCTACTGCAAAAAGAAAGTAAGCCTCCACGCTGCTCTATTCATGTAAAAATAAAAAAGTTGAGGCTCTTGGAATGCAGGGAATGAAAAACTAAAATGTAAAAACTAAAAATGGCTTGGACACTAAGCGGTTAAAAAAGACCTCCAGTGAAAACATAATTTTCTATCATAGGACCCCCACCTGATTGTCTTTAAGCATAAGACTCCTTTTATGTATATTGTACTTCATTCCCTGCAATCAAGTCTCCTGTGTGCTTCTGATCAGACTCATGATGCCTTAGCACAGATTCACATAAGCAGCTAGAGTCAGTATTATCTCTCCCTGTTGGGAGGACGCTGAATATCTTTCACTCTTTCTTCTAAATAAGCTTAGAGATTATTAGGAAAAATTGAAAGGCGCCTTCCCACCTAGAACTTGATTGACAATCTCCTGGATGTTCTATGTCACTACCAGCCTCCAACTCTACATCTCACTGCACTGCACATGTGAAAGTTGGAGGAGGCTAGCAGTGACATAGAACAGTTAGGGGGATGTCAATCAAGTGTTGAAAAGTGGGTTTTTGAGATTGGACTGCTTGATTTTTCAGGATAGTGGCACCGCCCCATGACTCTTCAATGTGTAATTAGCATTCAGCATGCACCACTTTAAAAGTTGAATTTATAGATTTTTCTGCATATTAAAAAATATACAGGGCAGGTTTGGAAACATTGGAAACATTGTCAAGTCATGTATTATGGCATGGTGGTGGTTGAAATGAGCTGACAGGTTCCCTTTGAATATAAAATAAAATGCAACAATTCCATCTGCCCTAAAATTTGTGTCCTTATAAATATATTTTACATATCCTACATAAATGCAGCACTAGAACCATGTTTAGTACAGTATATAAACACAGAAACAGAACCAAGCTCAGTACATAAATATAGCACCAGAAGCAAGCTAAATTTTTAAATACAAGACCAGAACCTAGCTCGGTACATAAATACAGTACCAGAACCAAGCTCAGTACGTAAAGACAGCACCAGAACCAAGTTCACTACATAAATACAGCACCAGAACAAAGCTATATATATAAATACACTATCAGAACCAAACTCATAACATAAATATAGCATCAGAACCTAGCACATGACATTAATACAACACCAGAACCAGTCAGGTTATCCCCTGTTATATAAATTTGTACAGTGTGATACTACAGTTACAAGTATGGTCTAAACCAGGGATCTCAAGCACGCGGCCCGCGAGCCACATGCGGCCCCTGGGGCTGTCATCTGCGGCCCACGGGACACAGAGCCGCTAGTATCGGCTCTGCTCCGAGACTCTGGAATTCCCTGACATCGCTGTCCACATATGAACAGCGATGTCTGGGGCTTCCCCAGTGGGAGTCCCGTGCAGAGCGCTAGTATAGGCTCTACTCCAGGACTCTGTGGAATTCCCTGACTTCGCTGTCCATATATGGATAGTGTGTCAGGGTCTTCCCCAGAGTGGAGTTCCGTGCAGAGCGCTAGTACAAGCTTTGCTCCGGGACTCTGTGGAATTCCCTGACATCGCTGTACATATATGGATAGTGTCAGGGTCTTCCCCAGAGCGGAGTCCCGGGCAAAGCGTTAGTACCGGCGCTGGTCCAGAACTCTGTGGAATTCCCTGACATCGCTGCCCATATATGGACAGTGTGCAGGGTCTTCCCCAGAGTGGGGTCCCGAGCAGAGCGCTAGTACAGGCTCTGCTCCGGGACTCTGTGGGATTCCCTAACATTGCTGTCCATATATGTACAGTGTGTCAGGGTCTTCCCCAGAATGGAGTCCCGAGCAGAGAACTAGTACAGGCTCTGCTCCGGAACTCTGTCAAATTCCCTGACATCACTGTCCATATATGACATTTCAACTGGAAAACTGGATTGTTGAAATAAGCACGTGGAGAAATCTCTCAAATTTTAAACCTAGCGGTATTATTATAGTAATGTAGTATTATTATTATTATAGTAATGTAGTATTATTATTATTATTATTATTATAGTAATATAGTATTATAGTAGTTCAAATAAGTAATTTATTAACAATAATTTTGTATTGTATCAAATTTGAAAGTAATGCGGCCCGTCAACTTCCCATTTTTGCTATATGCGGCCCACTTACCCGGCCGAGTTTGAGACCCCTGGTCTAAACAATGGTACAGTTAAGCTGGGACTTGCTGCTTCACAAAAAATAATGATATCACCCATCATCTTGTTTCCGATCATACTGTGACTATAGTACTGATCAGTCAGAGGAGGAATAAACCTTTTCATTCAGTGACTCACCAGTAACGTTTTCTCTGATTGGAACCGTTCCCTTTTTTTCTATCCAGTCCAGACCGTCATGACAATTTCTCCCAACCACACATCTCTGCAGAGTTAGCCGCTTAAATGTATTCATCTTCTCGCTTTTCCAACACATCTACACCTATAAACTAACACAAAATACTCATAATGCCACACATTGTGCCCATGAATATACAGTAATAGCACCATGCACTGCACCTCTGATTTTAAAAGCACCATACACTATGCCTCTGAATATACCGCAACACACTGTGCCTTTGAATAAAAAGCACTACACACATAGTGCCCAATAAAATATTGTCATCGGCTGTGCCTCTGAAAATAGTGCCACAGACTGTGCCCAATGAAAATAAAGCACCATACACACAGTGCCCTCAAAAATAGTGCAGCATGCCATTTCCCCAAAAAATAAAATGCCATACACAGTGCCCCCTGTAAATAGTGTCACACACAGTACCCCCTATACATAGTGTCACACAATGTGCCCTTGTTCATAGTGTCACATACGGTGCCTCTTTTACATAGTGTCATACATGGTGCCCCTTGTACATATTGTGACACACAGTGCCCCCTACAGATAGTGACACACATACAGTATGCCTGTAGATAGAGCCACACACACTGTGGCCCCTGTGGTGTCTAACACAGTGCTACCTGTAGATAGTGTCAAACAACTTGCCCCCTGTAGATAGTGTCATACACTCTGCCCCCTGTAGAGAATGTCAGACAGAGTGCCCCTTGCAGATAGTAACACACACATTACCCCTATAGAGTGTGTCACACACCAAACCCCAGTATATAGAGTCATAAACTGTGCTCCTTGTAGAGAGTGCCACATACTGTGCCCCCTGTGCATCCTGTAGTGAGTGTCTCACACTGTGCCCCCTGTAGAGAGTGCATGCACAGTTCCACCTGTAGATAGTGTCACACACAGTGCCCAATGTAGGTAGTGCACCCTGTAGATTGTGCCCCCTGTAGATAGTGTCAAAAACAGTGCCCATTGCAGATAATTCTCCCTGTAGTGTCACACAATGTACTGCCACATGGTGCTCCCTGTAATATGCCACGCACAGTGCCCCTTCTAGATAGTGGCATACACAGTGCCTTATGTGGGTAGTGCCCCCTGTAGATGGTACCCCTGTGGATAGTGCTACACACAATGCCCCTATAGAGTGCCACATACAGTGCCCCTTAGGTAGTGTCACACATAGCACCCCTTGTAGATAGTGCCACACAGTGCCTTCTATAGAGAGACACATATATTGCCCCTTGTAGATAGTGCCCCTATAGATATTGCCACACATATTGCCCCTTGTTGATACTGCCTCCTGTAGAAATTGTCACACTGCATTCCCTCTAGATAGGGCCAAACACACGGTGCCCCCTGTAGATGGCCTCTTTTAGCGATGCCCTGAGGAATTACTCAGGCAGTGCAATAACATAATCGCACCGTTTATATCACAGTAGAAGTGCCAAATGGCAGAGCAGGGAACTGATTTAAATATCTTACAGAGTCCAGAGGGGACCAGCGCCGGCGACTGTTGAGTGAATTCAGCCATGCCACAACTCCTTTGGAGACACTGTAGGCTGCTGGCTGAGGCAAGAGGCTCATCTTGCCTCTTGGAAAATGCGGCCCTGGAAATTATAAGTATAGGGCCAGGAAGGCCGAACGGGGATCTTCTTCATTATAACTGTGCAACAGGAGTCTGTTTAATCATTAGCAGTAACTGTGATAGGAGTTTCTATCTCCCCTGAGGAGAACCTGTGTGGAACATTTCCTACAATTTCATCATACAGGAAGTGACACTGGCTTTTCCCCACTGACTGGAGTAGAAAAATTGTGTGACCAAAGTCTGATTCGGACTCCTGCTATTCAGAGGCTTCATTGTGATATTAAGTGATGGAAGCAGCAAGAAAAAGAACATTTAAGAGACTGACACAGAATTCCTTAATAGAACTTTAGTTTTGGTTTTGAAGTTTCCCTTTTAAGAGAATAATTAGCAGCCATGGGTTAATAATCATATTAACACAAGATTAGTAAGTTAATCATCAAGAAGTGTGACTACCTCAATATAAGCATCTATGCCTACGTCAAGCCAAGAAGACAGAAATAACATCAGCCATGACCTCAGAGAAGCAATTGTTGCTGCTTATCAGTGTTGGAAGGGTTATAAGGCCATCTTCAAACAATTTGATATTGAGCATTTTAAAGTGAGAAGAACTGTTTAAAAATGCAGAGCCTTCAATATAGTTTACAGTGTTCCCAGGGTTGGGGGCTCACCAGCAAACTTTATCTAAGGTCACACCATTCAATGCTCAGAGCAAAAAACCTCTACTCTACAAAAAGAATACGGCAGCAAGACTGCAAAATTGCATCTGAACAAAGTTCTATGCAATTTCATATGGACTAAAGAGACCAAGTTGGAGATGCTAGTTTAGTATGCACAGCGCCAAGACTACATGTTGAAATCTGTTGTGTTTTTTTGTTGTCACCAGAGATAATTTGTACATTTATAGAAGCTGGTTAGGGCCACACAAATGTTATTTAACCCCTTCCCGCTGTGGCCACCTTTGACCTTCCTGACAGAGCCTTATTTTTCAAATCTGATGTGTAAATTTATATGGTAATTACTTTGGAATGCTTTTACCTATCCAAACGATTCTGTGAGTGTTTTCTCGTGACATATTGGACTTTGTGTTAGTGAAAAATTTAGTCGATAAATTAAATTCAAAGCATTTTTCTAAATTTAAATGTATCTTCTTGAAAGACCGATAGTAATACCAGACAAAATAGTTACTAGTTCACATTTCCCATATGTCTACTTTATGTTTGCATTGGTTTTTGAACGTCCTTTTATTTTTCTAGGACGTTACAAGGCTTAGAACTTTAGCAGCAATTTCTCACATTTTCAAGAAGATTTCAAAAGGCAATTTTTTCATGGACCAGTTCAATTCTGAAGTGGTTTTGATGGCCCTATATATTAGAAATACCCCACAAATCATCCCATTTGAAAAACTGCACCCCTCAAAGTATTTAAAACAGCATTTAGAAAGTTTCTTAACCCTTTAGGCGCTTCACAAGAATTAAAGCAATGTAGAGGTGAAATTTACAAATTTCATTTTTGTTTGCAGAAATTCATTTTTGATTCATTTTTTTCTGTAACACAGAAGGTTTTGCAAGAGAAACGCAACTTAATTTATTACCCAGATTTTGCCGTTTTTAGAAATATCCCATATGTGGCCCTAGTGTGGTAATGTACTGATGCACAGGCCTCAGAAGCAAAGGAGCACCTAGTGGATTTTGGGGCCTTCTTTTTATTAGATTATATTTTAGGCAGCATGTCAGGTTTGAATATGTCTTGTGATGCCAAAACAAAGAAAACACCACAAAAAAGACCCCATTTTGGAAACTACATCCCACAAGGAATTCATCTGGGGGTGTAGGGAGGATTTTGAACCCACAGATGTTTCATAGATTTTATTAGAATTTGGATGTGAAAATAATTTTTATTACATTTTTCAAATAAGATAGATTTAGCTAAAAAAAATCAATTTCCACAAGGAGTAAAGAAGAAAAAGTCCCCCAACATATGTAAAGCAACTTCTCCAGAGTACGGAAATATTCCATATGTGGTCATAAACTGCTGTTTTGGCACACAGTAGGGCTCAGAAGGGAAGGAGTGCTATTCGGCTTTTGGAGCGCAGATTTTGCTGAATTGGTTTCTTGGCACCACGTCGCTTTTGCAAAGCCCCCATGGGACCAAAACAGTGGAAACTCCTCAAAAATTACTCCATTTAAGAAACTACACCCCTTGTGGAATTAATCTAGGGGTGTATTGAGCATTTTGACCCCACAGGTGTTTCATAGTTTTTATTAGAAATAGGCAGTGACAAAGAAAAAAAGAAACCCAACATTTGTAAAGCAACTTCTCCATAGTACGGGAATACCCCATATGTGGTCATAAACTGCTGTTTGGGCACACAGTAGGGCTCAGAAGGGAAGGAGCGGCATTTTGCTTTTGGAGTGCAGATTTTGCTGGATTGGTTTCTGAGCGCTGTGTCACATTTGCCTGTGGGACCAAAACAGTGGAAACCCCACAGAAGTGACCCCCATTTGGAATCTACATTCCTCAAGGTATTCACCTACAGGTGTAGTGAGCATGTTAACCCTGGAGGTGTTTTCCAGAAATTTGTGTGCACTAGATATTTCAGAGTGAAAATGGGAATTTTTCCATAGATATACTAATATGTGGTGCCCAGCTAGTGCCACCATAAGAAGACAGTTCTCTAATTATTATACTGTGTTTTCTGGTTTTAGAAACACCCAACATGTGGCCCTAATGTTTTGCCTAGACGATCGACAGGGCTCAGGAGTGAAAGAGTACTATGCGAAATTGAAGCCTAATTTGGCGACATACAAAGTATTGGTTCACAATTGCAGAGGCTCTGATGTGAAATAATAAAAGAAACCCCTGACAAGTGACCCCATTTTGGAATCTACACCCCTCTAGGTATTTATTAAGGGGTGTAGTGAGCATTTTCACCCCACAGGTCTTTTCCATAAATGATTGTGCTGCGGATGGTGCAAAGTAAAAATTTAAATTTTGCCCTAGATATGCCATTTCAGTGGCAAATATGTCGTGCCCAGCTTGTGCCACTTGGACCCCCCCCCCCAAAAAAAAAATTGTTAAAAGGGTTCTCCATGGTTCGGCGATGCCATATATATGGAAGTAAACTGCTGTTTGGGCACGCTGTAGGGTTCAGAAGGGAGGGAGTCCCATTTGGCTTTTGGAGCGTGGATTTTGCTTGGTAGTAGTTTTGTTTTGAGTTTTACTGGTATTTTAGTTTATAATGTGGGGGCATATGTGAGCTGGGCAGAGTACATCAGGGGCATAGTCAAGTGGTATAATAATGGGGTAAAATAATCCATAGATGTGTGTTACGCTGTGAATCCATCCTTTATGCACAGGCCAGTGTCGCACTGATAAATGGTGTCCTTTCTTATCCCCCTTTCGGTACACACTCTACACCTTTGCAGTTTGGGGAATTTTGCTGGGAAGTGTTGTCCTGGTATAATACGGGCACATTCGCTTCAAGCAGATATGTTTGGGCCCTCCCCTTCCTGGTTCCCTAATTTTAGTGCCTTGATAAATAGCCTCGAGAAACAGAAGAAATGTTCCTCTTGGGCCTGCACAACTGAATATTTTTCTTTCCTGACTAATTGGAGCCTTAACTTATTTTATTTTTTCATAGACGTAGTGGCATGGTGGCTGTTTTTTTGCGGGACGAACTGTAGTTATTATTGGTATCATTTTGGGGTACATGCGACTTTTTGATCACTTTTTATCCTTTTGCTTTTGGAAGGTAAGGTGACCAAAAAACAGCAATTCTGCAATAGTTTTTTAGTTGTTTTTTTTTATACAGCGTTCACCACGCATTATAAATTACATCTTAACTTTATTCTGCGGGTCAGTACGATACCGGCGATAGCTAATTTATAGCACTTTTTTATGTTTTACAACTTTTTGCATAATAAAATTACTTTTGTAAAAAGAATGTAATTCTTCTGTCGCCATGTTGTAAGAGCCATAACTTTTGAATTTTTTAGTAGACAGAGCTATGTGAGGGCTTGTCTTTTGCGAGACGAGCTATAATTTTTATAGGTACCATTTTTGGTTACATGCGACGTTTTGATCACTTTTTATTTAAATTTTTGGCAGACAAAGTGTTTTTTAGTTGTTTTTATACGGCGTTCACTGCGCGGGATAAATAACATAATAGTTCAGCTCGTTACTGATGCGGCAATACCAAATATGTATGGTTTATATATTTTCCATAATGGCAGAGCAGGAGGCCATTGTTAGGCCTCCTGTTGCCATAGCAATTGTAGCCGATGTGCTACAAACCATTAAGATGCAGCGATCGCGTTCGATCGCTGCATCTAAGGGGTCAATGGCAGGGATCGGAGCTTGCTTCAGTTCCTGCCTTTAGAGCAGGCTATCCGCTGTAACATACAGCGAACACCCACTGCTGATGACGCCGGCTCAGCTTATGAGCCGGAAGCTGAGCCGGGGCCATCTTGCCATTGGTACCGCAAGCCTTTTAAGCCCCGCCTCAGAGCGGTACATAGAAAGCTTCCGTTTCTGGCAGGCCAGTATTAGGACTCCGGTTGCCATTGCAGCCACACGGAACCCAGCGATCATGTTGCTGGAGTGCCGGTGGCTAAAAAACCCTCAGATGCTGCGATTTCCGTTGAACACAGCATCTGAGGTGTTAATCAGCTTGATCAGAGGCTAGCTCCGCTCCTGGCCATTACATTAGGGTGTCAGCTCTAACATACAGCTGGCACCAGGCGGTGATGGTGCGGGCTCAGCTCCTGAGCCCGCACTATCAATGCGATGTAATGGTACTGCGCATTGCGGGAACCCCTGCCCAACAGCGCCGTATACATATGGGGGATGTCGGGAAAGGGTTAAGCCCTGAAAAGAAAGAGTGTGCTCTTCTTTTTGCATGACTGTATATACTGTAAGGTAAATGTCTTCCTATGAAATTGACCTTCATCTGCATGTGGATCTCAGAAAGGGAAATTAGATAGTGAGCCCCATTAGGGACAGGGACTGATGATGGTAATAAACTGTGTACAGTGCAGTGGAATATGTTAACACTTAATAAGCAATGAATAGGTTTGCTGTGTGAGTAAATGTAATCAGCAGACGTCAACAGTGAATGATCATTCGTCTTCATATTTGTCATATGAAGTCATACTATGAGTCATACTATACTATGAGTCATACTATACATACAGATATTTGTATCCAAAGATTACAACATAAACTAATAAAAAAAAGTCAGATCTCTTATTTTAACCCCTTCAGGACTGTGCCACTTTTGGACCAAATGACAGAGCCTCATTTTTTAAATCTGACGTGTGTTACTCTATGTGGTAATAACTCGGGAATTCTTTTACCTATCCAAGCGATTCTGAGATTGTTTTCTCGTGACATATTGTACTTTAAGTTAGTGAAAAAATTTGGTCGATATTTTCAATATTTTTGTGTGAAAAACACCAAAATATAGAGAAAATTTGCAAAAAATTAGCATTTTCTAAATTCAAATGTATCTGCTTGTAAGACAGATAGTTATACCACACAAAATAGTTACTAGCTAACTTTTCCAATATGTCTACCTTAGATTGGCATCATTTTTTGAACATCCTTTTATTTTTCTAGGACATTACAAGGCTTATAAGTTTAGCGCAATTTCTCACATTTTCAAGAAAATTTCAAAAGCCCATTTTTTTAGGGAATAGTTCAGTTGTTAAGTGGCTTTGAGGGCCTTATATATTAAAAACCCCCACAAATCACCCCACTTTAAAAACTGCACCCCTCAAAGTATTCAAAACAGCATTCAGAAAGTTTTTTTTAACCATTTAGGCGTTTCACAGGAATTAAAGCAATGTAGCGGGGAAATTTACAAATTTCATTTTTTTTGCAGAAATTCCACTTTAATCCATTTTTCCTGTAATGCTGAAGGTTTTTACCGGAGAAGCACAACTGAATATTTATTTCCCAGATTCTGAAGTTTTTAGAAATATCCCACATGTGGCCCTAGTGCGCTACTGGACTGAAATACCGGCCTCAGAAGCAAAGGAGCACCCAGAGCCTTTTAGGGCCTTCCTTTTCTTAGATTATATGTCAGGCACCATGTCAGGTTAGAAGAGGTCTTGTGGTGCCGAAACAAAGGAAACACCCCAAAAAATACCCCATTTAGGAAACTACACCCCTTGAGGAATTCATCTAGGGGTGTAGTGAGCATTTTGACCTCACAGGTGTTTCATAGATTTAATTAGAATTGGGCAGTGAAAATGAAAAATTACATTATTTTCCAATACCATGTATTTTCACCTCACAATTTTTAATTTTTTTCAACAAATAAATGAGGAAAAGCACCCCAACATTTGTAAAGCAACTTCTCCAGAGTTCGGAAATAACAAATATGTGGTCATAAACTGCTGTTTGGGCACGCGGCAGGACTCGGAAGGGAAGGCATGCCATTTAGCTTTTGGAGCGCTGATTTTGCTGTATTCATTTCTCTGCACCATGTCGCATTTGTAAAGCCCCTGAGGTACCAGTACAGTGAAAACCCCCCAAAAGTGACCCCATTTAGGAAACTACACCCCTTGAGGAATTCATCTAGGGGTGTAGTGAGCATTTTGACCTCACAGGTGTTTCATAGATTTCATTAGAATTGGGCAGTGAAAATGCAAAGTTACATTATTTTCCAATATGATGTAGCTTTAGGTAAAAATGTTTCATTTTCTCATCAAATAAAGGAGAAAAATCACCATAACATTTGTAAAGCAACTTCTCCCGAGTACGGAAATACCCCATATGTGGTAATTAAGTACTGTATGAATACACATCAGGGCTCAGAAGGGAAGGAGCGCAATTTGGCTTTTGGAGAGCAGATTTTACTGGAATGATTAGCAGTACAGTGGAAGCTACTCAAAAGTGACTCCATTTGGCAAACTACACCCATTGAGGAATTCATCTAGGGGTGTAGTGAGCATTTTGACCCCACAGGTGTCTCATATATTTTATTAGAAATGGGCAGTGAAAATGAAAAATTACCTTATTTCCCAATAAGACGCAGCATTAGTTAAATTTATTTTATTTTCTCAACAAATAAAGGAGAAAAAGCACCATAGCATTTGTAAAGCAACTTCTTCAGAGTAGGGAAATACCCCACACGTGGTCATAAACTGCTATTTGGACACACAGCAAGGCTCTAAAGGGAAGGAGCGCCATTTAGTATTTTGAGTGGAGATTTTATAAGATTTGTTTTTTGACACCATGTTGCATTGAGCTATAGTACCAGTACAGTGGCACCTCCCGAAAAATTACCCCATTTTGGAAAATAGATCCCTCAAAGAATTGATCTAGGGGTGTAGTGAGAATTTTGACCGCACAAGTGTTTTGCAAAAATGAGTAAACAATAGATGTTGCAGATTGAAAATTGCTGTTTTCCACAAATATGCCATTTCAGTGCCCAATGTGTTGTGCCCAGCTTGTACCACCATAGACACACATGCCATCAATTGTTAAGCGGGTTCTCCAGAATACCCCATATGTGGTCATAAATTGCCGTTTGGGTACACTGCCAGGCTCAGTTGGACCACCATTTGGCTTTTGAAGCGCAGATTTTGCTTGGTGTATTAGTGGTATTTCAGCTTATAATGTGGGGGCATACATGAGCTGGGCGGAGTACATCAGGGTATATGTAATCTGGGCGGAGTACATCAGGGTATATGTAAACTGGGCGGAGTACATCAGGGTATATGTAAGCTGGGCGGAGTGCATCAGGGTATATGTAAACTGGGCGGAGTACATCAGGGTATATGTAAGCTGGGCGGAATACATCAGGGTATATGTAAGCTGTGCGGAGTACATCACGGTATATGTAATATGTGCGGAGTACATCAGGGTCTGTGTAAGCTATGTGGAGTACATCAGGGTATATGTAAGCTGGGCGGAGTACATCAGGGTATATGTAAGCTGGGCGGAGTACATCAGGGTATATGTAAGCTATGTGGGGTACATCAGGGTATATGTAAGCTGGGCGGAGTACATCAGGGTATATGTAAGCTGGGCGGAGTACATCAGGGTATATGTAAGCTGGGCGGAGTACATCAGGATATATATAAGCTGTGCGTAGTACATCATGGTATATGTAATATGCGCGGAGTACATCAGGATATATGTTAGCTGTGCGTAGTACATCAGGATATATGTAATCTGTGGAGTATATCAGGATATATGTAAGCTGTGCGTAGTACATCAGGATATATGTAATCTGTGGAGTACATCAGGGTATATGTAAACTGTGGAGTACATCAGGGTATATGTAATATGTGCGGGTACATCAGGCTATATGTAAGCTGTGCGGAGTACATCAGGATATATGTAAGCTGTGCGGAGTACATCAGGGTATATGTAAGCTGGGCGGAGTACATCAGGGTATATGTAAGCTGGGCGGAGTACATCAGGGCATATGTAAGCTGGGCGGAGTACATCAGGGTATATGTAAGCTAGGCGGAGTGCATCAGGGTATATGTAAGCTGGGCGGAGTACATCAGGGCATATGTAAACTGGGCGGAGTACATCGGGGTATATGTAAGCTGGGCGGAGTGCATCAGGGTATATGTAAGCTGGGCGGAGTACATCAGGGCATATGTAAGCTGGGCGGAGTGCAACAGGTCATAATAGGATGATGTAATAAATGGGGTGAATGAAGAATCCATGGATTGGTGTGGTACGCTTGGAACCAATCCTTTATACACAGGCCGGGTTTATTGGGTATTATACAAAATATCTGCGCTCCAGTGTTGCCTTATATTTGACTTCTTCCCTAGCCCTATAAGCCGCACAAGGCCCTAAAGTTTCCTCATCTACACTGCATCTACAGAGTCCAGCAAATGACGATGTGGGGTATTTAGTGAAATTCTACTGGACCTAAAAATGAGTCTGGGCCGTCATTTAGAATCATTTTGCATCATTGCGTTTTGAGAGTCATAACGTGTTATTTTTCCGGTGACGGAGCTGTGTGAGGGCGCGTTTTTTGTGGAACGAGCTGTAATTTTTATTGGTTCCATTTTGGGGTGCATGCGATTTTTTTATCACTATTTATTCCATTTTTTGGGAGATGAGGAAACCAAAAAACAGCAATTCCAGCACGTTTCTTTTTTGTTTTTTTATTTTTAAGTGTTCACCGTGCAGTATAAACAACATGTTAACTTTATTCTGCGGGGCGATACAATTACAGCGACACCAAATTTATATAGTTTTTTTTACGTTTCACTACGTTCCCACAATAAAAATATTATTTTCTAAAAAAATCATGTTTTAGTGTTGCCATTTTCTGACAGCCATAACTTTTTTATGTTTTAGTTGATATCGCTGCGGGACAGCTTGTTTTATGCGTGACGAACTGTAGTTTCTATTGGTACCATTTTGCGTTACTTGCAACTTTTTGATCACTTTTTATTACATTTTTTTTGAGACAGGATGACCAAAAAATAAAATGCTGTCATTGTTTTTTTATTAAAAAAATTTACGGTGTTCACCGTGCGGTAAAAATAATGTGATATTTTTATAGATCAGGCCGTTCCGAATGCGGCAATACCTATTATAAATAGTTTTTTTTCATATTTTCATGTTTTTTTAATAATAAAGGAGTTGATCAGGGAAACAGGGCAAGTGTTGCTTTTATTATTTATTTATTATTTATTAACTTTTATTTATTTATTTTTCTTTCACATTTTTTTTTTAATTTTTTACTTTTTCTTTTACACTGACCTGGGGACTTGAAGATCTGGTCTTCTGATCCCCGGTACAATACACTGCACTACTTATGTAGTGTAGTGCATCGTAACTGTCATTCTTCATTTGACAGTTAGCGTATTAGGTCCTGTCTCGGGCAGGACCTAATAGGCTACCGTACCTGGGCAACCAGGAAGCCTAGTAACGGCTTCCTGGTTGGCATAGCAACAATCGCCACCCGCGATCCACCGTGGGGAGGCCCGGGGGTTACAGAGGGAGCTCCCTCCCTCTGTAACCACTTCAATGGGGCGGACGTCATTGACAGCCGAATTGAAGGGGTTAACAGCCATCGCAGCCATTGCAGCGGCATGTCAGCTGTGTATAACAGCTGACAGCCGCTGAAGATAAAGCACGGACAGCTCCTGTGCTCGCTTTATCTGCAGGGCGTAACTGTACGCCCAAATGCGGGAAATCACTTTGATTTCAGACGTACAGTCACGCCCAATCGCGAGAAGGGGTTCATTATGAATTGTTATATTGTTTATTGTTATTGTTGTCTGACCTAAATCTCGTATAATCTGTGATCATACTCCTGTAAAAGATACATGTTCCAGGAAAACCTTTGCATTCCAACATATTAACCTTTTCTATCACATAATACTGTACAAAAGGCATGCTTTTTTTATTCTTTGTCCTGTTAGTCTTTTGTCGAATATATTTATTCCTTTTCACCCGAAAAAATCTCTTAAGAACTTTAGTTGCAGAGTTTTTTTTATTGGAATCAATGATTTCTTTCTTGTTGAAAGAAACAACATTTACAGTATGTGTCTACTAGAATGCTAAATCCTGAAACAGACTGACCTAGACAATCACTTTGTTTTTGGAGCTGTAATGTCATTCCAATGATTTTCAGCAGGAAATGTATTTATCCATTCTTTAGGACTGCATGCTGGTAGTCTCAAGTGCATTACTAATCACTTTTGTCACAGGCACTACTTATCAGTCTGGTTTCCTCCAGTGAGAGACTGGAGCAGGCAGGCATTCCATTATAAAGAAGCAGAGGTATTGTATACTGTTAACCATATCAGCACCAGAAATAGATTTTTCTTCGTTTGATTCCAATCAATAAGTGGCTATTACATATAAATGTCATGCTCATGCAAATGTAACTATTTTTATTTATTCTCTAAGGCTATAGGTTGTAATCAATTTACTTGACAAACAAAGTCCAAATTCTAGTGTGACTTATTTCCCTTCCCACTCAGAAAGGGGTCTGAAATCACCTCACAATGTTTCCCAGACATCTAACATCTATATATATTTGTGTTTTCATGTGTGCAGAATATAGAAAGTTCTGAGTAGGGAACCATAGTGCAGAAGAATTTCTTTGCACAGTGTTTTATAATCATAAACAGAATGTTGTTTCTAAATTTTCTCTGCTTTTGCAATTTTTTGGGTATATTTTTTTCAATCAGTTTTCTATGTGAGTATGAGATAGCATGGGAGTGTTTCCAAAGCTATTTTATTTACTTAAAATATGTATTTTATTTACTTAAAATATGTAATATACTTTGACCAGAAAACAAACAAACAAATAAATACATACATATGTACTTATATTTGTAATAACAACAGTATTTATTTTATTAATTTATGTAGTGCACACATATTCAGCAGCGCTCTACAGACTATATTACTCACTGTTCCCATTGGTGCTTACAAACTAAATATACAACAGAGGTATGAAACACCAAAGGGATACTTAATACTACTCAAAGTTATTCGCCACAAGATGTCAAAATGGATAAATTAATAAAATTATGACAAAAAAATACTAATACATAAATATAATACCAAAGAGATGTTGCAAAATTTGGATTTACACCAGCCCTCCCCATTAGCTTTTAAGATCTTTCATACAGAAATTCATTATTTACACCGATATGTCATCAATTGTGCAAAACACTGATTTATACATTCACCCTATCATGCAAAATAGTGTAGCATTTTTTATATTTACTGATCAATTCAACATCAATATAAACAAAATAATTTGTAATATTTTAAATTGATTAAAAATGAAGACTTTTTAATTAAAGACTCCAACATGTGTAGCATAAAATGCTAATGACCAACCTTAACAAGATTTCAGCCCCAGGGAATGAAAATCCAAACAGCACATACCACCCGGAAATAATAGTGTATTCAATTTTGAATCAGCATGCATTCATAAAAATAAAATGATTTATTTACAGAGCATTAAAATTGCATACAGGATAAACCGTTTGCACGTTTCGGCTTTCTAGAGCCCATCCTCACAGCATTATATAGGAAGTTGTCACCATGGTCCTCAATAATACAGATTTGTTATTATTGGTATTATTATTACAGCAAAAAGAAAGTGCATTGTTTGTACTTTTAACATTTTATTGCATTTTTTTTCTTAATAATAATGTACATGTTGATATTGATCAGATATAGAATTAAAACCATCTGCCTAATATTGTGTAGTTCCTCCTCATGCCGCCAAACGGCTCTGATCCATCCAGGCTTGGACTTCACAAGACCTCTGAAGGTGTCCTCTGCTTACTGCCACCAAGACGTTAGCAGCAGATTCTTTTTAGTCCTGTAAATTGCAAGGTGGGGCCTCCCTGGTCAGACTTGTTTAAACAGATTCCACAGGTGTTTGATCTTATTGAAATCTTGTGAATTTGGAGGAGCAATCAGGTTAGCCTTTGCTCTCTACCCCCCTCATTTTTTCTTGCCTCACCTATCACGTTTAATATTACTGACATCAATTGTGTGTGAGGCAACTATAGTCTTAGCACATACTTGTGCACTTTGCTCATATTCCTGCACTACTGGATTAAAATTAATTAGATTTATGTATATTTTTATGTATATTAATTTTGGATATAAAAATTTTTTTGGGCCATCGTTATGATTGTCATTTGACTCACCTTTGGTTTTATTTACCGCATATTCACGATTTTCGGGGTAGATGTACGGTTTGTTGTGCTGCATTAATACTAATTATATTGTTCTGTTCCTCTTCAGCATTAATCAATATACACTTGTTGTGTTATTCTATTTTCTAATCATTTTTGTTGATATATTTTTTCACGTTTCCTCACTTCTCTCACATTCACAACCGCTCACTTTGATCATATGTATTTTGTGTATATGTAGGTACATGTATGTGTGTATATATATATATATATATATATATGTATATATATGTGTTCATGTATATGTGTGTAGGTATATGTATGTATATCCTCGGTCACTTTTACTTTCCTTCCTCTTTTCATTTTTTACTTTTCACAGCATTACTGGTTATTTCCGGTACTGTGTTTCAGCTCTGAAGTGTGATATGGACTTGGATAGTCAGCTTCAGCACCTTGGACAGTGACTGCTCTAACTCTCTCGGTTATTTAGCTTTGACGGCTGTGCTGAGCATTTCAGCACGTTGGACAGCGACCTTGGCTCTTAATGCTTTGCTATGCTCTCCAGCGTGTTTAACAGCAACTGCTGCTCTCACGCTGGACTGTCACCTAGCAACGGGACGCCTTGTCCCGCTGCTGCTGTTTAATGAGATCGGCTGGGCTTTTTTTAACCTATTTTTTCACCTTAATGATCAGGATAGATAGTTCTACCTTGGGCCAAAACTGGATTGCCACTAAACTTCTAATTTCATTCCTCTTTATATCCCTGCTTCTGACCTTCGGCAGCTCCGCATCGAGCGGGCGGGCTGATTTCATTCCCCCGCCCGCCTGGTGTGGTTATGCCGATGGAGGCGGTTCTGGGAGGAGGACTGTTTTGACATAAGACTACACGATAGGACGCTATCGTGGGTGGGCGGGATGTATCGCCGTCTGTCATTGGTGACCGACGCTGAACACCTAACCACCCGATAGGAAACAGCTGTGATTTTACCGGTAAAACATCATTGAGGAAGGTATATCTAGGGGTAACTGGGGCATTTGGACATCAACCCCTGACGAAGCACCAGCGAAACGCGCGTTGGGTTAAGCAGAGGTCCCCCTCCTGGTCTTGATCTCCTATTTATCTTCTTATACGCAGGTGTAGGTATACTACTTTACATGTCGTTTTTACTTAGATTGTACCTTATATATATTCTCTATACTTATTTATGTGTTCATCTGTGCAAAGCGTACCTTGCCTAGTACCTGCTCATTAATATGTACTTATGCACTTTAGCCATATATAGGTTGTGTCAGACCATTTTTACATCTGGGGGGCTACTCTGCTTTTACGTTCGGATTCCGTTTGTGTTCGAGGGTCCATGGCATTTTATTATGTCTAAGTGTTATACGTTGTCTCCATGTGTCTAATTGACTTTAATAAAGATTATTTGTATTTTTTCAAACACCTGGTCGTGACTTGTTTCTTGTTCTGGTTTAGTTTTAATTAGTCACTAGGACCACTAGTATCATTCGGGGTATTATTCGGTTTGCTAAATTGTCTTTTCTGTATTTATTACAGCAGTTTCAAAATAACCCCTTCCATATTATGGACTACAGGAGCAGAGAGATCTCCTGGTCAGCACAGGCTGCAAATGTATTCTCTAACCAACCTTCGTATCTGACGGAATCCGTTCAGAGGGTGGCAATAAAGAAAACCTTATTTAATTTATTACATCGGCGTACTCGAATATGGTGGAACAAAACCTATATGCAGCAATATCTGAGTAAGGGGTTAATTCCACGTGGGCTACGGGTTTAAGTCTTTCCATCTTTTCCCATCGAAGATGATGCCTTTACTACTAAATGGGAAGAGTCATGTGCGATGTGTTCAAAAAATTTTATGGAGCTCCTGGTGAGCCATAATGGGGTGTCGTTGGAATCTCTGGACAAAGAGATCGAGGAAATACAGACACGGGTACATACTGAGTTCTCCAAGGATGAACTGGATAACTTGAATAAACAACTGAATGAGTCGTTCACCACCTGGGAGAAAGAAATCTCCTCTATTAAAATGAAGAAATACCAACGAGATGTGGACGACTTCCAAAACAAACGTATCTATAAATGGCAGTGGAAGATGGGTGGTGAACGGGCACGGTCGGCCTCCATCACTTCACGATCCTCGGCCAGTACTACCTCTAACACCTCCAACCCCAGACCAGGAAGATACCCACAACGACACGGTAAACGTAAAGGCGATCAGGATCGAGGACAAGACTTTCGTCAACATGCCAATAAGCGGACCTTTGCATCTGGATCAGAATCCAGTTCTACCAATCCTCTTAAGGTAATTAACCTTTCCGATAAAGTCTTAACATCTGCCCAAATTGAGGTCTTACAATTAGGCCTGACTTTCTCACCTGTTGCTAAGTTTAACGTTTTTTCCGCAGTAAAAGACCTTCACTTGTTTGCCAGGAAATTGGTTTTTAAAAAGATTTATGCCAAAAAAGACCCTATGTTTTCTTCCCTTTCGGCGTTGGAGTTGGAAGCTTTGAATGCCCTTCAAGACTTGTTGGATGAACAAAATGAACCTTCTCAAGGTGGGTACCCACAACACCTCTTACCTAAATCCACTAAATTTCCCTCTCTTAGTCTATTCCCAGAAATATCCTTATTTGTTAATGTAGTGTCCCAGGAGTTCAAGAGGATTTCTGACTACATTAAGAATGACAACCTCACTTACAATCAAAGAAGGGCTATCAGGGAATTGACTTCCATGAAAGAGATAGTCTTCAAACCCTCGGACAAAGGGGGGAATATAGTGCTTTGGCCCACTGTGTCTTACGAGAGAGAAGTGTTTCGTCAGCTACGCATGCCTGAATGTTATAAAAAGCTTACATTTAATCCGCTATCCAAATACCAACAGGAATTGTCTACCTTCATTGGACAGGCATGTGAAGATGGCATTGTCACTAAGAAACAAGCGGATGGATTACTGATTTTGGAACCTACAGTAGCAACAATTTATTTGCTGCCAAAGATACACAAGGATGCCCGTAACCCCCCAGGACGTCCAATTGTGTCCGGATCCAACAGCATTTTAGAACCATTATGTAAGTATATCGATCACTTTCTGAAACCCATGGTTGAGACTCTTCCATCTTTTGTCCAGGATACCAACGATATCCTGAGAAAAATTGAGGGGATACATCTCCAACAAGACATGTACTTAGTTACGTGTGATGTTGAATCTTTGTACACTTCGATTCGACACGGGGATGGTCTTACTGCAACGCAGTTGTTTCTGGCAATGGGAAATCTGGATAGGAGTCATCAAGACTTTCTATTGAAAGCCCTCCAATTTGTCTTGACTCATAATTTTTTTATTTTTAAAGAGTCCTTCTACCTACAGCTCCAGGGAACGGCTATGGGGGCAGCATGCGCACCTTCCTATGCCAATCTTTTCCTGGGGCTGTGGGAGAGAGATATCTTTCTGTCTAATCCTGTCCCTTTGATTGATAGAGTACATCTTTGGGCTAGATATATTGATGACGTTGTGTTTATCTGGCAGGGAACACCAGCTGAACTCAAAACTTTCATTAACCATTTGAACCACAACAACATCAATATCAAACTTACATATCAATATAGTAGAACTGCAGTTGAGTTCCTCGACATTCAAATTCGGGTGGACGATCAGGGATTGATACACACGGACCTATATAGAAAGAAGACTGCGGTCAATTCGATATTACACGCTTCCTCAGCCCACCCTAGACACCTTATTAAAAATATCCCCGTTGGCCAATACTTACGAGCAAGACGCTTGTGTTCAGACCAACACACTTTTGAAGTGCAGGCTCAAGATCTTAAAAAGCGCTTCAAGGAAAGGGGATACAGCAATCGGTCTATCCAGCGAGCCTATGATAGGGCAAAAAGCAGTCAAAGAACGACGCTGTTACAGGGCTCTGTTCGACAAACCGCCACTGATAATAAGGTCCGCATGATTACGAATTTTAATTGTAAATCCGAGGAAATTTTGGTGATAATGAAAAAATTTTGGCCAATACTCCAGCAGGACCATACGCTAGGCAAATTGTTACCATCTGTCCCTTCCATTACATTTAGGAGAGCCCAAAACCTCAAGGATCTTTTAGTACATAGTTACCACCGGGGCTCGCAACCCCAGTATGCTTTTGGATCTAAAGGTCCAAAATGGGGTTGCTTTAAATGCGGACGCTGTGTAGCTTGTCCAAACATCGAACAGGCAACTACATTTTATGATTTTGACCATACACACGAATTCAAGATTACCCATCACATTGACTGTACCACTATGGGTGTCATCTACTTTGCCATCTGTCCTTGTGACAAAATTTATGTAGGAATGACGACCAGACAACTCCGTAGGAGAGTACGAGAGCATGTGTTGGGCATTCAAGCGGCTATGGGAATTGAAGATGTATCACAACTTAATACGATTCCTCGCCATTTCAAGTTATTTCACAACTGTGACGCATCACTTTTGAAAGTGAGAGCTATCGATCGCGTACTGATTGGTCCAAGGGGTGGTAATTGGAAGAAGGCCTTGGGACAGAAAGAAACTACCTGGATTATGAGGTTGGGATCCTTACATCCATATGGTCTTAATGAGTACAACAGCTTCGCACCATTTCTTTGAAATCGCCATAGTTAAGTCATGGTCACTTTCTTTGGTTTGAGCACTGCCACTCTCCTATTGGTGTCCACCAATATTTTATCCCTGTACTTTTTAACTTGTTGTCATTGTTTTTATCCTTTTATTTTTATGTGTTTGTACATTGGGTTTTCTACTTGCCATTCCCCTTATGCCCTGTTCTTCTATCTAGACATACGTGGATATTGATCTTTATTCTTGAGGTCAACTATTATCCCAGTTGTTCACAACTTGATAAGAAATTATTATCTTGTTATAAGATCTCTGTTGTTTTACAGCATGATTCCTGCCATACTATTCAGCATGAAGTTTTCGGATCCAGTTCAAATCCCCGTGATGACCCCGCTATGAATTTAGAGTGACATCCGGCAGATTCGTCCTGTGGCCATTGGTGGGCCAAATTTTCGGATTTTCTGATCACTTGTGTATATATATTTACAGTCAAATCCTTTTCACATCGACCCTTTAACATTTGATCATTGTTACATTGGTTTTTGGTTTACGATCAAGTCTGTACTTTTGGCTTTTTCGTCATAGGTACTTTTGCACAGATTGACACAATAAATTATATTGAGTTAGTAAGGCTTTCAGTCTTTCTTTTATTTTCTTTTTTGTTTATTACAGTCACCATGTATTATTTAACCTAGTAATTGAGGTTTGGTTTATTAAATGTTTATAGCAGTAGTCACTGTCACGTTCAGTCATTTGGCAGTTTTAATCATCTTCCCATCACTAAATTTTCTTGGTCACTCATTGTAATATAATTTTTGTTTGTCCACATCCCTCTTCCCTTTCCCCCTTTTCCTTCCCCTCCCCTCCCCCCTTCCTCATTCTCCCCTTCCCCATTTTTTCCCCCCCTCATTTTTTCTTGCCTCACCTATCACGTTTAATATTACTGACATCAATTGTGTGTGAGGCAACTATAGTCTTAGCACATACTTGTGCACTTTGCTCATATTCCTGCACTACTGGATTAAAATTAATTAGATTTATGTATATTTTTATGTATATTAATTTTGGATGTAAAAATTTTTTTGGGCCATCGTTATGATTGTCATTTGACTCACCTTTGGTTTTATTTACCGCATATTCACGATTTTCGGGGTAGATGTACGGTTTGTTGTGCTGCATTAATACTAATTATATTGTTCTGTTCCTCTTCAGCATTAATCAATATACACTTGTTGTGTTATTCTATTTTCTAATCATTTTTGTTGATATATTTTTTCACGTTTCCTCACTTCTCTCACATTCACAACCGCTCACTTTGATCATATGTATTTTGTGTATATGTAGGTACATGTATGTGTGTATATATATATATATATATATATATATATATATGTATATATATATGTGTTCATGTATATGTGTGTAGGTATATGTATGTATATCCTCGGTCACTTTTACTTTCCTTCCTCTTTTCATTTTTTACTTTTCACAGCATTACTGGTTATTTCCGGTACTGTGTTTCAGCTCTGAAGTGTGATATGGACTTGGATAGTCAGCTTCAGCACCTTGGACAGTGACTGCTCTAACTCTCTCGGTTATTTAGCTTTGACGGCTGTGCTGAGCATTTCAGCACGTTGGACAGCGACCTTGGCTCTTAATGCTTTGCTATGCTCTCCAGCGTGTTTAACAGCAACTGCTGCTCTCACGCTGGACTGTCACCTAGCAACGGGACGCCTTGTCCCGCTGCTGCTGTTTAATGAGATCGGCTGGGCTTTTTTTAACCTATTTTTTCACCTTAATGATCAGGATAGATAGTTCTACCTTGGGCCAAAACTGGATTGCCACTAAACTTCTAATTTCATTCCTCTTTATATCCCTGCTTCTGACCTTCGGCAGCTCCGCATCGAGCGGGCGGGCTGATTTCATTCCCCCGCCCGCCTGGTGTGGTTATGCCGATGGAGGCGGTTCTGGGAGGAGGACTGTTTTGACATAAGACTACACGATAGGACGCTATCGTGGGTGGGCGGGATGTATCGCCGTCTGTCATTGGTGACCGACGCTGAACACCTAACCACCCGATAGGAAACAGCTGTGATTTTACCGGTAAAACATCATTGAGGAAGGTATATCTAGGGGTAACTGGGGCATTTGGACATCAACCCCTGACGAAGCACCAGCGAAACGCGCGTTGGGTTAAGCAGAGGTCCCCCTCCTGGTCTTGATCTCCTATTTATCTTCTTATACGCAGGTGTAGGTATACTACTTTACATGTCGTTTTTACTTAGATTGTACCTTATATATATTCTCTATACTTATTTATGTGTTCATCTGTGCAAAGCGTACCTTGCCTAGTACCTGCTCATTAATATGTACTTATGCACTTTAGCCATATATAGGTTGTGTCAGACCATTTTTACATCTGGGGGGCTACTCTGCTTTTACGTTCGGATTCCGTTTGTGTTCGAGGGTCCATGGCATTTTATTATGTCTAAGTGTTATACGTTGTCTCCATGTGTCTAATTGACTTTAATAAAGATTATTTGTATTTTTTCAAACACCTGGTCGTGACTTGTTTCTTGTTCTGGTTTTGCTCTCTACACGTCTCAATGAGCCTTGGGTACCCACGACCATGTCGCAGGTTCACTGGTGGTTCTTCCTGGGACCACATTTGTACAGTATGTAAACACTGCATATTATAAACACCATACAAGACCTGCTGTTGGAGATGCTCTGACCCAGTCGTCTAGCCATCACAATTTGGCCTTTGTCAAGTCGGTCAGATCCTTATGCTTGATAATTTTTTTAACTTCCAACAGAGCTTTAAACATTGACTGATCACTTGCTGCCTAATGCTGGGGTGTAAAGCCCCGGAAAAGGGCCTGGTTTGCTGGAGTGTGAAGGAGAAGTATTGGCTTCCAATCCATACAGACAGTCCGGGTCTTGGGCTGTCTGATGAGCCTAGTTAGGCTTCACCTGAGACGGCTCTTTAATTCAGGTGTGTGCTGTTCACACAGGGCTCTCAACCTGGGGAAGACAAGCATGCTATCTTGTGAGAGTCACCACTGTGTAAGGTAAAGCTGTGAAGGTTTTGAGGTACTGGGCACAAGGCTCAGGGTCTTTTAGTGAGGGACACTTAAATGTGTTAGTTAGAGGCTGGACGGTCTATGGTTTACTTTGTACGTTTTTTGTTGTAACACTGCTTGCTGAAGACAATAAAGCTAGCTGCGGCTGGTTTAAACCCTTATTCAACGTGTTGGAGTAAACTTTCTATGTGTGCCATCCATCTCACCCTGGAGATGGCGATCCTGTGAGCTAAGTTGTTCCTCAAGTTGTCACAATAATATATATATATATATATATATATTTATATATACACACACATATAAGCAAAAAACAGCAACACTCACAAAAAAAGCATGTGAAGTCCGGGTGCCAAGCAAGTAATCCCAATCCTAGGAATCATATAGATACATGAAGAAGATATTTCAGCACTCCACGTTCAAAGTATAAAGCTGTGTTTTTTTCAGACAACATCAAAAATTGGGATCTTGCGGTTTTTTAACATTTTACGCTGCACACACCACTTTTAAAAAAAAGTAAGTGTAGCTTAACGGAAACTGAGACAAACGGAATTGGCACCGGATCCGTCACTATTGAAATCAATGGTGATGCAAATGGAAACCTATGGTTTCCGTTTATTTCAGTCGGGGTCCCATTCTGACGGGAAGCTCTGACAGAACATCAGAACGGGATCCTGACTCAGATGTGAACGAAGCATTAGCGTTCCTTTTTATTTGATTGATATGCTTTGTATGGCGAGATTCACTAATGGCAGTTTGGTGCCGTTTTTAATGTTTCTTTTTTTTTTGTCCAAAGGCCATTAGTGGATTTAAAAGAAGGAAGTATGAAAGAAAAGCTCACATTTCTCCTTTTTTCTTTTTTTTTTCTATCCACACATTTTGTGTGAATCTAGCCTTTAATAGTTTTCTTTCAGTCTTTCATTTGTTTGAATGTGGGTAATGGCTATTTTATCTAAATATACAATGCAAATTTGACTGTCACAATCACAAGGGAGGAACTAAAAGAGAAAAAGAACCTGGCACGCCATAGCGTGATATTGTGCGGAAAAGAATAGAGAAGCGGTCTGCGTTGTATGCGCTCACCTGGTGTGATTGTGTCAACCGGACCCAATAACGTGAAGAATAGATAAGTGCAAATAGAATCCTGCTGCTGCTGGACCTTTTGTGAATAAATAATATAAAATATAATAGTATTACAGGTATCTTCAGCGCTTCGGAATAAAATAGATGTGATTAGGTAGATACACTAAATAGGAGTAATATGTTTTATGGCTCTGGATCGGAGCCTTCATCAGGTACATGCATTAATACCCACTTGTATTAATGTATGTACCTGATAAAGGCTCTGGTCCGGAGCCGAAACGCGTAGTACTCATTAAACAGGTTCCTGACCGCTGGCTGTATTTTTACGGCCAGCTGTCAGGGTCTCTAAAGTCCGCCGTATAGACTAATTACAGCGGCACTTCAGAGACTGTGCACGCGCGATCGTGTGCACACAGCTCTGTGCCCTGACTGTTGCTAACAGCCATGGGCACTGGGCAGAATGTCAGGGGCCAATCTTTTGGCCCCTGAACATGTGATCGCTGTGACAACCAATCACAGCGTTCACATGCATTTACACGTATAATACAGTGTGCACGCGATCGCGTGCACACAGCCCTGTGCCCACGCTTTTACCAACAGCTCTGGGCACTGGGCAGAGTATCAGGGACCAATCTGATGGTCCCTGAACATGTGGTCGCTGTGAAAGCCTAATCACAGCGACCACATTTGTTTTATTTTGACTTTTCTGGCAGCAAATCTCCTGCCTCTTTTCTTCTCCTCAAACATTGTTTCAGTTTGAGGAGAAGAAGAGACTCGAGAGAATTGCTGCCAGAAGAATACAGTTACCAAAAAATACAGTTACACTATAAAACATGCTCTTTATAGATAGATTTCTATCTATCTATACAATCTATCCATCTATCTTTTTTTATATTTACCTTTCTTTATTTTATTCTATTAGAATAGGCAGGTAGGGAGTATATAATTATATATATATCCACATATATATAATATATATAGCAATAGCAGTTTATTTTTTGTTAGCGGTAGTGTAGATATATATACCAGTTAGTTTGTGTGTTTTATAAAAAAAAATAAAAAAAATTTCAGTTAGTGTTAGTGACGTTATGGCGAGGAAGTTGTTTAGCGCCGAGGAGGCATACGCCATGCTGTGGTCTGAGTCGGAGACCGCATCAGAGATGGCGTCAGAGATGGAACCTGTTTTGGGCAGTGACGATGATAGCATCACTTCAGGTTCATCTTCAGGGGACGTTGTCCCTGATGCAGTTGAAACTGCAGAACATGAAAGCGCACGGCCAAGTAGCGCTGTAGCACGGGACAGCCTGGTCCCTCCAGTCCAGGCTCTTGTATGGGCACCTGCCCCATCTTTTGGGCCTAGAATCCACGGATTTACTGCCACTCCTGGCATAACCGTGGACAATACAAATTTTGTCCAAATGGATTACTTCCATTTATTTATAACGGACGACATCCTAAATCAGATTGTCCACGAAACTAATTTATATGCCACTCAATATATAAGGCAGAAACCTTCATCCACCCATGCCAGAGATTGGATGCCCACCAATTTGCAGGAATTAAAAAAAAATTTGGGGCTCACCCTAAATATGGGTATTGTCAAAAAGCCCTCCATTAGGTCTTACTGGTCAACAAGACCCGCCCAAGCCACCCCAGTATATTCTGCAGTAATGCCCAGGTCTCGTTATGAGAAAATAATGAGGTTCCTCCACTTCAACGACAACGCACAGGCCCCCCCAAGTACCGATGCAAACCGGGATCGGTTGTTCAAAATAAGACCACTGATAAATTCCCTCAATAATTTATTCCTGCAACTCTACACCCCTGAGCAGAATGTAAGCGTGGACGAATTGCTCCTCAACTTCCATGGAAGACTTAGCTTTTGCCAATATCTACCTTCCAAAAGGGCAAGATATGGCGTTAAGCTTTATAAACTGTGCGAAAGCGGGTCAGGATATACTACCGCCTTGAAGGGCGGGACCGCTCAATAAGTGTTCCTGGATGCCCCCCTGATCTTTCCACCAGCAGTAATCGTGTGGGAGATAATGCAGCCTCTGCTTCACAATGGGTACCACCTGATAATATTTATTCCAGTGTGCCCCTGTTTAGGCATTTGCATGATGCAAGGACTGGGGAATGTGGTACCATGCGCAAAAACCGAATTGGTTTTCCACAGAAATTAGTGGGGAAGTGCATGGTAAAGGGGGACTCCTGTGCTTATGCATCTGATTAATTGCTGGCGGTCAAGTACAGGGATCGCAAAGACTTCTATCTACTAAGCACGATTCATACCGCAGGAACAGTGGCAGTGAGGGAAAGAGGGGCAACAACGGACAAGCACAAACCAGTGAGCGTGTTCGAATATAACAAGTACATGGGGGGGGGGGTGGATTTAAGCGACCAGGTTTTACAGCCCTATTTAGTGAAGCGAAAAACAAAAACCTGGTACAAAAAAGTGGCCATTTATTTGTTACAGGTGGCCATCCACAACTCATTTGTGCTCTACAAAAAAATCAGAGGCAGAGACACATACCTGGATTTCCAGGAGAAAATTATTGAAGGCCTCATATTTGATGTTCAGGACACCCGAGAATGCCCCCAGTCTGAGGATGTCACGCGACTGACTGAAAGACACTTCATCAGTCGGATTCCCCCAACATCAACCAGAAGCAACCCCCAGAAAAAGTGGCGCGTCTGCAGAAAAGACGGGCACCGCAAAGATTCCCGATATTTCTGTCCATCATGTCCCTCACAACCAGGCCTGTGCATTGAGCCATGTTTTAAAAAATACCACACTGTTCTGCATTATTAGATTTTAGTTAATTAGTTGAAAATATATTTGCCCTACATTACATTTTTATTTTCCCCCTGATTTAACTCCAAGGGTGAGGGAGGGAATGGGTGGGGGGTGGATGTCATGTTTGCATGTTTTCTAAAGTTCATCTGCTGGAGAGCTCCATTTGCATAAACCCGCAATTTCTTATTTTAGCAAACCCAGAAAAATAAATTCCCATTATACCCCTAGATTAATATTTTGGGATCTCTGCTTCAAGAACAGATATTTTGGAAGTGTTATAGAAACTCTGTTGAGTTTTGTAAAACCAGCTTTGAAAAAAGGCGATTTGTGAAATAAGCTTCTTGTATCGTCCGCCCTCCTACATCTCTATGTGATAATAAGGCCCACATATTTGGTATCCCCATGCACAGGAGAAGTGGCAGAATGTGAAAGGAGATGAATTTTGTCCGTGGTCCATTCTATGTGTGAAAAATGCTAGCATAAACTGACGCAATTGCTAAAAAATTGCTCATTTTATTTTGTTCCATCTTATTCAAGAAACTTTCAGAAGAAAACTGGACTGTCTAAAAATATGATAAACCCCTTGAAGGAAACCTTGTGAGGTCTACTTGTGTGACTGAAGTCATTTTTGGGGTGATTCTAATCTTTCAGCAGCATTAGGCCCCCCAGAAAACCGTATGCTGCTATAAAATCCAATTCAGAATTCCTGGACCGAAAAGGCCAAAAAGCCTCCTTTTATGCCAAACCCTGGCACATGCCCGCACAGTGAATAAGGCCCAGATATTTGGTATCCCCATGCACGGGAGAAGTGGAAGAACGTGAAAGGAGATGAATTTTCGCCGTGGTCTATACTGTGTGAAACATTCTAGCATAAACTGACGCATTTGCTAAAAAAAATCTGTTTTTATTTTGTTCCATCTTATTCAAGAAACTTTCAGAAGAAAACTGGACTTGCTAAAAATATGATAAACCCCTTGAAGGAAACCTTGTGGGGTCTACTTGTGTGAATGAAGTCATTTATGGGGTGTTTCTAATCTTTCAGCAGCATTACGCCCCCAAGAAAACCGTATGCTGCTATAAAATCAAATGCAAAATTACTGGACCGAAAAGGCCAAAAAGCCTCCTTTTATGCCAAGCCCTGGCACATGCCCGCACAGTGAATAAGGCACACATATTTGGTATCCCCATGCATGGGAGAAGTGGAAGAATGTGAAAGGAGATTAATTTTGTCCGTGGTACATACTGTTTGTGAAAAATGCTAGCCTAAACTGACGCAATTGCTAAATTCTTGCATTTTTTTCCAATTTTGCCCACTTTAGAGAAAAAAATAAAAATGATATATACTGACAAATGCCACTAAAACAAAGCCCTATCTGTCCTTTAAAAAGATTGTAAAATTCAAAGATGAACTTTATTCACCTGCAGAGTTATAGTCATCTAAAGAAGCGCATAGCAAAATTGTGAAATTTGCTCTGGTCATTTAGCTGTAAAACAGCCTAGTCCTTAACAGGTTAAATAAAGCTTTTTTAATGTATCTACCTAATCACATAGATTTGTATACCACAGAGCTGAAGATAGCTGTAATTGTATTCTATTTTTTATTATTTAGAACTGCAAGGGAACTTGGTCTTTTAATGTTTCTTGTCTAGTTTTCCTAAATCTGTGGATCAAAGTGAGAGAGCACAATTTCAAAAACAACTAAGAAATACTCACTTCTCTGGAAAATGATGATGAAATATATTAAGCAGTGTTTTAAGGCTCTCACTTCATTAGATGTTTGCCATCAAGTGTCTGTTTTTTGATAGTCAAAGCAGGGGCGTAGCTAGGGGGGGCAAGCGGGTCATGTGTCCCTGGCGCAGTTCAGAGGGGGGCGCCAGCGCCCCCTCCTCCTGCACTATAATTGTACCTGTGTCGCAAGGACACAGGTACAATTAGAAGCAATGAATGACCGGGCACGTTCCGTGCCCGGCCATTCAGCGCCTTTCCACGAATGAAGCGACTGGTACCTTTTGTACCAGTGACGCTTCCGTCGATGAAAGGCGCTGACTGACAGGAAAAGTCATCCTGCCCAGCCAATCAGCGCCATTCATAGACGCTGCGTTCAACCCCCTGGAGACCTGCGCAGAAGAGAGCAGGTCTCCATGGATGCCGTACGGCGTGGGAGCGGGAATAAGGTGAGTTTTTTTTTTTGTTTTTTTTAATTGTAATAGAAGTGTGTGTCTGTGTCTGTGTCTGTATCTACGGGGGTGTCTATCTACAGGGCTGGGCAATATACAGGGGGACTGTATCTACAGGGCTGGGCTATATACAGGGGGACTATATCTACAGGGCTGGGCTATATACAGGGGGACTATATCTACAGGGCTGGGCTATATACAGGGGGACTATATCTACAGGGCTGGGCTATATACAGGGGGACTATATCTGCTGGGCTATATACAGGGGGACTATATCTACAGGGGGGCTATATACAGGGGGACTATATCTACAGGGCGGCTATATACAGGGGGACTATATCTACAGGGCTGGGCTATATACAGGGGGACTATATCTGCTGGGCTATATACAGGGGGACTATATCTACCAGGGGGCTATATACAGGGGGACTATATCTACAGGGCGGCTATATACAGGGGGACTATATCTACAGGGCTGGGCTATATACAGGGGGACAATATCTGCTGGGCTATATACAGGGGGACTATATCTACCAGGGGGCTATATACAGGGGGACTATATCTACAGGGGGACTATATCTGCTGGGCTATATACAGGGGGCTATATACAGGGGGACTATATCTACAGGGGGGCTATATACAGGGGGACTATATCTACAGGGCTATATACAGGGGAACTATATCTACAGGGGGACTATATCTACAGGGGGGCTATATACAGGGGGACTATATCTACAGGGGGGCTATATACTGGAGTGGGCTGTCTATAGAGCACCATATACAGGGGTGCGCTATATAGTATATAGCCCCCTGTAGATATAGCCCACCCCTGTATATGGTGCTCCATAGATAGCCCACCCCAGTATATAGCCCCCCTGTAGATATAGTCGCCCTGTAGATATATTCCCCCTGTAGATATATTCCCCCTGTATATAGCCCACCCCTGTATATAGCCCCCCTATGTATAGCCCACCCCTGTAGATATAGCCCCCCTGTGCATAGCCCACCGCTGTATATATCCCCCCTCTGTAGATATAGCCCCCCTGTGTATAGCCCACCCCTGTAGATATAGCCCCCCTGTGTATATCCCAGCCCTGTGTATAGCCCAGCCCTGTGTATAGCCCAGCCCTGTAGATATGGTCCCCCTGTAGATATGGTCCCCCTGTAGATATGGTCCCCCTGTAGATATGGTCCCCCTGTATATAGTCCCCCTGTAGATATAGTCCCCCTGTAGATATAGCCCACCCCTGTATATAGTCCCCCTGTAGATATAGCCCACCCCTGTATATAGTATCCCACAAATAGCTCCCCCTATAGTGCTCCACAGAAAGCCCACCCCTGTATATAGCCCCCTTGTACATATAGTCCACCCCTGTATATAGTGCTCCACAGATAGCCCACCCTTGTATATAGTATATACAGGGGTGGGCTATCTGTGGAGCACTATATACAGGGGTGGACTATCTAGTGGAGCACTATATACAGGGGTGGACTATATGTACAAGGGGGGGCTATATACAGAGTGGGCTATCTGTGAAACACTATATACAGGGGTGGACTATATGTGGAGCACTATATACAGGGGTGGGCTATATCTACAGGGGGGCTACATACATGGTTGGGCTATCTGTACAGCTCTATATACAGGGGTGGGCTATATCTACAGGGGGCTATATACAGGGGTGGGCTATCTGTAGAGCACTATAGGGGGAGTTATTTGTGGGACACTATATACAGGGGTAGTCTATATGGGGGCACTATCTACAGGGGCTCTATGGCAGGCACTATCTACAGGGGGCACTGTATGTGTGTGTAGGACACAGTGTATGGTGCTATTATAATTAGAGGTGCAGTGTATGGCGCTATTATATTTAGGGGCGTAGTGTGTGGTATAATAACTTTATATTTATTTATAGGTGCAGAAATGTTGGAAAAGTGAGAAGCTGAAGACATGTGAGCGGCAAACTGCAGAAATGGACCGGGAGAAGTCATCATAGAGGTCTGGACCAAATGGAGAAAAAGAACTAGAATCTGAGACGTCACCGGTGAGTCACTCAATGTAAATGTTCATTCTGCCTCTAATCAGCACTATAGCAGACAAAAAATGGCGACAGCACCCTGCAACCCTAATGCCACCTAAACCACTAAATATAAATAAATATGCACTAAAGCTAAATCTACTTACAAATAGGGAGGTTCTTAGTGCACATTTTGATCAAAAAGTGTTAGCCCACCTGCCACGACAAGGCGACCTCTGTAAGGTGGGAACCTACGCTGCACATACACCCAGAACTGGGACTAAGCCTACATATATACCTGGGGATGGTAGGATCCAGCATTGAACTGATTAAAATCACCCAGGGCAGAATGGGAGGAGTGCAAGAACAACAAGTGGAGGCAGTCACTAACCCCACATATATGGATCCCATAAACACAACAAAAATTTGAACAGCACATTCCAACTAAATGATACAAAATGTATGCAGGTGCAAGAACACCTGTGACTGCAGATATACAGCAGACAAAAAATGGCGACAGCACCCTGCAACCCTAATGCCACCTAAACCACTAAATATAAATAAATATGCACTAAAGCTAAATCTACTTACAAATAGGGAGGTTCTTAGTGCACATTTTGATCAAAAAGTGTTAGCCCACCTGCCACGACAAGGCGACCTCTGTAAGGTGGGAACCTACGCTGCACATACACCCAGAACTGGGACTAAGCCTACATATATACCTGGGGATGGTAGGATCCAGCATTGAACTGATTAAAATCACCCAGGGCAGAATGGGAGGAGTGCAAGAACAACAAGTGGAGGCAGTCACTAACCCCACATATATGGATCCCATAAACACAACAAAAATTTGAACAGCACATTCCAACTAAATGATACAAAATGTATGCAGGTGCAAGAACACCTGTGACTGCAGATATACAGCAGACAAAAAATGGCGACAGCACCCTGCAACCCTAATGCCACCTAAACCACTAAATATAAATAAATATGCACTAAAGCTAAATCTACTTACAAATAGGGAGGTTCTTAGTGCACATTTTGATCAAAAAGTGTTAGCCCACCTGCCACGACAAGGCGACCTCTGTAAGGTGGGAACCTACGCTGCACATACACCCAGAACTGGGACTAAGCCTACATATATACCTGGGGATGGTAGGATCCAGCATTGAACTGATTAAAATCACCCAGGGCAGAATGGGAGGAGTGCAAGAACAACAAGTGGAGGCAGTCACTAACCCCACATATATGGATCCCATAAACACAACAAAAATTTGAACAGCACATTCCAACTAAATGATACAAAATGTATGCAGGTGCAAGAACACCTGTGACTGCAGATATACAGCAGACAAAAAATGGTGACAGCACCCTGCAACCCTAATGCCACCTAAACCACTAAATATAAATAAATATGCACTAAAGCTAAATCTACTTACAAATAGGGAGGTTCTTAGTGCACATTTTGATCAAAAAGTGTTAGCCCACCTGCCACGACAAGGCGACCTCTGTAAGGTGGGAACCTACGCTGCACATACACCCAGAACTGGGACTAAGCCTACATATATACCTGGGGATGGTAGGATCCAGCATTGAACTGATTAAAATCACCCAGGGCAGAATGGGAGGAGTGCAAGAACAACAAGTGGAGGCAGTCACTAACCCCACATATATGGATCCCATAAACACAACAAAAATTTGAACAGCACATTCCAACTAAATGATACAAAATGTATGCAGGTGCAAGAACACCTGTGACTGCAGATATACAGCAGACAAAAAATGGCGACAGCACCCTGCAACCCTAATGCCACCTAAACCACTAAATATAAATAAATATGCACTAAAGCTAAATCTACTTACAAATAGGGAGGTTCTTAGTGCACATTTTGATCAAAAAGTGTTAGCCCACCTGCCACGACAAGGCGACCTCTGTAAGGTGGGAACCTACGCTGCACATACACCCACTATAGTCACTGTATGATCTGCAGCGAGATGATGGGTGGTGTGATTATGATAGGATTTATTTTTTGTGAAACGGCATCTCCCAGCATATCCTTACCATTGTTCGGGCTATGCTGGGAGCTGTAGTTTTACGCCGTACAAACCTATATGGCAGGGGTTGCACTAAATTGAGCTGTATTTGTTCTGGGACTGTATATATGTACCGAGCTTGGTTCTGGTGTTGTGTATAGAACCATATTGCTTGTGAAATGTACAAATAATTTTATGCTTGCGTTACATAAAAATAAATGACACGTCGATTGGTAGAGAAAACAAACACGGCGAGGGGGAAGGAGATGTCGGGAAAGAGGTTGGGGGGGGGGCGCCAAACTGAATCTTTGCCCCGGGTGCTGGAGAACCTAGCTACGCCTCTGGTCAAAGTAGCACAGCATTCTTTGATATTTTATCCAGTGAAAAAAAATGTGAAAACTGATGGGCCCGATTGTCAATAAGGAACAATGGCCTTATGATGAACCGAGACAGATCAGGTTAGATAAGGTAAAGGTAAAACTTGAATTACAGTTAATAAGCCTATATTTAATATAACAATAAATATTTGTCTAACCTATGAGTTTTGAATTTAAGGTAAGACCTTTTTAAATAGGCGATTGCATGTCTGTGGACGACTTCACTATACGAAAAAAATTTGTTGGGCAGATAAATAAAATTATTTTTTAACACTCTAATAATTTTTCATAATTACATTTAAATTCACATTTTCATTTGCAATAAAATGTAAATAATATTGTACAAGTGAATTGTCAAAGTCATAGCTTGAAGCTCCTGGGCTCCAATGAAAAAAAATCAATAACAGGGCCTCCACCTACCATGTGTCATTAATAATACTGTGGCCTTAAGGCCCTCTTAGGCTCCAGAGCCTGGATGTGATTGTTATATCTGCACCTCCTATAGCTACACTCCTGGATTTACTTGTAAGAGTTCTGGTATTGTGTCTCATACTATTTGTACTACGGAAGTAAATTTGTATGTATAACTTCTGATTCAATTTTTGCTTGCATCCTTACAAACTAAATAAAGATAGTAAAATACACAAAATGCTGTCTTTTACTCTAACTATTGAATAAAGACATATATAAATATATACATATGTGTGTATAGTGCTAAATCACTGAAGGTGACCATAGTTAATTTTTTAAAGAGATACTTACAACACAAATTTTTTTTTTATATTCTTTATGAATACCATGACTTGTTACGTTTCTCACTGGAGAAGTTGATCCTCTAAGCCATGCTTTGGTGCTGGCTAAATTGGGGTGTGGAGTCTATGGTATCCCCCTATTCTTAAGCCTTAATTCCCGCAAGGAGCTATGGACTTTGCTGGTTAGATTCCCAGTTTGTGATCCACAAATTAATCATCGATTTTTGGTAAATGTGCTGAAGTAATTGTAGCATAGTAAGGAACAGAGACATCAGTTGTCACCAGGGAAGTGATAAGGATGCGACAAGCCAGAAGACGAGACGGAAAACGTAGTCAGAGAACAGGCAGAGGGTCAGACCCAGGAATAGAATGACAAGTAAAAGGTGACAATTCTGAGGAGCAAGACAGAAGTGAAATCCAATAATGAAGTAAAGGTCAGGGTCATGGACATGAACAAAGAGCCACACTAAGGATATACCAGAGTACCCTTAAAATAGCCCTCCAGTATGACACTATTAATGGATACCCAACATGTCCGGCAGTGGAGAGGAGGAGCTCTGCGGCAAGGACCGCATTGGACAGCAGGAGACATTGCTGTAGCAGGCAGAGGTGAATAAGGTTGGCTAGCAGTTGGTGACCTGCGACTAGACCATGGAGAAGTGACTAACAATAACATTTACACTTCTATTTGTGTTAAAGTAATCATGAAGACTTTTTTTTATTCAGTTTAGCAGGTATAAAACATACAGGAGTTGCATAGTCATAGTAACCTGAGTACAGGATATAAAGTTATATACTATTGACCAGCTGCGTGACCATATAAATTAGCCATTTAATGGGGAGTAAAAAAGGACTGGCGGAACTGGGAAAAAGGAATGAGTAAACAAGTGGAAATGAGCAGTGTCACACCATAGAGACTAGGCCAAATTATAAGATTTAATGAAGACATTGGGAGATAATTTGAGGAAAACTCCAAAATATATAAAAAAAAAATTCTAGGAGAAACTTGAAATCAATAGAGATCAGAAACTGTTCAATTCAGTGATGAATTGATTTTTACTGAAGGCCCTTTTACACGGGCCAATGATCGGGCAAACGAGCGTTCATATAAATGCTCTTTCCGTTCATTGTCCTGTGTAGTAAGGGCAATGATCAACCGATGAAAATGCTTGTTTATCAGCTGATCTGTTCTTTTACGCAGCGTTAAAAACCATCATTGTCAGCAGCACATCTCCATGTGTAATCAGGCAGATGCGCTGCCGACATGATTAAAATGTATAGGGACGAGCAATCGTAGTAACAAGCACTGGTCCCTATACATAAGCAATCATTGCTCCGTGTGAAAAGAGTAAATGAGCGCAGATGAATTTAAGAGGTAGCCATAGCAGGTGATCATCTAGGGCACCATTCAGTGTGGGTTAAGCAGAGGTGTAGCTAGGTTCTCCAGCACCCAGGGCAAAGATTCAGATTGGCGACCCCCCTAGCTTCTTTCCCGACATCTCCTTCCCCCTCGACAGGTTTGCTTTCTCTACCAATCAAAGAGGTGTAATTTTTTTTTCACAATTTCTACATTTTAAAAGCTATATAGTTCTATAAGGTAACATAACAATAAGTTATAACAAAATAAATTAAAGAGACCACGCACAGCCCCCTTGTAGATAGCGCCACAAACAGCACCCTTGTAGATAGCGCCACAAACAGCCCCTTGTAGATAGCGCCACACACAGCTCCCTTGTAGATAGCGCCAAACACAGCCCCCTTGTAGACAGCGCCACAAACAGCCCCCTTGTAGATAGCGCCACACAGCCCCCTTGTAGATAGCGCCACACACAGCCCCTGTAGATAGCGCCACACACAGCCCCCTTGTAGATAGCGCTACACACAGCTCCCTGTAGATAGTGCCACACATGCCCCTTGTAGATAGCTCTACACACAGCACCCCCGTAGATAGCACCACACACAGCCCCCTTGTAGATAGTGCCACACACAGCCCCCTCTTGTAGATAGCACCACACACAACCCCCCTTGTAGATATTGCGCACAGCCCTCCCTTGTACTTAGTGCCACACTGCCCCCCTTTGTACTTAGTTCCACACTGCCCCCCTCATACTTAGTGCTACACTGTCCCCCTTCTACTTAGTGCCACACTGCCCCCCTTTGTACTTAGTGCAACACAACTCTCCTTCCCCGCTTGTACTTACTACCACAAAACCCCCCTCCCCCTCCTTGTACTTAGTGCCACTGAGCCTCCCTCCCCCTTGTGCTTAGTGCCTCTGAACCCCCCTCCCCCTTGTACTTAGTTCCACTGTACCACCCTCCCCCATGTATTTAGTGCCACACTGCCACCAGAGCAGTAGCGGTAGCCTCCCACTACCACTCTCCACTCTGATGTGACTCAACGTTAGGAGGAGGCAGGAGGTATTTGCGGCGCCATTCTGATTGAGGTCGGTGGCAGCCCGGGAGTGGACAAGTCAAATCACCTGACCTGAGGCACCTGACTTCATGTCAACGAGGTGAGGTCAGGTGACTGGACTGGTCCACTCCCAAGCCGACACCGATTCCCAGTTAGAACGCCGCCGCAAGACCTCCTGTCTCCTCCTAACGCTTATCGTTGCTGCAGCCGTCCGGCATACATAGTGCCTGTCAGCAGCGATCAGCTGTTTTGATACGGCTGCTCTGCGGCACCCACCCCTTCCCTACCTCAGTGTTGCGCCCGGGGAACATGCCCGACCTGCCCCCCCCCCCCTAGCTACACCCCTGGGTTTAGCACAATTTATAAATATTTTAAAAGCATTATTTTACTAATTGCAGCTTGTCTTCCTCTAGTTGAATCGGGTATGAGTAGATTTGGGCAGCTATGAAAATGTCAACAACGGACGTGTGAACGGCCCCATTGAAATACAGGCCTCGGCGTGACGGCCGTTGTTTTAACAGCCGTCACATGGACATATTCAACATTCATGTGGATAAGCCCTTAAGGGGAGCACATGTCTGGAGCAGGCAATATCAATATAGCAATGGCACTTTTTTTTTTTTTATGTTTTGTTTAGTTTTAACAACTTTTAGTATAACAAAGGGAGTTAAGGGGGGAATGAAGGGGAGCAGAAGAGGGAGGTAAGACACAAATCCGCCCGCATTGATGTTGAACATTACACATCAGATACACAATCAAATATCTCAAGCAGTAAAAGCATCAGAACAAATGAATCCAAGCATGAGCGTTACAATGGTCAATCATAATCATATGTGTATGCTCGCAACATAAACAGTATAGAGATAAGTTCTATGTTTCATCGAGACAGATATCAACCATAAGGGAGGGAGGAAAGGAAAGTTTGCAAATGAAGGAGGATGTGCGAGTCATTTATAGGTGAGTAAAAAGGCTCAATCATCAAAGTAGTATAGTTTAGGTAATTACACAACCACTCATCAAAAGGTGATTGCTGGAGCGCCAGCTACAGATTGTTGAAGATACCATGTGGTATATTGAAAGCAGGTATTAAGTTTCTGTTTTATGCTTGGGAGGCAGCATGTCAATAAATGATTCCCATAAGGAAAATAATTTCTCAACTCTTTATGCAGCGTAGCCTCCACCCAGTCCATCCTAAAAATGTGGGAAAGTTTTTCCAAGAACAATTTCAAGGGTGGGGGCGGAGGCTAAAGCCAGTCTTAGAGGATGGTCTTACAAGCTGCACTAGAAATTATAAAAAGCTATTTTTTTTGCATTGAAAGCGCACGGTGGAGCGTCTGAATCTAAAATACCAAAAATTGTTCAAGCAGGAGAGAGCGGTACAAAATTAACTAAGTGTTAATGCTTCAACTCTCTTCCAGAACTGGTGGATAACAGGGCAACCCCAGAAACAGTGGTAGAGGTCAGCGTTCAATTCCAAACATTTTGGGCAGGCGGATGTAGGGATTCTGCCCATCAGAAAATTTCTCTATGGAGATAAGTAAGCCCTGTGGTCAATTTTCAGAGCCGTGTCCTAGTAGGACGATGGAAGAAACCTTGATGCAATGTATAAACTGTCCATAATATCTTTGATAGATAATGTGGGAAAGTGTTGTAACCAAGTTTTTGCCCCTGTCGGAGGGGTAGTGTAGTTAATAGGAGATCTCAGTAAATTATAATACAGCGATATCTTTCTTTTTGTGTTTTTAGTCTTGAGGATTAAGTTGACCACTAGGCCGTGTGTGAGACCAGGGGATTGCTGGAGTATGATATTTTTTACATAGCTAGAAGCCTGCAGGAATGGAAATAGTGCCTGAGAGGAGAGATTAAGGGTGTCCGAGTTTGAAGTCAGGATTACCCAGAAATGGTAATAATAATGAGGCATGGGGGTCTAAGTTGGCTCTTTTACGCACAACATGCCATGTATTAATAACTGTGGAAAGAAGAGGGTTGAGGCACACCTTGTCTGACAGGCTGTCACTGGGAGCATGTAGGATATATAATAAAGACTGGGGTTTGGCGAATTGTGCCTCCACGATAGGTTCAGAGTAATGTGAGGTGTTGTGTATACAATCTGCCACAATTCTCAAATTAGCCGCCAGGTTGTAATCTCGAATATTTGGAAAGATAATGCCCCCATTGCATTTTGTTTGTTGGAGGAATCTCATGTCTATGCGAGGTCGAACATTGTTCCAGATAAATTTTCTGAAAGGAGCTGTGAATGTCTTTTCATCTTTGGGTTTTTAAAATACGGGGAGGGATTTTAGTAAGTATAGAAGTTTAAGGAAGGCCACAGATTTTAGCAAGTTGGCTCTGTCTGAGAAGGAAAGGGTGGAGGATTGCCAGATGTGTATGAGGGGTTTTAGGTGTTCTATGTGTGTGTTGACGTTATTAGCATGTTGAGGGTTTATCGTGAGGATTGTCCCTACATAGGTAATGTGGGATCTCGAACATTTGAGTGGGTGTCCTGCAGCCCAGGAAGAGGGAGATGGGCACTTAAGCTGTAAGGCTTCTGACTTTTGTAAGTTGATGGTAACGCCTGACTGTGGTCCATATGTCTTAATAAGTGAGCGGACAGAAGGGAGCGATTCTCTGGGGTTGGAGAGAAAAAACAATACATCATCAGCAAATGCCAAGTCACGTATCTCCTGGGAATTGATATTAATACGCTGGACATCTGCGTCAGAGTGTATCAAGCATAGTAGGGGATCTAGTGATATATTAAAAAGGAGGGGAAAGCGGGCCGCCCTGACGGGTTCCTCCGTGAAGACTCAGGGGTCAGCATTTAGTAAATTTATAGTGAAGGATGTGCAATCATCTGTTTGCATCAGTTGCACAAAATTAGAAAAATAGGCCCAAAGTTTCTGCAGCGCTGAGACGAGTTTAAGAAAGTACAAGAGACTTTATCGAAAACTTGCTCAGCATCTAAATTGGGGAGACAATTTAGATTAAGCAGCTATGGTGGCTGCTATTGCTAGTCTAATGCCTTTAGAGGAGTAACGGTTTTGCAAGAATCCTAGTTGGGAGGATGTGAGAAGTGACGGGAGTGCTTGTTGCAATCTATTTGTTAGTATTTTAGTGAGTAGCTTGTAATCCTGATTAAGGAGGGATATGGGTCTATAGGATTGTATTAAAGTAGGGTCTTTGGTCGGTTTAGGGATCAGGATGGATCGATAGTCATGAAAACGATGTATTTGAGTGTTGTCTATGTAAATTAAATTAAAAAGGGACACAAGTGTAGGTACTATGTGGGGTTTAAGAACTTTATAGAATTTTCCCGACAGTCCAGCTGGACCAGTGGATTTGTTGTTCGGGAGATGTGATATTGTCAATTCGACCTCCTCTTCAGTGATTGGCTGGGAGACAAAGGTTTGCTGATCCAAGTTCAAGTTAGGAAGGGATGTGGCATTTAGTGGGTTTCAAGTTTGGAGTCGGGGGGTGAAGGTGAGTATAATGTTCGATAATATTCAAAAAATGTCTGAGTCGGTGGTGGGGGAGGTTATACCGTTAGTTCTCAGTTTTAGAATTCTATACTTAGATTTGAGGGTTTTAATAAGATTGCAGAGCAGACATCCCATTTTATTTCCCCATCTGAAAAATGTGTTTTTAGGTGAGTCGTTGGGCCTGCCCTAGCAAAAAGGTGTCAAGTAGTCCACGCGAGTCCAAGTAGTGTTGTTTCGTTTCCAGAGTAGGGTTAGCTATGTGTTTGGCGTGAGCCATTGTCAAACAACGAGTTATACTGAGCAGTCTGTGACCGTCCCTTGTGAGAGACATAAGCTATAATACATCCTCGCATGACAGCTTTAGAGACCCTCCAAAAGAGGCTAGTGTTGTTTACATGCTGTAAGTTGTCAACTTCATAATGCGCCTCACGGATCAGAAACTGTTTAAAATCATCCGAGTCCATTAGATGTGCAGGGAAGTGCCAGTTTCTGCTAGTGGTTTGGGTAGACCTGAGGTTAACAGTCAGTGAGATGGGCGCATGATCCAAGGTGATTATGTTCTGTATGGCAGCGTTTATTATGTCCGGGAATAATGAAGTGGATATAAGGAAATTATCTATCCTAGAATGGGAGTTGTGGACTGTGGAATAAAATATGAAGTCTCGGGCCGTAGGGTTATTGAGTCTCCATGGGTCACAAAGTTGCATGTGAGTTAGCATAGTTGCCAAAATCCTAGTGCTCAGGACATTGTGTGCGGAGTTATTTAAGCGGTCTAGAGAGGCGTCCATCACTGAATTTATAATCCCCTCCCCATATTATTGTAGATAGCGGTTTGGTTAAAAGGAAATTGTGTATGTGAGAAAATAATTCAGCATTGGGTGAGTTTGGGACGTAGACAATAAGGAGAGAATATCTCTGGGAATTGATTGTGATATCCACAAAAATATATCTGGCCTCAGGATCACAGTACGTATCATGTATCACAGTCTATATTCTTGTTTATTAGCACGGCTACCCCTCTGGTCTCGGAATGGAATGAAGCCGACAGACATTGAGCTGTCCATAGGGCTTTAAGGGTGCATTGGTCCCCTTGTCTCCAATGTGTCTCTTGTAGGAAGACAATATGGGGTTTAAATTAATGTAAGTGTGAGAGAACTCTCTTCCGCTTAATCGGGGTATTCAACCCTGCTACGTTCCAAGATAATAAATTTAGATTTATATGTGTCGTGGTTGTGTGTTCATGTGTATGGTGAAGAGCCATTAACCTATACTAATATGAGGGAGGAATAAAAGAGCAATAAGTGTGTATGAACTGAGTTTTCTGTCCCAGTCAGCCAACTCCTCAGGTCGCAAAAGAAAGAAAGGTAACTCGCGTATGATCCTTAAGAGAAAATTAAGGGGGGGGGGACAAAAAAATATTAAGTAACATAGTGAAACTGAATTAGCGATGTGTTGCACCACAATGGACATCACATCGTCCAGCAGTATAGTAGAAACTAAAGCGCACGGTTAGTTCAGAGCGCGCTCCTTGTACAATAAAGTCAGCCTTCAGGGAGAAAGTGATTGATGGATCATAAAACAGAAATGTGCAGCCTTCCACTGTAACTCTCAACTTGCCAGGACTTGAAATCTGATGTTTTTCTCCACTAGATGTTTGCAGTAATTGGAGAAGGCCTTTCTTTTAAGAATTACAGATGCTGAGAAGTCCTGAAATATCAGAATTCTATGACCCCATACTTCAAGGTTTCTGCTTTTTCTTTAATTCTGAGGAATTCGTTCTTTGGTGAGAAAGCGGGAGAATTTGGCTATCGTATGGCGAGTGTTGTTTCTCCGGTTCTTTGCCCAGGCGGTGGTCACGTTCAATGGCAGGCATTGGGTGATCAGTGGCTAAGCCAAGGGCTTGCATGAGGTCTTGCGACGGAAAGGAGAATAGGTTGTCTACCTTGACAGACTCAGGGATACCAATGAAGTGGAGGTTGCTTCTTCTGTTTCTATTCTCAAGGTCTTCCAATCTGTTAAGCAGGAGTTGCACTTGTAAGTCCTGTTGAGTGGAGGATTGTTGTATAGTGTGGATGGTGTCCTCACAGGTACTGATCTTTTGTTCTGCTTCTCCCAGTCTTTGGGAATTGGAGGTTACATAGCTACATAGTTACATAGTTTGTACGGTTGAAAAAAGGCACATGTCCATCAAGTTCAACCAAGGGATGGGAAAGGGGAAGTAAAAAATTTCTACACATAGGAGATAATATTTTTTTGTTCTAGGAAATTATCTAAGCCTTTTTTAAAGCATTCTACTTTCCCTGCTATGACCAGCTCCTGCGGTAGACTATTCCATAAATTCACCATTCTCACAGTAAAGAAGGCTTGTCGCCTCTGCAGGTTGAACCTTTCTTTTTCCAGACGGAGGGAGTGCCCCCTTGTTTTTTGAGGGGGTTTTACATGGAACAGGATTTCACCATATTTTTTGTATGTGCTATTAATATATTTATATAAATGAATCATGTCCCCCCTTAGTCGTCTTTTTTCAAGGCTAAATAGGTTTAATTCTTTCAATCTTTCCTCATAACTTAGATTCTCCATGCCCCTTATTAGCTTCGTTGCTCTTTTTTGTATTTTTTCCAACTCCAGGGCATCCTTTCTATGAACTGGAGCCCAGAACTGGACTGCATATTCTAGATGAGGCCTCACTAATGCTTTGTAAAGTGGTAATATTACATCCCTGTCCCGCGAGTCCATGCCTCTTTTAATACACGACAATATCTTGCTGGCCTTTGAAGCAGCTGATTGACATTGCATGTTGTTATTTAGTTTATGATTTACAAGTGCACCCAGATCCTACTCAACAAGTGACTCCCCGAGTGTAGCTCATCCTAGGACATATGATGCCTGCAGGTTGTTCGTACCCAGGTGCATAACTTTACATTTACTTTAGGTGATTTGAGACAGTGCATTATTGATGGATGTAGCGCTTCCAAGCGTTTGTTGAACATCGAGATGAGAAGGCGGGAAATCTCCTGTGCCACTGCAGCCGCCTGGGTTTGGTCACAGGATGACTGGGTAAAGGAGAGTATAGGCAAAGCAACCGGGTGTGAGGTGGTGGTGGTCAGTTGAGGTTCCTCTGTCAGCGAATGCGTCTCCAGGTTTGTGGGAGTGCCCTTGTGCGGTTTCAGTTTGCAGATTTTTTTGTTTGAGTGGAGAGAACTCGAAGTAATAGAAGACGTAGTATTACTTTTGCGCATAACACTAGTTGATGGATGGAAGTATTTGTCCATATCTAGAAGGCAGTGAGTATATAGCGCAAATAGGGGGCACCTGCAGACCATCCGTGCGCTCACATCTTATTGTAACATGGCGTCCAGTGTTTTAGATGGTTGATGGACAAAAAGGCTACGTGGAGTAGTGTGGTCTCTTAGTGTTGGTGAGGAGATAAATTACTTAAAATACTAGGTGAACCTCAAACAAGTAAAGGGTCAAATAGAGGTTCCCCAGACAGTGAGGATGGTACCTCAGGTTAACCAGATGGCAGGCAAAGCCAATGAACTTTGCAGTCCTATAGTAATGTACAGTAACAGCGCCGTATTTCCAGCAGAAAAGGGTCTTGTAAGCACATTAAGTGCCCTGTCCATACAGAAAATTCAGGCAGACCTCCTGTAGATAGGCAGAAGTTGAGAACACGGCCCAATTAACAGCGATCCGCCAGTGGTCAGTCAGGCGTATAGGCCAGGGAGCAAGTCAAGCATGTGTGGGCCGCACCCTGAGGTAATGGTGCGCGCTGGAAGCAGTCCCTTGGTTTTGTGGTTCTTGTATCGCCAGGTTGGTGTTTGGGGCCTGTGGGACACACTTCGGAGGTTCCGTTGGTGCAGAGCTATTGGGCCGACGGGAAGCCAGTGAGTCAGGTGGGGGCTGGTAAAATGGCCGGCAATTGATAGCACCAAGGCGGTGAGGGCGATGTAGCTCTCGGAACCCGGGGAATATAGTGCTGCCGATGTGCCCTGCTCACCTGCCAATACTACATCAGTGTGCAGAGTCGAAGTCGCGGGTTTGCAATGTGCAGGGTTCGTTCGTTGAAGAGCTGTGTCCGGAGACTAAGTAAGATGCGGCCGCTCAGTTAGGTACCGCCCCAGGAAGTTGCAATGGTACTTTTAATTTTGGAGAAAATTTTAGATGTATATGTTAGTGTAAAAATGTACACAAATAGATTCTCTCCTCCCAAATTAATATTTTATGCTCCTTTTTTAATTTTCACAATAATGAAAAGCCCTGTGTATTTAAAAACACAATTATAGTTGAATTTTTTTTTTGTTGAACCTTAATAGATGAAAACATTGCAACTCTTTTTTTAATGGACAAAAACCCACATGTAATTGACTAAAACAAACATTATTTGCTGTGTTTTTAATATTTCACTAGAAAAAAATGTTATTCAACATTTATAAACTATCACTAATTTATAATAGACAAATACTCGCAATTGACTAAACTCTTGTAAAACTAATATTATCTGCTATGTTTATTATTTTCACGAGAAAGAAAGGTTCTTGGGCCTTGTGAAAATAAAATGGTTGTAATTTCATTATATTTTGGGGAGGAACTATAATAAATTATAAAATTGAAAAGTTATATCTATGAGCAAATTTATGCCTTGAATCAAAGAATCATAGAAAACTATGAAGGATCTTCAATCAACCTAGTTAAAACTTTTCTTGATAAATAATAGACTTTATTATAATTAGTTCGATTCATAGCATTATACTCTTAAAATCAAGAATTTCCTTACTATTGTTCTTCAGAACTTGATATCTGATTTGTAGTACAGTACTTTGTAATCATGTGGTAGATGGAAAATATTCTGACTTTGGACAAGCAAAAGTAATTTTTTTTTACATTAAGTATTTGTTGTAAATGTTTAAGACTTTTTTTATAATGATTTGGTTCAAAAAGGTTCTCTGCTTTGGACAATTCCTACTTGTTAGAAGGGTCCCTCCACAAATTTCCCCCTTTCGGAACGCCCAGCAATCAGCAGTAATCTGTGGGGAAATCTGGCAGTAAGTGTTCAATTTCCCTGCAGCACTGCCACAAGGGAAAGTAAGAAGTACACAGTCTCCAGTCAAATCCATGGGTTGTCTGTGTAATAGAGAACAGGACAGGTCCTTGAGAGTGAAAGATGCTCTTTGTAACAGCTTTCCACTCTGGCCAAGAGATGAGGATCCTGAACAGATTACCTCCTCCACTAACTCAGAATTCCCTAATACGGTATATAAAAACCTAAAAACCGGACAACCCCTTTAATAGCAACTTGTTTATGGAAACATAATATGGTTCTGTTTTGTACACATATGTGTGTGTGTTTGTCTGTGTGCGAATGTATACAGTGAAGGAAATAAGTATTTGATCCCTTGTTGATTTTGTAAGTTTGCCCACTGTCAAAGTCATGAACAGTCTAGAATTTTTAGGCTAGGTTAATTTTACCAGTGAGAGATAGATTATATTTTTTTTAAAAAACAGAAAATCACATAGTCAAAATTATATATTTTTATTTGCATTGTGCACAGAGAAATAAGTATTTGATCCCCTACCAACCATTAAGAGTTCAGCCTCCTCCAGACCAGTTACACGCTCCAAATCAACTCGGTGCCTACATTAAAGACAGCTGTCTTACATGGTCACCTGTATAAAAGACTCCTGTCCACAGACTCAATTAATCAGTCTGACTCTAACCTCTACAACATGGGCAAGACCAAAGAGCTTTCTAAGGATGTCAGGGACAAGATCATAGACCCTGCACAAGGCTGGCAATGGCTACAAAACCATAAGTAAGACGCTGGGTGAGAAGGAGACAACTGTTGGTGCAATAGTAAGAAAATGGAAGACATACAAAATGACTGTCAATCGACATCGGTCTGGGTCTCCATGCAAAATCTCACCTCGTGGGGTATCCTTGATCCTGAGGAAGGTGAGAGCTCAGCCGAAAACTACACGGGGGGAACTTGTTAATGATCTCAAGGCAGCTGGGACCACAGCCACCACGAAAACCATTGGTAACACATTACGCCATAATGGATTAAAATCCTGCAGCTCCCGCAAGGTCCCCCTGCTCAAGAAGGCACATTTACAGGCCCGTCTGAAGTTTGCAAATGAACATCTGGATGATTCTGACAGTGATTGGGATAAGGTGCTGCGGTCAGTTAAGACTAAAATTGAGCTCTTTGGCATTAACTCAACTCGCCATGTTTGGAGGAAGAGAAATGCTGCCTATGACCCAAAGAACACCGTGACCACTGTCAAGCATGGAGGTGGAAACATTATGTTTTGGGGGTGTTTCTCTGCTAAGAGCACAGGACTACTTCACCGCATCAATGGGAGAATTGATGGAGCCATGTACCGTCAAATCCTGAGTGACAACCTCCTTCCCTCCACCAGGACATTAAAAATGGCTCGTGGCTGGGTCTTCCAGCACGACAATGACCCGAAACATACAGCCAAGGCAACAAAGGAGTGGCTCAAAAAGAAGCACATTAAGGTCACAGAGTGGCCTAGCCAGTCTCCAGACCTTAATCCCATCGAAAACTTATGGAGGGAGCTGAAGACCCGAGTTGCCAAGCGACAGCCTCGAAATCTTAATGATTTACAGATGATCTGCAAAGAGGAGTGGGCCAAAATTCCATCTAACATGTGTGCAAACCTCATCATCAACTACAAAAAATATCTGACTGCTGGTCTTGCCAACAAGGGTTTTGCCACCAAGTATTAAGTCTTGTTTGCCAAAGCGATCAAATACTTATTTCTCTGTGCACAATGCAAATAAATATATATAATCTATCTCTCACTGGTAAAATTAACCTAGCCTAAAAACTCTAGACTGTTCATGTCTTTGACAATGGGCAAACTTACAAAATCAGCGGGGGATCAAATACTTATTTCCTTCACTGTATATATATATATATATATATATATATATATATATAAAAAAAATATATATATATAGGTAGGCTTAGTCCCAGTTCTGGGTGTATGTGCAGCGTAGGTTCCCACCTTACAGAGGTCGCCTTGTCGTGGCAGGTGGGCTAACACTTTTTGATCAAAATGTGCACTAAGAACCTCCCTATTTGTAAGTAGATTTAGCTTTAGTGCATATTTATTTATATTTAGTGGTTTAGGTGGCATTAGTGTTGCAGGGTGCTGTCGCCATTTTTTGTCTGCTGTATTTCTGCAGTCACAGGTGTTCTTGCACCTGCATACATTTTGTATCATCTAGTTGGAATGTGCTGTTCAACTTTTTGTTGTGTTTATGTGATCCATATATGTGGGGTTAGTGACTGCCTCCACTTGTTGTTCTTGCACTCCTCCCATTCTGCCCTGGGTGCTTTTAATCAGTTCAATGCTGGATCCTACCATCCCCAGGTATATATGTAGGCTTAGTCCCAGTTCTGGGTGTATGTGCAGCGTAGGTTCCCACCTTACAGAGGTCGCCTTGTCGTGGCAGGTGGGCTAACACTTTTTGATCAAAATGTGCACTAAGAACCTCCCTATTTGTAAGTAGATTTAGCTTTAGTGCATATTTATTTATATTTAGTGGTTTAGGTGGCATTAGTGTTGCAGGGTGCTGTCGCCATTTTTTGTCTGCTATATATATATATATATATATACACACACACACACACACACACACACACACACACACACACACACACACACACACACACACACACACACACACACACACTGTACACCGTTCAGCGATAACATTAAAACCACTGTCAGGTGCAGTGAATAACATTGATTATCTCCTTACAATGACACCTGTTACGGGAGGGGATATATTAGGCAGAAATTGTATCTTGAGATTGATGTATTTGAAGCAGGAAAAATGGGTAAGCCTAGGAACCTGGAAGCAACTTTGACAAGGGACAAATTGTGATGGCTAGATGACTAGGTCAGAGCATAACCAAAACGACAGTCTTGTGGGGTGTTTCCGGTATGCAGTGTTGAGTACCTACAAAAAATGGTCTAAGGAAGGACAACTGGTGAACCACTGATGGGGTTATAGGTGCTCATTGATGTGTGTAGAAAGTGAAGACTAGCCCATCTGGTCTGATCTCACAGAAAAACTACTGCAGCACAAATTGCTGTAAATGGTAATGCTGGCTATGACAGAAAGGTGTCAGAACACACAGGACATCACAGCTTATCCTTTCCAAAAATAAATTTTGCAGCATCTAAGATGTGCACCATATAGTTTTGTAAAATAATATTTTATTACCGCAAAAAAAAAGTAAATCAGAGGTTGACATAGAAGAAAGACAGACTGCTTCTGTAGAAAGAGATAAGCAATATCTATCTAGTGCCACTTGTCTGAGAATAATAGTCAGCTTCTAACATTAGAAAGTGATGTTTATACAAATATTTTTACAGAAGTGTCAACGGAAAATTACCATTGACGTTTTTTTATATAACAGTGGTATTCCTACCATAGAGGAATGGCATGTACAGAGCTATTCTTTCTTGGAAGCATTCTGGGGGAGAATATCTACTTACACATGGAGACCTGTTGAAGCCTGTTAAGCTCCATACTAAAGCCTCATGCACACAAACATATTTTTTTCCTCCCGTAAATACAGGCGTAAATACTGGCGTAAATAGGGGTCCTTGGTCACACGTATTCCACCCGTATTGCACCAGTATTTACAGACCCGTGCCCGTAAATACGGGACCGGAATCACCAGTATTCCACCCATATTTACGGGCACGTTTTCGCTGCAAAATTGCACTACACTAATCGGCAGCCCCTTCTCTCTATCAGTGCAGGATAAAGATAAGGGGCAGCCCTTTCTGTAGTAAAATTAAAAGAAATTCATACTTACCCGGCTGTTGTCTTGGTGACGCGTCCCTCTTTCGACATCCAGCCCGACCTCCCTGGATGATGCGGCAGTCTATGTGACCGCTGCAGCCTGTGATTGGCTGCAGCGGTCACATGGGCTGAAACGTCATCCCGGTAGGCCGGACTGGAGGAAGAAGCAGGGAGTTCTGTGTAAGTATAAACTTCTATTTTTTTTACACGTTGATCTTTATTGTGATCGGAAGTCACTGTCCAGGGTGCTGAAAGAGTTACTGCCGATCAACTCTTTCAGCAGCCTGGACAGTGACTATCCACTGAAGTCGCCTAGCAATGCTCCCGTAATTACGGGTGCACACACGTTGTCACCTGTAATTACGGGAGCCCCATAGACTTCTATAGGACATGTTCTATATTTTTCAACGGCACGGGCACCTTGCTGTTACATACGGGGAGGTACCCGTGGTCAATAGAAGTCTATGGGCTCGTCATTACGGCCGTTTTTACGTTCGTGTGCATGGGGCCTAAGGAATGGAATTGCCATACAGGATCTGTACAGAGGACTCTGCCGTGTGAATGAGCCCTTAAGCTGGCCTTACACATTAGATGGCTGTCAGCTAGTTGCCTTCTCATATCCTCCTGCCCCATATGTGCTAGTGTGAATGCGACCGCGGCATCTAAGATGTTAGAAAGAGGGGGATGGCCCCTGCCAACAGCCCATCTCCCACCCGCGATGTGATTGTGGTGTACTAATGGTTGTTATGGCAGCCCGTGGGCCTAATGTAGGCCCCCAAGGTCTGCCTTCTTTCTTCTGCTGTAAAAAATTACATTACACTGCGATACATTACATTACATTAGTACTGCAGTGTGTGGAACCAATTATGGTCTGACGATCAATGGTTTAAATCCCTTAGCGAACTAATAAAAAGTGGAAAAAAATAGTTAAATACAGTTTTCAGAAGTGGAAAGAAATTAAAAATATTAAAAGTTTAAAAAAACCTTTTCCCATTTTTCCGCTAAAGTAATGTAAAAAATAAACACAATAGGTATCTGTAAAAGTACAAACTATTACAATTTAACATTATTTAACCCGCACGGTGAACACTGTAAAAAAATAAAGTAAAACGCCATGATTTGCTGTTTTTGGTTAAATTAACGCTAAAAAAAAGAAATAATAAAAACTGATCAAAAAGCTGTATATACCAAAGAATGGTACCAATAAAAACCACAGCTTGTCCTGAAAATAAAAGCCCTCACTTCGCTTAATCAAAGAAAAAAGAAAAAAGTTATGGCGTTCAGAATGTGGTGGCACAAAACATATGTTTTTTAATACATAGCTTGTTCTTTGTAAAAGTAGTAAAGCATTAACCACTTCACGCACCATGACGTAAGTGCAGTCATGGTTCGGGGGGTGATGTATGGCGCGCGCTCCATACGCTGCGGGTTTCAGCTGTGTTTTACATATATTCACAGTGACGTCAGGAGTGTCCTGGCCCTGGAGTCTCCAAGCAGAGCATCAGCTAGCGCTCTGCCCTGCGGCTCCAGCGCTAGGGAAGCTCCTGAAGTCACTGTTCATATATGGACAGTGACATCAGGAGTTTCCTGGCCCTGGAGTCTCCAAGCAGAGCATTAGCTAGTGCTCTGCCCTGCGGCTCCAGCGCTAGGGAAGCTCCTGAAGTCACTGTCCATATATGGACAGTGACGTCAGCAGTTTCCTGGCACTGGAGTCCCCGAACAGAGAATCTGTTCAGGGATTCCAGCACTGTTCCTGACGTCACTGTCCATATATGGATATTGACATCAGTAGCTTCCTGGTCCTGACAGCCTCGAGCAGAGCATCAGCTAGAGGTTTTTTTTATTCTCAATAAAATGGTCAACGAGGGTTGCGTCAGGGATTTTATTTTAATAAAATATATTTTTTAATGTCTCTGTGTTTTTTTCAACTATATTACTACTGACTTATTAATTACTGCTGTCTATTTGGCAGGTAAATTACTAAGGAGGAGCATAGTGTTAGCTGGTGCAAAGGCTAACAACAACCCCCCATTATTACCCGGATACCCACCGCCACCAAGAGTACTGGGAAGAGAAGGGGTATGAATTAGTACCTCACCGTCTGCAGTGATTGTCGGGTACTGGGGCAGCTGCAGGCCCGGAACGGAAATGGAACGAATGCAAAATGGATGCAAAATGGCCAACAAGAAAACAGACGTTTTTTTGGCCGACACCCAGACCCTGTCGTGTGAATAGAGCCACATTCACACAACAGTAAAAGAAAATGGGCAGTAAAAACTGATCAAATGTCAGTTTTTCATGGCCGTTTTGCATCAGTGTGTCTCCAAATTTTCATCCATTTCTAGTCCGACTGTCCGTTTTTAACCTAATGTACCAGGCCATTTTTTATCAAATCTGAGATGTCACTTTATATGATAATAACTTGGGAATGCTTTTGTTTTTTCAAGTCATTCTGAGATTGTTTTCTCGTGACACATTGTACTTTAAGTTAGTGGTAAAATTTGGTCGATACATTTAGTGTTTATTTGTGAAAAAGACAAAAATTTAGAGAACATTTGCAAAAATTTGCATTTTTGTAAATTTAAATGTATCTGCTTGTAAGACAGATAGTAATACCAAACAAAATAGTCACTAGTTAACATTTCCCATATCTCTACTTTATGTTTGCATCGTTTTTTTAACAGTCTTTTCTTTTTCCAGGACGTTACAAGGCATAGAACTTTAGCAGCAATTTCTCACATTTTCAAGAAAATTTCAAAAGGCTATTTTTTCAGGGACCAGTTCAGTTCTGAAGTGGCTTTGAGGGCCTTATATATTAAAAACCTCCTATAAAACACCCCATTTTAAAAACTGCACCCCTCAAAGTATTCGGAACAGCATTTAGAAAGTGTATTTTAACCCTTTAGGTGTTTCAAAGGAGTTAAAGCAAAGTGGAGGTGAAATTTACAAACTTTTTTTTTTTTTGCAGAAAATCTGTTTTAACCCCTTCCCTCTTTAGCCATTTTTGACCTTCCTGACAGAGCATCATTTTTCAAATCTGACATGTTTCACTTTATGTGGAAATAACTTTGGAATGCTTTAACCTATCCAAGCGATTATGAGATTTTTTTTGCTCATGACACATTGGACTTTAAGTTACTGGCAAAATTTGCTCGAACCATTCAGTATTTAAATGTGAAAAACACCAAAATTTTGCAAAAATGTTTAAAAATTAGCATTTTTCTAAATTTAAATGTATCTGCTTGTAAGACAGGCAGATATACCACACAAAATAGTTGCTAATTAACATCCCCCACATGCCTACATTAGATTGACATCGTTTTTTGAACATCCTTTTATTTTTATAGGACGTTACAAGGCTTAGAACTTTAGCAGCAATTTCTCACATTTTCAAGAAAATGTAAAAGGCTATTTTTACAGAGGCCAGTTCAGAAGTGAAGTGTCTTTGAGAGCCTTATATATTAGAAACCTCCAAAAAGTCACCCCATTTAAAAAACTTCACCCCTCAAAGTATTCAAAACAGCATTTAGAACGTTTCTTAACCCTTTCGACGTTTCACAGGAATTAAACCAAAGTAGAGGTGACATTTACAATTTTCATTTTTTGTTGTTGCAGAAATTCATTTTTAATCCATTTTTTTTGTAACACGAAGTTTTACCAGAGAAACACATCACAATATTTATTGCCCAGTTTCTGTTCCTGTTGTCATAATAGCATTCGGCAGTCGTGCGATTGCAGGGCACAGCTGGCGATCTTCTAGCAACCACAAAGATGCAGCGATTGCATCCGATCGCTGCATCTAAGGGGTTAATGGCTGATATTCACCGCTGATGATGCCGGCTCATCTCCTGATCCGGCGCCATCTTGCCGGCGGCTACGGAAGCCTTTCAGGCCCCGCCTCCGGGTGGGAGCTGGAAGTTTTCCATGCCAGGCGTACCGGGAGGCCAGTATTAGGCCTCCGGTTGCCATTGGAGCAACCGACACCCCAGCGATTTCATTGCTAGGGTGTCGATGACCTGCAAACACCTTAAATCCAGCGATCGCTTTTGACGGCTGCATTTAAGAGGCTAATGGCGGGGATCTAAGTTAACTTCGGTCCCCGCCGTTACAGCAGGATGTGAGCTGTAAGATACAGCTGACATACGGGGATGATGGCACCGACTCAGCTTCTGAGCTGGTGCCATGCATCTGTCGTAAGTATACGACATTTTGCAGGAAGCACTGGCTTTCTATGACGTATACATACGACAAATGTCAGGAAGGGGTTAATTCATTTTTTTCTGTAACACAGAAAGTTTTACCAGAGAACTGCAAATCCATATTTATTTCCCAGATTATGCAGTTTTTAGAAATATCACACATGTGGTCCTAGTGTGTTACTGGAGTGAAGCACCGGCCCCAGAAGCAATCCACCTAGTGGATTTTGGGGCCTCCATTTTATTAGAATATATTTTAGGCATCATGTCAGGTTTGAAGAGGTCTTGGGGTGCCAAAACAGTTGAAACCCCCCAAAAAGACACCATTTGGCAATCTACACCCCTCAAGGAATTTATCAAGGGGTATAGTGAGCCTTTTAACCCAGCAGGTTTTTTGCTGAATTTAGTGGAATTAGGATGTAAAAATGAAAATCTAAATTTTTTTTCCAATAAAATGTAGATATCTTCAATATTTACAAGGCATAAAGGAGAAAAGCAACATTTGAAAAGCAATTTCTCCCGATTATGGAAATATCCCATATGTGGTAATAAACTTCTGTTTGGACACACGGCAGGGCTCAGAGGGGAAGGAGAGCCATTTGGCTTTTGGAGCTCAAGTTTTGCTGGAATGGCTTTCGGTGTCATGTCTCATTTGCAAAGCCCCTGAGGGACCAAACCAGTGACTCAATATTTATTGCCCAGGTTCTGCAGTTTTAGGAAATACCCCACATGTGGCCCTAGTGTGCTAATGGACTGAAGCACCAACCTCAGAAGGTGCTCCTAGTGGATTTTGGGCCTCCTTTTTATTAGAATATATTTTAGGCACCATGTCGGGTTTGAAGGGCTCTTGCGGTGCCAAAACAGTGGGAACCATCCAAAAGTAACCCCATTTGGGAAACTACACCCCTGAAGGAATTTATCAAGGGGTATAGTGAGCATTTTGACCCCAGTTTTTTTGCTGAATTTAGTGGAATTATGCTGTGAAATAAAAAATTACTTTTTTCTGATAAAACGTGGAAATTGTAATTGTTTTCAAGGAAAAAAGGAGAAAAAGCACCCCAACATTTGAAAAGCAATTTCCCCCGATTACGGCATTACCCCATATGGTATCATAAACGGCTGTTTGGACATACGGCAGGGCTCTGAAAGGCAGGACTGCTATTTGGCATGCAGATTTTGCTGGCTTGGATTTTTGGCGTTCACACCCTTCTTGGTAAGGATAGAGATGGGGGCCGTCAGAGAAGAAAAGTTCAGAATAAACTGGCGGTAGAAATTGGCGAAACCCAGGAACCGCTGTATGGCCCTTAGGCCTTGAGGACGTGGCCATTCCAGGACAGACTTTAACTTCTCAGGGTCCATCTTAAGGCCTTGATCTGAGATGACATAGCCCAGGAAGGGCAAAGACCTCTTTTCAAAGGTGCATTTCTCTAACTTGGCATACAAGCGATTCTCTCTTAGTCGCAGAAGAACTTGACGAACATGCCTCAGATGGGTCATCAGATCTGGGGAGAAGATTAGAATATCATCAAGATAAACTACAACACACATATAGAGGAGATCTCGGAAGATGTCATTAACGAACTCCTGAAATACTGCGGGAGCGTTACACAGTCCGAAGGGCATCACTAAGTATTCGTAGTGCCCATCGCGGGTGTTAAATGCCGTCTTCCATTTGTCACCCCGGCGAATCCGGATTAGATTATAGGCTCCCCGCAGATCTAGCTCGGAAAATTTTTTGGCTCCTCGTATGCGATCAAACCGCTCGGAAATGAGTGGCAACGGGTATTTGTTCTTGACCGTGATCTGATTGAGACCACGGTAGTCAATGCAGGGTCGGAGAGATCCATATCTCTTTTTAACGAAGAAGAATCCTGCCCCGGCCGCGGAGGAAGATTTTCGAATAAAACCCCTCTCCAAGTTCTCCTTGATATAGGCTGACATCGATAAAATCTCTGGCAAGGAGAGAGGATATACTCGTCCACAGGGAAGGGAAGCATTGGGAACCAGTTCAATGGGACAGTCATAATTCCGATGTGGAGGCAACGTCTCAGCCTCTCGTTTGCAAAAGACATCCGCAAAACTGGCATACTAAGAAGGTAGATCGGAGAGTGACTGAGGAAGAGGGGGCACAACAGGACGGACTTGTGACAGGCAATGGCTATGGCATCTGGAACCCCATTGAAGAACTTCTCCAGAACTCCAGTCGAGTGTCGGGGCGTGTAGACGGAGCCATGGCAGACCCAGCAGGATAGGATTGATAGCCTTAGGTAGTACCAGGAAGGAGATCTGTTCCGAGTGAAGAGCTCCGACCCGTAGTGTCAACGGCTCAGTGATGAGCATGATCGGATCAGGCAACGGTAGACCATTCACAGAAGCAACTGCCAGGGGTCTCTCCAGACGGACTGTGGGTAGTTGAAACCGATCCACTAGATCCTGGTGGATAAAATTAGCAGCCGCTCCAGAGTCAAGATAGGCGGAGGAAGGATGTGATGTTTGTCCGGTGACGATGGCCACAGGTATCGATAATTTGGAAGAGATTTTAACGTTTGGAGACGTTCCACCTAGAGTTGCCTCTCCAACCAACCCTAGGTACTAGAGTTTCCCGGTTTCTGTGGGCATGGGCCCACAAAATGACCCTTGAGGCCACAATACATACAAAGTCCAGAGGAGCGTCTGCGCTGCTTCTCCTGTTCAGATAACCGGACTCTGTCTACCTGCATGGGTTCCTCAGGTAGCGCACTAGGAGTGGACAATAGTGGTCTCTGGGCAGAGGGTGCTGGTCTGTGGGCCCGGCTCTCCTGACGAACCTCTAGAGAGCGCTCTCGGATTCTCATATCAACCCGGGTGGCTAACAGGATGAGGGCATCCAAGGTAGAAGGAAGGTCGCGGGCTGCCAGTTCGTCCTTGATGTGAGAGGACAGTCCCTGCCAGAAGGTCGCCACCAGTGCCTCATTGTTCCATGCCAACTCGGCTGCTAGGGTACGGAAGGAGATAGCATACTCCCCTACTGTGGAGCCATCTTGCTTGAGGGTCAACAGAGTGGCTGCGGCATAGGATGTTCGACCCGGCTCCTCGAACACGGCACAAAAGGACTGCAGGAACAAGGCTAGGTCCAAGGATACAGGTCCTTGTTGCTCCAAGATTTGGTTCGCCCATGCGAGGGCCCTGCCAGCGAGGAGGGAGATAATAAATGCCACTTTGGCCTCCTCGGAGGGGAAGAGATGAGGCCGTAGCCTAAAATGCACCGTGCATTGATTAAGAAATCCTCTACATGCTCTGGGGTCACGGTCGTAGCGAGGAGGGAGAGGCAGAGGAACTGAGGATCCGGAACAAACAGGGGGAGCAACAGGCAGTGGCACGGCAACAGCTTCAGGAGGAAGAACCGGGGGTGGAACAGCGAGTAGATCCAGGCGGACCAGAATAGAATTCACCGCCTCAAGGAGTTGATCCTGACTTGTGCGTAGGTCATGCATCTCTGTCTGAATCTTCTGTACTGGGGTCTTGGGCTGGCCAGCGGGTTCCATGGCCTGAGCGTACTGTCACGGGCACAGAGTTTGTGGACCCACTAGGCCGCTCCGCCGTAGCGGGGAGGCAGCTGACCAGGTCACAGTATAAGCGGAAGTAAATGGCAGACAGTAATGCTTGGGTACCTGAAATAGTTTGGGCGGTGGCTGTGGCTTCAGCACGGATGGAGGCAGGTGCGGCAAGTGGCGCCAGACGTGGCGGGCAGTATCCGATGAAGCGGTAGACACTGGACGTGGCAGATGGCACTTTACGTTGCAGATGGCACTTGGCGTTGCAGATGACACTTGACGTGGCAGATGGCACTTGATGTGGCAGAAGACACTTGATGTGGCAGATGGCACTTGACGTGGCAGAAGACACTTGATGTGGCAGATGGCACTTGACGTGGCAGATGGCACTTGATGTGGCAGAAGACACTTGACGTGGCAGATGGCACTTGACGTGGCCGATGACACTTGAACGCGGGTAGGCACAGGAACAATACGGAATACAGGAACGGTAACAGGGCACGGGTAACAGCTGGAACGGGAGACACTAAGGGACCATTTGCGAGACAGACTGGGAAAGACTAACAACGCTCAGGCAAGGATTAGAAGGCCAGGGGCCTTCTTATAGACCAGGAAATCGTGGCAGTTGATGGTGATGACGATTTCCTAATTGCGTGCGCTGGCCCTTTAAGGCCGGGTGCGAGCGTGTGCGCGCGCACCCTACGGGACCCAGCCGAACGGAGCGGAAGTGAGCGCTGGCATCTCCTAGGAGGGAGACGGAGGCCAGCGCTCACAGATCCATGGCTGCGGGCGTCGGGAGGTGAGTAAACCCAACGGCCCGTGGCCATGGACGCTACAACAACGACATTTCGACATTTCTCCCCTTCCTATTATACCTGATTGCCCCATAAAAGATACACCTATGCCTGTTAGAGCTAATGTGCAACCCAAGTCTACTTTTTACCCTCTTCACCATCGAGGTCCCGCATTGGAAACATTCTCCAATTTAGTGAGCAAGGATTTTAAAATAATTGAACAATCAAATTTAGCCATAGATAATTTAACTAGGTCTCAGCGTAGGGCTCTGAAGAGCCTACAAAAAAATCAAGATATTGTAATACGGTCTGCTGACAAAGGTATCATTGTACAGGATAGAGATGAGTATACTAATGAAGTTCTTTGACTTCTGTCTGACAATCTTTTTTATGTGAAATTAGCTTTTAATCCGATCCCCAATTTTGAGTTAGAATATAAATCCCTTATTGAATCAGCCTCTAATAATAATCTACTATCTAAGAAAGAAAAAGGTTTTTTGACCGTTCCATTCCCTACAGTTCCTTTTATGTATCACTTACCCAAGATACATAAATCTTTATTGAATCCCCTGGGTCGACCCATTATTTCGGGTATAGGGTCCCTAACTAATAATCTTTCGCATTTTATTGACATTCACCTCCAGCCATTTGTTCTTAACCGGTTAAGGACTAGGCTGTTTTACAGCTAAATGACCAGAGCAAATTTCACAATTTTGCTATGCGCTTCTTTACATGACTATAACTCAGCAGGTGAATAAAGTTCATCTTTGAATTTTACACTCTTTTTAAAGGACAGATAGGGCTTTGTTTTAGTGGCATTTGTCAGTATATATCATTTTTTTTTTTTTCACTAAAGTGGGCAAAATTGGAAAAAAATGCAAGAATTTAACAATTGCGTCGGTTTATGCTAGCATTTTTCACACACGGTATGAACCACGGCCAAAATTAATCTCCTTTCACATTCTTCCACTTCTCCCGTGCATGGGGATACCAAATATGTGAGCCTTATTCACTGTGCGGGCATGTGCCAGGGCTTGGCATAAAAGGAGGCTTTTTGGCCTTTTCGGTCCAGGAATTTTGCATTTGATTTTAGAGCCGCATACTGTTTTCTGGGGGGCCTAATGCTGCTGAAACATTAGAAACACCCCATAAATGACTTCATTCACACAAGTAGACCCCACAAGGTTTCCTTCAAGGGGTTTATCATATTTTTAGCAAGTCCAGTTTTCTTCTGAAAGTTTCTTGAATAAGATGGAACAAAATAAAATCAGCACTTTTTTAGCAAATGCGTCAGTTTAGGCTAGTATTTTTCACACACGGTATAGACCACGGACAAAATTCATCTCCTTTCACGTTCTTCCACTTCTCCCGTGCATGGGGATACCAAATATGTGTGCCTTATTCACTGTGCGGGCATGTGCCAGGGCTTGGCATAAAAGGAGGCTTTTTGGCCTTTTCGGTCCAGGAATTTTGCATTTGATTTTAGAGCCGCATACTGTTTTCTGGGGGGCCTAATGCTGCTGAAACATTAGAAACACCCCATAAATGACTTCATTCACACAAGTAGACCCCACAAGGTTTCCTTCAAGGGGTTTATCATATTTTTAGCAAGTCCAGTTTTCTTCTGAAAGTTTCTTGAATAAGATGGAACAAAATAAAATCAGCACTTTTTTAGCAAATGCGTCAGTTTAGGCTAGTATTTTTCACACACGGTATAGACCACGGACAAAATTCATCTCCTTTCACGTTCTTCCACTTCTCCCGTGCATGGGGATACCAAATATGTGTGCCTTATTCACTGTGCGGGCATGTGCCAGGGCTTGGCATAAAAGGAGGCTTTTTGGCCTTTTCGGTCCAGGAATTTTGCATTTGATTTTAGAGCCGCATACTGTTTTCTGGGGGGCCTAATGCTGCTGAAACATTAGAAACACCCTATAAATGACTTCATTCACACAAGTAGACCCCACAAGGTTTCCTTCAAGGGGTTTATCATATTTTTAGCAAGTCCAGTTTTCTTCTGAAAGTTTCTTGAATAAGATGGAACAAAATAAAATCAGCACTTTTTTAGCAAATGCGTCAGTTTAGGCTAGTATTTTTCACACACGGTATAGACCACGGACAAAATTCATCTCCTTTCACGTTCTTCCACTTCTCCCGTGCATGGGGATACCAAATATGTGTGCCTTCTTCACTGTGCGGGCATGTGCCAGGGCTTGGCATAAAAGGAGGCTTTTTGGCCTTTTCGGTCCAGGAATTTTGCATTTGATTTTAGAGCCGCATACTGTTTTCTGGGGGGCCTAATGCTGCTGAAACATTAGAAACACCCCATAAATGACTTCATTCACACAAGTAGACCCCACAAGGTTTCCTTCAAGGGGTTTATCATATTTTTAGACAGTCCAGTTTTCTTCTGAAAGTTTCTTGAATAAGATGGAACAAAATAAAATCAGCACTTTTTTAGCAAATGCGTCAGTTTAGGCTAGTATTTTTCACACACGGTATAGACCACGGACAAAATTCATCTCCTTTCACGTTCTTCCACTTCTCCCGTGCATGGGGATACCAAATATGTGTGCCTTATTCGCTGTGCGGGCATGTGCCAGGGCTTGGCATAAAAGGAGGCTTTTTGGTCCAGGAATTCTGCATTTGATTTTAGAGCCGCATACTGTTTTCTGGGGGGCCTAATGCTGCTGAAACATTAGAAACACCCCATAAATGACTTCATTCACACAAGTAGACCCCACAAGGTTTCCTTCAAGGGGTTTATCATATTTTTAGACAGTCCAGTTTTCTTCTGAAAGTTTCTTGAATAAGATGGAACAAAATAAAATCAGCACTTTTTTAGCAAATGCGTCAGTTTAGGCTAGTATTTTTCACACACGGTATAGACCACGGACAAAATTCATCTCCTTTCACGTTCTTCCACTTCTCCCGTGCATGGGGATACCAAATATGTGTGCCTTATTCGCTGTGCGGGCATGTGCCAGGGCTTGGCATAAAAGGAGGCTTTTTGGTCCAGGAATTCTGCATTTGATTTTAGAGCCGCATACTGTTTTCTGGGGGGCCTAATGCTGCTGAAACATTAGAAACACCCCATAAATGACTTCATTCACACAAGTAGACCCCACAAGGTTTCCTTCAAGGGGTTTATCATATTTTTAGACAGTCCAGTTTTCTTCTGAAAGTTTCTTGAATAAGATGGATCAAAATAAAATTAGCAATTTTTTAGCAAATGCGTCAGTTTATACCAGCATTTTTCACACACGGCTTAGACCACGGTCAAAATTAATCTCCGTTCACATTCTGCCACTTCTCCCGTGCATGGGGATACCAAATATGTGGCCTTATTTATCACATAGAGATGTAGGAGGGCGGAGGATAGAAGAAGATTATTTCACAAATCGCTTTTTTTCAAAGCTGGTTTTACAAAACTCAACAGAGTTTCTATAACACTTCCAAAATATCTGCTCTTGAAGCAGAAATCTCAAAATATTCATCTAGGGGTATAATGGGAATTTATTTTTTGGGGTTTTCTAAAATAAGACATTTCAGGTTAATGCAAATGGAGCTCTCCAGCAGATGAACTTTAGAAAACATCAAACATGACATCCACCCCCCACCCATTCCCTCCCTCACCCTTGGAGTAAAATCAGGGGAAAAATAAAAACGTAATGTAGGGCAAATATATTTTCAACAAATTAACTAAAATCTAATAATTCAGAACAGTGTGGTATTTTTTAAAACATGGCTCAATGCACAGGCCTGGTTGCGAGGGACATGAGGGACAGAAATATCGGGAATCTTTGCGGTGCCCGTCTTTTCTGCAGACGCGGCACTTTTTCTGAGGGTTGCTTCTGGTTGCTGTTGGGGGAATCCGACTGATGAAGTGTCTTTCAGTCAGTCGCGTGACATCCTCAGACTGGGGGCATTCTCGGGTGTCCTGAACATCAAAAATGAGGCCTTCAATAATTTTCTCCTGGAAATCCAGGTATGTGTCTCTGCCTCTGTTTTTTTTGTAGAGCACAAATGAGTTGTAGATGGCCACCTGTAACAAATAAATGGCCACCTTTTTGTACCAGGTTTTAGTTTTGCGTTTTACTAAATAGGGCTGTAAAACCTGGTCGCTTAAATCCACCCCCCCCATGTACTTGTTATATTCGGACACGCTCACTGGTTTGTGCTTGTCCGATGTTGCCCCTCTTTCCCTCACTGCCACTGTTCCTGCGGTATGAATCGTGCTTAGCACATACACATCTTTGCGATCCCTGAACTTGACCGCCAGCAATTCTTCAGATGCATAAGCACAGGAGTCCCCCTTTACCATGCGCTTCCCCACTAATTGCTGTGGAAAACCAATTCTGTTTTTGCGCATGGTACCACATGCCCCAGTCCTTGCAGCATGCAAATGCCTAAACAGGGGCACACTAGAATAAAAATTATCACAGTACAGGTGGTACCCTTTGTGAAGCAGAGGCTGCATTATCTCCCACACGATCTTACTGCTGGTGGAAAGATCAGGGGGGCATCCAGGAACATTTATTGTGCGGTCCCGCCCTTCATAAATCCTGAAGGCGGTGGTATATCCTGACCCGCTTTCACACAATTTGTAGAGCTTAACGCCATATCTTGCCCTTTTGGAAGGTAGATATTGGCGAAAGCTAAGTCTGCCATGAAAGTTGAGGAGGGATTCGTCCACACTTACATTCTGCTCAGGGGTGTAGAGTTGCAGAAATAAATTATTCAGGGAATTTATTAGCGGTCTTATTTTGAACAACCGATCCCGGTTTGCATCGGTACTTGGGTGGGCCTGTGCGTTGTCATTGAAGTGGAGGAACCTCATTATTGTCTCATAACGAGACCTGGGCATTACTGCAGAATATACTGGGGTGGCTTGGGCGGGTCTTGTTGACCAGTAAGACCTAATGGAGGGCTTTTTGACAATACCCATATTTAGGGTGAGCCCCAAAAAAAATTTTAATTCCTGCAAATTGGTGGGCGTCCAATCTCTGGCATGGGTGGATGAAGGTTTCTGCCTTATATATTGCGTGGCATATAAATTTGTTTCGTGGACAATCTGATTTAGGATGTCGTCCGTTATAAATAAATGGAAGTAATCCATTTGGACAAAATTTGTATTGTCCACGGTTATGCCAGGAGTGGCCGTAAATCCGTGGATTCTAGGCCCAAAAGATGGGGCAGGTGCCCATACAAGAGCCTGGACTGGAGGGACCAGGCTGTCCCGTGCTACAGCGCTACTTGGCATTGCGCTTTCATGTTCTGCAGTTTCGACTGCATCAGGGACAACGTCCCCTGAAGATGAACCTGAAGTGACGCTGTCATCGTCACTACCTAAAACAGGTTCCATCTCGGACGCCATCTCTGATGCGGTCTCCGACTCAGACCACAGCATGGCGTATGCCTCCTCGGCGCTAAACAACTTCCTCGCCATAACGTAACTAACACTAACACTAACTAAACAAATTTTTTTTTTTTTTTTTTTATAAAACACACAAACTAACTGCTATATATATCTACACTACCGCTAACAAAAAAATAAACCGCTATTGCTATATATATTATATATATGTGGATATATATATAATTATATACTCCCTACCTGCCTATTCTAATAGAATAAAAGAAAGAAAGGTAGATAGATAGAAAAAAAGATAGATGGATAGATAGATTGTATAGATAGATAGAAATCTATCTATACAGAGAATGTTTTAGTGTAACTGTATTTTTTTTCACTGTATTCTTCTGGCAGCAATTCTCTCGAGTCTCTTCTTCTCCTCAAACTGAAACAATGTTTGAGGAGAAGAAAAGAGGCAGGAGATTTACTGCCAGAAAAGTCAAAATAAAACAAATGTGGTCGCTGTGATAGGTTTTCACAGCGACCACATGATCAGGGACCATCAGATTGGTCCCTGATACTCTGCCCAGTGCCCAGAGCTGTTGGTAACAGCGAGGGCACAGGGCTGTGTGCACGCGATCGCGTGCACACTGTTTTCTATGCAGAAATGCATGTGATCGCTGTGATTGGTTGTCACAGCGATCACATGTTCAGGGGCCAAAAGATTGACCCCTGACATTCTGCCCAGTGCCCATGGCTGTTAGTAACAGCCAGGGCACAGAGCTGTGTGCACGCGATCGCGCATGCACAGTCTCTGAAGTGCGGCCGTATATATACTATACGCCGGACTTTAGAGACCCTGACCGCTGGCCGTATATTTACGGCCAGCGGTCGGGAACCTGTTAAATTACCCTCCTTTCTCAAAGACTCTACACAGCTTATTAGGGAATTATATGATTTACAGTCCTATTGCAATATGTCTGATATCAGTTTTCTTACTGCAGATGTATCATCTCTATACACCAATATCCCTCATGATCAGGGGTTACAAGTTATTTCTTCCTTTCTCTCATTAGACTCTCGTTTTATGAATACGCAGCTAAATTTTATTGTAGATTGCATTGAGTTTATTTTAACACACAATGTTTTTACCTATGAGGGGAGTTTTTACAAACAGATCAAGGGTTGTGCGATGGGGTCACGTTTTGCACCCTCATACGCGAATCTATACATGGGTGCATTCGAGGAAACTTATATTTTAGGTGAACATAATTTTAAGAATAATATTGTATTTTACAAGCGTTATATTGATTTATTTTTCATTTGGAAGGGGGATGCTCTCGCAGCCAATACCTTTATAGAACATTTGAACGATAATACCTTTAGTCTTAGTTTCACGCATACATACTCAGATAGTGCAATTGACTTTTTGGATGTAACAATAGGAAAGCATGGCAATCACTTCTCCACCAGAACCCATTTCAAAACTGTCGATGTAAACAGTTATCTTGATTTTAAAAGTGCCCATTATCCACCATGGTTAAAAAAACATTCCTTTTGGCCAGTTCAGAAGGATACGGAAAAACGGTTTGAATAATGCAATTTTTAATAAAGAATGTGATATACTAAAAAAACGGTTTAGAGAAAAAAAAAATCCCACAAGTCTGATCAGGGGTGCAGAACTGAGGGCTAGGGGCATGACACAGAATGATTGTATAAGGGCAATGGCACCGAGTATCACTAATAGCAAAAAAACTAAATAAGATGTACATAATTATAATTTTATTACCTCCTTTAATAATGGGAGTAAAGTCATTACTTCTATCCTTAACAAACATTGGCACATTCTCATCAACGATCCTTTTTTAAATTGAAAAACTTCCTGTTAAACCAATAATTATGTATAGGAGAGCAAAAACATTGAGAAACCTGATAGCACCAAGTAAATTAAATAGTATTGCATATAAGGTCCCAAAATTACTGACAGCACAAAATGGCTCGTATCGTTGTGGCCATAGTAGGTGTCTTTGTTGTGCAAACATTACAAGCAAACGCACAGAATATTTTTCTGCAGTAACAGGTGAAAATGTCCCTATTAAGAGCTTTTTAAATTGTGCAAGCACTTTTGTGGTATATTTGTTGCAATGTACGTGTAACCTGCAGTATGTAGGACATATGACACAAACACTAAGGAATCGGATAAATAAACATAGATCAAATGTCAGAAATGTTTTTTTAAAACAAAGTGTTTCACGCCATTGTACTTTCAAACATAACTGCAATTTTGACAAGGTAATTGTTACTCCTATAGAACAGATCCCAGTAGATATACCCAATAGGTTTGTTAGGCTCAAACAAAGGGAGAACTATTGGATCTATAAGCTTGAGACTCTGCACCCTAATGGGTTGAATGATCTTACAGAGTCCACTCTGGAATGATATTTTTGGTAATGATATTCTGATATTTTTGTATCTATTAATCACGACTTTTCCATTTATTCTCTTATTCCTTCTTAATTGTTTTATTACAATATTTTGCTATATTTTGATTTTTTGAGAAATAATAATTTTTACCACTCATGTAACGTTCTTGTAATCCTGCCGCTTTTATTGTTAGGGCTCTCATGTATTGGTTTATCCTAATTTTTAGAATTGTCTCTAGTGTAATATCGATATATGTGGTTATTGGATGTAAGGGTTTTTTACTATATGCGTATTATTACTATATGATTATTTCTATATGATATTTATTACTTTATTATTATATGCGTATTATTATAAATTTATGCTATGTGCATTTTGCGGAGTGCCTACCCGACCAAAAACTCTACCTTCCCCTGTTTTAATGCTTTAATATATTATATATATATATATATATATATATATATATATATATACAGTGAAGGAAATAAGTATTTGATCCCTTGCTGATTTTGTAAGTTTGCCCACTGTCAAAGACATGAACATTCTAGAATTTTTAGGATAGGTTAATTTTACCAGTGAGAGATAGATTATATAAAAAAAAAAAAAAAGAAAATCACATTGTCAAAATTATATATATTTATTTTCATTGTGCACAGAGAAATAAGTATTTGATCCCTTTGGCAAACAAGACTTAATACTTGGTGGCAAAACCCTTGTTGGCAAGCACAGCAGTCAGACGTTTTTTGTAGTTGATGATGAGGTTTGCACACATGTTAGATGGAATTTTGGCCCACTGCTCTTTGCAGATCATCTGTAAATCATTAAGATTTCGAGGCTGTCGCTTGGCAACTCAGATCTTCAGCTCCCTCCATAAGTTTTCGATGGGATTAAGGTCTGGAGACTGGCTAGGCCACGCCATGACCTTAATGTGCTTCTTTTTGAGCCACTCCTTTGTTGCCTTGGCTGTATGTTTCGGGTCATTGTCGTGCTGGAAGACACAGCCACGAGACATTTTTAATGTCCTGGTGGAGGGAAGGAGGTTGTCACTCAGGATTTGACGGTACATGGCTCTATCCATTCTCCCATTGATGCGGTGAAGTAGTCCTGTGCCCTTAGCAGAGAAACACCCCCAAAACATAATGTTTCCACCTCCATGCTTGACAGTGGGGATGGTGTTCTTTGGGTCATAGGCAGCATTTCTCTTCCTCCAAACACGGCGAGTTGAGTTAATGCCAAAGAGCTCAATTTTAGTCTCATCTGACCACAGCACCTTCTCCCAATCACTCTCAGAATCATCCAGATGTTCATTTGCAAACTTCAGACGGGCCTGTACATGTTCCTTCTTGAGCAGGGGGACCTTGCGGGCACTGCAGGATTTTAATCCATTACGGCGTAATGTGTTACCAATGGTTTTCTTGGTGACTGTGGTCCCAGCTGCCTTGAGATCATTTACAAGGTCCCCCCGTGTAGTTTTCGGCTGAGCTCTCACCTTCCTCAGGATCAAGGATACCCCACGAGGTGAGATGTTGGATGGAGCCCCAGACGATGTCGATTGACAGTCATTTTGCATGTCTTCCATTTTCTTACTATTGCACCAACAGTTGTCTCCTTCTCACCCAGCGTCTTACTTATGGTTTTGTAGCCCATTCCAGCCTTGTGCAGGTCTATGATCTTGTCCCTGACATCCTTAGAAAGCTCTTTGGTCTTGCCCATGTTGTAGAGGTTAGAGTCAGACTGATTAATTGAGTCTGTGGACAGGAGTCTTTTATACAGGTGACCATGTGAGACAGCTGTCTTTAATGCAGGCACCAAGTTGATTTGGAGCGTGTAACTGGTCTGGAGGAGGCTGAACTCTTAATGGTTGGTAGGGGATCAAATACTTATTTCTCTGTGCACAATGCAAATAAATATATATAATTTTGACTATGTGATTTTCTTTTTTTTTTTTTATACAATCTATCTCTCACTGGTAAAATTAACCTAGCCTAAAAATTCTAGACTGTTCATGACTTTGACAGTGGGCAAACTTACAAAATCAGCAAGGGATCAAATACTTATTTCCTCCACTGTATATATATATATATACAAAGAATCTTCTTTGTTTTAGTTTTTGTTTCCTGCGCTGTTTTATAATTAATTATTGTTTGTCTCATCCTTACTACAGTTATACATATAATTCTTGTTACATATAACTTGAAATTACTCACTTATCCCGTCTTCAACTGGCTCCCGTTTTTTGTCATCCTGTAGTCTTCTTACTGTCTTCTATGCGTATCAACCTGCGTGTCATGCTCTTTCCTTTCTGGTCCCCCTCGGCCACCGTATTATTTTGGTTGCTTAGACGGCAGGGATGCTTTTTCAGCGCTGCCTGTGTTTTACCTTATCTCTTCTAGATTTTACATCGACACGATTTTCGTTATCCCCTATATCCGCTTCCAATTTCTTTTGGTGAGTAAAACTAACATCCATATTGTTTCAATATATTATTGACTTCTGTGTTCGTTTGTGTGTTTATTTTAGTGTAATTTTGCTGCACTTTTAACTATACCTTAATACGTGGGTTTCATTCTTTCAGCCTTTGCAACACTTTTTCTAACATCGATTTATTGTTATTATCTTTATCCTGCGATATTGTGTTTTTCAGCAGTAACGAAGTGTGTGACATGTGACCTTTGACTTTTGACACGTTTTTTTGGCGTTTTTTTTGTTTTTGACTGACAGCTAATTGCTCATGATGTTTGTACTTTAGCCTCTGTAAAATTGCACTGTCTGTATTGGCCTGATGAAGACGCCAGTCCGGCACCAAATCAATGCAAAACCGAGCTGTTAGTGTACTTGAAATGAAGACTAGAGGGGTCCGGGTACCGTACATTATGCCACCCCACACCATAATCCTGGGTGTAGGACCAGTATGACGTTTTCTTGTGAAGGCCTCTTCATGTCGTTGCCCATGTGGTCTCTGGACCATTCTCCGGGAATCATTGCTTCCAGGACAAAAGCAGGACTCATCGCTGAAGAGGATAGACCTTCATTCCAGCCTCCATTGCCATCTTGCTGTGCACCATGACAGCCAAAGCGGTGGCGTATGGTCACTGGAACACCTGTAGCTGGACGTCTGGCTCGTTGCCCAGTGGCGTGCAAATGCCTTCTGATGATTTGTGTTGACAGTGGTTGCTGCCCTAGGTTGGCATGTGACGTACAATTTCACTTGCAGTACAGAATGGATCACTGCGCGCCATTCTTCCAGTCAGATGATCTGTCAGTGCAGAGGTTCACCTCCACGCACCCTTTTGCTGTTTTTCCCGTTCATTGTTGCTATCCCAACCTCTGGGAAACGCAACATTGAACAGTGCTGGCATCTCGGCCTAGGCGTTTAGCGATCTGCTTGAGTGATAAACAAATTTCTCTCGGTTTGCAACATTTGGAGATTACTGGCATGTCGATGAACATGAGCCATCACACAATCATCCCACACCACTTGATCCAATTTTTTAGGTTTCTTGTGGCTAAAAAACTTTGCTTTCAATCTGCCTTTTATGGCCCTCCACATGCCACAGATTGGAGCTAGGTGCTTGAAAATTTGATATTTTGCAGATCTTAGTGACATTTGCTGCTTCCTCGATTTGCATAACCTTATGGCTTGCCCTTGTTGGATTTGCAATTTCAATGTTGAGGAGTGTATATGCTGAAACTGAATACATTTATTAAACATGGATCCATTATCGGCGGTGTCACGCTGGTGGCCTCCGTTCGTCGCTATTCGGCTTCCCTTACCAGCCACCAGCATCTATTACCTTTGTCCCGGCGTCCTGCTGCTTCCCTGGGATGCCGGCATGCACTGCTCCCATAGGGTGCGTGCGCGTCTTGGTGACCTCTTGAAGGGCCAGTGCGCACCACTATATTAGCCTGTCCCTGTGCTCCCTGTCGTACATAAGTTTGTCCTGCCCTCCTTCCTGTGCCTGAGCGTTGTTGTGTCTTCCCATGTTCGTTATTGCAAATGGTCCCTTAGTTGTATCCTGTGTTCTCGTATCCTGTATCCCGTATCCACTAATTGTGTTTGTTCCTAAGCGAAGTCTAGTGTTGGAGACTTGAAGTCGTGTTCATCCTCTGTGCCAAATGTCATCTGCTACACCAAGTGCCATCTGCCACGCCAAGTGTCTTTGGTGCCAAGTGTCATCTGTGCCAAGGTCCAAAGAAAAGTAAAGGCAGCACATCCAAAATAAGGGCAATTTATTCACTCACAAAAGTGATGTTTCAGCCCAAAAAGCCTTTCTCAAGCATGTTTATACACAAACTGTGACCAGTTTGTGTACTCACATGCTTAAGAAAGGCCCCTTGGGCTGAAACATCGCATTTGTGGGTGAATAATGCCTTTTCCTTTTCTTTGGACTCTACTAAGGGAATTTGGACCAAGTCCTCTTGAGGCTAGCACCCGTCTTATCGTATTTTACTTATCCAGTGCTGTGACCCTTTCCTTTTTTGATTTTCTGTGCCAAGGTTTCTGCTACGCCAGAGTGCCACGTGTCTGTCAGAACTTCTATACAGGTACTTTAGTTCTAAAGACATTCATTGACTGTAGTTTGGCCAGCTGCTACTCTGCTATGGCGGAGTGGCCTTGTGGGTCCACATACCCTACAGCCGTGACAGTCTGCTTGCCGTTTGTATCTCAATCTATGCACAGGGTACAGACAGTAAAGATAATGCACACTATATATTGCTATTTTTTACACAAATATATGTACTACATATTGCAAACATAGGATGAGATTTACCTTTTGAAATATTATGTATTTGTAAGCATTATTGATATAAAGTAAAACGATGTATCTCAACATAAATTTATTGTCGGCAGTATGCACACAAGGTATCCTGTGGCAGAAGTAATGTGCATTTTATGTTCTAATTCTCTATATGAATATTATTATCAATATTATTATCAAAAATGTACATGAAAAAAAATAAATAAAGAGTTAAAGAATTATCACTTTAATTCTGTGTATTAAGGACAGTAGTTGATGGTTTTTTATAAACAATGTATCCTGCTATATATATATAGAGAGCAAAACAATTTCTCTTTTTTTTTTTCTCTTTCTTCTCTTTACCCTTTCCTCTTCATATACTGTACATAAATAAACTCAATCAAGAAATATATATTATATGAATAAAACGAATAATGAAACATAAGATCTTCTTTATAATTTAAACCAGCAGGAAATCTAGTGCCTAATTGATACATTCAAAAAGCTTCACAGCGCAACATTAACCTGCGCCATTCCCCACCACATGTGGTTTTATTGACAAGTTCTATACCACAGAATCTAAATGTGGCGGTATCGCCACCATGTACATTAATGAAATGTCTAGATGCACCTGAGGGATTTAGGCACTGAATATTACTGGCATCTGATAAATGTTTGGATATTCTGTTTTTTAACCCCTTCCCGCGATTGGGCGTGACTGTATGTCCAGATTCAAAGTGCGTTCCTGCACAAGGGCGTACAGTCACACCCTGTAGATAAAGCGTGCACAGGAGCTGTGTGCGCTTCATCTTCAGCGGCTGTCGGTTGTCATACACAGCTGACATCCCACTGCAGCGGGGGCGATGGCAGTTACCGCCGATTGCCGCAGTTTAACCCCTTCAATGCGGTTGTCAATGGCGTCCGCCGCATTGAAGTGGTTGACATAGGGAGGAAACTCCCTCTGTACCCCCCGGGCCCCCCCCCCGCGCGATGAAAGCACGAGGCAGGACCTAATACGCTAACTGTCAGATGAAGAATGACAGCTACAATACACTGCACTACATAAGTAGTGCAGTCTATTGTATCGGGGATCAGAAGACCAGATCTTCAAGTCCCCAGGTAAGTGTAATAAAAGAAGTGAAAAAAGTAAAAAAAAAATGTGAAAGAAAAATAAATAAAAAAAAGTTTTAACTAATAAAAACAAGAATCACCCTGTTTCCCTGATCAACTCCTTTATAATTAGGAAAAAAATGAAAACATGAACAAAAAGTATACATAATAGGTATCACCGTATTCGGAACACCCCAATCTATAAAAATATCACATTAGTTTTACCGCACGGTGAACACCGTAAAAAAATTAAATAAAGAACAATGACAGCATTTTATTTGTTGTTCATCTTGTCTCCAAATTTTTTTTAATAAAAAGTGATCAAAAAGTTGCAAGTAACGCAAAATGGTACCAATAGAAACTACAGTTCGTCACTCATAAAGCAAGCCCTCCCACAGTGATATCAACTAAAAAATAAAAAAGTTATGGCTGTCAGAAAATGGCGACACTAAAACATGATTTTTTTTTAGAAAAGAGTATTTTTACTGTGGGAACGTAGTGAAACATAAAAGAACAATATAAATTTGGTGTCGCTGTAATCGTATCGACCCGCAGAATAAAGTTAACATGTTGTTTATACTGCAAGGTGAACACTCTAAAAAATAAAAATAAAAAACGTTCTAGCATTGCTGTTTTTTGGTTTCCTCATCTCCCAAAAAATGGGATAAACAGTGATAAAAAAAATTGGATTGAAACCCAAAATGGAACCAATAAAAGTTACAGCTCGTTCCATAAAAAAACAAGCCCTCACACAGCTCTGTCAATGGAAAAATAACACGATGGTCAAAATGCTCACTACCTCCCTAGATGAATTCCTCAATGGGAGTAGTTTGCCAAATGGAGTCACTTTTGGGGAGTTTCCACTGTACTGGTACCTAAGGGGATTTGCAAAAGCGACATGGTGCAGAAAAACCAATCCAGCAAAATCTGCTCTCCAAAGGCCAAATGGCACACCTTCCCTTCTAAGCCCTGATGTGTATTCATACAGTGGTTTATTACCACATATGGGGTATTTCCGTACTCTGGAGAAGTTGCTTTACAAATGTCACTGTGCTTTTTCTCCATTATTTGATGAGAAAATGAAACATTTTGACCTAAAGCTACGTCTTATTGGAAAATAATGTAATTTTTCATTTTTACTGCCCAATTCTAATGAAATCTATGAAACACCTGGGGGGTAAAAATGCTCACTACACCCCTAGTTGAATTCCTCTAGGGGTGTAGTTTCCCAAATGGAGTCACTTTTGGGGGGTTTCTACTATACTGGTACCTTAGGAGCTTTACAAATGCGACATGGTGCAAAGAAATCAATCCAGCAAAATCTGTACTCCAAAAGCCAAAAGGCGTGCCTTCCCTTCTAAGTCCTGCCGCTTGCCCCAACAGCAGTTTATGACCACATGTTGGGTAGTTCCATACTCTGGAGAAGTTGCTTTACAAATTTTGGGGTGCTTTTCCTCATTTATTTGGTGAAAAAAAATTAAAATTCTGAGGTAAAGCTACATCTTATTGGAAAATAATGTAATTTTTCATTTTCACTGCCCAGTTCTAATTAAATCTATGAAATATCTGTGTGGTCAAAATGCTCACTACACCCCTAGATGAATTCCTCAAGGGGTGTAGTTTCCAAAATTGAGTCACTTTTGGGGGGTCTCCTTTGTTTTTGCACCACAAGACCTCTTCTAACCTGACATGGTGCCTGAAATATAAATTAAGAAAGGGAAAGCCCAAAAATCCACTAGGTGCTCCTTTGCTTCTGGGGCTTTTGTTTCAGTCCATTACCACACTAGGGCCACATGTGGGATATTTCTAAAAACTGCAGAATCAGGGCAATAAATATTCAGTTGTGTTTCTCTGGTTCAAACCTTCAGTATTACAGGAAAAATGGATTAAAATGGAATTTCTGCAAAAAAAATTAAATTTGCAAATATCCCTTCCACTTTGCTTTAATTCCTGTGAAACACATAAAGGATTAAGAAACTTTCTAAATGCTGTTTTGAATACAGTTTTTAAAATGGGGTGATATGTGAGGGTTACTAATATATAAGATTCTGAAAGCTATTTCAGATCTGAGCTGTTCCTAAAAAAATAGGCTTTTGAAATTTTCTTGAAAATGTGAGAAATTGCTGCTAAACTTATGAGCCTTGTAATATCCTAGAAAAATAAAAGGATGTTCAAAAAATGATGCAAACATAAAGTAAACATATGGGAAATGTTAAGTAGTCACTATTTTGTGTGGTATATTTATCTGTCTTACAAGCAGATACATTTGAATTTAGAAAAATGCAAATTTTTGCAAATTTTCTCAACATTTTGGTGTTTTCACAAAAAAGATTGAATTTATCAACCAAATTTTTTCACTAACGTAAAGTACAATTTGTCACGAGAAAACAATCTCAGAATCGCTTGGCTAGGTAAAAGCATTCTGGTGTTATTACCACATAAAGTGACACATGTCAGATTTAAAAAATGAGGCTGTGTCATTTGGTCCAAAAGTGGCTGCGTCCTTAAGGGGTTAAATTTCTAATTTTGCATCCAGAATAAATATTGGTGGTATTTTGAAGTCCACCACCTGGACAAAGATAATTATAAATTCGTTCTCCGTAATATTAGAAAAGAAAAGATCCGGAGTGTATATAAAATATAACTTTTACTAGGTTGTTTTTTTTTAAAACATATCTAATAAAGTGACATATGTACATGAGGATTTCATGTGCCAATACTGCATGCAACTTTTCATATATTCTTTATGATATGCATTCTTGTCATGTTTTTAAAGACAGCAAAAAGTCCACCTTTACAAGATTTCTAAATCTGTATTTTTTATTGTTACTCTTTTCTCAAGGTTTCACCACATTTGTTTATTTTCTTAAGTGGCATGAAATACATATGGGGGTAATATGAAGATTTTTTGGGCTGTTGCCCTCCTACCCCTTTCCTGATTTTAGTATTCCTCCATCAATTATGTCCAATGCCAAGATGGTGGTGAGCCTCTTTTTTAAATAGTAGATGATAAGTAAATATTCTCCCAACGCGTTTCCTCCTGACCAAATGATTCCTCAGGGGAGATAGGTCAACAGAGCAGCTTCGTCCAGGTTCATTGGAGGCAAGAAATCAAGCTTCCCATCTGGGAAATCGGAAACAACGCCCGTTCCTAGCGTCTAACGTCACTATGCTGAGAAATTCCCTGTCCTGTTTATATCCGGTCTATACCCAAACCCTCCCTCTCCACACACACCTCCCTGTGACATTTGGGGGGCGTGTGCTTACTGCGGGGCGATGACCCGCAGCCAGACCGCATCCCCACCGAGTGTAGATAAACCGTCCACATATCAGTCGAGGCTGAGATCGAGCCGCGAGCCGTCGCCTTAAACCCCTCCATAATCGAGCATCTCGCTCTATCTCATCAAGTGGAGATACATTGGGTCTGCAGGCAGCGATTCTGTTTATTTGCTGTCTGGAGACGCGTTGTTAGGGTAACAGAGTGGACTCCGCCCCCTGTTGAGTGACGTGGCAGCCCATTATTGGCTGTGACGTTACACCAACCTACTTCTCATTGGCCAGGTCCAAAGCTTCTGAAACAGGCGCTGCAGATCTGTGTCAGAGTGGGTATATACGCAGGAAATCCCATCTATGTGTAGGAGCGAAAAGCACGATAGGTAGGTTGGGGAGGGGAAATACATTTTTTTTTAAAAGATGAAGTATGTGTATGGTGCATGAAAGTCGGGTAAATATCATTTAGACCGATGTCCATGCATCCCCCACATGAGGGTAGTGTCTCAAAACCAAAGATGGGCTATTTGATTTTTATAGGAATCTATTTTGTATAATCATGTGATTATGTATTAAGGATATTAAGTGGCAAAAAGGAAGATAAAAGATCTGTCTCTAAAGCAAGTATAGATTGCGGAGGTAGGGAATGTCGTTTTTAACGTTTTATAACTGGAGGGACTAATGACAATATTTATAGGAGTTTCATTTCATTTATTCAGAAATATGTGCAAAGTTAGTTTAGATGAAGCATCCAAAGTCAAGCTGTTCATTGAGCCCATTTGGTACGGGCAATATTCTATCAATGTCCCCGCCTCTTATTGAAGGTTGTAACCATTCTATTGCTATAAATTTAAGACACCTTGTGTAATGTCGGGGTAGGGTCACAGAGAGGTGAGCCATAATCTACCCGCCACTCAGTCCCACTCAGTCCCTCCCTACTTGCACGGCCCATCCTAGGCGACGGCGTACAACTGGGCGACGGTCCCTACGCTCAATAAGTGCACGACAGACAAACAGACGAGGGTACACAGAAGCTAAGGGAAATGGGGCAGTTGCCCACAGCAACACCGTGAGCAACAAGAGTAGTAAACGAGCCGAGTCAAACCAGGAGTGTACGAGGTACCAAATGCAGAGCAGGAGAGTAGTCAGTAAAGCCAGGGTAAAATTGTAGCAGAGGTCAATAGTACTAGCAGGAGCAGCAGAGCCAGGAAACCAGAAAGAATCACAGGCAAAGGAAAAGCAGAAAATGAAGGTATAAATAAACAGAGGGCGGGAGCTAGCTCCGTCTGGCCAGGCTGTGATAGGTTCTCCCACTCCTCAGCCTACCAGCCTGAGTGGTAGCAGATAGAGACACACTATCAGACCTAGGAGCAGATGCAGACTGATTAATCACGGGCGTCAACACAGATGCTGTATCTGTTACATCCTTTACAGGTAGCCAAGGACGGTACATCCTCGAGGTAGCCAAGGACGGGGAGCAGCATTTCAATAGGGAGGTATGAAACACATTGTGTATTTAAAAAGACGGGGGTAACTCCAGCCAGAAGGAGACAGAGTTAAGGACCTCAATGACATTGTACGGCCCTATATACCGGGGAGCACATTTTTTGGACGGAACTTTAAGACACAAATTTTTTGAAGATAGCCACACCAGATCCCCGACCACAAACAAGGGGTTAGCAGAACGTCTTCTATCTGCCTGAGTCTTTTGTATGCTCTGGGACGCCTCTAGGTTCTTCTGAACCTGGGCCCATACTGTGCACAGTTCCCGATTAACTACATCTACCTCAGGATTGTTGGAACCACCAGGTGAAACAGAGGAGAACCGTGGATTAAACCCAAAATTACAGAAAAAGGGGGAGACCCCTGATGAGTTACTGACCCGGTTATTAAGGGAAAATTCGGCGAGGGGAGTGAAGGAGACCCAATCATATTGACAGTCGGAGATAAAACACCTTAAATATTGTTCTAGAGACTGATTAGTCCTCTCAGTTTGGCCATTAGTTTCAGGATGGAAGGCCGAGGAGAAGGACAGATCAATCTTCAACTTTTTACAGAAAGCTCTCCAAAACAATGAAACAAATTGTATCCCTCTGTCAGAAACAATATTGACCGGAACCCCATGGAGACGCAGGATGTGTTTGACAAACAAGGTAGCCAACGTCTTGGCATTGGGTAGTTTCTTGAGGTGCACAAAGTGACACAAAGTGGCACAAAGTGGCACATCTTACTGAAGCGGTCTACTACAACCCACGCCACCGACTTGCCTTGAGATGGAGGCAGATCGGTGATACAATCCATGGAGATATGGGTCCAAGGTCTCTGGGGAATGGGCAAAGAACATAGTAAGCCCGCTGGTCGAGACCTGGGAATCTTGGACCTAGCACAAATTTCAAAAGCGGCGACGTAGGCCTTAACGTCTTTAGGCAACCCAGGCCACAATTAGTTTCTAGCAATGAGGTGCTTGGTACCCAGGATTCCTGGGTGGCCAGATAGTGCAGAGTCATAATTTTCCCTGAGTACCCTTAGCCGGAATTGCAGGGGAACAAACAGCTTGTTCGCAGGAAGGTTTCCGGGAGCCGAACCTTGATCAGCCGCAATTTCGGAGACTAAGTCAGAATCAACAGAGGATATGATTATACCTGGAGGCAAAACACAAGCAGGATCTTCCTCCGAAGGAGGGCTGGCCATGAAGCTATGCAACAGTGCATCAGCTTTAACATTTTTAGACCCAGCCCTATAAGTGACCACAAAGTTGAATATAGTAAAAAATAACGCCCATCGAGCTTGTCTCGGATTTAGCCTCTGGGCAGATTCTAGGAAAACCAGATTCTTGTGGTCGATAAGGACAGTTACCTGGTGCCTAGCCCCCTCCAAGAAGTGGCGCCACTCTTCAAATACCCATTTGATGGCCAAGAGTTTGCGGTTGCCCACATCATAGTTACTCTCAGTGGGCGAGAACTTCCTGGAGAAGTAGGCACAGGGACGAAGATGGGTGAGGGACCTGGTACCCTGGGACAAGACAGCACCCACTCCCACCTCGGAGGTGTCAACCTCGACGATGAATGGCTTTATTTGGTTAGGCTGAATCAGCACTGGGGCAGAGATAAAGCACTTCTTACGGATCTCAATAGCCTGGACCGTCTCCGGAAGCTAGTGGAGGAGATCAGCACCTTTGCGAGTAAGATCCGTAAGAGGCTTAGCGATGACCGAGATGTTAGCAATAAATCTCCTGTAATAATTAGCAAACCCCAGGAAGCACTGTAACACCTTCAGGGAGGCAGGTTGGACCCATTCAGCCACAGCTTGAACCTTGGCAGGGTCCAATGCGGAATTCATTAGGATTGAGGATTTGACCCAAAAATGGTATCTCCTGCACCCCAAACACACATTTTTCGGATTTAGCAAAGAGTTTGTTTTCCCGAAGGGCCCGGAGCACCTTCCTGACATGATCAATGTGGGAGGACCAGTGCTTGGAAAACACAAGTATGTCATCAAGGTACACTACAAGAAATACCCCCAGGTAGTCTCTTAAAATCAAATTTATGAAATTCTGGAAGACCGCGGGATCTTTACACTTACACATATACCAGCGTGTGGTGTGCCTTCCCCTATCTATACTTGTCTTGGCTTAATTGATCTCTTGTGAAGGCTTGGGTGTAAGTAACACACCTGTGGTATTTGAATCACTTTATCTGTATATGCCTTGCTGAGTTACCCTCTATATATTCGATTTTGTTATCTACTGAGTATATTCCATTTATAATAGCCTGTATGTGCTCCACATCTATGTATTTTTAAATTGTGTGTCTTATTTTAGGTCTTGATGGCCAATATGTTTTTATGTGCATTTGAATAAAGTATTGTTATTATTACAAGGTACAAATTTGTACTTGTTGTCGGATTTATTCCGGTTTGGATGTGTGATAGGTCCACTAGTACAGTTATGGGTATTCATTCTTCATTTCGTTTTTGATATGTGTGGACATTTATTGTAAACGTTATCGTTTGGTCTGTATCTTTATAGGTATTCATTTCCTGGATATATTCTCTCATGGCCTCACGTTCAGGACAAGAGAGATTAAAAATCCTACCCTTAGGGAGTTTAGCTCCTGGTACCAAATCGTTTGCGCAATCGTATTCTCTATGAGGAGGTCTTTTTAGAAAAAACATCAGCGAAGTCCTGAATAAACTCAGGTAGAGTGTTCACCTCCTCAGGGAGAGAAATAAAATTAACAGAAAAACAGGACGTCATGCATTCATTACCCCATTTGGTAAGATCCCCAGTATTCCAGTTAAACGTGGGATTATGCATCTGCAACCAGGGAAGGCCTAAAAACAAATTGCTGCATCACCAGTAGAGAGCACTGCTCCAAATGAATGGAGCCAACAATGAGTTCAAAAACAGGGGTATGCTGTGTAAAATAACCATTAGCAAGTGGAGTGGAGTCGATACCCACTACCGGTACAGGTTAGGCAAATCAATCAATGGCATAGCTAGAGACATAGCAAATTCCACAGACATAATATTAGCAGAAGACCCTGAATCCACGAAGGCACTGCCGGTGGCAGACCTACCCTCAAAAGGGACCTGAAAGGGAAGCAAGATCTTATTAGGTTTCACATTTACGGGAAATACCTGTGCGCCCAGGGGTGAACCTAGCCCGTCTGCCGCCTGAGGCGAACTATAAAAAGGCGCCCCCCCCCCCACAAATCTATCGGAGTTTTCTCATTCCTAACTTTACACATCAAACACGGAATATATAAATTTTTTAAATAGGAAAACATTTGATGTTTATTTGTTAGGCCCTGTTCACACAGAGTATTTTGACGAGTTTTTGGGCGCGGAAAACGCTCCGCAAAACTCGTCAAAAACCGGCCGAAAATGCCTCCCGAGAAAGAAGGGACATGCCCTATCTTCGCACGTTTACGCCTCTGACCTCCTATTGACATCAATGGGAGGCAGAGAGAGGGTATTTCGCTGAGTTTTTTGCCCATAGCACTCAATGGCCGTGAGCGAAAAACGCGGTGAAAATCGCGGCAAACGACGTGCAGGAAGGACAAAATTTGCCTCAAAAACCCAAAAAACTCAGTGTGAACATAGCCTTAAAGTGCTGTTTGAAGTATGGAAAATATTTAAAGAATTATTCTTACTGCCAATCAGTGCAGTGCAAATAGTACAGTCTGCCCTGCCCCATATCTCTCCTCGGCAGCCAGTCTCATTTGCGGCGAAACTCTCTGCAATTACATTCAGGCCAGTCCAGGACGGATCGCGCTTAGCGCTGTTTTGAAGCGGCACGTCCTGGGCTGGTTTCTTTGCTCTACCTGCTGTATTGTTGTGGTCTGCCTGTGCTGGCTTGATGCCAGTGGTGGATTAACATGATCTTTGGCCCTGTGCGCTCCACAAGTTATGGGCCCACATACCACACGTAAGTATCACCTACATGTCAAAGTACATCACATGCCACTCTGCGGACTGTCTCTTAGCCTGATCATCCGCTGCCACTCACACTTCCCCACAGCCCCCACCACTGTAATGTACATAGATTGTAAGACCAACATTACCAATAATACCGCCATACTGCTACTGAATAATACCCCATACTGTTACTGAATAATACCCCCATACTGTTACTGAATAATACTCCCATACTGTTACTGAATAATACCCTCATACTGTTACTGAATAATACCCCCATACTGTTACTGAATAATACCACCATACTGTTACTGAATAATACCTCCATACTGTTACTGAATAATACAACCATACTGGTACTGAATAATATCCCCATACTGTTACTGAATAATACCTCCATACTGTTACTGAATAATACCTCCATACTGTTACTGAATAATACCTCCATACGGTTACTGAATAATACCCCATACTGTTACTGAATAATACCTCCATACTGTTACTGAATAATACTTCCATAATGTTACTGAATAATACCCTCATACTGTTACTGAATAATACCCTCATTGTTAGGGATCTGCCAGGTACTTCATCTAGCTACACTCCTGGGATTAATCAATCCACACCTGAGGCCAGACCTGTTCGACTGACACCTTCTCCCACCAACCAGGGTGGCAGGCTCAGGAGTGGGAGAGCCTATCGCGGCCTGGTCTCTCGGAGTTAGCTCCGCCCCCTGCCCTTTATTACCTGCCCTGTGCTCTCCCTCAGTGCTTGTAATTCTTTTGGATTCCTGGCCCCACTGCTGCTTGCTCCAGCCTGCTTCTGCCGTGCTTCTGCCTTGCTGCAGTTCTGCTTGACCTGCTTTGCTTGCCCTGGCTTGCTTCTGTCTCCGTGTCCGCTCGGGTGTACTCACTTCGTCCTGGTCCTGACTGTTCGTTCGCCGCCCCGTTTCCTCGTGGCGTTCCGTGGCTACTGCCCCTTCCCTTGCGTGTTCCCTGTTTGTCTTCCTGTGCACTTAGCCAGCGTAGGGACCGCCGCCCAGTTGTACCTCGTCGCCTAGGGCGGGTCGTTGCAAGTAGGCAGGGACAGGGCGGTGGGTAGATTAGGGCTCACTTTCCCTTCACCTCCTTCCTGCCATTACATAATTACAAGCCCTTACCTAGTCTACCATTTCTCCTACGCTGACGCTATCATGGACCCCCTTGAGACCCTGACCCAGCAGATGCAGGGCCTCTCCCTACAGGTCCAGGCCCTGGCCCAAAGGGTCAATCAGGGTGACGCTGCTTTAGTAGTACCCCTCACCTCACCTCTAGAACCCGACCTCAAGTTACCTGACCGGTTTTCAGGGGACCGTAAGACGTTTCTCTCCTTCCGGGAGAGTTGCAGACTGTATTTCCGCCTAAAGCCCCACTCCTCAGGTTCCGAGAACCAGCGGGTGGGTATCATCATATCCCGACTCCAGGAAGGGCCCCAAGAGTGGGCCTTCTCCTTGGCTCCTGACGCCCCTGAACTTTCCTCTGTTGATCGTTTTTTCTCTGCCCTCGGACTCATTTACGACGAGACTGACAGGACTGCTTTAGCCGAGAGTCAGCTGGTGACCTTACGTCAGGGTAGAAGACCGGTTGAGGAATACTGTTCTGATTTTAGGAAGTGGTGCGTAGCTTCTCAGTGGAACGATCCGGCCCTAAGGTGCCAGTTTAGGTTAGGATTATCTGACGCCCTGAAGGATCTGCTGGTTAGCTACCCCTCGCCTGACTCCCTTGACCAGGTTATGGCCCTAGCAGTACGACTTGACCGACGTCTCAGGGAACGTCAGCTAGAACGCTTCAGTGTGCTCCCCTCTGACTTTTCTGCGATTCCCCCCGAGGTCCCGTCTCCTCGCCCCTCCACGGAGGACTCGGAGGTACCTATGCAACTCGGGGCCTCCATGTCCCCTCGACAACGTAGGGAGTTTCGCAGAATGAATGGTCTCTGCTTCTACTGTGGGGACGACAAGCATCTACTGAACACCTGTCCCAGGCGCAAGAATAAGAAGCCGGAAAACTTCCGCGCCTAAGTGATCATCGGGGAGGTCACTTGGGCGCACAGGTATTTCCCGTTAATGTGAAACGCAATAAAATTTTGCTTCCCTTTCAGGTCTCGTTTGCTGGCCGGTCTGCCACGGGCAGTGCTTTCGTGGATTCTGGCTCATCTGCTAATATCATGTCTGTGGAATTTGCTATGTCTCTAAAGATGCCTTGTATTGATTTACCTTATCCTATCCCTGTAGTAGGAATCGACTCAACACCCCTTGCTAATGGTTATTTTACTCAGCATACTCCTGTTTTTGAACTCCTGGTTGGCTCCATGCATTTGGAGCAGTGCTCTGTACTGGTGATGCAGGGATTATCGTCTGATCTGGTTTTAGGCCTTCCCTGGTTGCAGTTGCATAATCCCACATTTGATTGGAATACTGGGGATCTCACCAAATGGGGTAATGAATGTCTGATGTCATGTCTTTCTGTTAACTCTATTTCTCCCCGGGAGGAGGTAAACACACTTCCTGAGTTTGTTCAGGACTTCGCCGATGTGTTTTCTAAGGAGGCCTCCGAGGTGTTGCCCCCCCATAGAGATTACGATTGCGCTATCGATTTGGTGCCTGGTGCCAAGCTTCCTAAGGGTAGGATATTTAATCTTTCATGTCCTGAACGTGAAGCGATGAGGGTGTATATCCAAGAATGCCTGGCCAAGGGTTTCATTCGCCCCTCGACTTCTCCTGTAGGTGCTGGCTTCTTCTTCGTGGGGAAGAAGGATGGTGGTCTTAGGCCGTGCATTGATTATCGTAACCTGAATAAGGTCACCGTAAGGAACCAGTACCCACTTCCTTTGATTCCGGATCTTTTTAATCAGGTTCAGGGAGCCCAATGGTTTTCTAAGTTCGATCTACGGGGGGCATATAACCTTATCCGCATCAAAGAGGGGGATGAGTGGAAAACTGCGTTCAACACACCCGAGGGTCATTTCGAATACCTGGTCATGCCCTTTGGGTTGTGTAATGCCCCTGCTGTCTTCCAGAATTTTATTAATGAAATCCTGAGAGAGTACCTGGGTAATTTTCTTGTTGTGTACCTTGATGACATACTGGTGTTTTCCAAGGACTGGTCCTCCCACGTGGAGCATGTCAGGAAGGTGCTCCAGGTCCTTCGGGAGAATAATCTGTTTGCTAAGACTGAAAAATGTGTCTTTGGGGTACAGGAGATACCATTTTTAGGGCAAATCCTCACTCCTCATGAATTCCGCATGGACCCTGCCAAGGTTCAAGCTGTGGCGGAATGGGTCCAACCTGCCTCCCTTAAGGCGTTACAGTGTTTTTTAGGGTTCGCCAACTATTACAGGAGATTTATTGCCAACTTCTCGGTCGTCGCTAAGCCTCTTACGGACCTTACCCGCAAGGGTGCCGATGTCCTCCATTGGCCCCCTGAGGCCGTCCAGGCCTTTGAGACTCTCAAGAAGTGCTTTATCTCGGCCCCCGTGCTGATTCAGCCCAACCAAGAGGAGCCATTTATTGTGGAGGTTGACGCTTCCGAGGTGGGAGTGGGGGCCGTCCTGTCCCAGGGTACCAGCTCCCTCACCCATCTCCGCCCCTGTGCTTACTTCTCTAGGAAGTTTTCGCCCACGGAGAGTAACTATGATATTGGCAACCGCGAACTTCTAGCCATTAAATGGGCTTTTGAGGAGTGGCGGCACTTCCTGGAGGGGGCCAGACACCAGGTAACGGTCCTTACGGATCACAAGAATCTGGTTTTCCTAGAATCGGCCCGGAGGCTTAATCCTAGACAAGCTCGGTGGGCACTATTCTTTACCAGATTTAATTTCTTGGTTACCTATAGGGCTGGGTCCAAGAATATTAAGGCTGACGCTCTGTCACGTAGTTTCATGGCCAATCCTCCTTCCGAGAAGGATCCCGCCTGTATTTTACCCCCTGGTATAATCGTCTCTGCCACGGATTCTGATTTAGCTTCTGATATTGCGGCTGATCAGGGTGCAGCTCCCGGGAACGTCCCTGGGGACAAACTGTTTGTTCCCCTGCAATACCGGCTGAGGGTACTCAGGGAAAACCATGACTCCGCTCTATCCGGTCATCCTGGCATCTTGGGCACCAAACACCTCATTACCAGAAACTATTGGTGGCCTGGGTTGCCTAAAGATGTTAGGGCTTACGTCGCCGCTTGTGAGGTTTGCGCTAGGTCCAAAACCCCTAGGTCCCGACCTGCGGGCCTACTACGTTCCTTGCCCATTCCCCAGAGACCTTGGACCCATATCTCCATGGATTTTATCACCGATTTGCCTCCATCTCAGGGCAAGTCGGTGGTGTGGGTGGTAGTCGACCGCTTCAGCAAGATGTGCCACTTTGTGCCCCTTAAGAAGCTACCTAACGCCAAGACGTTAGCTTCTTTGTTTGTGAAACACATCCTGCGTCTCCATGGGGCCCCAGTCAATATCGTTTCTGACAGAGGGGTACAATTTGTTTCCTTATTTTGGAGAGCTTTTTGTAAAAAGTTGGAGATTGATCTGTCCTTCTCCTCCGCCTTCCATCCCGAAACCAATGGCCAAACGGAAAGGACCAACCAATCCCTGGAACAATATTTAAGGTGTTTCATCTCTGACTGTCAATTCGATTGGGTCTCATTCCTTCCCCTTGCTGAATTTTCCCTGAATAACCGGGTCAGTAACTCGTCAGGGGTCTCCCCGTTTTTCTGTAATTTCGGGTTTAACCCTAGGTTCTCCTCCGTCTCCCCTGGTTGTTCCAATAATCCTGAGGTAGAGGAGGTTCATCGGGAACTGTGCACTGTCTGGGCCCAGGTTCAGAAGAACCTAGAGGCGTCCCAGAGCGCACAAAAGATTCAGGCGGATAGTAGACGTTCTGCTAACCCCCGGTTTGTCGTCGGGGATTTGGTCTGGTTGTCGTCCAGGAACTTGCGCCTTAAGGTCCCGTCCAGGAAGTTTGCTCCCCGATTTATTGGACCTTATAAGATCATTGAAGTCCTCAACCCTGTATCCTTCCGTCTGGAGCTCCCCCCATCCTTTCGCATACATGACATCTTCCATGCCTCCCTCCTTAAACGCTGCTCCCCGTCCTGGTCCCCCTCGAGGATACCTCCTGTTCCCGTTCTCACCCCTGAGGGGGTGGAATTCGAGGTGGCCAAGATTATGGACAGTAGGATGGTCCAGGGCTCCCTCCAGTACCTGGTCCATTGGAGAGGATACGGGCCGGAGGAGAGGACTTGGGTACCTGCCCGTGATGTTCACGCTGGGGTATTGATCAGGAGGTTCCACCTCCTCTTCCCCACTAAACCGGGTCCCCTTAGTAAGGGTCCGGTGGCCCCTCATAAAAGGGGGAGTACTGTTAGGGATCTGCCAGGTACTTCATCTAGCTACACTCCTGGGATTAATCAATCCACACCTGAGGCCAGACCTGTTCGACTGACACCTTCTCCCACCAACCAGGGTGGCAGGCTCAGGAGTGGGAGAGCCTATCGCGGCCTGGTCTCTCGGAGTTAGCTACGCCCCCTGCCCTTTATTACCTGCCCTGTGCTCTCCCTCAGTGCTTGTAATTCTTTTGGATTCCTGGCCCCACTGCTGCTTGCTCCAGCCTGCTTCTGCCGTGCTTCTGCCTTGCTGCAGTTCTGCTTGACCTGCTTTGCTTGCCCTGGCTTGCTTCTGTCTCCGTGTCCGCTCGGGTGTACTCACTTCGTCCTGGTCCTGACTGTTCGTTCGCCGCCCCGTTTCCTCGTGGCGTTCCGTGGCTACTGCCCCTTCCCTTGCGTGTTCCCTGTTTGTCTTCCTGTGCACTTAGCCAGCGTAGGGACCGCCGCCCAGTTGTACCTCGTCGCCTAGGGCGGGTCGTTGCAAGTAGGCAGGGACAGGGCGGTGGGTAGATTAGGGCTCACTTTCCCTTCACCTCCTTCCTGCCATTACACTCATACTGTTACTGAATAATACCTGCATACTGTTACTGAATAATACCTCCATACTGTTACTGAATAATACCACCATACTGTTACTGAATAATACTCCCATACTGTTACTGAATAATACCCCCATACTGTTACTGAATAATACCCCCATACTGAATAATACCTCCATACTGTTACTGAATAATACCTCCATACTGTTACTGAATAATACCTCCATACTGATACTGAATAATACCCCCGTACTGTTACTGAATAATACCTCCATACTGTTACTGAATAATACCCCATATTGTTACTGAATAATACCCCCATACTGTTACTGAATAATACATTTATACTGTTACTGAATAATACATTTATACTGTTACTGAATAATACCCCAATACTGTTACTGAATAATACCTCCATACTGTTACTGAATAATACCCCCATACTGTTACTGAATAATACCTCCATACTGTTACTGAATAATACCACCATACTGTTACTGAATAATACCACCATACTGTTACTGAATAATACCCCCATACTGTTACTGAATAATACCTCCATACTGTTACTGTATAATACCCCCATACTGTTACTGAATAATACCCCCATACTGTTACTGAATAATACCTCCATACTGTTACTGAATAATACATTTATACTGTTACTGAATAATACCTCCATACTGTTACTGAATAATACATTTATACTGTTACTGAATAATACCTCCATACGGTTACTGAATAAAACTGCCAAACCATGATCACATATTACTACAACAGTGTGTCAGAAAAAACCCACCATACTGTTAGTGAATAAATCACACTATATATAGACCAATATTACCACCATATAGTGACCTTATAGAGGTAGATGCCAGTTATACACAAGATATCTGCAGACCATATAAGTGATTACAGTATAGTTATATCAAGTGACTATTGTGGCAAATTTAAGTTTTTTAAATTTTTATACTGCTTTTTTTTGGTAGGTTCCGCTGGAGCGTTTGGACTAGGTCGTAGATACATTGGACTACTCCGATGATCTACTTTTAAAAAAATAAATAAAATGGTGAAAGAGGGTTGCATGGAGGAGTTTAGATTTCAATAAAAGTTTTTCTTGTGTTTATTTTTAATACTTTATTGTGGCCTTAGTAATGGCTGCTGTCTGATTGAGAGCGTCCATTACTAAGAAGGGGCTTAGTGATAGCCAGTAAAAAGGCTATCACTAACCCCTATAATTACCCCGGTTCTCACTGCCGCGAGGGGAGTACGATCCAGTACCCGACCATCTGAAGCGACTGTAAGGCAGCAGGGCGGTCACAGGCTGGTTTTACCAGGCTGGGAAGGGATAAAAAACGTGGCCCTTCCCACCCTGGTGATGCTAGGCTGCAGCTGCTTTATTGTATCTGGCTGGTTGTGAAAAATAGCGGGAACCCCACGTCTTTTTAAAAAAAGAAATAGAAAAAAAATTACGTGAGATCCCCTCCATTTTTCATAACCAGCCAGATACAATAAAGCAGCAGCAGCCTAGCATTACCAGGGTGGGAAGGGCCATGGTTTTAGGCCACTCCGAGCCTGATATTACCTGCCTGCGGCCACCCCAGTACCCGCCCTTCTCTTCAGACAGTCGGGTGCTGGATCGTACCCAGCTCTTCCCAGTACTCCTGGTGGCGGTGGGTACCGGGGTAATAATATGGGTTAGTGATAGCCTTATTACTGGCTAACACTAAGCCCCTTCTTAGTAATGGACGCTCTCAGACAGCAGCCATTACTAAGGCGGTAATGAAGTATTAAAAAACAGAGACATAAAGACATTTATTTTATTGAAATGACAACTCTTCCACACAATCCACTTTAACCATTTTATTAAAAAAGAAAAAAAGCTTAAATAAGCGAAGTAGTCCAATGAATCTACGACGTAGTCCAAATGGTCCAGTGGAACCTGCAAAACAAAAATTAGCAGTATGAAAAATAAAAATAAAGCTGGCTGCCCCCACAGACGTACAAACATATGAATAAATAGCTACCTTCGGAAACATATTAAAATAATTAGAAAAATTAGGCCAATAAAAAAATAAAAAATTATAACACCTTTCTTTTAAAGAGAACCTTTCACCTCCCCATACATGTGCAGCTGAGTGCAGCAGGTAATGGGGAGGGCCGCACAAACTCTGGTGCACTTTACATTTTTTTAGTTATTTAGATATCAGTGCTGTAATATTTGGCGCCCGATATTTAAATAACCCCCTGAACTGTCAATGGGGAGGTAATTGGCAAGGGGGCGTGTAACATCGCTGTGACACTGTCCAATCAGCTACGGTCAGCGTTACAGCAAGAGCTGGAGAGAGAGCGCGTGCGCGCAGCTCTGCCACCACTAAGGAACACAAGAGGAGAAGAAGAGTGTGAATTCTTCTTCTTCTGTTTCATGGCATCGGAGCTGTGCGTGCACGCACGCTCTCACTCTTTAGCTCTCAGCAGACAAGGACGACAAGACTGATCTCTCACCTGAGATCACAGTCTTGTACTTGCCTGCCGAGAGCTGAAGAGTGAGAGCGTGCGTGTGCACATGATCTCCTCTCTCCAGCTCTTGCTGTTGACATTGTCCGCAGCGGATTGGGCAGTGTCACAGCGATGTTACACGCCCCCTTGCCAATTACCGCCCCATTGGCAGTTCATGGGGTTATTTAAATATCGGGCGCTAAATATTACAGCACCGATATCTAAGTATGGAAAGAGGGTAGGAAAAGAAATGTAAAGTGCCCCAGAGTTTGTGCCGCCCTCCCCATTACATGCTGCACTCAAATGCAAATCTGTGGGCAGGTGAAAGATTCTCTTTAAAGTGTAACAACTTTTTAAAAAAAATATTGACACTGAGACACCTCCACTAGTCACTAAAACGAAGCAGCAGAAGTGCTCGGGTGAGTGTGTGCCGCTTCAATTCTGTTTGGCTTTCCTTGGAGCAGTGTACAGGCTCAATAGAAAGTCTAGGAGTCCGTACACCGCTCACTCGGCTGAAAGTCGATCATAAATGAAGCGGCACAGCGCTCACCCGAGCACTTCTGCTGCTTCGTTTTAGCGATCGGTGGGGGCCTCAGTGCTCGGTCCCCCACCGATGAAAACTTCGGACATGTCACTATGATATATAAAGATATCTATTAATGCAATTGGTGCAAGTTTTAATTACTTTTTATTGAAAATGATTTGCACTTTTTGAGATACAGCTGCTTTGTATCCTGTATACAGAGCAGCTGTATATAGCGCTGAGACCTGAATCCATTAGGTCGCCTATTACCGATCACATCTAAGTTATGAACTTAGATGTGATCGGTTACAGCTCGATCCTGCAGGACCCGCTGACCTGACGGATACAGGATACAGCGCTATATACATTATATAATATATTTATTTTAATTAACGGGGGCAGGTTTATGGGGAAGGATTAGGGCCTGTTCACATCAGCGTTGGCTTTCCGTTCCTGGGTTCCGTGGGAGGTTTCCGTCGGGTGATCCCCCTGCAACGGAAAGTCAAACTGAAACCACAGCTTCCGTTTCAGTCACCATTGAAATCAATGGTGACGGAAACATTGCTAATGGTTTCCGTTCATCACCATTCCGGCAGGTTTCAGTTTTTGTGACGGAATCAAGAGCGCAGTCGACTGCGCTAATGGTGACTGAAAAGGAAGCTGTGGTTTCAGTTTGACTTTCCGTTGCGGGGTTACCTCCGACGGAACCCCAGAACGGAAAGCCAACGCTGATGTGAACAGGCCCTAAGGCTTCTTTCACACTAGCATTAATATACGTTTACCTCTCTTCCGTCAGATGAAGAGAGGATCAATACGTTAAACGGAAAGCAACGGCTCCATTAGAATTACCATTGCTTTCAATGGTAATTATTTTGTATCAGTTGCTTTCCGTTTGTCTCCGTTCGCTAAGTTTCCGTTTTTTTTAAAGGAAACAAAAGTGAAGTCTGCAGAACTTTTATTTCCGTTCAAAAGAACGGAAACCTAGCGAACGGAGACAAACGGAAAGCAACTGATACAAAAGAATTACCATTGAAAGCAATGGTAATTCTAATGGAGCCGTTGCTTTCCGTTTAACGTATTGATCCTCTCTTCCTCTGACGGAAGAGAGGTAAACGTATATTAATGCTAGTGTGAACAAAGCCCAATACAAGTAAGATATTAATAAATAAATACATTTAAAAAAAAAACCCAACTGGGATTTGAACCAGCAACCTCCAAGTGTAAGGCAGACAGGCTAACCACTACACTATAGAAAGCTTCAGTCAATGCCTGTGAAACTGTGGTACTTGAGGGTTTATTGAATGACAGGCACTATTAGTCTCTCCTATCTGCTGCGTGTGGGTGGTGACTGGTCAGAGACTCACAGTCAGGCTGGCTGCCGCAGCTGCTGCATGCAGTGTGCACTGTGAGACTCACCAATCAGCCCTATTTGTAGCTTTCCCACGCTAATTAAGCACAGGAAAGCTACAAAGCCAGGAGTATACTGCAGGGGGGGTCGTTTTACTGACAGCAGAGGGCTCTATAGGGTGGAATCATCCCCCCACCATAGAGCCCTGACTAATTACTATACTGGAAGGTTAGGGGGGTCTGAGCATCTGACTGCTCTAAAGTGGGGGCAGAATCCCCCCTATAGAGCTCTCTGCAGTAAGTCAGACGCTCAGACCCTCCCCCACCCACACTAATCGTTCCATTATAGTGATGTGAGGGCTCTATGGGGTGGATTATTCCAGCCCCATAGAGCCCTCTGCTGTCGGTAAAATGCCCCCCTGCAGTATACTCACGTCCCGGTCCCAGCAAGGCAGGCACTTACCTCGTGGTGCTGGTGCTGCTCGTCGCTCCTCCTGCAGACTTGCTCCTCTCTGGCTGTATGTACTGTGTACAGCGTCAGAGAGGAGGAGGAGTATTACAGACGTTCGGCGCGTCTGCATAGCCCCTCCCCCCGGTCCAGTCCCGGGCTGAAAATGCCGCCCCCCCCCCGTTTGGGTAGGTGGTGCCGCCTGAGGCCGTCGGCTCACCTGGCCTCATGGCAGGTTCGGCACTGTGTGCGCCCAAGCGACGTCCCCGATGGTCACTTAGGCGCGGAAGTTTTCCGGCTGGAGTATTCTTACGCCTAGGACAGTCATTCACTTGATGCTTGTCATCCCGACAGTAGACGCAGAGACCATTCTTCCTGCGGATCTCTCTACGTTGTTGGGGAGACACGGAGGCCCCGAGTTGCATTGGTTCATCCGAGTTTTTCGTGGAAGAACCAAGCAACGGAACCTCGGGAGCCATCATAGGGGAGCCAGAGGAGAAAGCACAAAAATGTTCAAGTCGTTGTTCCCTGAGACGTCGGTCCAGACGTACCGCTAAAGTCATAACCTGATCTGGAGAGTCAGAAGAGGGATAGCTAACTAACAGGTCTTTCAGGGCGTTCGACAGACCCAATCTAAACTGGCACCTCAAGGTAGGGTCATTCCAACGAGAAGCTACACACCACTTCCTAAAGTCAGAACTGTACTCCTCAACGGGTCTCTTACACTGACGTAAGGTCACCAGCTGACTCTCGGCAAAGGCAGTCTTGTCATTGTCGTTATAGATGAGCCCGAGAGCAGAAAAAAAAAGGTCAACAGAGGAAAGTTCAGGGGTGTCAGGAGCCAAGGAGAAGTCCCATTCTTGTGGGCCGTCCTGGAGCCGGGACATAATTATACACACTCGCTGGCTCTCAGAACCTGAGGAGTGGGGCCTTAGAAGGAAATAGAGCCTACAACTCTGAAAGGAGAAAAAAGTCTTCCGGTCCCCTGAGAGCCGTTCAGGCAACTTGAGGTGGGGTTCAAGAGGTGAGGTGGAGGGCACTACCTGGGTAGCATCACGCTGGTTGACCCTCTGAGCCAGGGCTTGGACCTGTAGGGAGAGACCCTGCATTTGCTGAGCCAGGTCCTCAAGGGGGTCCATGGTAGTGTAGGAACCAGGGTAGAAAAGGTATATGGCCCTGTGATTATCTAATGTCGGGGTAGGGAGACAGACAGGTGAGCCCTAATCTATCCGCCACTCAGTCCCTGCCTACTTGCACGGCCCGCGCAACTGGGCGACGGTCCCTACGCTCAATAAGTGCACAACAGACAAACAGACGAGGGTACACAGAAGCTACGGGAAATGGGGCAGTTGCCCACGGCAACACAGTGAGCAACAAGAGTAGTGAACGAGCCGAGTCAAACCAGGAGTTTACGAGGTACCAAACGCAGAGCAGGAGAGTAGTCAGTAAAGCCAGGGTAAAATTGTAGCAGAGGTCAATAGTACTAGCAGGAGCAGCAGAGCCAGGAAACCAGACAGAATCACAGGCAAAGGAAAAGCAGGAAATGAAGGTATAAATACCACCAGCATGAGTGGTAGCAGATCGAGTCACTCTATGAGACCTAGGAGAAGATGCAGACTGATTAATCACGGGCGTCGACACAGAAGCTGTGTCTGGTAAATCCTTTACACCTTGGGTCTCCTTTGTGTTTAAGATGAACATGGCGGGATACTGGTTTGACTCTTTTATGTAGAACGTCGCCTATATGTTCAAGGATTCTCTTTTTTAACTCCCTTGAGGTCTTCCCGACGTAATCTAAGGGGCATGTGCAAGTGATTTTATAAATTACATTTTTTGTATTACAGTTGGAAAAACTTTTTATAGGGTAACTGATTCCTGTGTGGGCGCTATGAAAATTTTTTGTTATTTGCATAAACGTGCATGCTTTACAGTGCCCACATCTAAAGCATCCATGTATTTTTCTGTTTAGCCAGCAACCTTCATTTTTCAGGCTATCTAGATGACTGTGTGTTACTTGATCCCCTATACTCCGTCCTTTTCTATAGGTTATTTGTGCCCTCGGTGTTGTTATTTCCCTTAGGTCTACATCCATGTGAAGAATTTTCAAATGTTTTTCTAGTATACCCTTTATTATGTGATCTGCCATATCATACGTTCCTATCAGCCATATGGGTTGTTTGTGGTTTCTTTCTTTCTGTGAATAAGTAGTTCTTCTCTTTTCTGGGAATATGCGTGTTTATATGATTCCTTTAAAATTCTAGATGGGTAACCTCTTTCAATAAATCGTGCTTCAAGGTCTTTTGCTTTTTTCCTGAAGTCCCGTACATCGGAGCAGTTCCTTCTGAGGCAAAGATATTGACCCTTCGGTATGCCTTCTTAGAGTGGGTAGGGAAGATAGCTCTCCCACCTCAGAAGGCTGTTTGTGGCAGTAGGTTTTCTATAAATTGATGTTTTTAATTTGCCGTTATCCTCTATGGATATAAGCACATCTAGAAATGAAAGTGTGTTGGGGTGAGATTCAAACGTGAATCTCAACCCAATGTCGTTTTGATTTATGGACCGAATTAACTCCTCAAAAATTTCGACAGGTTTAGTCCACAGGACGAAAATATTGTCGATGTAGCACGCCCACATTGAAACAAGTAGATTCTATAAATACCGTTCATCAGTGAACACTATGGTTTCTTCCCACCAGCCCATAAATAAGTTGGCATATGTGGGAGCGCATGAGTTGCACATAGCGGTGCCTCTGAGCTGGTGGTACATGCGTCCGTTGAATAGAAAGTAATTTATAGTTAAAACTAATTCTAGCAGTTTCAACATGAGCGCGCTATGATCCCTAAAGTGTGTCCCTCTAGTGTATAGAAAGTGACGTACTGCCTTAAGTCCCATTTCATAGGGAATGGAGGAATATAGAGCCTCGACATCTATACTACATAGGGTGGTACCCTGTTCGATGGACAGACCATCGATTTTGGCCAACAAATCCATCGTATCTCTTGTATAAGAGGGCAGAGTTTCGACATAGGTTCTTAAAACTCTATCAATATAGACCCCACATTTTGTGTCAATCCCGCGATACCAGATACAATAGGGTGCCCTTTTAATGGGATAGTGCCCTTGTGTATCTTGGGGAGAGCATAAAACATGGGAGCCTTGGGTTTGTCAACCATCATGAATTTGTATCCATGTTTGTCAATGAGATTATTTCTTTTAGCGTCACTTAATATTTTGAAGAGGTCCTTTTTGAATGTCATGGTAGGGTCTTCTGTGAGAACTTCATAGCTTGTGGGGTCGTTCAGAATATTGTAGCACATTTCAATATATTTTCTCCTTTCCAAGATTACTACGTTGCCCCCCTTGTCTGATGATTTAATCACAATATTCTCATCCCTTTCTAAGGAGATCAGTGCATTGTTATAATTTCTGGTCAGATTTGTTAGTTTTCTCTGTATGTTGATCTTCATAAGGTCATTGATGACCAATTCTTGGAATACATCTATGACCGAGGTTTCTCCAGTAGGGGGCATTTTCTGACTTTTGGATTTGCAATTTGTAAAGGGACCCGTCCCTCTCTGTTTATCATTTGAGGCTAATAAATCCGCCAGATTTCTTGCATGTGGTAATTCCGGTAGCGTTATTCCCAATTCCTGACATTCTCTCTTGTCTTTAATTTTGTATAGCTTATGCCATTTTAATTTCCTTGTGAACAAAGTGCTTTTCGCTCCTACACGTAGACGGGATTTCTTGCGTGTATACCCACTCTGACACAGATCTGCAGCGCCTCTTTCAGACGCTGTGGACCTGGCCAATGAGAGGGATGTTGGTGTAACGTCGCAGCCAATAATGGGCTGCTTCGTCACTCAACCGGGGGCGGAGTCCACTCCGTTACCCAAACAATGCATCTCCAGGCAGCGAATAAACACAATTGCTGCCTGCAGACCCAATGTATCTCCACTTGATGAGATAGAGCGAGATGCTCGATTATGGAGGGGTTTGAGGCGGCGGCTCGCGGCTCGATCGCGGCCTTGACTGATATGTGGACGGTTTATCTACATTCGGTGGGGCTGCGGTCTGGCTGCGGATCATCGCCCCGCAGTAAGCACACGCCCCCAAACGTCACAGGGACGTGTGTGTGGAGAGGATGGGTTTGGGGATAGACCGGATATAAATAGGAGAGGGAATCTCTCAGCAAAGTGAGGTTAGACGCTAGGAACGGGCGTTGTTTCCGATTTCCCAGATGGGAAGCTTGATTTCTTGCCACTGTAAGCATGTTTTTACTGGAAAACATCTTTCATAAAAAATAGGCAGCTACACAAATCTTCAAACAGCCTCCAATGAACCTGGACGAAGCTGCTCTGTTGACCTATCTCCCCTGAGGAATCATTTGGTCAGGAGGAAACGCGTTGGGAGAATATTTACTTATCATCTACTATTTAAAAGAGGCTCACCACCATCTTGGCATTGGACATAATTGATGGAGGACTACTAACATCAGGAAAGGGGTAGGAGGGCAACAGCCCAAAAAATCTTCATATTACCCCATATGTATTTCATGCCACTTAAGAAAATAAACAAATGTGGGGAAACCTCGAGAAAAGAGTAACAATAAAATATACAGATTTAGAAACCTTATAAAGGTGGACTTTTTGCTGTCTTTAAAAACATGACAAGAATGCATATCATAAAGAATATATGAAAAGTTACATGCAGTATTGGCACATGAAATCCTCATGTACATATGTCAATTTATTATAATTTAAAAAAAAAAAATCGTAAAAGTTATATTTTATATACACTCCGGATCTATTTTTTTATTTTCTAATTGCGCATCCAACATATTTTAAAGAGAGCAAATTGCCCAATTTTGTCACTTTTTTGCCACAAATCGACATCTGTTATCGATGATGTTGGATAAAATTTCATTCTGATGTAAAATAATTATTTTTTTTCTGACTACGTCTACCACTTTGGAATATTCAATAATGTAAGTTGTCTAGAATGGTTATTCACATAGCTACTATGTTTTTTGTTTTTTTTTACCCTTTATAGCTTATAAGGTTACAAATTTGTATGAGGATTGTTTTGTATTTTGACATTTTCATAAAAGCAAATATAATAGACAGCTGGGAGGATTACTGAATGAAGGGAAATACCACATGGGATATTTTTCAAACAAATCTAACAGTTTGATTGTAGACCACAAGATACCGTCCCTGAACATTTTTTGATCAAATCTCAGGAAATTTGCTATACGATATTTAACCTTAAAAACGTCAAGATAAAGAAGAACTCAATAGAGACATAACATAACCAGTTGCAATCATAATAATAATAATCTTTATTTATATAGCACCAACATATTCTGCAGTGCTTTACAATTGAGGAACAACAAAATAGTAAAAGGACAAGTAATGAAAACAAATGAACAAACCATAAGACAATAGGAGAGAAGACCCGGTCTATAGTAGCTAACAATCTAAATGAAATGGAGGGAGTGACAATAAGTACAAACTATGGAGCTAATTTAGCTAATTTTATTTGATTTTTATGTATTGGCAACATGAATAGAAATAAAACTGCAAGAAACTCTCACCCAGCCACTATCTCAGCCACAACAGATTTGAAGGAGTTTTCCCAGAATAAAAAATTATCACCTATCAACAGGATAGGTGATTTCATTGATCACTGGGGCACCACTACTGGGACCCCCACTAATCGTGAGAACGGGGGTCCAAAATCCCCAGATCCTCCTCACTGCACCTCCCTGCAGTGAGGAGGAGCTTGAATGGAGCGACGCTCGAGCATGTGCCTGCCGCATTATTCAATGTCTATGAGAATGACGGAAACAGCCATGCTCGACCTCTGCTCAATTGAATGTCCTCCTCACTGCAGAGGGTGCAGTGAGAAGGATTTGGGGATTCGAGACCCCCGCTTTCAGGATAGGTGGTGGCCCCAGCGATCAGAAAATTATCACCTATCCTGTGGATAGGTGATGATTTATGATTCAGGGAAAACCGTTTTAAACAGCTAAGATATTTTTTTTAAAGTTCCTAAGACACTTTTAATTTTATTTTCTTAAGGGGTGTGACCTGCAAGTGTTTTGTGAAAGAGACTTTCATAAATATGTTGCCTAAGCTGTGAGGCAATATATTTATGAAAGTCTCTTTCACAGAACTTTTATATAAAAGTAATGTATATGTATGGCAAATTTACAATTTACAACACAATCCTGACACACTGTGCTATGCCTAGTCCTGAGGGGGCGGTGCATGACAAAAGGATTCTCTGGTGTTTTTGAATGCCTGAGTCATGCACTGCCCTCTCATGAAATAAACGACATAATACATTGTAACAATATAAACATGGTAGTTGTTGAGACAACCAGTATGTTCCCCTTAATTCAAGTACCATAAACATCGTTATGCACAATGAATTGTTAACACTTATGGTTAGATTGTTCACTTTGTTGCATCTGTGACTAACTTTAAAAATGGCCTAGAGCTTGTGTTTGAAATATATATCTGAGCGATAGAGACATTTACGAGTTGTGGGACATTGTTGATAGATTACATTTTTGGCCGTGCAGGACATTATATTCATTTTTCTCTTTATTCAGTTGTTATGTCAGGACCTCCATTCTTTGGTTTGTTATGCTCAAATAAAATGAAAATATTTTGTTTTATACACCATATAGACAAATATATTAGCACATACTTCTTCACCCCTTAGCGACTAGCCAGGGGCGTAACTAGGAAAGACTGGGCCCCATAGCAAAGTTTTGACTGGGGCCCCCCCTCCGCTGGGTATCACACAACCCTCCCCTTGTAGATAGTGCCTCCCTATAGATTCCACCACACAGCGCCCCCTATAGATAGCACCATACACAGCCCCCTGTAGATAATGTCTTACAGCCCCAATCCCCCCTGTAGATAACGCCATACAGCCCCCTGTAGATAACGCCATACAGCCCCCTGTAGATAACGCCATACAGCCCCCCTGTAGATAACGCCATACAGAGTCCCCCTGTAGATAACGCCATACAGAGTTCCTCCTGTAGATAACGCCATACAGCCCCCTGTAGATAACGCCATACAGACCCCCCTGTAGATAACGCCATACAGCCCCCTGTAGATAACGCCATATATACCCCCCCTGTAGATAACGCCGTACAAAACCCCCTGTAGATAACGCCATACAGCCCCCTCTATTGATAACTCCATACAGACCCCCCCTGTAGATAACGCCATACAGACCCCCCTGTAGATAACGCCATACAGAGTCCCCCTGTAGATAACGCCATACATACCCCCCTGTAGATAATGCCATATAGACCCCCCTGTAGATAACCCCATACAGACCCCACTGTAGATAACGCCATACAGACCCCCCCTGTAGATAAAGTCTTATAGACCCCCCCCTGTAGATAACGCCATACAGAACCCCCCCTGAAGATAATGCTATACAGACCCCCCTGTAGATAACACCATACAGACTCCCCTGTAGATAACGCCATACAGACCCCCCCTGTAGATAATGCAATACAGACCCCCCTGTAGATAACGCCATACAGACCCCCTGTAGATAACGCCATACAGACCCCCCTGTAGATAACGCCATACAGACCCCTGTAGATAACGTCATACAGACCCCCCTTGTAGATAACACCATACAGAACCCCCCGTATATAACGCCATACAGTACCCCCCTGTAGGTAACGCCATATAGCCTCCCCGAAAAAAAAACGGCCATTAGTTTGTCCTACAAAAGAGATGTATCCCCTATCCACAGGATAGGGGATACATGTGCGATCGCTGGCAGCGATAAGGAGAACGGGGGACCGAAAGTCCCTCCAAGTTCTCCATGACAAACCTCGGACTTCCGGAGTCTGCACAGTTCAATAAAAATGATAGGTGCGCTGGTCACGCATGCGCACAAGCGCGAACAGTGCACAATTAATTTCTATGGAGCTGCAGACAGACCCCGGAAGTCCGAGGTCTGTCATGGAGAACTTCGGGGGACTTTCGGTCCCCCGTTCTCCTTATCGCTGTGCGTCCCAGCGATCACTCATGCATCCCCTATCCTGTGGATAGGGGATGCATGTCTTTTGTAGGAACAACCCCTTCAGTGGCGTCGCGCTGTAGCAGCCATAGCGGCTGCTAGCGGAGCCTCCGGCCATGGGGGGGGCCCTTGCCGGCAGGTGGCACTGGCCCCCTCATGCTGCGGGCCCCGTAGCAGCCGCTATGGCTGCTATAGCTGTAGTTATGGCACTGCGACTAGCCTATTTTAGGCCTTCAAGACCAAGCAATTTTTTTTTTTTGCTATTGTCGCATTCTAACAGCTATAAAATGTTTATTTTATCATCGACATAGCTGTTTCAGGACTTTTTTTTGCCATACTTTTTTTCGTCGTACATTTACGCCATTTCTGTGTGGTATAAATAACATAACAACTTTATTTAGCGGGTTGCTACGATTGCGACGATAGCAAATGTATATTTTTTTTCTTTATGTTTTTCCACATTTGCACAATAAAAATTTTATTTTATACTATTTTATTTATTTTTGTGTCGCCATAACTTTTTGGCCAATGTAGCTGTGTGAGGGCCTATTTTTGAGCGATTTTGTTGCTTTGATTAGGTACCATTTTGCGGTACATATGACTTTTTGATCGCTTTTTTGATGCACAGAAAACAGCAATTCTAGTATTGGTTTTTTTATTTACATTTTTGCCGCGTTCCCTGTGAGGGTTAAATAACGTAATAGCTTTAGAGTTCAGGTGGTTACAGACACAGCGATTCCAATTATGTGTAGCTTTTTTTAATAAAATTAGTCTTTTCATAATAAAGCATTTCATAGAAAGAAAAAGTGGTTTTCACATTTTTTTTTACTTTGGATTTTTTATGTATTTATTATAACATTCTGAAACTATTTTTACATTTTTTTTAGTCCCACTATGGTACTTTTCTGTGCGATATTTTGATCGCTTTTATAATACACTGCAATACTTCTGTATTGCAGTGTATTATGCCTGTCAGTGTAAAACTGACTCGCATCTCATAGGCAATCACTAAAGGCTTTGTTAGGCCCCCGGCTGCCATAAAAACCATCGGCACCCTGCGATCGCGTCGCAGGTGTGCTGATGGGGTCAGAGAGCGAGCCCCCTCCCTCTGAAACCATTTAGATGCCATGGTTGCTATTGACCTCGTCATCTAAGCGGTTAAATGGACAGGGTCGATACTAATGAAAATTGTGTCCCAAAACGTTTATTATTTTAGAAGTTAGGAGCTTTTTTCTAAATAAGTAAATGAGCCTTTAACCCCTTAACGCCGAAGGACGGATATATCCGTCCTCAGCAGCTGCTAGTTCGCGCAGGAGGACGGATATATCCGTCCTGTGATCGCGCGGGTACTGACAGTTTACCCACGCGATCAGCGGCAGGAGCACGGCTGTTATACACAGCCTGGCTCCTGCTGCAACTGCCGGAATCGAAGCACGCGCCGATTCCGGCAGTTTAACCCATTAAATGCCGCTGTCAACAGTGACAGCGGCATTTAATGTGTTTGACAGAGGGGGGAACTCCCTCTGTCTCCCGATCGGCGCCCCCGCAAACAAATCGCGGGTCGCCGTCGGGTTTCCATGACAGCCGGGGGTCTAACAAAGACCCCCAGGTCTGTCTTCAGCATCTGCCTGTTAGGCGATGCCAGAGGCATGACCTAACAGGTTGCCTGTCAGTTTTACACTGACAGGCAATAATGCTTTGGTATACTAAGTATACCAAAGCATTATATATGCGATCGGCATATCGCATAGTGAAGTCCCCTGGTGGGACTAAAAAAAAAAAAGTAAAACCGTTAAATAAAGTTTGTGAAAAAAAAAATAAAAAAAATTACAGTCAAAGTCAAATAAAACTACTTTTTTGCCCCAAAAAGTGGTTTTATTTAATAAAACGGTCAAAACAAATCACACATACACATATATGGTATCCCCGCGATCGTAACAACTTGACCAATAAAATGAACACATTAATTAAACCGCCGGATGAACGGCGTCCAAAGAAAACGCAAAAAACAACGGCAAAATTCTCTCTTTTCTCCCATTCCCCCCATAAAAAATAAAATAAAAGTTCATCTATAAGTCCTATGTACCCCAAAATAGTACTAATGAAAACTACACATTGTCCCGCAAAAATCAATCCCACGTACGGCCACATCGACGGAAAAATAAAAAAATTACGCCTCTTGGAACGCGGCGATGCAAAAACAAGTAATTTTTTTCTAAAAGGGTTTTTATTGTGCAAACGTAGAAAAAACATATAAAATCTTTACATATTTGGTATCCCTGTAATCGTGCCGACCCATAGAATAAAGTTAACATGTTATTCACGCTGCATAGTAAACGGCGTAAATTTATAACGTGAAAATTAATGCTGGAATAGCTGCTTATTTTCAATTCTCTCCTAAAATAAAGTTAATAAAAGTTAATCAATATATTATAAGCATCTAAAAATGGTGCAATTACAAAATACAACTCGTCCCGCAAAAAACAAGCCCTTATACGGCTATGTCGACGGAATAAAAAAAGAGTTACGACTCTTGGAATGTGACCGTGAAAAAACAAGAAATAATCCTTGGTCATTAACGTGCAAAATGGCCCGGTCATTAAGGGGTTAAGAGCAGTGATTCTCCTGAGGTGGAGCTGCCTCACAGCCTCTGACGCTGTCCTATCAGGATGAAGCTGCTTCACACAATGTGAGAGACAGTAGAGGGAAGGGGGATCACTTCAAATAGCCATATCAGTGATTCTGGTGGCATATGAAAGAGGAGATTCTGATCTTTCATATGACACCAGGATCGCAGTTCTAGCTGTGACACAACCGGAGATATCACCAGTTGAAAACACAGTCGGGAATGGAAGCTGTACACTATATGATCACGCTGTGTTGTGTTGCTGGGCAGGGAAGGGGGAGAAGCTGTCTGCTGATTGGACAGCATCATACAGAAAACATTACAATGCCCAGAGAGAAAAGAAAGAGTCACCTCCTATTTGGCTATTAGAGACACATTAACATATTTAGAAAAATGCTGAAAACTTTGCAAATCATAAATGTTTTTTAAAACAAATCACACTGTAGTTATCAGCATCAAAGCGCCTATTGGATTAGTTAGGAGATAGGGAATTAATAAACTGGTGACAGAGCCTATTCATTTAATTCAGGTATTTCATTCAGTCCCATTGCCATAGATGTATAAAATCCAGCACCTAGCCATGCAGTCTGCCTATACAAACATTTGTGAAAGACTGGGTCATTCTAAAGAGCTCACTAAATTCAAGTGTGGTACCGTAATAGGATGCCACTGACGCTACAAGTCAGACGAAGTGGCAGACCTGGGTTAAGATACAGATTGGGGTCACAGAGTGCTGAGGCGCGCAGTGCATAAAAGATGCCAACGCTTTGCTGACTCAATAACTGCAGAGCACCAAACCTTCTCTGTTATTAACATCCACACAAAAACTGTGTGCCGGGAGCTTCATTGCATGGGTTTTCATGGCCGAGCAGCTGCATGCCAGCCTTACATCACCAAGCACAATGCCAAGCGTTGGATGGAGTGGTGTAAAGCACGCCACCACTGGACTCTGGAGCAGTGGAAATGTGTTCTGCAGAGTGACAAATCACGCTTCCTTATCTGGCAAGTCTGATGGATGAGTCTGGGTTTGGGGAATGCCAGGAGAACGTTACCTGCATGACTGTATTGTGCCAACTGCAAAGTTTGGTGGAGGAGGGTTAATGCTATGGGATTGTTTTTCAGGGATTGGCCCAGGGCCTTTAGTTCCAGTGAAGGGAAATCTTAATGCTGCAGCATACCTAGACATTTTGGACAATTGTATGCTTCCAACTTTGTGGGAACAGTTTGGGGAAGGCCCTTTTCTGTTACAGGATGACTGTGCTCCAGTGCACAAAGCAAGGTCCATAAAGGCATGGTTGGGTGAGTTTGGTGGGGAAAAAATTGACTGGCCCACACAGAGCTATACCTCAAACCCATCGAACATCTTTGTGATGAATTAGGAAGGAGATTGCGAGCCAGGTCCTCTCATCCAACATCAGTGTCTGAGTGGGAGCGATATTAGCTGCAAAGAGGGGGACTCACTCTATATTAATGTCAATGGATTTAGAATGGGATGTCATAACAGTTTCTGTAGGTGTAATGTGTAGGTGTCCCAATATTTTTATCCATATAGTGTATCTCCAATTGCATAAATATATTCAGCAGGAGTTAAAGAACAAACAAATGTTAACATAAGTGCTTTTTCCATGCTGATTTCTTAATTATGTTTCTTTTGCTATTGTGAACACAGAAATCCAACTGTCTCTGACGTATTATGTAGTTTCATACTGACATGTCAAGTGCAATTTAATCTACAGGGTGGGCCATTTATATGGATACACCTAAATAAAATGGGAATGGTTGGTGATATTAACTTCCTGTTTGTGGCACATTAGTATATGGGTGGGGGGAAACTTTTCAAGCTGGGTGTTGACCATGGCGGCCATTTTGAAGTCGGCCATTTTGTATCCAACTTTAGTTTTTTCAATGGGAAGAGGGTCATGTGACACATCAAACTGATCGAGAATTTCACAAGAAAAACAATGGTGTGCTTGGTTTTAACGTTACTTTATTCTTTAATGAGTTATTTACACGTTTCTGACCACTTGTAAAATGTGTTCAAAGTGCTGCCCATTGTGTTGGATTGTCAATGCAACCCTCTTCTCCCACTCTTCACACACTGATAGCAACACCGCAGAAGAAATGCTAGCACAGGCTTCCAGTATCCGTAGTTTCAGTTGCTGCACATCTCGTATCTTCACAGCATAGACAATTGCCTTCAGATGACCCCAAAGATAAAAGTCTAAGAGGGTCAGATCGGGAGGCATTTCTTCTGCTTGAAAAAAGTCCTAATGTTGGACTGAAACGTCGCACCGCTGTATGTTGGCTTGAATAAATCACAGTTTTTTTCATTCATCCTGTTGGAGTGCTGCAAATTTTTTTTCACCTGAATATTGATACAGTCCTAGGATCTGGACTGCTTGCTGGCACCCGTTCACATATGTAAGCTTTCTCTTACTGAGATTGAGTGCTGCTGCTTTCTCTGTTTGAATATATATATATATATATATATATATATATATATATATATATATATATATATATATATATATATATATATATATATATATATGTTTGTGTGTTTCCACCCAGTGATGTGGAATGCGGCCTTCAAGGGTTTTGCTAGCATGTCATGATATTGTATTGCATTTGTTTTATAAGAAATTGGAGCCCTTGACCAAATTCAAGCAAAGGTAGGTGTGGACACACCTGTACATCTCCTGCTAGAGCACTTTTGTTCTTTGTTAGGAAGAACAATTCCTACTATGAGAGCTTAATAACCTCACAATTAAAAACGAATATCCTCTTCCTTTAATTTCAGAATAAAGGCTTCGTACAGGTAAAATATTTTCTAAGCTTGATCTAAAAAGAGCATATAACCTTGATCACATCCATCCTGGAGATAAATGGAAGACTGTCCTCAGAACACGGTATGGACACTTTGAGTATCTTGTAATGTCTTTTGAACTTTGTAATGCCCCGCCATTTTACAAATGTTATCAGTGCTGTTGAGGACTTATTGGATTAATTTGTAATAGCCTCCCAGGATGATATCTAATTTTTTTCAGAAAATCTTGAAGAGCATCGCAAATATGTCGGCACTGTACTACGACTTCGAAAACATTGCCTATACTTTAAACTTGAGAAATGTGAATTTGAACAAACTACAATGCAATTGTTTGGGTACATTATATATTCATAAGGTCTAAATATGGACCCTAGTAAAGTCAAGTCTGTTGTTGATTGGCCACCCCCAAAAAATGAATTAGAAGTTTAGAGATTTATTGGTGTTGTTAACTTCTACTAAATGTTCATTTAAAGCATCTCCAAGATGATAGCACCAATCATTCACTTTAAAGAAGAATGTTCACCTTACTTGGACACCTGAGACTCAGGATGCAAATCCTGATAGTATTTGATATTCTAGACTAAGTAAATTGCTAAATTCCTGTCGCATTATCCCTGCCAGCAGGGCGAAATTAAGGGTGTCTAGGATATGGAGAAGTTAATTTGTCTGGGCCCCAAACTAACTCGGGGTATCCTCCACCAACTCCAGACAAATATAACAGGAGGGCCACAAGTATAGCAAGTTCCAGTGATGGGAACCATACTGATATATCTTTAGATACATAATATAAGCCGTTTTATGTCTCTACACATAGGTCTGTGTACATACCTCCCAATTTGTACAGAAATTACAGAATCTGTGCGGTGGATTGTGCGTGCCACTGCAACTTTTTTTTTAAGCCTTCTAACCAGACCCCCAATGGATTCACATGATTTTAGGAAAACTTCCAGCATTCCCTGAAGGTCTGCAGCTGTCAGGGCATGCTGAGAGTTGTAGTTTAAAAAAAATAATAAATTAATTAATAGAGGGCTAAAGGTACCTGAACTGATCAAGGACATTTAAATATTAATATAAAGTAGACATACTTAAATTGTTTATTATTAATTATTATGTGTGGTATGACTATCTGTCTTACAAGCAGAAAAATTCTAATTTAGAAGAATGCAAATTTTTCTACATTTTCAATACATTTTGGTGTTTTTCACAAATAAACACAGAATGCATCACCCAAAATCTAGCACTAACATAAAGTACAATGTGTCATGAAAAAAATAATAATCTTAGAATTGCTTTGATACATTGCTTCCCATAAAGGGACACATGTCAGATTTGAAAAATGGGGCTCTGTCAGAAAGGCTGTTGTGGTAAAGGTTCAAATAGGAATGTTTGGAAAATAAAATAATTGTATTTATTTTTTCATGTTGTATCATTTTTTCTTTTTTAGTCCTGTTAGGGAACTTTTACTTTTAAATATTTATAACTATAATATGTCAACTATTTTTTTAGTTCAAAACTGTTAGCCCAGCAATTGTAGTGCCGTGGTGATGGGGAGATGACAAAGGGCACGCCCTTCCATTGTCATCATTGCGATCAGTGCTAATGGTTGAACTTAAATGGTTAAATGACTGGGATAAGACATGTATCCGTTCTGAGCCATTCGTGCGGGATTGTGACTGTCACACTCCTGCTGGTGATCATGCTGGCACAGTTGTTGTACTCGCACAATTACCATATCCACAGGATATGCAATAAATGTCCGATAAATGGAAGTTCCCCCTCTCAGCATAATTTGCAGTGCTATGCTGTTTTCCTAACTCCTATTCACTTCTATGGGAGTTCTGTAAAAAGCTGGGTAGCTCAGCGAGCTCTGCTCTTACCGTACTCCCAACCACCTCGTCAGTCAATGGCCGGAGAGTGAGAGAATGTACAGTAGGATGAGGGTCCGGGGCCCCATTATAAAGATAGGTGCTGGTCTTAAAGGTGGGACCCGCATCTATCAGACAATTATGGTATATCCTGTGGATAAGCCATAAATATCCAAGATTGAAAAAAAACCCTTTAAAGGATTTAACGTTTTACATTTTTGCACTTTATAGTTGTAGACGCATAAAATTGGAAGTGAGCTAAACTCAGTTTCTCTGTTTTTTTTTATGCCATTGCAATTGAGTTATTTTGTTTTTTCTATGTCAGACCGAATTGTTTTGGATGGTTTTCAACTTATTTCTGGCATTTTATTTTTTTAAATTTGTCACACATGGTTGGTTCAGTCTGGCACAAGCTGACAAAGAAAAATATGATTACTGGCTGTGGAAATGCTTGAAAAAAAATCATGCATTTAAATACAAATCAGAAATATCTGTTTATGTAAAGGGTTTTATTTTCATATGCCAGTTATACAAGAGATGTTAATGATCATAAATCAATGTGATTCCATATTTATTTTTTTTATGCATTTTGGCATTTAAGTCCATTGACAAGTAGTTTTTACTAAACATCTTTATATTGAATGTAATTTAAAGGCAAAAGTTCCATCAGCCTTTTAAACTAGTACTATATAAAAAGTTGTATTACAATATTATTTATTACCATAAACAAGAAACCTTTACATGTTCCTTTTTTCTTTAATAAAAAATATTTTAAAATAAATAAATAATATTTAAATCTCAATCTGAGATACCACATAACTAATTCTAGCTTCCTGTGTATTTAACAGTAAGCAAAATTGAGCTGGAAGTTATTCTCTTTCATTCAATGAACACTATTTAATTTTTATTTTTACTTTTTTTTTTTACAAGCCGAAGAATGAAACTAGAAAATGGACAGAAAATAAGCATGTTATAATAAACAGCAGATATTCTTTTGGCAACTGCTATTACAGATGCTGAAAATAAATTTCCACTCATGCTCTTTGATATGAAGTATACATACCAGAATACATTTATTCTTAAGGACTGAGACATTTTTTTATTTTTCCTTTTAGTTTTTCACTCCCCGTTTCCAAGAGCCATATCTTTTTCATTTTTCCATCAATAGAGTGGTGTGAGGGCTTATTTTTTTGCATGAGGTGTTGTAGTTTCTAATGGCATTTAAAGTACCATATAATGTACTGGGAAACTGAAAAAAAAAAATTTTGGGGTCTGAAATTGGAAAAAAACTGAAAATCCTACATTGTTTTTTGGTTTTCATTTTTACAGCTTTCAGCATGCGGTAAGAATGACAGCTTAACTTTATTCTGCAGCTAAATACAATTACAGTGATACCAGATTTATATTGTTTTTTTTTTAATATTTTTCTACTTTTACAAAGAAAAAAGTATTTGCTAAAAAAATTTATGGATTTGTTTCACCACATTCTCCGAGCCATAACTTTTTTTTTTTTGTCAACTGAGCGATGTGAAGGCTTATTTTTTACGGGACGAGCTGTAGTTTTTATTGGTATGATTTTTTTGTACATATGACATTTTTATCACTTTTTGATAAATGTTTTTAGAGATCTAAAGTGATCAAAAAACAGTGATTTTGGCGTTAAAATGTTTTTCTTTTACAGCATTCACCGTGTGAGTTAAATAATGGTATATTGTAATAGTTCAGACTTTTATGGTTGCAGGGATACCAATTTTGTTTAATTTTTTTTATTTTTTATATTGCTTTAGAGGAAAATCGGGACAAGGTTTGTTTTTTTAACTTTTCAATTGTTTTCATTTTAATTTTGCTACTAATAACTTTATTAAACTTCTTGTTACACATTTCATTGACCCCCCTTGGGGACTTGAACCAACGATCATTGGATCACTGGTACAATACACTGCAATACTAATGTATCTGGAGGTGCCGATGGTTGACATAGCAGCCCCGGAGCCTAGTAAAGGCCCCAGGACTGCCTTCACTCTGCCTCTGTTAAGCCGTGCCTCTGGCAGGGCTTAAAGAGGCTCTGTCACCAGATTCTGAAATCCCTATCTCCTATTGCATGGGATCGGCGCTGCAATGTAGATAACAGTAACGTTTTGTTTTTTTTTAAAAACTTTCATTTTTAGCCAAGTTATGAGCTATTTTATATATATGCAAGTGAGCTTTGAAATGGACAACTGGGTGTGTTTTTTTTTCGTATGTCCAACTGGGCATATATTGTGTTTTTAACTGGGCGTGTTTACGTGTATGACGCTGACCAATCAGTGACCAGTCAGCGTCATACACTCCTCTCCATTCATTTACACAGCACATAGTGTTCTTACTAGAACTATGTGCAGCCACATACACAAGTGTCCTGATAATGAATACACATGAAATCCAGCCTGGACGTCATGTGTATTCAGAATCCTGACACTTCTGAATCTTTTCTGTGAGATTTCCAGCAAGGGAAACGAAATCTCGTTTACCTCGTAATCTCGCGAGATTACGCGTGGCTTGCTGGAATCTCACAGAAAAGATTCCGAAGTGTCAGGATTCTGAATACACATGACGTCCAGGCTGGATTTCATGTGTATTCATTATCAGGACACTTGTGTATGTGGCTGCACATCGTTCTAGTAAGAACACTATGTGCTGTGTAAATGAGGCATGGCTTAACGAAGGCAGAGTGACGGCAGACCTGGGGGCCTTTACTACGCCCCTGGGCTGCTATGACAACCATCGGCACCCCCCGATTGGGTTCTGAGGTCACCGATGAGCTGTCGGAGGGGGCCACCCCCCCTATTTTCAGTGCCTCAGATGCTGAATTTGAGGGGTTGAACGGCCACTAACTGCGATCGCGTTGTTCCTGGCTGTTAGTCCTGGGTGTCAGCTGTAAAACACAGCTAACACCCAGTGTATGGGGCGCGCTTAGCCCAAGAGCACGCTCCATACTTCCCTATAACGCTTATCATGTATGTGATAGTGCATCAAGCGGTTAAAGGCTTTTTAGTGTACACTAAAATGTGAAAAGCATAGTTTTAAAAAAGTATATTACTAAACTGAGAGATTTTGTTAACAAATTGTTCCATTCAAATTTCTGTCATGGGCAGTATTGCCATTGAAAACTTGTGATATGATGTCAAGCCATCAACCACATCAACATGCACACACATACACACACACACACACACACACACACACACACACTTATTCCAGCCAATTAGTATGTGCAGCTGAGGTCGATCACTAAAATAGGTTTCCTAGCCCCTCATTCCTCCTAACAGCCCGATCACAGGAGAAGGAACTTCAATAGAGCAGCGGTTGAGCATGCAACGTGCTGCTCCATTCAATGTCTACGGTGCTTTCTTGACGCCTTTATGCAAGAAAGAATTTCCTACTCTAAGACCGGCATAAAAAACCGCCAGACTGGAGTATGAAGGTAATCACCAGAACAAATACCTAGACTTTTTAAGGAGTTTCCCTGGTCAGAGGAAACAAAAACTTTCTCTTTCAGTTATTTAATCAAAACCTGTCAATAGTGCAACTTTTCAAAAAGTGTGTGTAGTAAAAGGAGGCCTGTGATAATGGAAAAGATAACCTTACTTGAAGGGAACGTGTCATCAGAAAAGCACCTGTTGTTTAACCCCTTAATGACCGCCGATAAGCCTTTTCACGGCGGTCATTAATGGGCTTTATTCTACAGCGCCGCCATTCTACGGCGCTGCTGTAGAATAAAGTAAACAGAGCAGGGAACTGTCAAATCTCCCTGCTCTCAGCTGCCAGAGGCAGCTGAGGGCTGGGGGCGTCCCTGCTCTGCCGGGTGAGATCAATATTAGTATCGATCTCACCCGTTTAACCCTTCAGATACAGTGCACAATAGCGTGCACCGCATCTGAATGGTTTTGGAGAGAGGGAGGGAGCTCCCTCTCTCTCCCACCGACACCCGGCGATAAAATCGCCGAGTGTCAGTGTCTTCTATGGCAGCCGGGGGTCTAATAAAGGCCCCCAGGTCTGCCTGGAGCGAATGCCTGCTAGATCATGCCGCAGGCATGACCTAGCAGATGCCTGTCCATTTTAAACGGACAGGCAGTAATACACTGCAATACAAAAGTATTGCAGTGTATTACAATAGCGATCGGAGGATAGTGAAGTCCCCTAGTGGGACTAGTATAAAAGTAAAAAAAGTTTAATAAAGTTAATTTAAAAAAAAAGTGAAAAAAAAAAATGAAAAACCCACTTTTTCCCCTTACAAAATCCTTTACTATTAAAAAAAACTACAATAAAGCAAAAAAGTTACACATATTTGGTATCGCCGCGTCCGTAACGACCCCGACTATAAAGCTGTAAAAAATAAAATAAAAAACAATGGAAAAATTGCTGTTTTCTGTTAATCCTGACTTTAAAAAAATGTGATAAAAAGTGATCAAAAAGTCGCATCTACTCTCAAATGGTACCAATAAAAACTGCAAGTCGTCCCGCAAAAAATAAGACCTTATACAGCTATGCCGACGCAAAAATAAAAAAGTTACCGCTCTTCGAATGTGACAATGGAAAAATGTAAAAAATGGCTTGGACATTAGGGCCCAGAATGCAAGCAGGGGGAAGTGGTTAAATCAAGTTTTTTTTTAAGAATTGTCGTTGTTTTTTTAAATTTTTTTATGTCATTAACTACATTTAAAAAAAGCCTGATAGATTGCAATTTTCACTCTGGCCACTAAGCCTCATAATAGACTGACATTTCCTGTTCTGTAGAGATCACAAAACACTGACATATGGAGCGGGTTAAATATGGAGCGGGCTCAGCCTGTGAACCCTTTCCATACTTCCCGTAAGTGTACACCAAATGTCGGGAAAGGGTTAATATGCCTTCCATATTATTAGGTGCTTAAGGTGGCATCCCTAAATAGAAAAAAATATACTGGCTGATCTCACTAGTACATGCATGCTGATTTTTAAGGGGAATCTATCACTGCCACACCCACCCACCGCTGATTGGCAGCTTTCTCCCTATACACAATAATTAGTGGCGTGCTTGTTACTACTTCATGCTGCATGAGGTACATAACAGATTTGATTTTATTTTGAATGCCCCCTCTCCCATGCTTTTCCAAAGAAACCTAACAAAGTAAATGGTACCCAACTGTCTCATATCTCACAGGTCTAGTCAAATTATTGACAGTTTGCTTAGAACTTTGTGTCAGATTTTCAGTATCAAAAATCTTTGAGCAGTGCCAAGAGGGTTTGAAAATTCTGTCAATATGAAAATCAGTGGTGGAGATCACAGTAGATCTTCTCCGTAAGGAAGACAACTGTCTCTCTATTGCCACCTATGGGTAGATACCCTGTAAATCAATCTATCTCTATCTCTTTTTAAAGCCTTGAAACATAAGTTGACAGGGCAGTTACCTATAGGTTGAACTAGAGAGACATTTTTCTTCCTTCTGGAGGAGAGCTATTTTGTATAAGTTGTCCCAGTAAGCATTGCTGTAAGGACTCCCTACCAGCTGGATCTCTGAAAGGAGAATCAATACCTTTTGAGAGCTTTTTCACATTCAGTATTCTCTTTGTAAAAGTTTACCACTTATAGATTGTAGATGTGAACTCTATGCATTGGCATTCAAATATATGCTTTTTGTAGCTCGACATTTTCTTTTATAGTAATTTGAATAGCGAATCTAAATGCAAAACACAGTAATATGAAAAGAGATGCCAAATGGATATTATTCCTGCTGGTATGCTCATACTTATACGTGCAAAAGGCATTTTAGTAATGTATCATAATACAGTCCCTTCAGAACTGTCTTACAATGCCATGTGAGATTGCATATCTGTATGTAATTAGGTATAATCATTCCTATATATCACACTGTGCTAAATCTGTATATACCATTGTATGTCATGTGTAGACTTATACAAAAACATTACAGAAATTTATTGGAAAAAAATATTATACATAGTTCTTGTCTAATGTAGGAAATTATAAAGTAGATGTGAATCTCTAAAAATTATTATTTTTTAAAGAAAACAAACTTTTTTAAAGAAAAATATAAAGTTACTAAGCTATGCATTCCAATTCAGACACAACATCACAAAACCCCCAAGAATACATGCATAGACACATATGCACATTTAGTGTGATACCAAAAGAATCATGTTTTTGCACTTTTAACAACAAAGCAGAATAAATATAACTATATAAATGGGAGGAGCTTTGGGGTCATCAGCTGCGTATTACAGCTGGCAGTTTAACCACTTAAATGCCACGGTCAATAGCGACCACGGCATTTAAGTCATTAGAAAGGGGGGCAGCCCCCTCCGACAGTCCATCGCCCCCCTGCGATGCGATTGCGGGGTGCCGATGGTTGTCATGGCAGTCCAGGGACCTAATGAAGGCCCCCAGGTCTTCCTTCTCTCTGCCTCTGTTAAACCCTACCTCTGGCAGGGCTTAACAGAAGCCTGTAAAAATGACAAAACACTGCAATACATTAGTATTACAGTGTATTGAACCAGCGATCTGACAATCGCTGGTTCAAGTCTCCTAGGGGGGACTAAAAAAAATGTGTAAAAAAAGTAAAATAAAGTTTTTAGTAGTGAAAATAAAAAAGTTATGGCTCTCAGAATATGGCAGCACAATGTTTTTAACAATGTTTTTTTCTTAGTAAAAGGAGTAAAACATTAAAAAAAACTATAAAATTTGGTATTGCCGTAATCATATCGACCATCAACATAAAGTTAACTTGTTATTTTTACTGCACGGTGAAAAACGTAAAAACAAAATCCAAAAGAAAACGGAGAAATCCGTTTTTTACAGTTCCCCCATTGAATTTTTTTTTAAAATTTTCCCAGTACATTATATGGTACTATAAATGGTGCCAATAGAAACTACAACTCCTCCCCCAAAAATCAAGCTCGCACACCACTCCATTGACAGAAAAATAAAAAAGTTATGGCTCATGGAAGGTGGGGAGTGAAAAACGAAAATGATAAAACAAAATTTGGGTTGGACCGGAAGATTTTTCCGCATCGAAGGGGTTAATTGCCGATTTCAGTGGCGACAGGACACTGAGCGGCAACGGGGAGAGCAGGGCAGACACCCTGCACAGTTAACCGCCGCTGCAGTGTAGCGCCGCGGTTAACTGTTAAAGCGCGGACGTAACTGCACGCCCAGGTGCGCGAAGTTACTGCTTACCTGGGCGTTCATTTACGCCAAGGTGCGGGAAGGGGTTAAACATGTACTTTTCCTCTGTGTTTACTGATGAGCTGACAGCACCAGATATTCACGGCGACAGTGATAAAGGTTCCCCACCCAATATTACCTGCTCAACACAGGGGGAAGTACAGCTACATCTGAGTAAATTAAATATTTATAAATCCCCTGGCCCAGACGGCATATTGTGTACGGGTATATTATATATATATATATATATATATATATATATATATATATATATATTATACATCTACGGGTATTAAGGGAATTAGGCTCAGTATTGGACAGACCATTGTATCTCATCTTCTTAGACTCTCTTGTAACAGGATCAGTGCCACAGGATTGGGGGACGGCTGATGTACCAATATTTAAGAAGGGTAAAAAGGTGGAACCAAGTAATTAGCGTCCAGTAAGTTTGACATCTGTGGTGTGTAAAGTATTTGAGAGTATTCTAAAAGATGAATTATAAAAATAAATAGCAGAAAAAAAGTCTAATTACTGATAACCAGCATGGATTCATGAGAAACAGGTCATGCCTAACTAACATGCTCGATTTCTATGAGGAGGTAAGTGCAAATCTGGATGTTGGTCATACGGCGGATGTGATTTATTTGGATTTTGAAAAAGCATTTGATACTGTTTCACACAACAGTCTTGTTTTGAAGCTACAGACACAGGGACTGGGGGAACGTGTATGCAAGTGGGTAAATAATTGGTTAAGGGACAGAAAACAAAGAGTCGTTATAAATGGAACTTACTCAAAATGGGTTAAAGTCAGCAGCGGGGTACCACAAGGATCGGGGTTAGGCCCAATTCTTTTTAATGTCTTTATTAATGGTCTTGTGGATGGGATTGATAGCAAGGTGTCAGTTTTTGCTGATAACACAAAACTTTGCAGGATACTTAAAACTCAGCTTGACTTTAAAATATTACAGAAAGACCTAGATAAGTTAGCAGCATCGGCAAAAACATGGCAGATGAAATGTAATGTTGATAAATGTAAAGTAATGCACTTCGGATTCCCGCTCTTAAAGGGGCAGCGCGTGCACCAGACTTTAATGTGAAATCAGCCCATGAGTGCCCTGGACTATAAGAAGGGCCCAGCCCCTTGCTTCTATGGCTGAGCGTTGTTTGTCGTATACTGCACAACTCCAACTCATTACGGCACTTGACCAGGATAGCACGGGACACATGTTACAGGTAGCAGGAACAGGAAACATTGGGAACTGGAAGACACTAGGAGACCATTTGCAAAGACAAACTAGCGTTACGTCAAAGCTCAGGCAATACAGGAAGGGGCAGAACTCTTCTTCTAGTCCAGGGTCCTCTTTGAGCAATCAGCTTAATCTCACACCTGGTTCCTTAAGGCTGGACTGAGCTCGCGAGCGCACCCTGGTGGTCACTGTGGAACAGGACGACCCCATGTGCAGACATCTCTGGAGAGAAGGGTGTCTACCGGATGGAAGGAGTTCGTGGTCAGCAACCACGGACGTTACAATGACGGGTAATTTATTGATAAATGTTGAACCTGATGGACCGATGTATTTTTTCAACCTATCTAACTATGTAATGTCCAAACAATAGAGCAATCCAGAAAGCAATTTACAGTGTCACTACGAAATAGTACTGTTATTACAGTATGCAAGTAAGAATGCAAAACAATGTCTACATAAGAGTGCAACAAAATGTATATATAGTAGCACCGAAAAATAATAGACCCATAATTTGCCCACACACTGATTTCTGGCCCTCACACTCACCTTCTCTAACGCCCAGAACATGGGTTTTACCCCCACATACATCCGGAAACAGAGGCTCAATCACTCTCATACTCAGGGTGATGCGCTCATTCACTCACCCAGACATTCACTCACTTACCTAAACCTTCGCTGACTTGTCTAATGGCCCAGGGCCAAATGCTAACTCATCCAGAAATCCAGGGCCACATGACTGCGTACTTATAAAGATCTGGCTCCCTTTGACATCCAGATACCCAAGCACCCTCAGACTGGGGTTCCTTGGCCCCCCTAGAGGAGATGATTCTGAGGACCCACCCTCCATCTATACAGAACATGTACATATCCACTTTTAATTTCATCATAGTCGTTATTAATAAAAAAAAAAGCAGCATTCTCAAAGGATAAAGAGAAATCTGCAAGTTTTCAGCTACAAATAGCAGACAAAATATGGAGGTGTATCTGTGAATAAAAATAGTCAATGGGAGGGCTGATGTTTTCCTTTGCTTGATATGAAGGTATACTGTATGTCCACTTCCTAGAAGGGCTTTACACCGATATTAACTTTAAAAAGGTAGTTTTATTATGGCAACCCCTTTGTTTAAAAAACCTAACATAGAAACAGCAGATTAGCAACTCTGCGATCGCAGCTAATAGAGGGGGATCCCAAGTGGGGAGTGCCCAAATAGGGAGCATGAAGAGGGGCAGTCTTTATGAGGCAACTCCTTTAAACCATCTTTTTCACATTTACCTGTGCTGCTGTTTCTTTACCACTTATATTTTTGGTCTATAAACATGTATTTAAATCACCTTTAAACACCATTTTATTGGAAAGTAATCTATATAGAAAGTTGAGAAACTTTATAATTTCATAGCATTACTTATTTTGTATTGAACCTGCATTACAGTCTGTATTGTATTTCAGGGCAGCAGTCACAATTCTGCAGATTACTGCTTGAAACATTAAATAAGTTACATAAAAGTGTGATTCCCCAACAATTCGCTGATTAACACGGACAGAATGACTATAAAATTCCAAAAGTCATTCATTGTACTCCATGTAAAGTTTAGTTTCCCCTCTGATGATGCTGAGAGGAAATTTAACTTTTCCCTCACAGATTACATCTGATCGCTGGGCGTCCCAGCCGTAGGACACTCTGTAAACAGCTTATGGTCGGGGGAGCCCTAAAAAAAAAAAGTTTTGTCCAAAGTTGACAACCCTTTTAATATTACCAAATTGATCTGTGAATGGATGTGTTTGTATTACAGACTCAATAGCTCAGAATTCTGTTTCTTATTTATTTTGTTGAAAAACAAAATACACTCGAGCAACATAGATAATGATAATAATAATACTTACGCAGCACTTTACAATTTAGAGGGAACATAAACAAACAATATCAAACATTACATAGTGACAAAGCTAATTTACAATTCAAACAAGAGCAGTGAGGACCCTGCTCACAAGAGCTTACAATCTATGAGGAAATAAGGGAGACACAAAGTGTAAAAAATGCTTGTTCAGAACAATGGTCCAGCCATCTTTTATACACATGGGGTGGTACACATAAAGCTGTATGAGCCGGTCACCAGCCAGTATACGTGTATGACGGACATGAAGTGAAGGAGTGCCATGGAAAGGAGTCAGATTAGGGATGTTATAGGCCTGTCTAAAAGGATGTGTTTTCATAGATGCAATTTATGACATACAAAAACTAAAGAGGATTTGTCATTTATGCTTTACTATTTTTTTGTTTTTTGTTGTTTTACAAAATATGTGTAAAAACTATACAGAAAAATGCTTAAATGAGCAAGGCCTAATATATCTAAAAATAATAAAGTAAACAACAAGAAAATTAGGCAGCTGGACAGAATCCAAGCATCAGATGATCATTTTGAGATGTGCACAATCTTTATTGAAAAGCTGCACAATGTACCTGGGGAACATTTAAAACAAAAAGTTCCTTTACACTTCAGTGAAGCAAGTTATGTAAACTTATTAAAAATAATTTACTCATTTCTTCTGTAGCATTTCGGTACAGTACAAAAACATATTAAGTCATTTGTCTGTACTGATATAATTGTGGGGCTGTGTTCCCAACCTATTCATTTCATTAGCTTTAGTTTTCAACCAACTGATTTTAAAGGCACAGTACTTTGTAAGGATGCATACACTTCAAAGAACATTCATATGGCCAGTTTAATAGCTTTTTAAAAAAATTTATACATATAAATGTGTCATTTTCCAGAAAACTCTGATTAAACCATATAATCAAAAGTAAAAGACTAATAGCTAAATATTAGCCTTTTATGTATTAGTTCCTTTACACTTGAAATAAAAATGTTTTACTTTTAGAATGTTATTTAGTCACCGGATGAGTGAAAAACATCAATAGACAGGTTTTCAATATGAAGCCATGGGCAACATTTAGATGACAAATAAAATTATCAATAGGGTTCTGTCGGCCATTACAGTATTTTTTACGAAAAAATAGCCCAGTCTATTGTGCTATTATTTTCATTCAAATTACCAGGACCCCAAAAAAAGTCAATGGGGTCCAATGTAAGTTTGGATCGAATTGAAAACAGACCTGTCACCTTATAATGACCTCCATTTGTAACGGAGCAATGATACTTGTGTGAACATCCTGGAAGAAAAAAAATACAATAGTAAAAATTTGTAGTACAAAAACAGTAAAAATAAAACCAAAGGTGAAACACTTTAACTTTGTAGTATTTACAAGAGATGAAAGTAATAAAATGTGAGGAAGTTTTCTTTTTATTATTGTAATTCACTAGACCATACACATTTGATCATATAATAAATGTATTTATTTTAAATAGACATAATGTCATTGTAAAAACAGTAACTAGCTACATTATAATGCAGATTGGGGATTTGCTTTTTTATTCTAATAGTAAGTAGACATACAACTTAAAATTGATTCCTCATGCAAAATGTTAAGTATCCCTTTAGGGTGATGATTTTAGAAAGGCTTGTCTCGTTGTACCCATAGTATTTCTTCTTCCTATTGTAACAGAAAACAGTGCATGTACAATATGTAACCTTTATGGATTGATTCTAGCCTATCTAAATAAACCCAGTTTTAAATGCCATATTAGAGAATTTCCAGCTAATAGATGGGGTCATTCTGTTCTAGACCCTCAACTATTATTTCGAGCAGTAAACTGCTGTTCCGGAGGACCCAACACACATTTGCATTACACTGACAGCCCATTAATTTAAATTAGTGCAATGCAATGTTTACTTTCTCATGTATTGGTATCTTAGGAAAAATTAAACATGTGTTTTCTGGATTCCTCAAGTTGACAGCTGATCACTTTGGGTACCAGCAGTGGAACATCCTGTTATCAGATTTTTATTGAGGGCCCTTTCTAACAAAAAGAGATTCAATCATCAATGGGCAAAGTGCAAATAGGACTATATTTAGATACACTATAAGGGGAGATTCACACGAACGTTGCGTTTTTGCGCGCGCAAACAACGCAGCGTTTTGCGAGCGCAAAAACCATTTGACAGCTGCGTGTGTCATGCGTGTCTGATGCGCGGCTGCGTGATTTTCGCGCAGCCGGCATCATAGAGATGAGGCTTGTCAACGCCCGTCACTGTCCAAGGTGCTGAAAGAGCTAAATCTTTCAGCACCCTCGACAGTGAATGCCGAACACAACAGCGAAAAACCTGTAAAAAAAAAAGATAAAGTTCCTACTTACCGAGAACTTCCCGGCCGTTGCCTTGGTGACGCGTCCTTGGTGACGCGTCCTTGGTGACGCGCCTCTCTTGACATCGGGCCCCACCTCCCTGGATGACGCAGCAGTCCAAGTGACCGCTGCAGCCTGTGATTGGCTGCAGCCTGTGCTTGGCCTGTGATTGGCTGGAGCTGTCACTTGAACTGAAGTGTCATCCCGGGAGGTCGGACTGCAGGAAGGAGACAGGAGTAATCGGTAAGTTAGAACTTCGTTTTTTTTTTACAGGTTAATGTATTTTGGGATCGCAAGTCACTGTCCATGGTGCTGAAACAGTTTAACTCTTTCAGCACCATGGACAGTGACTATCTCCTGACGTCGCGTACCGATAATTTTTTTGCCGGGATCGGCCAAAACGAGTTTGGCCGAACCCGGTGAAGTTCGGTACGCTTGTCCGGCTTCGCTCATCGCAAAGACACTCCGTTTGGATGTTCGGAAACAGAAAAGCACGTGGTGCTTTTCTGTTTTCATTCATCCTTTTCACTGCTGTTGCGCGAATCACGCTCGTCCCACGGAAGTGCTTCCGTGTGGTACGCGTGATTTTCACGCACCCATTGACTTCAATGGGTGCGTGATGCGCGAAATACGCAGAGTTATTGAACCTGTCGCGCTTTTTGCGCAGCAGACAAACGCTGCGCAAAAAGCACGGACTGTCTGTACTGCCCCATAGACTTGTATTGGTCCATGCGTGCCGCGTGAAAACCACGCGGCCCGCACGGACCGAATACACTCTCGTGTGAATCCCCCCTAAGGCTCCATGCACACGACCGTAAAAAACCTCCGTTTTTGTGGACCGCAATTGCGGTCCGCAAAAACGGAGCCATTCACTTTCACTACGGAAGGGTGTCCGTGCCGTGGAAATGTTCCGGGAATTATGGAACATGTCCGTTCTTTTGCACTTTGCGTGCCGTGCTCCCATACTTTGTATGTGAGCACGGCACGAAAATGCGGCTGTCAGTCGGTGGCCGGCCGTGCCCGCAATCGCGGGCCGTGATTGCGGGCACGGTCGTGTGCATGGGGCCTTAGGATTACTTGTTTTTGCTGAAACATAATCTCTCTAGATCTAGACATCTCTAGATTCCAAGCTTTTTTCTATCCCTCTTAGGCCGGGTTCCCACGGTTTGGATACGCTGCGTAAAAACTGCCATTCCAGCGGGAGCAGAGCTTGCCGAGCTCAGCGATGGACGCATAAACCCAGTGCTCTTCGCATTACCGCTGGGTTGTCATACTTATTGGGCACGGATTACACCCACAATGGTCAAACCTGCCAAGAACAGATCCAGAGTCACCCTGCATTCCTCCCAGGTGGGATATAACAAGATGGCATGTGGCCTCTCACGCTGATGACTCAGGGGACAAAAGTGCTTCGGTCTGCTCAGGTGAGTAAGACACGGGCCTCATCTCCCGCGCCTTCATTAAGAAGACACTCAGCAAAGCTCTATCTCCAGTACTGAAAGAGCTAGCTAACATTAAAGCTGATGTGAAGAATATTGGCCACAAAGTAGATTCTCTGGAGGGCGGGCAGGCCGCCATTTAATAACACAGCAAACACATGCAGTCGGTCCTAGCGTCACAACAGACACACCTTAACAATGCTCACCTGATGCTGGAGGACCAGGAGAACCGGAACAAAAGGATGAATGTCACGGTCACAGGGTATGTGGATCCACTAGGCCACTCCGTCATAGTGGAGAGGAAGTTGACCAGGTCTCAGTCTATACGAAAGTCTACAGCAGTTCGTAACACGCAGGTACCTGAACTAATCCAGACAGTGTCTGTGGCTTCAGCACGGATGGAGGTCTATGCAGCAGGTTGTGCCAGACGTGGCAGGGAGACAAGACGTGGCAGAAGACACTGGACGTGGCAGAAGACACTGGACGTGGCAGAAGACACTGGACGTGGCAGAAGACACTGGTCGTGGCAGAAGACACTGGACGTGGCAAACGACAGCAGATGCAGTAGGACACGACTCCAACACTAGTAGGCACAGGAACAAGGACACAGCACGGGATACAGGAACAGGTAACAGGGCACGGGTAACAACTAGAACGGGAAACACTAAGGGACCATTTGCAAGACAGACTTGGGATAAACTAACAACACTCAGGCAAGGATCAGAAGGGCTGGGGCCTTCTTATAGACTTCATGTGGGTTGATGAGGATGATGATTTTTATGTGCGCGCTCTGGCCCTTTAAGAGCGGGCACGAGCGTGCGGCGCGTACACTACGGGACACAGCGGACTGGAGCGGAAGTGAGCACTGGCGTCTCCTAGGAAGGAGATGGGGACCAGCGCTCACAGATCCATGGCTGCGGGCGTCGGGAGGTGAGTGAACCCGACGGCCCGCAGCCATGGACGCTACAATGAACATTTGTATCAGAGGTGTTCCTGAGGCGGCTGCAACGGACATTTTGCCTCAAGTTGTACGCCAAATTTTCGCCTCCCTCGTTGACACGGAGGAAGCTGACAAAGTTATTATTGAGCGGGCTCACAGGGCTATGTGGCCGAAACCGACCTCATCAGAGCCACCTAGAGACATTATTTTACTGAGTTACCTAGACTATCCTTAAAGCCGCTAGGGACACACCGGAGATCTTATATGAGGGAACAAAAATCGTCCTATATCAAGTCCTCGCAGCCAGCACTTTGGCTAAGTGACGACTCTTGAAACCACTAACTGATATGGTAAGAACGAGAAAAATATCTTTTTGCTGGCCATTTCCCTTTGGGATTGCTATATCCAAAGATGGATGTCACTTGGATGTAGGATCGCCTGATGACCTATCCAAAGTGTGGGATAAACTGGAGATCGCTCCAATTGATATATCCTCTTGGCTCCCAGTTCAGATGGAGGTGGCTTTTCCAACTCTTCCTCCCCACCCTGCTTGGCAGACATCCTCCAAGACCAAATCACCTAAGACCAAAAAGAGTACGGCGACAGAAGCTATCACCTGAAGTTTTCTTTAGACTATATAATAAAAGTCCCATGTTGGACTATTTTGTACATACCTGCCTGCCTGCGCATATGTGATTGACTTTTTGTGTTGTGCCACTAAAAGTTAGGGGTTACCCCCTCAGATCTCTAACTACTTTCCATGTTTGGAGTGCCTTAATACTGATATCATGATGTATATACCTTGTAAAAGTGGTTAACTTGACACATTGCCATGTTTTGTTTTTCTCTTCATCATATTCCTGTCCTTCCCCTCTATTATTTTAATTTATGCTATTTTATTTTACTTTACTTATTGCTTATTTTCTTGGTTTTCTTTTCTTTTTATGCCCTTTCCCCCACCCCTCCCATTTTTTACTGTACTCTACTGCATTACTACATCTGCTTTTATTGCCTCCTAACCACATGTAATATAACACTGCTATGAGAACCCAGCGAGTTTTCACAAACTGGTAGTAGTACAGATGTAGCCGTCTTTATCTTGACTTTTAACGCATTAAATACACAGTGGCAAGATCCTTTATCTTGACTTTTTCAATTACTTTTCAATGGATTTTGTTGTGTGATATCACGCTGCAGTAAGTTATTAGAGTAAAGATGGCTACATCCGTACCTACATTCTCCCCCCTTCTTCCCTCCACTACCATTCGATTTTATGATCATTATATCGCTGAGTAAGATGTCTATGATTACATATGTATTGTACCCGCCACCTTCTCTTACCTGCTGGTGGCCGCAGACCCCTCTCATCCTGCTGAGGTCTCCCTCCCCGGAGATGCCAGCACATGCGGCCGTCCTGCTCTGCAGTGACCACTAGGGTGCGCGTGTGAGCTCATTCCTGGCCTTAAAGGGCCAGCGCGCGCACATGTAAAAAATTAACTAATTATCCCCAGATGACCCTGGACTATAAAAAGGGCCATGCCCTTTTACTCCTTGCCTGAGCATTGTTTGTATTCCTATGTTAGTCTTGAAAATGGTTCCTTAGTCATATTCTGTTCCCAGTGTTTCCGTGCCCTGTTACCTGTATCCTGTATCCCATGCTTTATTTGTTCCTGTGTCCTGTCTAGTGTTGGAGTCGTGTGGTGCTGTCTGCTATGCCTGCTGTCTTATGCCACGTCTGGTGTCATCTGCAACGCCTGGTACCTCCTGCCACGTTTTGCATCACCTGTCGTGAAAGTAACATCTGGGCCAAAGCCACTGCTACTATCTGGACTATTACAGGAACCCTTGTGCTTGGACTTTGTATAGACTTGGTACATTGTTGTTTGGCCAGCTGCTACTCCACTGCGGCAGTACGGCCTAGTGGGTCCACATACCCACAGATCGTGACACGTATATAGTTTTTGTTTGAGTTTTGTTTTTAAATGGTGTACAAGATGGATAACTGAAATGTGGTATGCAATACTTTACAGGTCTTTTCATGCCCTCACTTAGATTTACAACATTTAATGTTCGGGGTATAAATACACCACAGAAGAGGAGCCAGGTGTTTCATGCTTTGAGAAAAGAAAAGTCAGATATACTGTAGTTTTCCTCCAGGAAACTAATTTCAGGAGATCACACATACCCTCTCTGCCTAAATTCCCTTTTCAACACTGGTTCAACTGCCCTTATTCTTCAGCATCTAGAGGCGTCTCCATTGCTGTGAAAAAAAAACCTTCCCTTTTCACTGTGACACTACTTTGCCTGACCCAGCTGGTAGATACCTATTTGTGAGGGGACAAATTGTGAATAATACTGTAACTTTTGCTAATTTGTATGCTCCTATTGCACATCAAGCTCAATGGCTCTCTAGCATATTTGAGTTGCTTGGCTCCTTTTCTGCTGATTTGCTAGTGGTGGTGGTGGGGGGGGTGGTGATATAAATGTTTCACTAGATCCTCTCTTGGATAGCACATCAACCCCTGTACTTATCTCCACTAGGGACTACTGGACGTGTGGAGCTTACAGAATCCCACTGAATGGGACAATTCCTATTTTTCTTTTTCCCACGGTTCGTACCAGAAGTTATATTACCTTTTCGTACCTGATAGATATCTGCAAGCTGTTCTCCCCTCATTATTACGGAATGACACTATTTCAGACCATGCACCTGTGTCAGTTGTTATGTCATTGCAAAACTTACCTTCTAAGGTCTGGTCATGGAGATTCAATACTACCTTATTAGAAGATACCACACTTAAAGACAGTATAAAGAATAACCTAGAGGAATACTTCCGCTTTAATTATGATATCACGTCCCATTTTATGGGTTGCTCATAAAGCCTATATAAGGGGGGAACTTATTGCCTTACGTACTCAAATGAAGAAACATAGGACGGCACTTTTGAACTCTCTTCTGGCTCAAATAGCGACACTGGAAAAATTACATAAACATTCTCAATTAGTACGTTAGGAGAGTTTGCATCACTTAGGCAACAACTAAAGAATGCTTTAAATGTCAATGCGGGCAAATCCCTTCAATCCCTGAAATATACGTTTTATGCACATGGAGATAAGGGCTCTATAATTGTATCTCGCCTTATTAACCCCTTAATGACCAGCCTATTTTAAACCTTAATGACCAAGCCATTTTTTACGTTTTTCCATTGTCGCATTCCAAGAGCTATAACCTTTTTATTTTTGCGTCGACATAGCTATATAAGGTCTTGTTTTTTGCGGGACAAGTTGTATTTTTTAATAGCACCATTTTGGGGGACATATTATTTATTGATTAACTTTTATTAACTTTTTTTTAGGGGGAATAGAAAAAAACCTGAAATTTTGCCACACTTTTTCGCGTCTTAAATCTACGCCGTTTACCGTGTGATATAAATAACACAATAACTTTATTCAGCAGGTTGTTATGATTGCAACGATACCAAATTTGTATAGTTTTTTTTATGTTTTACTACTTTTACACAGTAAAAACGCTTTTATTTCAAAATTATTTGTTTTTGTGTCTCCATATTTGAAGAGCCGTAACGTTTTTATTTTTTCACCGATGCAGTTGTATGAGGGCTTTTTTTTTTTGCGGGAAGACTTGTAGTATTTATTGGTACCATTTTGGAGTAGATGCGACTTTTTGATCACTTTTTATCACATTTTTTTAAAGTCAGGATTCACAGAAAACAGCAATTTTTCCATAGTTACCGTGCGTTCACCGTGCGGATTAAATAATGTAATAGATTTATAGTGGGGGTCGTTACGGACGCGGCGATACCAAATATGTGTAACTTTTTTACTTTATTTTGGTTTTTTAATAGTAAAGTATTTTGTAAGGGGAAAAGGTGGGTGTAATGACGGGGAAGGGAGACAAACAGGTGAGCCCTAATCTACCCGCCACTCAGTCCCTGCCTACTTGCAACGGCCCATCCTAGGTGACGGCGTACAACTGGGCGACGGTCCCTACGCTCAATAAGTGCACGACAGACAAACAGACAAGGGTACACAGAAGCTAAGGGAAATGGGGCAGTTGCCCACGGCAACACCATGAACAAGAAGAGTAGTGAACGAGCCGAGTCAAACCAGTAGTGTACGAGGTACCAAACGCAGAGCAGGAGAGTAGTGAACGAGCCGAGTCAAACCAGGAGTGTACGAGGTACCAAACGCAGAGCAGTAGAATAGTCAGTAAGCCAGGGTCAATATGAAGCAGGGACAAATAGTTCAAGCAGCAGCAGCAGAGCCAGGAAACAGGAGAATCACAGGCAAAGGAGGAGCAGGAAGTGAAGGTATAAATAGACAGAGGGCGGGAGCTAGCTCCGTCTGGCCAGGCTGTGATAGGCTCTCCCACTCCTCAGCCTCCCAGCCTGATTGGTAGAAGGAGGGGTCATTCGATCAGACTTAGGAGCAGGTGCAGACTGAATAACCACGGGCGTCGACACAGAAGCTGTGTCTGGCGGATCCTTTACAGTACCCCCCCTTTTATGAGGGGCCACTGGACCCTTCCTAGGTGGACCTGGCTTATTGGGGAAACGAAGATGGAACCTCCTGAGCAATACCCCAGCGTGAACATCCCGGACGGGTACCCAAGTCCTCTCCCCAGGCCCGTATCCTCTCCAATGAACCAGGTACTGGAGAGAGCCTTGGACCATCCTGCTGTCCACAATCTTGGCCACCTCGAATACTACCCCTTCAGGGGTGAGAACAGGGACCAGAGGTTTCCTTGAGGGAGCCAAGGATGGGGAGCAGCGTTTCAGGACGGAGGCATGAAACACGTCGTGTATATGTAATGACGGGGAAGGGAGACAGATAGGTGAGCCCTAATCTACCTGCCTCTCAGTCCCTGCCTACTTGCATTGGCCCGTCCTAGGCGACGGCGTACAGCTGGGCGACGGTCCCTACGCTCAATAAGTGCACGACAGACAAACAGACAAGGGTACACAGAAGCTAAGGGAAATGGGGCAGTTGCCCACGGCAACACCGTGAGCAACAAGAGTAGTAAACGAGCCGAGTCAAACCAGGAGTGTATGAGGTACCAAACGCAGAGCAGAAGAGTAGTAAATGAGCCGAGTCAAACCAGGAGTGTACGAGGTACCAAACGCAGAGCAGGAGAGTAGTCAGTAAGCCAGGGTCAATATGAAGCAGGGACAAATAGTTCAAGCAGCAGCAGAGCCAGGAAACAGGAGAATCACAGGCAAAGGAGGAGCAGGAAGTGAAGGTATAAATAGACAGAGGGCGGGAGCTAGCTCCGTCTGGCCAGGCTGTGATAGGCTCTCCCACTCCTCAGCCTCCCAGCCTGATTGGTAGAAGGAGGGGTCACTCGATCAGACTTAGGAGCAGGTGCAGACTGACTAACCACGGGCGTCAACACAGAAGCTGTGTCTGGCAGATCCTTTACAGTGGGTTTTTAATTTTTTTCACATTTTTTTTTAAATTAACTTTATTAAACTTTTTTTTTACTTTTTTACTAGTCCCACTAGGGGACTTTAATATGTGATTCTCCGATCGCTATTATAATACACTGCAATACTTTTGTATTGCAGTGTATTACTGCCTGTCCGTTTAAAACGGACAGGTATTTGCTAGGTCATGCCTCCGGCATGATCTAGCAGGCATTCGCTCCAGACAGACCTGGGAGCCTTTATTAGGCCCCCGGCTGCCATTGGAGACACAGACACTCTGCGATCGTATCGCCAGGTGTCGGTGGGAGAGAGAGGGAGCTCCCTCCCTCTCTCCAAAACCACTCAGATGCGGTGCACGCTATTGTGCGCCGCATCTAAGGGGTTAAACGGGTGAGATCGATACTAATATCAATCTCACACGGCAGAGCAGGAACGCCCCCAGCCCTCAGCTACCTCTGGCAGCTGAGAGCAGGGAGATTTGACGGCTCCCTGCTCTGTTTACTTTATCCTGATGCAGTGCCATAAAAAGGCATATGCATCAGAATAAAGCCCGTTAGTGGCCGCCGTGAACAGGCGTATTGGTGGTCACTAACGGGTTAAGCAGCAAAAGGATAGGTCTTTCCTCACTCATCTGAAAACGGAAGGGGGCCGTAGGGTTACCGCTATTCCTCAAATTGCCAAGGAATTTCAGGATTTTTATTCCTCCCTATAGAATTTATCAGGCTTTTCCCATTGCAACCGCCCTCAATTGAACCCTGATCCTATTAGTACTTTTCTTGACTCACTGAATGTTCCCTCTTTGTCTAATGAAGATAGAAGGACGTTAATTGAAACCCTTATCTTTATCAGAAATTGACAACATCCTCTCTTCCATACCATCGTGGAAGAGTCAGGGACCAGATGGGCTAAGTAGCTCGTATTATAAAAAATTTAAGGATGTGCTGTCAGCATATTTCTGGGAATTGTGTAACGCACTGCTAAGTGGTGCTACTTTACCTAAGTAGGCATTGGAGGCGCTCATCACTAGAATCCCCAACGAGGGAAAAGATTAAGAGAAATATGGGAGCTATCGGCCCATTTCCTTATTGAATGCTGATCTGAAGTGGTGGGCAAAGCTACTACCCCAACGCATTAGCACTTTTCTTCCAGCTTTGATTGAAGAGGGACAAGTGGGTTTTGTCCCACGAAGGTAGGGGAAATATAAGACCATTAGGGTCATACATACTATATACTATGTAAGATTGAGGAAGATTCCAATGGTCCTTCTGGGAACTAACGCCGAGAAGGCCTTTAATAGGGTGTGCTGGCAATTCATGAGAGAAGTCGTCATTAAGTTTAATTAAACCCTTCCATTTATATCGGCTATTTTCTCTCTTTATTCTTCCATATCGGCCAGAGTAAGGGTAAATGGCTCCCTATCCGACCTTTTTGTAATATACAAGGGTACCAAACAGGGTTGTTAATGATCCCTTACACTATTTGTGTTGGTGACGGAAACCCTCCTATTAAAATTTAGAACTACCCCTCAAATTACAGGACTCAAAATATGTTAACACACACATTCCACTGCTGCCTTTGCAGATGACCTCCTAAATTTTATCACAACTCCATATATCTTAAATATTTTTGAAGAATTTGGACGCGTCTTCAACTTTAAGATTAATTACGATTAAATATGAGGCTCTTAGTACTTCGGTACCCCCCGGATCAACTCAACTCTATCATTGCTGGCTCACCCTTTAAATGGCCTTCTCTGGCGATAAAATATCTGGGGATTATGATCCCTTCTGACCCCAAATTACTCTACCGACTTAACTATACGACCCTATTTCAAAAAATCAAGAACTATTTATCGAAGCTCAATATCCCTTTTGTGTCTTGGATAGGTAGGAAAAATCTGCTTTCGACTTATGATCTACCCCAGATATTATATGTGTTTCAGACACTCCTTCTAGATGTACCGAGGGTTTCCTTCACTAAATTTAGGTCACTATTTATCCAGTTCTTATGGAATGGGAAACACTCGAGGGTGGCTTATACAAAATTGATCCAGAGTAGAGGACAATGCGGTTTTGATTTGCCAGACCTGTATACGTATTATAGGGCTATTCAACTTTCTAGGTGGATTCAGCATGCAGATATTAATTTAACTTCATCCTACTATGTGGATATTGAGAGATGCCTGATGGGGAAACACCCTTGGTCCTTTTTCTGGGTTAAAGTTCCACTAAGTACGAGATCTAATCTCCCAAGCAATCTAACTAAGGGTCTCTTAAAGGTTTGTTATAAAACAAAGGCCCTGAAGTTAGAAAGGGACATTTTATTCCCCATAGCCCCTTTGAGTGTTCTACTGTCTTATTTAGACAAATCCTTATTAGACGTTCCCACATATTGGCTGAAACTTTCTCTGCTGCAGGTATTCAGACTTCTTGACTCTAGCCAGACTCCCAATTTATATATACTATGTGTTGATGTTGGCGTGTCATCACCCTCCATTCTTCACACTTTTGATTTTAATGCCACATGTAAGAAATTTCTGAAAAATCGTGCTCAAGCTAGAGGTAACCCCACATGGTTGGAGAATTATCTCCTGTTACCATCTCCACCAAAGCAAATTATGTCCAGAATATATTCTGTTTTTTTTGTTGAACCAATCAGTTGACCGTCCAGAATTTATTCTAGATTGGGGGAAAGAACTAAGCACTAGCTTCACAGCCACAGAACTGGCTTTGATTCCAACACACTCCCATGGCTTTTCCAGATGTGTGCATGTTCAGGAAAACTCATATAAGACTCTGGTTAGATGGTATAGAACTCCTGAATACCTGCATAGGATTGGGTTGATCCCTTGTAATGCCTGCTGGAGATGCAAAGAAGAAGTGGGTCGTTTATCACATATTTGGTGGTCTTGCTCTCTCATTAGACCCTTCTCGGTTGCAATTGAACAGCTGATCAATACAATTTGCTCCTCTTCCTCCACACTGAGTGTGTACCTGGTCCTGCTATGGTGCACACAATCAAATTTTACACCGTCAACTAAAAATCTACCTACCTTCATGATTTTGGCCGCAAAATTGATAATTCCTATAAAATGCACCAATTGTACTGCATTGAGGAATTGGCGGCTTAGGAACATAATTCTAGATCCAACTTCTTGTCCATTTGGGGACCGTGGTTGGACTATGTTCACAACTCTTCCACCCAGTTTACTGACCACGCATCCCATCCCTCCACCCCTCACATTTCTATTGTTATTCTGGAACTCCTTATTCTGGAACTCATGTTGATGAGAGCACTGACATCTCAAGCTCCTTTAACTTACTTCACCATTCAATATGTAACTATATATATCAACTCAGGCCTCAATTGGTATTTTTTTACAATAATTCTAATGATATTTCTATTGGCTATTCCTACTTTGTCTCCATTCTGTATGTCTATGTGTTAAATGCTTCTATGTAATTTGATGCACATTTATTTGGTAATTGGGACTTGTATCACTTCTTATTTCTCTTTATGATGTACGATCAGATGACTTTGTATTTGAATGTAACATGTTGGGATGCCATTAATCCTCTGCCTCTTTCTGACCTGCGAGTCAACTCATGTTTGTATACTTACTTATGCCTTATACTTTTGGAAGCGATTTTCATTGTCCTGTATATTTCATATGCTTTTTTGTATTTCAATAAAAAGATCAATTTACAAAAAAAAGACAAACTGCCTTTCCAAAAACCTTCCATCCGAAATAGTTTTTCCGGACCGAATTTCCGCTGCGCAAAGCAGCGGTTAAAACAGTAAATAAATTCATATTTACCCCCTCCCTGTTTGCTGTGCGTAGTTCGGCCTACCAGGATAACGTTGCAGGCCATGTGAAGCTGCAGCCTGTGATTGGCTTCAGAAGTCACATGGGATTAAACGTTAACACAGGAGGCCGGACTGCAGAAAGAAGTATAGATTCCACTCTGTCAAATCAAATTGGCTCCAATTGCCCTGAAAGTCATGTATGACACTCTGAGGTCTCCTAGTACTGTATACAACCTCTTTTTCTAATCTGTAAAATGGCGGCCGATATTTTAAGCGATTCATGGGGGACAACTCCCAAAAGTTTCTGATTTGCTCAAATTTGAATTTTTGGGGAAATTCGTAACTTAATTGATTTGTGTAGAATCGATTTACTCATCTCTAGTTGTGAATTAATGCATTCTCTATGAATTGCTGTATGATATTTTTTAGCTATACATAATGGATAATACATTTCCTCAAATTTAAATGTTTCTATGACCAATATTGCACAAAAACAAAAATACTTTAATAGACATACAGTAAATGATTGTCACATCTTTACATTTCCCAGTGTTTCTTTTGTCATCTATAACTCATAAAGCATTTATATTATTTAGCGGGCAGATTTATAATGGAAAAATATGTCCTTTATCTGTTACAAATAGAAGACATAACTGAAACAAAAAAAATTGGCGGAACATAAACAAATTGTGTTAGTCTGATAAGTATTTCTTCAGTGACAAGAAAATTGGAAAGCAATTAATATGCATGTAAGAACTGTTAGAAAATTGACATATCTGCAGTGATTTGATAAAAAAAAGTCACAAATTGAGCGACGTTCAGTCTCTGTTTTGAGTGAGGAAGGTTAATTTCAGGTCAGAGTAACCTGCATAATGGAGCAGACAGGTATAAATGCAGACTTCCCTTTCTTGTCAGTTGACAAAATATGACAGTGCACAGACTAATTGACCTGATGAAATGAAGACCTCAAGCACTGACTCATGAAAAATGGGATGCTGTTACAGTGTGTAAACATTTTCGGAATAGATATACTGCAGACTCTATTTGCACACCGATTTTACTTTGATTTTCTAAGAAATATTTTTTATAGCACAACCATTTTTGCACTTATTTAATGAAATAAATATATATTTTTTTATAATTTTCTTTGATATTTATTTTTCAAACTGTTTTTCTCGGTTAGTATCTTTCTGTTCCAAATGGTGCAATGTAATATTTTATAGGTTTCTGCATAAATTGGTCTATGCCGTATTTCAGTGATCAAAAGATTTTACAATACCCATCATGCAGTTAAATGTTTAGGGTTAATTCAGACTACATCTGTTGTGCAAGGTCAGTCTACTCCAGTGTTGTGCAAGACCAGTTTATATATGTGAGGAAAATCTCTTAACATATTCGTCAGCATGTCCATAGACTTTAATGGCTAAGCGTATGCCAAAAGGGTGTCCTTTGTCACACGTTTGACCAGGATTTCACAGACTGTACTGAAAAGTGTAGTCAACGACACTTTTCTGTACAACCGTTTACAAAACAAAAAGACGCATACAGCACAGTACAGCTTATTTTTTTAATGGCAGTTAATGGCAGATAGACTTCCAGTTGCATATGTTTGGGCATTCAGTCAGTTCTGCGTTAGAAGAAACCAAAAGGTGAATCTGGAGTTTGGCAAAGAGGGGGTGAAGGAAGATCCACGCAGCATATCCGATCTGGAACCCGCAGCACTTTCCGGCCAGAATTTCGGCTGCAGTAAACAGAGTAGAATTTTTTTTTTTTAAAACTCCAATAGTTACCTAGACCATTGTCGCGGTGACTCGTCCCTACTTTGCCATCCGGTCCGGCCTCCCTGGATGATGCTACAGCCCATGTGACTGCTGCAGTTTGTGATTGGCTGCAGCGGTCGCATGGGATGAAACATCCCAGGAGGCTGGATTGGAGGAAGAAGCAGGGAGTTCTGGGTAAGTATGATTTTTTTTTTCCAAGTTGCAATTTTTGTGGCAGAAACACTGCGGTTCTGCTGCAAAAGTCGAAACACTTGGATTTCTGTTGTGGGTTTTGAAAAAACCACAACTGAAAAGCAACTTACAAGCTCCGGCTTGCGTAATGGGTGCAGTTAAACCTATTAGGGGTGTTCACATACTTTTGCCCTTGTGGTAAATTAATCATATACATGGTAATTACTGTGTGCCGCTTTCTTTGCATTGACTGACTCCTTTTTGTTTTTATTTTTTGTGTCGCACAATTTAGTGATGCTGCAGAAAACTGTATATTGGGATGTTCAAGTGTGACTGAACTAATGGACTGTTTTTGATCACCTCAAGGGAAATGTATAGAAACACATGACTCTGCTGTAATTTGAAAGAGAATGGAAGGTAGATATAGTAGATAATAAGCTATATTATCCTAAAATGATGAAAGGAAAGCAATTCAGAGTAAAAGCACCTGAAGATTAATTAAACAAAACCACATAGATCATTTAGCACTTAGTAATTATCCATTTGATGCTAGAACTGTGGGAGTAGTTTCTACTCTAGACAATTTTAGAAATAAATCATAAAAGAATGCTCTAATAAGATTCACTATACCATTAGCACTTTAACTTGCAGACTTATTTAATTTATGTTTTTAATTTTCGTAAGATGAGCACATTACAAATAATCACTTTATAACTACCAAATATTCTCAGTTTGACAGGTCTAAATGAAGTTGCTGGGAATATTGAAGTGATCATTAAAAAGAATGTTTGAGTTTTCTGTTATAAAATAGGAAATTATTCTCACAGAAAGCACATTTAGATTTCTTATATTCTACTATCTACACATAGAAGAGATAGCATCTGCACTTACAGAGCCACCGTTTATAATAAAGAAAAGAGGAGTGGAAAATTCTTACACAATAAATAGGTTGTGAAAAAAAGCTTTTTATTATGCTGACGTTTTTTTTCTTTGTGGTCTTATTCTTGAGTTAAAGGGGTTTTTCCATGAAGGACATTTATGACATACCCACAGGATATGTCATAAATGTCAGATAGATGCGGGTCCCACCTCTGGGACCCGCACCTATCTCCAGAACGGGGCCCCCTAAACCCCGTTCAGCCGCTCTGTGTTACGGCTGAATGAGGTGAATTCTGACCATAAAAAAGGTTGTATGGTCATGAGTTGCGAAAACAGCGTAACTCGCTCAGCTACGCTATTTCCGGAAACTCCATAGAATGGTAGTTACGGAAATGGCGTAGATCGCATGCTACACTGCTTCTGTAACTGCCATTCACTGCTATGGGAGTTACGGAAACAGCGAAGCTCAGCGATTTACGCTGTTTTCGTAACTCATGACCATATAACCTTTTTTATGGGAATTCACCTTATTCAGCCGCAACATAGAGCAGCTGAACAGGGTTTAGGGGGCCCCGTTCTGGAGATAGGTGCGGGTCCCAGAAGTGGGTATCCACATCTATCTAACATTTATGACATCCTGTGGATATGTCATAAATGTCCTTCATGGGAAAACCCCTTTAAAGGGAAAGTGTCACGTCAAACATGCAGTCTAATCTTCAGGCAGCATGTTAAGGGGGTGGGGGAGTTTAGCAGATTTAGATATGGATTTGTAAGATAAGATAGACTATAACCTGTAATTTATTCATTTAAATGCCTGCTCGGTATGGTCTTTAGAGTCCAGAGGGCGGTCCTACCCAGTGATTGGCAGCTATTCTGCATATACACTTATATAGGTAAGGCTGTCAATCAATGGTTGAGCCTGCTCCACAGTAAGGGATTGAAATGAATAAATAACAAGAAATCCTTGTCTTTTTAAAGTCTAAAGAATGGATCCATAGGAATATATAGAGATATATGGTCCAGTTTAAAAAAAAACTATGTATGCTTCTGTATGAAATTAGAGGCATATGGAGCTACAGTATGGGGCCATTAATTGTTTTATGTGTACCATATTAAGGACCCACACATATCGAATCCATGATATGGCCTTGTGCAAGAGGCCTTAGTAAACGGTAAATTGAAACTGCACATAGGTACGTAGATGCCTTCTAAGGCAATTTAACACTACAAACGTTTATGAAAACGAAACGATTTGCTTAAAATAATTTCTAATTGCTATTCCATTTTGCAGCTTTATGTAATGTGATTATTATCCAATGCTTTTAGTTTTAACTTTCAAATAAATAAAAACATTTTAATCCTATAATTTAAAATTGTACTTGCATGTTGGCACTGATCCATGAAAGACTTGGCAATTCAAAGTAGGGTTTCACCAGTCATCTCAAACATTTGTATGCAGTTTATTGTCACTGAAAATAAACAAAAATGGTTTGTGAAAATTGACAATTAATATTAATAGCGAAGGCTAATTTATCTGGAAAGCTTCACTCTAATTCCTTGAAAATAAAAACAATATTTTTACTTGCTTTTTATTGTATATTAAAAGTCAAAGTAGAATGAGTTTGTTAAAATGTCTTTAGATTTGCCTATGTAGATATAGCAGAGAACTTTTATTTAATGATACAAATTGAGCAAGTACAAAATATTAGGTACACATGTACAGCAATGGTTAGAGAATCTCACAGTCGGGTAGTGCATGGCACTGCAGCCAAAACATTGGGTAATGATGGTGTCAGAATATTACATAGAGTTTTAAAAGAACTACAACACTAACAATTCACAATGGTAGTCCTTTTTGCATGTCAGAAAAGCATTTCTCGGTCACTATATTTATAAACATATGACAGACATATGAGGAACACAAAGATGCTGCACATCTATAACACGCATGTGAAAGATTAAAATGTTATTCCCATCACAGAAAGGGATGATGTAGGATATCACATCGCTGCTGGGACTCCTACTGATCCTGAAAATGAAGGTGCCTCAGAGCTGCTTTATCGCTGCTTTATCACTGCAACCCCTTCAAAGATTTTCCCTGAACAGTGGTGTTTTACCACACTGGCTGTGCAGGGAACTACAGCACAGACCGTGAAAGTCAGTGAAAAACAGTGAAAGTGCTAAAGCAGTGCTGCGGCCCCTTCATTCTCAGGACTTCCCACCAATCGGAAAGTGATTTCAAATACAAGTGATATGCCATCACTGTGATAGGAATACCCTTTTAAAAGCTTAAAAAATACATTAACAAAGCTGCAAACGGTTAAGTTGGAAACAAAAAAGGTGCCATCCCTTGCCGTGCATTAAGGGTAAATACTCTTTCTATGCACCCAGCAAGGGATAGTGGGTTAAAAAGAAAATAACTGTCAATACAGGCCTTGTAATAAAAATGTAGAATCTAGTGAACAATAATATAATAATGAAATGCCATAAACACCATTAAAATAATATTGAAAACAACTAGCTATTGCTGTGGAGACAGCTTAGGAAGTCTATCAGTAAGGATCCTGTTACACGGCCCAACGTGGGCTGTGTAAATGAGCGCCAATGAAGCGCTCGTTTGCTCCTTTCACACTGAGCAATGATTACTTATGTATAGGGACGAGTGCTCGTTACTCCGTTCGCTTGTCCCCGTACATTTTCATCATGTAGGCTGCACGTCTCGCTATTTACACAGGGAGATGTGCTGCCGACAATGATGATTTTTAATGCTGCCTAAAAGAGCAGATCAGCCGATGAACGAGCGTTTGCTTGTTCATCGGCTGATCGTTGTCCTGTTTACACAGGGCAATGATCGGGAACAAGCATTCATATCAACGCTTGTTCGACTGATCATTGGCCCGTGTAATAGGGCCTTAAAAGGGTTTTCCGGTCCCTAAAAATTGATGGGCTATCCTCAGATGATTGTACAGAAAAAGCCCACACACTCGGCGCAGTTAAAGAAAGAAAAATAAACATTTAATATGTAACACCGGTAATAATGGCAAAACATATGTTGCATTTTTCACAATAAGCTTCAAGTTTGCTATTTAGTGGACAGAAAATAAAATCCTCTGCCTTTTTGAGCTACAACAACACGAACACCTGTGCTTCACACTCGTGTAACTTGTAGAAAAGCTCCAGCAGAAGAGAGAGCCATGAGCTATTTCCTGGGCTTCCATATGACATCTCTGCTGCAAAGCTCCTATTGATTACAATTAGAGATGAGCGAACTTTTCAAAAGTTCGGTTCGGCTAGTTAGCCGAATTTCACAAAAAAGTTTGATTCGGACCGAACTAGTTCGGACCGAACCTGTCACTTCCGTGCGCCGAGCATGCTACTGTCTCGGGTGCTGATAGAGTTAATGGGCTGCACTAACTCTTTCAGCAACCTTGACAGTACATGCTCGGCGCGCGGAAAATACAATTTAAATGTAATAAAAAAATAAACATTATACTTTCGTACTTACTTTCCTCCTGTCCGGCCTCCAGCGATGACGTTTCATCCCTTTCGCCGCTGCAGCCAATCACAGGCTGTAGTGGCGGTCACGCACGTCAGGATGACGCTTCATCCCACGTGACCGCCTCTGCAGCCAATCACAGGCTGCAGCGGCGACATGGATGAAACGTCATCGCTGGAGGCCGGACAGGAGGAAAGTAAGTATGAACGTATTATTTTTTTTTTTGGCATGTATGTATGTTTGCATGTATGTATGTATGTTGTATGTTGTCATGTATGTATGTATATATGTGCATGTATGTTTGCATGTAGGTATATATATTTGCATGTATATATTTGCATGTATGTATGTATGCAAATATGTATACATGCAAATATATACATGCAAATATATATACCTACATGCAAACATACATGCACATATATACATACATACATGACAACATACAACATACATACATACATGCAAACATACATACATGCCAAAAAAATAAATAATACGTTCATACTTACTTTGTATGTTTGCATGTATGTATGTTTGCATGAATGTATGTTTGTATGTTTGCATGAATGTATGTTTGCATGTTGTCATGTATGTATGTATGTATGTATGTTGTCATGTATGTATATATGTGCATGTATGTATGTATGTATGTTTGCATGTGTGTATGTTTGCATGTGTGTATGTTTGCATGTATGTATGTATGTTGGCATGTATGTATATATGTGCATGTATATTTGCATGTATATATTTGCATGTATGTTTGCATGAATGTATGTATGTATGTATGTTTGCATTTTATGTTTGCATGTATGTATGCATGTTGTCATGTATGTATGTTGTCATGTATGTATATATGTGCATGTTTGTATGTATATTTGCATGTATATATTTGCATGTATGTATGTATGTTTGCATTTATGTATGTTTGCATGAATGTATATTTGCATGTATGTATGTATGTATGTATGTTGTCATGTATGTATGTTGTCATGTATGTTGGCATGTATGTATACATGTTTGTATGTATGGATGTTTGCATGTATGTATGTATGTATGTTGTCATGTATGTTTGCATGTTTTTATTTTTGCATGTATGTTTGCATGTATGTTTATATATATATATGTGCATGTATGTAATTATGTTTGCATGTATTTATGTTTGCATGTATATTTGTGCATGCTTGTATATATGTATGTATGTATCTTTGCATGTTTGTATGTATGGTTTCATGTGTGTGTATGCATGTATGTATGATAGTTTGCATGTATGTATGTGTGTATGTTTGTATATATGTATGTATGTTTGCATGTATGTTTGTATATATATATGTCTGTATGGCCATGTATGATACGGTCTGCTGGCGCCCTGTATCTAAGTCAACTTTGTGGCAGGCTTCTATACATGGTATAACAGTCAGTATCACACATTAAACTGAATCTAAGCCTACGACATGTTTTATTTCATTTTTTTTTTTTTTTACAGGTTTGGTGTTTGGACTACGTCGGTTTCGAGGACTACTTCGATGACGTTTTTTTTTTCTACAATAAAATGGTTAATGAGGGTTGTGTTGGGGGTGCTTTATTTCAATAAAATATTTTATCTATATCTTTGTCTTTTCAAATTTTATTACTACCACTTTAGCAATGGCCGCTGTCTGAGTGACAACATCCATTACTAAGGCGAGGCTTAGTTTTAGCCGGTGCAGAGGCTAACACTAACCACCATTATTACCCCGGTACCCACCACCACCAGGGGTGCCGGGAAGAGCCAGGTACGATCCAGTACCCGACCATCTGTTGTGATGGTCGGGCTCTGGGGCGGCCGCAGGCTGGCATTATGAGGCTGGGAAGGGCCAAAAACAGTGGACCTTCTCACCCTTGTAATGCTAGGCTGCTGCTGCTGCTGTGTTGTATCTGGCTGGTTATAAAAGTGGGGGGGACCCCCACGTCATTTTTTTTTAATTATTTTTTTTTTTTTTAAAAAAGACATGGGGTTCCACCCAATTTATCATAACCAGCCACATACAACACAGTGTTATTAGCCTGGGAATGGACAAAACCAGTGGCCCTTCCCACCCATGTAATGCCAGACTGCTGCGGCCTTGTATATGGCTGGTTATTAAAAATGTGGGGGACCCAACGTCTATTGTTAATTTGTTAAATTAAAAAAAAAAAACGACGTGGGGTCCCCCCCATTTTTATAACCAGCCCGATACAACACAGCAGCAGCAGCCTAGCATTACAAGGGTGGGAAGGTCCACTGTTTTTGGCTCTTCCCAGCCTCATAATACCAGCCTACGGCCGCCCCAGTACCCGACCATCACAACAGATGGTCGGGTACTGGATCGTACCAAGCTCTTCCCGGCACCCCTGGTGGTGGTGGATACCGGGGTAATAATGGGTGGTTAGTGCTAGCCTCTGCACCGGCTAACACTAAGTACCGCCTTAATAATGGACGCTGTCAATCAGCCAACTGCCATTATCTAGGCACTAATAAAGTTTAAAAAAAAACACAGACAATTCTTTTTTATTGAAATAAGAAATCCCCAACAAAACCCTCGTTAACCATTTTATTAAAATTTGAAAAAACGTAGATCTACGCAGTAGTCCAACGAATCGAAGATGTAGTCCAATCTGTACATCAAAATCTGCAACAACATAAAAAAACAGTTATCAATGTGAACAATAACAATACTTCTACTCACCTACACACATATATACACGCACACACACACAAACAACCATACACAAACACACATATACACAAACACACATATATACACACATATAAACAAACACACCCATATATACACAAACACACACATAAACACACACCCACACAAACATCTACACACAAATATATATACAAATACACCCATATATATACACAAACACACCCATATATACACAAACACACACATAAACACACACCCATATACACACATATACAAAAACACACACACACACAAACATCTACACACAAACATATACACATACACCCATATATACACACACATATATACACAAACACATATACACAAACACACCCATATATACACAAACACACATAAACACAAACACACATATAAAAACAAAAACAGACAAAGACACATACCCAAACACACACACTGTTTCTTTTAAATGCTGCTGGGGAACCCGCTCGATCCACTATATAAGGCTGCGCTATAGTGCAGCATTTAAAAGAAACAGGATCCTGACCTGTCCATAGAGTTTAAGGCAGCACAGAGTATTTCAGGAGATGAGCGTGCAGATTCAGTGCTGCTGTGAACTCTGCTCTTACCATTACGTAGCTCTCAGTCTGTTACCTTTCCTCCACTCCTGTCCTCAAGAACACCTTCACATGATTGGCAAGTCACCACGTAATGGTAAGAGCAGAGTTCACAGCAGCACAGAGTATTTCAGGAGATGAGCGTGCAGATCTTGTGCAGGGTGGTGACTTGCCAATCATGTGAAGGTGTTATTGAGGACAGGAGTGGAGGAGAGGTAACAGACTGAGCTACGTAATGGTAAGAACAAAGTTCACAACAGCACAGAATCTGCACGCTCCTCTCCTGAAATATTCTGTGCTGCTGTGAACTCTACTCTTACCATTACGTAGCTCTCAGTCTGTTATCTCTCCTCCACTCCTGTCCTCAAGAACACCTTCACATGATTGGCAAGTCACCACTGCGCACAAGATCCGCACGCTCATCTCCTAAAATACTCTGTGCTGCTGTGAACTCTGCTCTTACCGTTACGTGGTGACTTGCCAATCATGAAGGTGTTATTGAGGACAGTAGTGGAGGAGAGGTAACAGACTGAGAGCTACGTAATGGTAAGAGCAGAGTTCACAGCAGCACTGAATCTGCACGCTCATCTCCTGAAATACTCTGTGCTGCCTTAAACTCTGTGGACAGGTCAGGATCCTGTTTCTTTTAAATGCTGCACTGTAGCGCAGCCTTATATAGTGGATCGAGCGGGTTCCCTAGCAGCATTTAAAAGAAACAGGATCCTGACCTGTCCACAGAGTTTAAGGCAGCACAGAGTATTTCAGGAGAGGAGCACGGCCGGCCACAGGCAGCCGGTCGTTTTTCCAAGCCGTGCTCCCATTATGCACACGACCGTAAAAACACCCGTTATTGCGGGTCGTAATTACGACCCGCAATAACGGGCTCATAGACTTCTGTTACCCACGGGTACCTTCCCGTTTTCTCACGGGAAGGTGCCCGTGCCGTTAAAACAATAGAACATGTTCTATTTTTCTATTTTACGGGCCGTGCTGCTATAAAATTTAGGGTATGTTCACACGACAGCGTCCGTAACGGCTGAAATTACGGGGATGTTTCCGCCTGAAAACATTGCCGTAATTTCAGCCGTAACGGCATGTGCAGGCGCTTGAACGCCGCGTCCATTACGGACGTAATTGGCGCTGCTATTCATTGGAGTCAATGAATAACGGCTCCAATTACGGCCAAAGAAGTGACAGGTCACTTCTTTGACGCGGGCGTCTATTTACGCGCCGTCATTTGACAGCGGCGCATAAATATACGCCTCGTGTGAACAGACAAACGTCTGCCCATTGCTTTCAATGGGCAGATGTTTGTCAGCGCTATCGAGGCGCTATTTTCGGGCGTAATTCGGGGCAAAAAATCCCGAATTACATCCGTAATTAGTGCGTGTGAACACAGGGTATGTTCACACGCACTAATTACGGACGTAATTCGGGCGTTTTTGCCCCGAATTACGTCCAAAAATAGCGCCTTGATAGCGCTGACAAACATCTGCCCATTGAAAGCAATGGGCAGACGTTTGTCTGTTCACACGAGGCGTAATTTACGCGCCGCTGTCAAATTTTGCGCGTAAATAGACGCCCGCGTCAAAGAAGTGACCTGTCACTTCTTTGGCCGTAATTGGAGCCGTTATTCATTGACTCCAATGAATAGCAGCGCCAATTACGTCCGTAATGGACGCGGCGTTCAAGCGCCTGCATATGCCGTAACGGCTGAAATTACGGGGATGTTTTCAGGCGGAAACATCCCCGTAATTTCAGCCGTAACGGACGCTGTCGTGTGAACATACCCTTATAATGACAGCACGGCTCGTAAAAGCGGCCGGCTGCCCGTGGCCGGCCGTGCTCGTAATTACGAGTCGTAATTACGACCACGACCCGTAAAATAAAAAAATAGAACATGTTCTATATTTTTAACGGCACGGGCACCTTCCCGTGAGAAAACGGGAAAGTACCCGTGGCTAACAGAAGTCTATGGGCCCGATATTTCGGGTCGTAATTACGACCCTTAATAACGGGTGTTTTTACGGTCGTGTGCATGAGGCCCCGTAATGCCGTGTGGCTACATGTGTGCACCCGTCATTACGGCAGCGTTGCTAGGCGACGTCAGTAAATAGTCACTCTTCAGGGTGCTGAAAGAGTTAACTGATCGGCAGTAACTGTTTCAGCACCCTGGACAGTGACTACCGATCACAATATAGAGTACCTGTAAAAAAAAAAAGACGTTCATACTTACCGGGAACTCCCTGCTTCCTCCAGTCCGGTCTCCTGGCCGTTGCCTTGGTGACGCGTCCCTCGCGACATCCGGCCCGACATTCCTTGATGACGATGCAGCCCATGTGAGCGCTGCAGCCAATCACGTGCTGCAGAGGCCTGTGCAGCCAATCACGGGCTGCAGAGGCCTCTGCAGCCAATCACGGGTTGCAGAGGCCTCTGCAGCCAATCACAGGCTGCAGAGGCCTCTGCAGCCAATCACAGGCTGCCGCGTCAGAAAAGAAGGTCGGACTGGAGGAAGAAGAGGGACTCGTCCGCAAGACAACGACCAGGTACGTATGAAATGCTTTTTATTTTATTTTTAATCAGCAGCCTCTTTTCTCTATCAGTGATTGATAGAGACAAGTGGCTGCCGATTTGTATAATATTTTTGACCGAGTTCGGTCAAAACGGGTTCGGCCGAACCGGTGTAGTTCGGATTCGCTGCGAACCGAGCTTTTCCGGAAGTTCGGACCGAAACCGGGTTCGGTTGTCCCGGTTCGCTCATCTCTAATTACAATAGCAGCATTTATATATTACTGGACATGCACTATACAGAAATCATTATATAAATACAGATCTAGAACCAAGCTCAGTAGTTGCAAAGTCAGTTTAAAATCTACTACTGTACTTAAGCTTGTGCCATGTAAAAGTCTAAGGCCTCATTTACACGAGCGTGTGCGTTTTGCGCGCGCAAAAAACGCTGCGTTTTGCGCGCGCAAAAGGCACTTGGCAGCTCAGTGTGTCATCCGTGTATGATGCGCGGCTGCGTGATTTTCACGCAGCCGCCATCATAGAGATGAGGCTAGTCGACGCCCGTCACTGTCCAAGGTGCTGAAAGAGCTAACTGATCGGCAGTAACTCTTTCAGCACCCTCGACAGTGAATGCCGAACACAATATACACCAACCTGTGAATAAAAAAAGACTTTCATACTTACCAAGAACTTCCTGCTTCCCCCAGTCCGGGCTCCCGGCCGTTGCCTTGGTGACGCGTCCCTCTCTTGTCATCCGGCCCCACCTCCCAGGATGACGCCGCAGTCCATGAGACCGCTGCAGCCTGTGATTGGCTGCAGCCTGTGCTTGGCCTGTGATTGGCTGCAGCTGTCACTTGGACTAAACTGTCATCCCGGGAGGTCGGACCGGAGTTATCGGTAAGTCAGAACGTCTTTTTTTTTTTACAGGTTCCGGAGCGGAAGTCACTGTCCATGGTGCTGAACCAGTTTAACGCTTTCAGCACCGTGGACAGTGACTGTCTCCTGACGTCGCGTACCCGAACATTTTTTACCGGTTTCGGTCAAAACGAGTTTGGCCGAACCCGGTGAAGTTCGGTGCGCTCATCTCGAATTTGACACTCCGTTTGGATGTTTGTAAACAGAAAAGCACGTGGTGCTTTTCTGTTTACATTCAGGAGTTTGACAGCTCTTGCGCGAATCACGCAGTTCGCACAGAAGTGCTTCCGTGCGGCATGCGTGGTTTTCACGCACCCATTGACTTCAATGGGTGCGTGAGTGCGCGAAAAACGCACGATTATAGAACATGTCGTGAGTTTTTTTCTGCGCACACGCGCTGAGCGCAATTCACGCATCGTCTAAACTGCCCCATTGACTAATATAGGTGCGTACGACATGCGTGCAAACCACGCGCGTCGCACGCGCGTATATTACGCTCGTGTAAATGAGGCCTAACTCCCAGTATGTCCTGAAGAAGTGTAGGCTGGGAGTTGTTTCACAAGCAAGAATGATACCACCAGAAAAACACTGGCTTCAGTAAAATGGCAGTGAACAGCATTGGTGCCCTGTACGAGCATAGTTCTAGAAAGTCGACAGGGCTGACTAGTATGGAACTACAGGTACCACAATCCACGGTATGGCGTATCTTATGAAAACGTCTGCGTTGTAAGCCATACAAACGACATCTTCTTCAGGAGATTAAACCAGACGACAAACTGAAATGCCGTGACTTTTGCATTGACTTGCAGGGCCGATTGGAAGAGGACGAATTCAATGACATGCTGGTGTTCAGTGATCAGGCTATCTTTCACCTCAGTGGGAAGGTCAATCGCCACAATGTTAGAATATGGTGCTCAGAAAAGCCATGTGCCCTTATCAGCACATGAGGGACTCACCAAAAGTAAACCTGTTCTGTGCTAGGAGCAGGCGTAAAATCAGTTTGAACATTTGTAGTGTATAGATAAAACTTGGATAGATAGTGTAACGAATCGGGGTAGGGAGACGGACAGGTGAGCCCTAATCTACCCGCAACTCAGTCCCTGCCTACTTGCACGGCCCGTCCTAAGTGACGGCGTACAACTGGGCGACGGTCCCTACGCTCAATAAGTGAAAGACAGACAACACAAGACAAGGGCACACAGAAGCAAAGGGGGAAGTAGGGACAGTTGCCCACGGAACACCATGAGCAACAGGCAGTGGTGAACGAGCCGAGTCAAACCAGGAGTGTACGTAGTAACAAAATCAGAGCAGGAGAAGAGTCAGTCAAGCCAGGGTCAAAAAGTAACAGCGGTCAATAATGTAAATAGCAGGAATCGCAGAGCCAGGAAACAAGACAATCACAGGCAAGGAACAACTGCAAGTGAGGGTATAAATAGACCAAGGGCGGGAGCAGAACCGTCAGGCCAGGCTGTGATAGGTTCTCCCTCTCCTCAGCCTGCGAGCCTGAGTGGTAACAGATCGCGTCACTCTAGCAGACCTTGGAGCTGATGAATGCTGATTAACCCCGGGCGTCGACACAGAAACTGTGTCTGGCAAATCCATTACAGTACCCCCCTTTTATGAGGGGCCACTGGACCCTTCCTAGGTGGGCCTGGCTTGTTGGGGAACCGAAGATGGAACTTCGAGAACCATTGGGCCCCCTGAACCTGATTGAAGAGATCAGGAATCACAGGAAGGGGATATTGGTTCCTAACAGTGATCTTATTTAAATTTTGGTAGTCGATGCACGGCCTAAGACCACCATCCTTCTTCCCCATGAAGAAGAAGCCAGCACCTACCGGAGAAGTAGTGGGGTGAATATAACCCTTGGCCAGACTTTCCTGGATATATTCTCTCATGGCTTCACGTTCAGGACAAGAGAGATTAAATATCCTTCCTTTAGGGAGCTAAGCTCCAGGTACAAAATCGATTGCGCAATCGTACTCTCTATGAGGAGGTAACTCTTCGGAGGCCTTTTTACCATCAATGTTTTTTTTTATTATAATTTTCAAATAAACAACAAATGTTACATACAGTGCTTCATATACAAGTATACATCAATGCTTCAAAGTAGTCCATCTTGCACGCAAACTTTTAACAGAGAACCAGAAACAAGGGGAGGTACAGGGGGGAAGGTTAGGAGGGAAGGGAAATTGCTGATATCTGTGTTATCTCCGTCTCCACTTTATGATATATTATCCAGGGATTCCAAAAGGCGATATAAGAAGCATATCTCTGTTGTCTTAGATAAAAAATGCGTTCATATACACAATGCGTTGACACCCTAGCTATTACCTCCTCTTGTGTGGGTGATATTGGAGACTTCCAGGCCTTAGCTATCAGTAACTTCGCTGTGAGCAAAACATGGCACACTAAGCGTCGGTGAATCGGCGGGAACTTTTCTATCTCCAAGGATAATAATGCTACCCCTGGCTCCTGGACAACAGGAATCTTCAAGACCTCTGATAGTAGTTGAAAAATGTTGGCCCAAAAGGTCCTCAGGTGGGGACATCCCCAAAATATATGATATAGCGAGCCCTCTTGACCACAGTTACGCCAACATAGGTTAGAGGTTTGAGGATATATCCTCGCCAGTTTGGTCGGAGTATAGTACCATCGCAACAGAACCTTATGGAAAACTTCCAAAAGGTTCATGCAAACTGAGGACTTCAAAGTCCATTTAATCGCTGTTTCCCATTGTGCCATAGAGAAAGATTTCCCCATGTCCCTTTCCCAGTTCAGAAAGTGTGCTCGCCTAGAAGTCTCCACATCCCCATTCATTGCATCATATATTCTAGCCGTAAGGTTGCTACCCCCCCAGCCAGATCCAGACAGAAGTGCCACCGCTGATTTGGATGCTTGGAGTCCGGTCAGAGGCGAGGACGTCAGATAAGATTTAATCTGAGTATATTTATAAATATCTCTCTCCGAAATCCCAAACTGTCTCTGAATGTTGTTAAAGGACTTCATCTCTTTCCCCAAAAATAGATCAGAAACGTACTGGATACCGTTCACCGGCCAGTGTTTGATTCCTAGGTTGGGGATTAATGTTTCAAGTACTCCCAACGGTATCTGAGTCGTGCCTCTCCCCGGAATCCCCGCGGGTTGCGCCATGAAATGAAGCCAACATTGTATTGCAACTTTAATTGTAGGGATGTTGGGAAGGAGAAGGTCAGGCCTCAAGGCATAGGCCATCAGTACTGTAGACAACGGCAGCCCCCCTATCAATTGTTGTTCGATCGCTGGCCAGCTAACTCCAGAAGAGCAAGTAAACCATTTTTCAGATTGTTTTACTACAAATGTTCTATGATATGCTAAGAGATTAGGTACTCCCAGCCCCCCTCTATGCTTCCGTTTCAACAGGAGGGACGTTGCTATTCTAGGCCTCCTTCCTCCCCATAAAAAGTTTTGAAGCTGCTTCTGGAACCTAGAGAACCATATTTGAGGTATAGGGATTGATAGGGTGCGTAAGTAGTATAATATTTTGGGTAGTATGAACATCTTATAGCACACATTGCGTCCTAACCATGAAGGCTCGTGCAAAGCAATTTGATCCAATTCCCTCTGTAAGGACGTTAGAAGAGGATCAAAATTTATTTTGGGAAGTTGCGACAAGGGGTAGCTGATTTGAATTCCCAGATAAGGAATTGAAGAGTTTTCCCATAGATATGGGAACTCAGTTATTATAGATTGTTTCAGGGACGGAGAGATGAAAATCCCAAGAATTTGAGATTTAGATGCATTCACTTTATAGTAGGATACTAATCCAAATTTAGAGATGACTTGAGAAATTTCCCTTAGGGAGGATAAAGGGTCAGTGATGGTCAAAATTATATCATCTGCGAATAGTCCAATTTTATGTTGTCGAAACCCTACTGGGATACCCCGAATCAGCAAGTTAGATCTTATAGATTCTGCCAATGGTTCCATAACTAGCGTAAACAATAAGGGGGACAGCGGGCACCCCTGCCTGGTACCATTAGTAATATTAAAGGGGGTAGATAAGTAACCATTAGAGAGAACTTTAGCTGTAGGTAGAGTATATAGTGCCTGGATAGCCTTAAATATGTTCCCCTCGAATCCAAATTTCATCAACGTCGAAAATGTGAACCCCCAGTGTATTCTATCAAACGCCTTCTCTGCATCCAGGGTAAGGAGGAGAGAAGGCGCTCGAGACAGACTTATTTTAGTTATAAGATCTATTACCCTTCTAGTTCCATCCGGAGCCTGCCTCCCCTTCGTGAATCCCACCTGATCCGAATGTACTAATGTGGGTAAAATGTCAATCAAGCGGGTGGCTATAAGTTTAGCGTATAATTTAGTATCACAATTAAGGAGGGAAATGGGTCTGAAGTTGGCCGGGATTGTAGGGGATTTCCCAGGTTTAGGGATAGTCACTATCGTGGCTTCCAGCATCTCTCGGGGCATATTACCTTCTGACATTGCCTTATTAAAGACTGCGGTTAGATGGGGGGCGAGAATGGTATTAAAGGTTCTGTAATATTCGTTGGAGAACCCATCCGGACCAGGGGATTTGTTGGATTTAGATAAATTGATAATTTTGGACACCTCTAAAAGTGATACCGGAGCGTTTAAACTGGATAGTTGATCCGGGGATACGGAAGGCAACTGAACCGACTCTAAAAAGGTTTGGATTTCTTTATCCAAAGGTTGTGGAGTTTGGGGATCAGACTTCAAGTTGTATAGTTTAGAATAATAGGAGCTAAATTGATCTGCTATAGTTTGTGGGTTAGAGATCCTAGACCCATCTGCTGGATCAACTAAGTGAGTGATTTTAGTTTTTTGCTGACGTTGTTTAATTTTATTCGCCATCAGTTTACTGGACTTATTATAAGAAGTATAGTAGTTTAATCTTAAGGCAGCAATCTTTTTATCAAATTCGTCTATAAGGAGGGCCTGCAGCTTCCTTCTAAGGGTCATGAGTTTGTTATGCAATGACGAAGATGGATTTAGTTGGAGTTCCTGTTCCGCAGAACGTATATCAGACAGTAAAGAAATCAGAGCAGCCGTTTTCATTTTTTTATATTGTGCCCCTTGCTGTATCAAGAACCCCCTCATGACCGCCTTATGTGCATTCCATAGAGTGAATGGGTTTAGGTCCGGGGAACCATTCAAAAGAAAATATTCTTGTAATTGGGAGTAGATTTTTTCCTTATATTTGGGAAGACTAATAAGAAAATTGTTGATCCGCCATGAGGATCTTGGTAAGGGGGCAGGCCCTAAAGAGAGAAGGAGATATGAGGGGGCGTGATCCGACCAAGTTATCTGTCCTATCTCAGAAGCTTTAATCCCTGCTATAGAATTCCTATCCACCAAGAAAAGATCTATTCTAGAAAATGATCGGTGTCTTGTGGAATAAAAAGTATATTCTCTAGAAGAAGAATTCATACATCTAAACGTGTCATATAAATCTTCCTTAAGTAACCATGGGGTCAGAGTCGGGGGAGATCTTCTCCCCTGTTTAGTAGAGTCCCATTTAGCGTCCGGGATTATATTGAAGTCCCCACAGACTATAAGTTTCCCTTGCATAATTTTGCGAATTTTGCGCATAGTCTTGCTGAGGAAACGTACTTGTGACGTATTGGGAGCATAAATATTAGCAATAGTGATGGGACAGTTGTTAAGCAGACCTACCAGTATCAAAAATCTCCCCCGCTCATCATTAATGGAAGACTGCAATTGAAAGGATACTGTGTCCTTAAAACCTATCATCACTCCCGCCCTTTTCTTATCAGCATTAGAGAGGTAAATTAGTGGAAATTTTGGATGAGTAAATTTGGGACAATGGTCTTTGGCAAAATGTGTCTCTTGTAGACAGATTATATCAGAGTTGGAAGCCAAAGCATCCTTCCACACCGAAGCTCTCTTGAAGGGTGAATTTAGCCCTCTGGTGTTCAGAGATACAAATTTAACCGCCATAAATAATACATGTAAAATGCTTCATATGCATTAAAACCCATATTCGAGCTAGGATAGGATCATAACATAACCTGCCTGGTATATATGACAATAATCGTATAACAGCAATTTTAAGGAAGGAGGACAGGGAAGGAAGGTAAAAACTTGGAAACTGTAGCAAGAATAACATCACGTAGTGAGAAAGTAACTCCGCCAGATATCCGGCTGAGAGTCACCGAAGACAAGTGGGGAAAAAGTCTACTTGGACACCATCTCGACCTCCATGTAGCAGCCAATACCCCGGGACGTTTAAGGACGAGATTTCCCAATCCACTCCGGTGAGAGTCTCGAGGGGGACCTTCTAGTAGGAACTGTATTGGGCAGAATAGGCGTCAGTCCCCATTTATGAAGCAGGGCCGATCCTTCCTCTATATCCCCCATGGTATGCAGGACTCCATTCCTATACACCAGTAATTTGGTAGGGAATCCCCATCTGTATCCCACGTCGTTCTTCCTTAGCGCCAGTGTAAGAGGCAGAAATTTCCTCCTAGTTTGCAGGGTCGTTTGGGAGAGATCCGCATAGATGTGTATCTTTTCATAAGGTACAGGTAAAGCCGGTAATCTTCGTGCCGCAGACATGAGGGAATCCTTGGTATTATAAAAATGAATCCTTGCTATCACATCTCGTGGCAAATCAGCAGAAATAGATTTAGGTTTAGGGAGCCTATGGGCTCTATCTATGATAAGATCCGCAGGTTTGGAATTAGGCAATACATCCTTAATAAGTTGCTGTAAGTAAGCGGTGAGGTTGGAAGGTTGGACGGACTCTGGAATTCCTCTAAATTTGACGTTATTCCGTCTATTGCGATCCTCCAAATCAGCCAACTTGTATTTTAACGCTTGCATTTCTTCCTCCAAAGACACATGAGCATCCACTATATCGTTATGTGCGTTAGTGAGTTCACTCATTTTTGTCTCCACGTGGTCTACTCGGTCTCCTAAGTCGTCAATAGCGTTGGAGAGTTTAGTGGTGAATCCTAATAAATCGTTGTGAAAGGAGCCTCGGAGGGCTAATACCATATTTTTTATAAAGGCTTCTGAAGCCGCTTGATCCGATGAGGGTATATCTTCAATGGCCACAGACTGTGTAAATATATCTTCCACCCTAGGAGCTTGTGCAATTGTAAGTCCTGCAGGACTGGGGGGAGGAGACTCCTCTGATACACGAGGTGAGGACGCCATCTTAGATATGGGGCTATTTGATAGTGCAGCAAAGCGTCCTTTCCCCATGGTTGCCTCTTTAGGCGATTCTGCTTCCCCTTCCCCCCAGGGCACAGACTCACCCTCGGCTGTCGTCTTAGAGGGGTTGGCGTCCCAATCTCCTTCAGGCAAGGTAGGAGAGGCTGGCGGGACGTTGGTCTCGGAGGTTGTCTCGCCGCCATGCTTGCTTTCCCTGGCGGGGAAGAAGTCTGTGAGACGTTTAGGTCCCGTTTTCGAGGACTTCGTCCGGGTCATCATGCTGCCGCGGTTTCCAGAGGTGAGAGGGTTGTCAAACCGGAGGTATGTATCGTCGCTAATGTCGTAGCTGAGAGGTCTCGGAGCGGAGCTCAGGGAGATGCGACCGCTCTGTTCGGCATCCAAGACACGCCCCCCTTCGGAGGCCTTTTTAGAAAAGACATGAGCGAAGTCCGGAATAAACTCAGGTAGAGGGTTCACCTCCTCAACGAGAGAAAGCAAATTAATAGAAAAACATGACATCATGCATTCATTACACCATTTAGTAAGATCACCAGTATTCCAGTTAAAAGTGGGATTATGTGTCTGCAACCAAGGAAGGCCTAAAATCAAATTGGACGATAACCCCTGCATCACTAACACAGAACACTGCTCCAAATGAATGGAGCCAACAATGAGTTCAAAAACAGGGGTATGCTGCATAAAATAACCATTAGCAAGTGGAGTGGAGTCTATACCCACTACCGGAACAGGTTTAGGCAAATCAATTAATGGCATAGCTAGAGACATAGCAAATTCCACAGATATAATATTAGCAGAAAACCTTGAATCCATGAAGGCACTGCCGGTGGCAGACCTACCATCAGAAGAGACCTGAAAGGGGAGCAAGGTTTTATTAGGCTTCATGTTTACGGGAAATACCTGTGTGCCCAAGCAACCTCCCCGATGGTCACTTAGGCGCGGAAGTCTTTCTGGCTGCTTATTCTTGCGCTTGGGACAGGAGTTCAGTAGATGCATGTCATCCCCACAGTAGAAGCAGAGACCATTCTTCCTGCGGAAATCTCTACGTTGTTGGGGAGACACGGAGGCCCCGATTTGCATTTTTTCATCCGAGTTCTCCGTGGATGAACGCAGCAATGGAACCTCTGGAGCCATCATAGGGGAGCCCGAGGTGAAGGCACCAGAACGTTCAAGTCGTCGTTCCCTGAGACATCGGTCAAGACGTACCGCTAAAGCCATAGCCTGACCTAGAGAGTCTGAAGTGGGATATCTAACTAACAGGTCTTTCAGGGGGTTCGACAGACCCAATCTAAACTGGCACCTCTAGGCAGGGTCATTCCACCGAGAAGCTACACACCACTTCCTAAAGTCAGAACAGTACTCCTCAACGGGTCTCTTACCCTGACGTAAGGTTACCAGCTGACTCTCGGCAAAGGCAGTTTTGTCAGTCTCGTCATAGATGAGCCCGAGAGCAGAAAAAAAAGGTCAACAGAAGAAAGTTCAGGGGTGTCAGGAGCCAAGGAGAAGGCCCATTCCTGGGGGCCGTCCTGGAGCCGGGACCTAATTATACCCACTCGCTGGCTCTCAGAACCTTAATCGAAAATAGAGTCTACAGCTCTCCCGAAAAGAGAAAAAAGTCTTCCGGTCCCCTGAGAACCGGTCAGGCAACTTGAGGTGGGGTTCAAGAGGTGAGGTAAAGGGCGCTACCTGGGTAGCATCATGCTGGTTGAACCTCTGAGCCAGGTCTTGGACCTGTAGGGAGAGACCCTGCATTTGCTGAGCCAGGGCCTCAAGGGGGTCCATAGTAGAGTAAGGGACCAGGGTAAGAAAAGGTATATGGGCCTGTGATTAGGTAACGAATCGGGGTAGGGAGACGGACTGGTGAGCCCTAATCTACCCGCAACTCAGTCCCTGCCTACTTGCACGGCCCGTCCTAAGTGACGGCGTACAACTGGGCGACGGTCCCTACGCTCAATAAGTGAAAGACAGACAACACAAGACAAGGGCACACAGAAGCAAAGGAGGAAGAAGGGGCAGTTGCCCACGGAACACCATGAGCAACAGGCAGTGGTGAACGAGCCAAGTCAAACCAGGAGAGTACGTAGTAACAAAATCAGAGCAGGAGAAGAGTCAGTCAAGCCAGGGTCAAAAAGTAACAGCGGTCAATAATGTAAATAGCAGGAATCGCAGAGCCAGGAAACAAGACAATCACAGGCAAGGAACAACTGCAAGTGAGGGTATAAATAGACCAAGGGCGGGAGCAGAACCGTCAGGCCAGGCTGTGATAGGTTCTCCCTCTCCTCAGCCTGCGAGCCTGAGTGGTAACAGATCCCGTCACTCTAGCAGACCTTGGAGCTGATGAATGCTGATTAACCCCGGGCGTCGACACAGAAACTGTGTCTGGCAAATCCATTACAGATAGTGTGTCATTTCATGTTAATAAATTTGTGTTCTCCCAGTTATGAATACTGAGGCTAGAATTTTGCACCATCCTTTTTGAATCACCCTCTATTTGCCACACATTGTGCCCCATGATACCACGTGCCACAAATTGTGCAGCGCACAATATTCCTGCCAGTGTCGCAACAACACTCATTAAGATAAACCAGGATGTTGCCCTGGTCTTTTAGATGCAGAATATACATCAGGATCATGATTTTTGTCTTGTTATTTTGTTTTGGGCTTTAGATCTATAATAAACACCGTGTTCCAAATTATTATGCACATTGGATTTAAGTGTCATAAACTTTTAATTATTAGTTTTTCAATTAAACTCATGGATGGTATTGGTCCTAGGTAGAGATGAGCGAACCGGGACAACCGAACCCGGTTTCGGTCCGAACATCGTGAAAAGTTCAGTTCGCAGCGAATCCGAACTTCACCGGGTTCGGCCGAACACGTTTTGACCGAACCCGGCTACATTTTGGCGCCTGCCACATGTTAGAACTAAAATGGAGGATTGACTCAAGCCTGCAATAAAAGTCTATGCACGGAGCTCAGCGGCCATTTTAAAGACAGGAGCTGTAGGGATAGCATCTCTGTGCAGTAAGGGAAAGCTTTAGGAATCTAAAAGCCAGGAATCCAGCAATCGAAGGGGCTCATCCACTACAGCGGGAGTCTACTCTCAACATCCAAATTGCAATACAAATTCTCCATTTGCCAAGCCAGTGTGTGAATAAGCTTTTATAAGGGGCTCATCCACGTTGCATGGGTTAACATCCAACTTGCAATACAGGCAGGCAGCTGTAGTACTACAATGCCCATCATTCCCTGAGTGCACAGTGGCGGATAGAAATTCTCATTCATTGCCATCTGCCAAGCCAGTGTGTGAATAAGCTTTTATAAGGGGCTCATCCCCGTTGCATGGGTTAAAATCCAACTTGCAATACAGGCAGGCAGCTGTAGTACTACAACGCCTAGCATTCCCTGAGTGCACAGTGGCTGATAGAAATTCTTATTCATTTCCATTTGCCAAGCCAGTGTGTGAATAAGCTTTTATAAGGGGCTCATCCCCGTTGCATGGGTTAACATCCAACTTGCAATACAGGCAGCCTTTGTAGTACTACAATGCCCAGCATTCCCTGACTGACTGGCACTGATTTTCCGCCAGTCCGAATTTTTTTTTAAAAGGGCCTCATTTCTGTCTAAGGGTTTAATTCAACGTGCTAATTAAGTACAGCCGGTGCCTTTGGTGCTATTATACAAGTCACAGCATACACTGACTGCCACCTATTCACAGTCACTCATTTTCAGCCAGTCCCAATAATATTTTATAAGGGCCTCATTCCTCTAGTAGGGGAAGGGGTTTTGATTCAACTTGCTGCACTCCAGCAGTGAAATGTCTGGTAAAAAAAAAGGTTGTGAAAGGACGGGGTAGAGGAAAAAACACCCATGCCATGTCCTCTTCCAGTCCAAATGTTGGATCTGTTGGTGCCAGTACCAGCATTTTTGGCACAAGACATGTGCCCAGTTCTACTAGTAGCAGCAGCCATCTGCCTGCTGGTAGTAGTAGCAGTATCAGCAAGCCAGAGTTGTCCATCTCCTCCGGTGGGCGGGTTATTTCAGACAATACGGCGATTGTGGACTGGTTGGCTGGCTCGCGCTCATCTCAGCAGGAAGACTCTGACGATCTGGCTTCAAGCCAGGTTTCGTTGGATTCCAGATCCATCTAAGTAGTAGCCAGGCCTTATCCACCATGTCGTTGTTGTCATCATCATCATCACTGTCATCTAGTGCTCCTCCTACGTCCCGTCAGTTATCCATTACGGAATCGTTGTCCAATAAGCAACAATATATACCCAGTCATCCACTTGTCGTGCGGCTTAATTCACACCTGGCTAAGTTGTTGGTGGTGCAGTCGCTGCCGTACCACCTGGTCGACTCCGCCGGCTTCAAGCAATTGATGGCGTGCGCTCAGCCTAGGTGGCGAATACCTAGCCACCATTACTTCTCCAAAACAGCTGTCCATGCCTTGCACAAGCACGTGGAGGAAAAGGTGGGCCAGTCCTTGCAATTATCCGTGTGCAGCATGGTACATGCCACTGTCGACACGTGGAGCATCAACTATGGGCAGGGACAGTACATGTCTTTCACGGCCCACTGGGTCAATATTTTGCAGTCCGATGCACCACCACAGCAATGCCAGGCATTACCACCTCCACGCTTGTATCTTTCTGGTTCAACTCCGGACACCAGGCGCCTACCATCCTCCTCCTACTCCTCCTCCTTGCCCTCCTCAATGGAGGTCTTCCCGTCCCCGACAGGACACAGCGTATCTTCCACTCCTCCTCCCTCCTCTTTTCATAGGTGCAAGGTGAAGTGCCACAACGCTGTCATACATCTGCTGAGCCTGGGCGAGAAAAGCCACACAGGGCAGGAGCTGCTGCTGTGCATCAAGAAGGAAATTGCACGCTGGCTGTCTCCTCTGAAACTCACACTGGGCAATGTTGTCTCTGATAACTGAAAGAACGTTGTGGCTGCACTGCGTCTAGGTCACCTGACACACGCTCCTTGCATGGCGCATGTGATCAATCTGGTCATAACACGCTTCTTAAAATCATATGTTGGTTTGAAGGGTGTGCTGGCCATGTCCAGGAGGGTTTGCGTTCGCTTTAGACATTCGTATGCATTTAAGCACGCCCTCCTGGACTTGCAGCGTCAAAACAATCTCCCAGAGCACAGCCTGATTTGCGACGTTCCAACACAGTGGAATTCCACCCTGCACATTTTGGACCATCTTTCAAATGGCAAACACCTGCTGCAAGCATGTCTGACCGGGGGGCCACTCTCCACTCCCCACTGTCTCATCGTTCCACCGCCTCTGGCAGAGCTACCTCTGCAATAGGCGGCAGCAGCGGCAGCAGCAGCAGCCAATTCAGTTTGGAAAATATGATGACAACATTTTTACATCCAATATCCCGACCTGACACATATCGTAGTCACCAAAGGGATGTTCACCATCACCAGCACCTAAACAACCAGGTTCACTCGTACCCGGACTGTGCCCTTTCTCCGTCAGAAATCCTGATCCCAGACCCCATGGACTTCTGGGTCAGCAGATTGGATCATTGGCAAGAACTGGCCCAGTTTGCCATGGGTGTACTGTCTTGTCCACACTCCAGTGTAGCGTCAGGGTGGGTATTCAGCGCGGCAGGGGGCTTCGTCACCTCTAAGCAAACAAGATTGTCCGCCACCAGCTTGGAAAATCTCACGTTTCTGAAAATGAATCAAGCGTGGATCGGTGAGGATTTTAAAACCCCTGTGCCTGATGCCACTGATTAGATCTGACATTGCTGCTGCTACTGCCGCTGCCGCCTGCTACTGCCGCCTGCTACTACGGGATTCTGTCCTGTCCACTCTTTTTTTAATGTGCCGCTGCTGGTGCTGCTACTACTTCTACCACCAATCCACCCACAGTGCCCTCTGCTACAAGCAGGCCTGCCCCACCACAGGGCTTTGTCTGTGGCTGTCCAGTCTGTTTTAATGTGCTGCTACTACTACTACCACCCTTGCTCTCCATTGGCTACCTCTACTACCACCAATACACCTCCACTGCCGTCTGCTACAAGCAGGCCTGCCCCACCACAGTCTTTTTTTAATGTCCTCTTTTTATCTTGGGGATTGTAAAATTCTGCCAAAGTTTATTTTTCACATGTTTTGTTCCAAAGGAAGCCTTGGCTTGATCTTCCATGTTGTCTGTGTCTGCCTAGTAACCGACGCCGGTCCTCATACACAGCACCATACGCAGTACCTCTGACAAGTCTCAGAAAAACAACCACAGGGCTTTGTCCTGTCCACTCTTTTTTAATGTGCTGCTGTGCTGTTGATGCAGCTACTACTACCACCACCACCCGTGCTGTCAGTAGTCCACCACCACCACTACTACTACCAGTCAACCACCACCAATCCACCTCCACTGCTCTCTGCTACAAGCTGGCCTACACAACCACCGGGATTCTGTCCTGTCCAGTCTGTTTTCATCTGCTGCTGTTTGATCTGCTACTACAACTTCTACCACCAATCCACCATCCCTGCTGCCGTCTGATACTGCCAGATGATCCTAAAAAAGGAATAATTTTTGTTCTTTTATAGCTTCTTCACTTTCCAGATGCAAAACCTGTTGCTACTCCCAAAAAGGGTTAATTTTTTGAGGGCTTTGAAAAAGCAATGGCTAAGTAATGGCTTCTTCTTTTACCACCTTATATGTATGAACCCTGGCAGGCATCTGCCGCCAAAAATGGTTAATTTTTGTACCTTTTTTAACAATGCATTAAGCATACAACATGCACAAGTGCAGTGGTTTCTGTTAGTTATCACCGTGTCCCATCCGTTTTCCTATAGCCATACATGTTGGCGTAACTTTGACACTAACTTTGCCTTAAAGACAGCTCAAAAGTACTTGGATACACTCATGGGTGACCTAAGAGTGTTATACAGGGTTTCTAGGGCTTTTAAACAGTGTTATACACGATTTTTAGGAGCTTTCTTGTATTACAGGTTCGGTCAGAACTAGTTCGGTCCGAATCGAACTTTTTCATGAAATTCGGCGAACCAGCCGAACGAAACTTTTCATAAGTTCGCTCATCTCTAGTCCTAGGGCTTTTTGGATAATTGTAATCAATCTCAGACACCTGTGATAATTAGTTTGCTAGGTGTGCCCAATCAAAGGAAAACTACTTAAGAAGGACGTTCCACATTATTAAGCAGGCCACAGGTTTCAAGCAATATGGGAAAGAAAAAGGATCTCTCTGCTGCCGAAAAGCATGAAATAGTGCAATACCTTGGACAAGGTATGAAAACATTGAATATTTCAAGTAAACTTAGGCGTGATTATCGTACTGTGAAAAGATTTGTGGCTGATTCAGAGCATAGACGGGTTTGTTCAGATAAAGGCATAATGAGGAAGGTTTCTGCCAGACAAATTAAAAGGATTAGGAGAGCAGCTTCTAAAATGCCATTGCAAAGCAGCAAACAGGTATTTGAAGCCGGTGGTGCCTCTGGAGTCCCGCAAACCTCAAGGTGTATAAAGCTATTATTCGGCCACCCCTAAACAATTCTCACAAGCAGAAACAGTTGCAGTGGGCTCAGAAATACATGAAGACTAATTTTCAAACCGTGTTGTTTACTGATGAGTGCAACCCTGGATGGTCCAGTTGGATGGAGTAGTGGATGGTTGGTGAATGGCCACCATGTCCCAACAAGGCTGCGACGTCAGCAAGGAGGTGGCGGAGTTATGTTTTGGGCTGGAATCATGGGGAGAGAGCTGGTAGGCCCCTTTAGGGTCCCTGACGGTGTGAAAATGACCTCTGCAAAGTACGTAGAGTTTATGACTGACCACTTCCTTCCATGATACAAAAAGGAGAACCGTGCCCTCCGTAGCAAAATTATCTTCATGCATGACAATGCACCCTCTCATGCTGCAAAGAATACCTCTGTGTCATTGGCTGCTATGGGCATAAAAGGAGAGAAACTCATGGTGTAGCTCCCATGTTCCCCTGACCTCAACCCTATTGAGAACCTTTGGAGCATCCTCAAGCAAAATATCTATGAGGGTGGGAGGCAGTTCACATCAAAACAGAAGCTCTGGGAGGCTATTCTGACATCCTGCAAAGATATTCAAGCAGAAACTGTCCAAATACTCACAAATTCAATGGATGCAAGAATTGTGAAGGTGATATCAAAGAAGGGGTCCTATATTAACATGTAACTTGGCCTGTTAAGTTTTTTTTTATTGAAAGAGCTTTTGATTTCTGTAAATATGACCTGCTGATGCTGCAAATTCAACAAATTACCATTTTAGTTCTCTTTACAACCTTTAAAATGTTTCGATCTCTGCTGTGCATAATAATGTGAAACAGTGCATTTTGAGTTTTTTACTTCTAAAAAAAAATCTGTTATCATTAGGAGATTTGTTCAATAAAATTCGCATTATACTCCAACGGTTGATGGCTTGAAGATTATACTGACTGTCATTTGCATCGACTATTTAGGAAAATCCGCGAAAAATAACATTTGCATAATAATTTGGAATGTGGTGTAATTATAATTAGAAGTCTAGTTACCTTGCTTTTTTTTTCTATGTTAACATATTTTATACCTAGCTCAAATTCTACATAAAGCAAGTCATTTTATGTTCATCTCTGTGTTCCGTTTTTTATTTAAGCATTTTCTTATTTTTATCCGGTATTTGCCATAAACCGATCATTCATTTCAAGCTTACCGTGCTGCTTCATAATCTTTACTCAATCTAGCTATATGATCCCTAATCTTCATCTGATATGAGAACGCAATTGCATATTTTCTCAATTACATATTGCTTCTGAGTAATGTACTAACTCAAAATTCAATATCTTTAATTATCTTTCTCTCAGTTCTTAGTTCAATCTTTTTTCAACCATTCATTTTCAGATGTCATATTAGTTTATTCAATTCAGACTTGCTTTGGCTGCACAGAAAATAATTTCTCACTTTCTCAGTTATTTTCCGCTACTCTATGACTCCTTTTGTTATTTCAGTACAGAATTTCGTAAACTATTCATACTTTTAGAAAATAGAAATATGTGATAGAACTCAAGAAGACCAGTCTTCACTTTAGTTTGTCATATTGATCAACAATACCATATTAATTCCTTGTCTTATGCTTCATGTTAATGTATCTGTTCACTACTGTAACACAACTGTCTTTAACCCCTTAACGACCATAAATATTTTTATAGCAGTCACGGGGCTTTATTCTGGAGCACCATTAAATACCCAGCATCCTAGAATAGTGGCTGCATGGGGAATCATGCAACCGCAGGATAGTTCACTAGCTGAAGAGATAGATAGACATTCAGTAGACAGACAAAAAAAATCATTTTTTCAACAAAAGTTGATGCTTTCTTCAGTTTCATACACAGTGCTGTGTATGCAATAGAATAAGTTCCCTCTATTAGCAATGGCGATCTTGTGACAGTTGTCGTGTAACAGATGTCTATTTGTCTTTTTGTACCCAGTTGTATTAAAGTGTACCTCCAACTAAAACCAAATAAATAATAAATGCCAACACTTACCAAGGAAAATCAGATGTAGCTGTCCTTATCTTAACTTTTAACGCATTAAATATACAGTGGCAAGATCCTTTATCTTGACTTTTTCAATGACTTTTCAATGGCTTTTTAACACAACAAACACATGCAGTCGGCTCTAGCGTCACAACAGACACACCTTAACAATGCTCTCCTGATGCTGGAGGACCAGGAGAACAGGAAAAAAAGGATGAATGTCACGGTCACAGGGTATGTGGACCCACTAGGCCGCTGCGCTGTAGCGGAGAGGCAGCTGACCAGGTCTCAGTCTATACGAAAGTGTACAGCAGTTCGTAACACTCAGGTACCTGAACTAGACCAGTCAGTGGCTGTGGCTTCAGCACGGATGAAGGTCGGTGCAGCAGGTTGCGCCAGACGTGGCGGGCAGTACAAGACGTGGCAGAAGACACTGGACGTGGCAGAAGACACTGGACGTGGCATAAGACACTTGATGTGGCAAACGACAGCAGGTGCAGTAGGACACGACTCCAACACTAGTAGGCACAGGAACAAGGACACAGCACGGGATACAGGAACAGGTAACAGGGCACGGGTAACAACTGGAATGGGAAACACTAAGAGACCATTTTCAAGACAGATTTGGGATAAACTAACAATGCTCAGGCAAGGATCAGAAGGGCTAGGGCCTTCTTATAGACCAGGAAATCATATGGGTTGATGATGATGATGATTTTCATGTGCGCGAGCTGGCCCTTTAAGAGCGTGCACGAGCGTGCGTACGCACACTACGGGACACAGCGGACCGGAACGGAAGTGAGCGCTGGCATCTCCTAGCAAGGAGATGGGGACCAGTGCTCACAGATCCATGGCTGCGTGCGGCAGGAGGTGAGTGAACCCGACGGCCCTTGGCCATGGACGCTAAACTTTTGTTGTGTGATATCACGCTGCAGCAAGTTATCAGAGTCAAGATAAAGATGGCTACATCCACACTCTATTTTTCTTTTACTGCTTCTCAAAATAATTCAAAGACTGCTCTCGGGATGTTCATTCTGTATACGTTCTGTATGCATTAATCCGTACATTAATTTGATTTTAATAAATAACTGTCACTAAAACCAGTGCAGAAGAAAATAACTCATTATTAGAGTTTAGTCAAGCTGATAGGGCATTTTCTATCAAAAAAGATCATCTACGGTAGAGGCAAACAAAACTGGAAAATGGTTGGCAAAGAGTTAGTTACTAGACAGACTGTTACTGCATAAAACAAGACACAGTATTCCGTTACAGGAAGAACGTTGATAACCAGAGAATCTTCACAGCACAAAGAGTAAAGCAAGAAGGTGCCATATTATAACACAGATCATGTAGTTACTATCAGAGGTTTTCCATAAGCAGGAATAGAAAGCAGTAAATTCTATAACTGGCACCCAACTGGTGTGATATAGCCCTGGATATATTTATTTTGGCTGAATAGGCAGCTTATAGGCAGAATACTAGCACAGCAGGGCGAGGACTGATGGTGTGTGTTTCTAGGTGAGTTTATAACACCAATCAAATGCATCATTCATGCTATAAGTATGTTTTTTACTGAGGGATTTGGTAGTGTGTCTTTCCCCAAAGCTAATTAAATTCTATACATGGACGAGCCTAAAAAAATGCCCTTTAGTATTTCATTTAAAACATAAAGCCAAAGCAAAATAAGTCAGCTGCTAGCAAAAAACCAAAGAGCTGCCAAAAAGTTTTTATGGGAAGCCACTGGATACTATGCCTCTATTTAGTTCATATAGCATTCTATCTTTACTGCATGCTTGATAGCAAGAAAAAAGAATAAAGTGACTGGTAGAATATAAACTATAATGAAGCAACAGATGGAGGCTGTCTGGCTAGTAATTGAGCTGACTGTCTATACCTTGTTAGGGCACATTCAGACATGGCGGAATTGCTGTTGAATTCTGCTGCGGACAGTCCACAGTGGAAATCTGCAGCAGCTGTTTTTTTCATTGGTTTCTATACCTTTTAAGGTAACTTAGTTCAGACGTTGCGGAAAATCACAGTGGGGAATTTAGGCTGCGGGGGAGAATTTTCACTCGGCAGCATGCACATTTTGTTGCAGAGAATCATCGGAATTTCACTGCGATTTCAGCCTTTGCAATGCAAAGGCTGAAATCTGTGGCAAGTCCGCTGTGATATCTGCAATGTTTGAATTACCTGTCAAATATGCAAATATTGCTGCAGATTCATTGTGCAATTTGCAGCAACATTTGCAGTCGAAAAATTCTGCCACGTCTGAACATGCCCTTAAAGTCCTACGTGTTTCCTCATCATTTTGCAATGCAGTGAATCATGAGGGGCATTGTAGTAAAGACTATAGCAGTACAGTGCTGACAACACAGAAGTACTAGTAGATGGTACAGGAGCACAAAATGTTGCATGGATGCTTAATCCGAATCAATATACTGTAGAAACAAAACCAAGAAAAACTGATAGATGGTGGACACAGACAGCAAAGGGTTCCTGTGCAATAGCAACATATGGGCCCTTTTCTTACCAATAACTCTTCATAAAGCAACTCCTTTATGTATTTATAACAACTCACTAGTATGTTTGATCTATGTAATTTGTTTCTTTACATGCTGTATAATAGACAGTAGGAAGATCCCAGCTTCTCTTAAAGGAACACTAAACATAGAAAATGCACAAATAAGAAAGAAAACACATCAGCGATTCTTGCTTTACACTCCTGCTTTCCTTTATCCTATTGTGTCTCATATAGCAATTAATACTGAAAAATGTAAATATAATTCTTATATATCTATCCCAGGAGTTCTGCCATTACACCCCTCATTCTTTTCACTATGCTGAGCTTGACTGTACGAAAACTGGCTGCAGTAAAATACTTCCACTTCTTCCCTGTCTGCAATAGAGCACACATATTAGTAAGCCCCACCCCTTTGTTAAGCCAGACCCTCAGCTGGTCACCGGTTGAAAATGAAGCAAATCAGCAGGAAATTTAACTTTGCTGACCTCTGCAGGATTTCTTAAATACTTTTTATTTCAGGAACATGCAGAAGATCATGCAGACTGACAAATAGTGTTTGTAAGTTTATCTGTTGTTTAATTTTATCATTCATTTCTAGGTTTAGTGTTTCTTTAAAGTATAAATGATCCCCCTTACCTACTAGGCCCGTGTGCAGCTGCACTAGTTGCACATATAACTTTTCCACCCTTGATTCCTCAGATATCAAAACCAAGTAAAAAATATAAGATATTTCACTTATATACACTACCATTCAAAAATTTAGGGTCACTTAGAAATGTCCTTATTTTTGAAAGAAAAGCTCAGTTTTTTTCATTGAAAATAACATTAAATTAATCAGAAATGCACTCTATACATTGTTAATGTGCTAAATGGCTATTCTAGCTGCAAACGTCTGGTTTTTAATGCAATATCTACATAGGTGTATAGAGGCCCATTTCCAGCAACCATCACTCCAGTGTTCTAATGGTACATTGTGTTTGCGAACTGTGTTAGAAGGCTAATGGATGATTAGAAAACACTTGAAAACCCTTGTGCAATTATGTTAGCACCGCTGTAAACAGTTTTGCTGTTTAGAAGAGCTATAAAACTGACCTTCCTTTGAGCTAGTTGAGAATCTGGAGCATTACATTTGTGGGTTCGATTAAACTCTCAAAATGGCTAGAAAAAGAGAGCTTTCATGTCAAACTCAACAGTCTATTCTTGTTCTTAGAAATGAAGGCTATTCCATGCGAGAAATTGCCAAGAAACTGAAGATTTCCTACAACGGTGTGTACTACTCCCTTCAGAGGACAGCACACACAGGCTATAACCAGAGTAGAAAGAGAAGTGGAAGGCCCCGCTGCACAACTGAGCAACAAGACAAGTACATTAGAGTCTCTAGTTTGAGAAATAGACGCCTCACAGGTCCTCAACTGGCAGCTTCATTAAATAGTATCCGCAAAATGCCACTGTCAACGCCTACAGTGAAGAGGCGACTCCGGGATGCTGGCTTTCAGGGCAGAGTGGCAAAGAAAAAGCCAATCTGAGACTGGCTAATAAAAGGAAAAGATTAATATGGGCAAAAGCACACAGACATTGGACAGAGGAAGATTGGAAAAAAGTGTTATGGACAGATGAATCGAAGTTTGAGGTGTTTGGATCATACAGAAGAACATTTGTGAGACGCAGAACAACTGAAAAGATGCTGGAAGAGTGCCTGACGCCATCTGTCAAGCATGGTGGAGGTAATGTGATGGTCTGGGGTTGCTTTGGTGCTGGTAAAGTGGGAGATTTGTACAAGGTAAAAGGGATTTTGAATAATGAAGGTTATCACTTCATTTTGCAACGCCATGCCATACCCTGTGGACAGCGCTTGATTGGAGCCAATTTCATCCTACAACAGGACAATGACCCAAAGCACACCTCTACATTATGCAAGAATTATTTAGGGAAGAAGCAGGCAGCTGGTATTCTATCTGTAATGGAGTGGCCAGCGCAGACACCAGATCTCAACCCCATAGTGCTGTTGTGGGAGCAGCTTGACAGAATGGTACGCAAGAAGTGCCCATCAAGCCAATCCAACTTGTGGGAGGGCCTTCTTTAAGCATGGGGTGAAATTTCTCCCGATTACATCAGTAAATTAACAGCTTGAATGCCAAAGGTCTGCAATGCTGTAATTGCTGCAAATGGAGCATTCTTTGACGAAAGCAAAGCTTGAAGGAGAAAATTACTATTTCAAATAAAAATCATTATTTATAACCTTGTCAATGTCTTGACTATATCTTCTAGTCATTTTGCAACTCATTTGAGAAATATTAGTGTGTTTTCATGGAAAACACAAAATTGTCTGGGTGACCCCAAACTTTTGAACGGTAGTGTGTGTATATATATACAGTGGAGGAAATAAGTATTTGATCCCTTGCTGATTTTGTAAGTTTGCCCACTGTCAAAGTCATGAACAGTCTATAATTTTTAGGCTAGGTTAATTTTACCAGTGAGAGATAGATTATATAAAAAAAAAAAAAAAAGAAAATCACATTGTCAAAATTATATATATTTATTTGCATTGTGCACAGAGAAATAAGTATTTGATCCCCTACCAACCATTAAGAGTTCAGCCTCCTCCAGACCAGTTACACGCTCCAAATCAACTTGGTGCCTGCATTAAAGACAGCTGTGTTAAATGGTCACCTGTATAAAAGACTCCTGTCCACAGACTCAATTAATCAGTCTGACTCTAACCTCTACAACATGGGCAAGACCAAAGAGATTTCTAAGGATGTCAGGGACAAGATCATAGACCTGCACAAGGCTGGAATGGGCTACAAAACCATAAGTAAGACGCTGGGTGAGAAGGAGACAACTGTTGGTGCAATAGTAATAAAATGGAAGACATACAAAATGACTGTCAATCGACATCGATCTGGGGCTCCATGCAAAATCTCACCTCGTGGGGTATCCCTGATCCTGAGGAAGGTGAGAGCTCAGCCGAAAACTACACAGGGGAACTTGTTAATGATCTCAAGGCAGCTGGGACCACAGTCACCAAGAAAACCATTGGTAACACATTACGCCGTAATGGATTAAAATCCTGCAGTGCCCGCAAGGTCCCCCTGCTCAAGAAGGCACATGTGCAGGCCCGTCTGAAGTTTGCAAATGAACATCTGGATGATTCTGAGAGTGATTGGGAGAAGGTGCTGTGGTCAGATGAGACTAAAATTGAGCTCTTTGGCATTAACTCAACTCGCCGTTTTTGGAGGAAGAGAAATGCTGCCTATGACCCAAAGAACACCGTCCCCACTGTCAAGCATGGATGTGGAAACATTATGTTTTGGGGGTGTTTCTCTGCTAAGGGAACAGGACTACTTCACCGCATCAATGGGAGAATGGATGGAGCCATGTACCGTCAAATCCTGAGTGACAACCTCCCTCCCTCCACCAGGACATTAAAAATGGCTCGTGGCTGGGTCTTCCAGCATGACAATTACCCGAAACATACAGCCAAGGCAACAAAGGAGTGGCTCAAAAAGAAGCACATTAAGGTCATGGAGTGGCCTAGCCAGTCTCCAGACCTTAATCCCATCGAAAACTTATGGAGGGAGCTGAAGATCCGAGTTGCCAAGCGACAGCCTCGAAATCTTAATGATTTACAGATGATCTGCAAAGAGGAGTGGGCCAAAATTCCATCTAACATGTGTGCAAACCTCATCATCAACTACTAAAAATGTCTGACTGCTGTGCTTGCCAACAAGGGTTTTGCCACCAAGTATTAAGTCTTGTTTGCCAAAGGGTTCAAATACTTATTTCTCTGTGCACAATGCAAATAAATATATATAATTTTGACAATGTGATTTTATTTTTATTTTTTTTATATAATCTATCTCTCACTGGTAAAATTAACCTAGCCTAAAAATTCTAGACTGTTCATGTCTTTGACAGTGGGCAAACTTACAAAATCAGCAAGGGATCAAATACTTATTTCCTTCACTGTATATATATATATATATATATATATATATATATACATATATATATATATATATATATATATATATATATATATACATACATAGATATATATATATATATATATATATATATATATATATATATAGTTCTCCATAGCCTAGTACTACTATACTGTACATTTAGGCTTTGTTTCTTCTTAATATAGTTGCTTTATATATTTTTAATGCCCACATCTTTTTATAAGTTTTCTAACTAAAATCATTATTAGGCCATGTTGAGACGTGGTGGAATTTTTCAGCTGCAAATGTTGGCGCAGATTTGGGGCAATTACGCAACGAATCTGCACCAACATTTGCATATTTGACAGGTACTTCAGACGTTGCGGATATCACAGTGAAATTCCGCCTTCTTCTCCGCAACGTAATGAGCATGCTGCGGAGGGAAAATTCTGCACCGCAGCCTAATTTCCATTTAGTTATTTTCCGCAACGTCTGAACTAAGTTTCCTAAAAATGTATAGAAACAAATATAGAAAACGGCTGCTGCAGAATTCCACTGCAGACTGTCCGCAGCGGAATTGAACAGCAATTCCGCCACGTCTGAATGTGTCCTTAACCCCTTAGTGACCACTAATACGTCTTTTTACGTGATTCACTAAGGGGCCTTAGGCTAGGCTGACGCCTTTTCACGTCAGCCTAGTCTAAGTCCTGCACGGGTCTCCCGTGCAGGCAGGAGCCGGGGCTCTGCTGTCTGATGACAGCTGAACTCCTGCCCCAATGCCCACGATCGAAGTTTACTTCGATCGCGGCCGTTTAACCCATTAAATGCCGCCGTCAATAGCGATCGCGGCATTTTACTTTGTTTACAGAGGGAGTGAGCTCCCTCTGTCACCCATCGGCGGCCCGCGAATGCAATCGCGGGTCTCCGATGGGGTGTCATGGCAGCCGGGGGACTGATAAAAGCCCCCAGGTCTGCCCTGGACATATGCCTGTTAGGACGCGCCGGAGGCACGTCCTAACAGATTGCCTGTCAGATTTACACTGACAGGCAATAATGCTCTGGTATACGAAGCGATTATTATAGCAGCGATCGGAACATCGCACAGTAAAGTCCCCTAGTGGGACTAATAAAATAAGTCATCAAAGTGAAATAAAGATTATTAATAAAAAGTACAGTAAAAAAATAAATAAAACCATTTTTTTCCATAAAAAGTGGTTTTATTTAGTAAAAGTGTAAAAAAAAAAAAAGTACACATATGTGGTATCGCCGCGACCATAATGACTCCATTAATAAAGTTAATATGTAATTTAAACCGCAAAGTGAACACCGTAAAAAAAAACGCTAAAAACTATGCCGAAATTGCAATTTTTTTCCATTGCCCCCCAAAAAAGTCATAATAAAAATGAATCAATAAGTCCCATGTACCCCAAAACAGTACCATTCAAAACTACGTCTTGTCCCGCAGAAAACAAGCCCAAAAAATCACTACATTGATGGAAAAATAAAAAAATGACGGCTCTTGGAAAGCGACGATGCAAAAATAAATAATTTTAGTTCAAAAGTGTTTTTATTGTGCAAAAGTCGTAAAACATAAAAATACCTCCACATATGTGGTATCGCCGTAATCGTACTGACCCATAGAATAAAGGTAACATGTTATTTACGTCACATAGTGAACGGCGTCAATTTAAAAACGCATACAACAATGGCGGAATTTCAGTTTTTTTTATAATCCCCCCCAAAAAGGTTAATAAAAGTTAATATAAAAATTATATGTACCCAAAAATGGTGCTATTAAAAAGCACAACTAATCCCGCAAAAAACAAGTCCTCATACAGCTATGTAGATGAAAAAATAAAAACGTTATAGCTCTTTGAATGCGACTATAGAAAAACGAATAAAATAGCTTGGTCATTAAGGCCTAAAATGGGCTGGTCACTAAGGGGTTAAACTTTCATCTTGTTTATGGCATTATTATAAAATATGGAAAATACTTATGCACAACATATTGTAATTATCACATACATGACAAATAAAAAGCTGTTATTTGATTTGAAATATTTTACTTTCAGGCCCTAATTCACATTATGCTAAACCTCTTTAGCCAGTAATGTGTTTGCTGTAAATATGTACACAGAAAATCTGTTCACAAAGATGTTCATTTATTTGGTTCATATAATTGAGGAGCTCTAAAGGATTTGGTGCTATTTTTTATTTCAAGATGTTTCTTGTGTGTAGTATTTTTTCAGAAATGTGTCATCTCATTTACAATAGAGACAGACTGTCTTCATGGCTTGTTGCCCAGCAAGCAGGCAGAAAGATATTACATTCCATCTTATATTTACGTAATATGATTTAGAATTTATTTGGGTTAAAACAAAACAAACTAAGATAAACTATTGTGCTACTCTGTTAAAAAAAAAAAAATCTATATTAAATACTTTGGTAATATTATATATTTCATAATTCTTTTAAGTTAACATAATGTTTATAATAATATTTGTTTTACCATTGTTAAATAATCAAGTCAAATGGTGATGTGGAAATTTGATTATGATAAATGAGGATCTCTATATATTAAATAAAGGGTTGAAAAAAGACCCAAGTCTGTTTATTTTGATCCTTAGGCTACATGCACAGGTAATTCTGCAGGTTAAACACGTACTTAACCTCTTGCCGCGCTGCTCCGCAATAGTACGTCCTGCAGAGAGGTTGCTTCCCGCATCAGGACGTACAGTTGCTGAGTAGTTCCCGGCGCACACTGTCCTGACGGACAGTGTCTGGGAACCGGGAGGTCAGCTGTCCCTGACAGCTGACACTCCAGCCTTGCCGGTCAGCGGACCATCGCCGCTGATTTCTGCTATTAACCCCATAAATGCGGCGACAGATTGCCGTCGCCGCATTTAAGTGGTTTGAAGCACATCAGCAGCCCCCACGAAGTGATCGTGGGGGCTACCGATGCTTGTCATGGCAATCGGAGGTTAGACAATGACCTCTGGGTTGCTATGCACGGAAGTCTCGGAGGAGCAGCCAGAGGCTGGTTCTCATAGGCTTCCTGTTAGTGTGACTGTCACGTCACAATGACAGTTAGAGTATATTACACTACTATTATAGTGTAATGTACTCTAGCAGCGATCAAAGCTGCAAGTCTAAGTGTCCCCTAGTGGGACAAGTAAAAAAAGTAAAAAAAAGTAATAAAAATGTTTTAAAAAAGTGTAAAAATAAAAGTTAGAAGTTATATAAACAAACACTGAATTTTTTTCCTATAATAAGTCTTTCATTATAGGAAAAAAATAAACACGTTAAAAAAAAGTACACATATCTGGTATCACCGTGTTCGTAACGACCCCAACTATAAAACTATGATGTTATTTTTCCTGCACGATAAACACCCCAAAAAAAATCAATAAAAAACGACACCAGAATCGCTATTTTTTGGTCACCACCCCTCCCAAAATAGAGAATAAAAAGTGATCGAAAAGTCGCATGTACCCGAAAATAGTACCGATAAAAACTACAACCCGTCCCGCAAAAAACAAGCCCTTACACAGCTTTTTTTACTGAAAAATAAAAATGTTATGGCTCTCAGAATATGGTGACACAGAAAATAAATAATTTTATAAAAAAGTGATTTTATTGCGCAAACACTGCAAAACATAAAGAACCTATATACATATGGTATCACCGTAATCGTACCGACCTGCAGAATAAAGTAAAATTGTCATTTATAGTGCACGGTGAACGCCGCAAAAAAAACCTAAAAATATTGTCAGAATTGCTTGTTTTTGGTCACCCGGCTTGCAAATTTTTTTTATAAAAAGTGATCAAAAAAATCGCATGTACTCCAAAGTGGTACCAATGAAAAGTACAGATTGTCCCACAACAAATAAGCCCTCACGTAGCTCCGGTGGTGAAAAAATAAAGAAGTTCTGGCTCTCAGAATATGGCGATGCAAAATGTGCAGAGTGTTCCAAAAGCGGCGCCATTTATCAGTGAGACACCAGCCACACATCTATGAATTATTATTTATTTACCGCATTATTATACCCTCTTATTATGCTCTGATGTTCTCCGCACAGATTACATATCCCCTCACATTATAAACTGAAATACTGAAATACCAGCGAAACCCAAAACAGAAAAACTACCAAGCAAAATCCGCGCTCAAAAAGCAAGATGGTGTCCCTCCCTTCTGAGCCCTGCAGCGTGGCCAAACAGCAGTTTGCGTCCACATATATGGCATCGCCATACCCGGCAGAACCCGCTTAACGCTTTATGAGGTGTTTGTCTTCAGTGGCACAAACTGGGCATGACATATTATGGACTAAAATGGCATACCAGTGGAAAATTGCAATATTCACACCATCCGCTGTGCATTAACCCCTTTGCGCACTATGACTTAATAGCAAGTCATGGTGTGGGGGTTGATGTATGGAGTGGGCTCACGTGCTGAGCCTGCTCCATATGCTGCGGGTGTCGGCTGTGTATTACAGCTGACACCAGGACTAAGGGCAGATTCAGACGAACGTTGCGTTTTTGCGCGCAAAAACCATTTGACAGCTGCATGTGTCATCCGTGTATGATGCGCGGCTGCGTGATTTTCGCGCAGCCGCCATCATAGAGATGAGGCTAGTCAACGCCCGTCACTGTCCAAGGTGCTGAAAGAGCTAACTGATCGGCAGTAACTCTTTCAGCACCCTCGACAGTGAATGCCGAACACAATATCGAGAAACCTGTTAAAAAAAAAGAAAAAGTTCGTACTTACCGAGAACTTCCCTCCCGGCCGTTGCCTTGGTGACGCGTCCTTGGTGACGCGCCTCTCTTGACATCGGGCCCCACCTCCCTGGATGACACGGCAGTCCATGTGACCGCTGCAGCCTGTGCTTGGCCTGTGATTGGCTGGAGCTGTCACTTGGACTGAATTGTCATCCTGGGAGGTCAGACTGGAGGAAGAAGCCGGGAGTTATCGGTAAGTCAGAACTTCGTTCTTTTTTACAGGTTCATGTTTATTGGGATCGGTAGTCACTGTCCATGGTGCTGAAACAGTTTAACTCTTTCAGCACCCTGGACAGTGACTATCTCCTGACGTCGGGTACCGGAAAATTTTTTGCCGGGTTCGGCCAAGACGAGTTCGGCCGAACCCGGTGAAGTTCGGTTCGATTGTCCGGGTTCACTCATCTCAAAGACACTCCATTTGGATGTTTGGAAACAGAAAAGCACGTGGTGCTTTTCTGTTTACATTCATCCTTTTGACAGCTGGTGCGCTGTTTCAGTCGGTTCGCACGGAAGCACTTCCGTGCGACCTGCGTGGTTTTCAAGCACCCATTGACTTCAATGGGTGCGTGATGCGCGAAATACGCGGAGATATTGAACATGTCGCGCTTTTTGCGCAGCTGACAAACACTGCGCAAAAAGCACGGACTGTCTGTACTGCCCCATAGACTTGTATTGGTCTGTGCGTGGCACGTGAAAACCACGCGGCCCGCACGGACCGAATACACGTTCGTGTGAATCCCCCCTAACGGACAGGAACAGCGATCGTGCGGTTACAGAAGCCTGTAAAAATAACAATATACTGCAATACATTAGTATTGCAGCATATTGTACCCGCGATCCAATGATCGCTGGTACAAGTCCCCTAAGGGGACTAATAAAATGTGTAGAATAATTAAAGTAATCGCTACGTCAGTAAAATGCCGAACTATTACAATATACCATTATTTACTCGCACGGTAAACACCGTAAAAACTTAAATCATTTAAACCGCCAAAATCAGTGTAGTTTTCGTTTTTACCGCACGGCGAAAGCTGTAAAAACGAAAGCCCCAAAAATTGAATCCGATTTTTTTCCTATATTACTTTATTTTCCTATTTTTTTTCCGTTTCCCAGTACTGTTTATGGCACTTTAAATGGTATCAATAGAAACTACAATTCCTCCCGCAAGAAATAAGCCCTCACACCACTCTACTGTCGGAAATAGAAAAAAGTTATGGCTCTTGGAAGGCGGGGAGTGAAAAACAAAAATAAGAAAGCAAAAAATGGATCAGTCCTGAAAGGGTTAATTAATTTCTAATGAAAAAAATGTATGACCACATGTGGGGTATTGCCATACCCGGGAGAAATAGCTTTACAAAAATTGGTTATTTATTTCTCCTTTATCCCTTGTGAAAATGAGAAAATTCAACATTTTAGTGGAAAAAAAATTGTGCTATTAATTTTCTCCGCCTAATTCTAATAAATTCTGAAAAAGACCTGTGGAGTCTAAATGCTCACTATACCCCTAGAAAAATTCCTTGAGGGGTGCTTCCAAAATGGGGTAACTTGGGGGGCTTCCACTGTTTTGGTCCCTCCAGGGCGTTGCAAAGGTGGCATGGCACCGAAAAACAATCCAGCAAAATCCGTGCTCCAAAATCCAAATGGCGCTACTTCCCTTCTGAGCACTGGCATGGGTCCAATCAGCAGTTTATTACCACATATGGGGTATTGCCGTAATCAGGAGAAAATGCTTTACAAATGTTGTGGTTCTTTTTTTCCTTTATTCCTTGTAAAAATGTAAAATTTCTATGCTTTTTCAAAAAAATTTGATTTTAATTTTTACCGCCTAATTCCACTAAATTCTGCAAAAAAACCTGTGTGGTCAAAATGCTAACTATACCCCTAGATAAATTCCTTGAGAGGTTTAGTTTCCAAAATGGGGTCATTTTTGGGGTCTTTCCCCTGTTTTGGTCCCTCCAGGGGGTTGCAAACGCGACATAGAACCGAAAACCAATCCAGCAAAATCCTTGCTCCAAAATCCAAATGGCGCTCCTTCCGTTCTGAGCCTTGCTGTGGGTCCAACCAGCAGTTTATTACCACATATGGGATATTGCCGTAATCGGGAGACATTGCTTTACATATGTTGGGGGTGCATTTTCTTTATTATTTCTTGTAAGTATTAAAAATTTCTATGATTTTCATTTTTACAGACTAATTCTAATAAATTTTGCGAAAAACCTGTGTGGTCAAAATGATAATTATACACCTAGATAAATTTCTAGAGGGGTGTAGTTTCCAAAATGGGGGAACTTTTGGGGTGTTTCCACTGTTTTTGCACCACAAGACCTCTTCAAACCTGACAAGGTGCCTAAAATATATTCTAAAAAAAAGGAGGCCCAAAATCTACTGGGTGCTCCTTTGCTTCTGAGGCCGGTGCTTCAGTCCATTACCACACTAGGGCCACATGTGGGATATTTCTAAAAACTGCAGAATCTGGGAAATAAATATTGAGTTGCATTTCTCTGGTAAAACCTTCTGTGTTACAAAAAAAAATGTATTAGAAATGAATTTCGGCAAAAATAAATAAATTTGTAAATGTCACCTCTAGTTTGCTTTAATTCCTGTGAAACGCCTAAAGGGTTAAAACACTTTGTGAATGCTGATTCGAATACCTTGAGGGGTGCAGTTTTCAAAAAGGGGTGACTTCTGGGGATTTTCTAATATATAAGGCCCTCAAAGCCACCTCAGAACTGAACTTGTCCCTGAAAAAATAGCCTTTTGAAATTTTCTTTCAAATATGAGAAATTGCTGCTAAAGTTCTAAGCCTTGTAACGTCCTAGAAAAATAAAAGGACGTTCAAAAAACGATGCACACATAAAGTAGACATATGGGAAATGTTAACTAGTACCTCTTTTTTGTGGTATTACTATCTGTTTTACAAGCAGATACGTTTAAATTTAGAAAAATGCTAATTTTTGCTAATTTTTTCTAAATTGTGGTGTTTTACAGAAATAAATACCAAAATTATCGACATCATTTTTTCACTAACATAAAGTACAACATGTCACGAGAAAACAATCTCAGAATCGATTGGATAGGTAAAAGCATTCCAACGTTATTACCACATAAAGTAACACATGTCAGATTTGAAAAAATCGGCTGGGTCCTGAAGGCCAAAACAGGCTGGGTCCTGAAGGGGTTAATATTACATTTTTATATTGTGCAATCATATATTAAAATAATTTTCTTAATCACATAAAAAGAAAAACTTGAATTAGATATTACCTAATTTTATATAATCTAAAAACATGTTGCTGTAGAATAAGGAGAATAGGGGTATAGCCCCAACAAGAAGGTGAGAATTATATTCCTTTACAAGCAACAATACTTTTCAGTGTGAATAGGTATATCGAGCAGAAATATTGCGAGATAATGGGAGAAAAGCACAATTACAATTTAGGCTCCATTGCAATGAATTATAGGGTACAAAATATCACCTAATAGAGAAAGGAGAAGAGAAGAACAAGAGGGAGATAGAACAAGGGTGGTTGGAGGTCGCGGTGAGACTGGACTCCAGTTCCGAAATATCATAATGAAGAAAGAAAGTCAAGAGCAATAATTTGCATGGCATTAGCCTGACGAAAGCGGGTGAATCTCCAAAAAAAATAAAAAAACGTCCCGTTACTTCTCCCTATTGTATCGTCGATTGACCTTAAAGAAAGACTATATATCATGTTACTGGATTAAGATACGTGGGCGAAGAGAGGAATGTGGTACAATGAAACCAGGTGGATATGTAACATGGGGAGGCATTTAGGGAATGCGCTGTCAGGTTTTCTATCCTCTGAATCAGAGCGATTTCTCGGAACCACTCGTCAAAAGTCGGAGGATCAGTTAATTCCCCTTTACGTGGGATAACTGTTTGGCAGCTTGAAGGAGGTGTCTAGCTGGGGATTGTTTATATGTGGGTAATGGCATAGGGAACATAAATAGCATGGTTGCTTCGGGAGAATCAGGGACCGAAATCCCAGTGACCTCTGAGATAATTTGGAGCACTATTTTCCAAAAATTCAGCAGGGAGGGACAGCTCCACCAAATATGAGACATGGACCCACCCGCAGCACCACAGCGCCAGCACTTACCTGGAACGGAGGGGTACCATTTATGGAGAGAGGTAGGGACTCAATACCACCTAGAAATAATTTTATAGCTAGTTTCTTGAGCCTGTGTTGCAATGCAGGCCTTGTGAGAAAGGATAAAGTACTTTTTCAATTGCATGTGTGTAAAGTGTTTGCCTAATTCTCTTTCCCAGGTCGTACAGTAGTTTAACTGTTTTCATTTTATTTATTTTTAGAGTCCCACTAGAGGACTTCACTATGCGATATTCAGATCGCAGATATAATGCTTTGGTATACTTAGTATAATAAGGCATCATTGCATGTCTGTGTAAAACTGACAGGCAATCTATTAAGCCATGCCTCTGGCACGGCCTAATAGGCATATAGCCAGGGCAGGCCTGGGGCCTTTTCTTGGCAACCCGTCGGCGATCGCATTCGCGGACCGTTGATCGGTGACTGAGGGAAATCCGTAATATTAAATCTTATTTTAAACATTTTTAAAACTTACCCCTTGAGAATGAAATTGAATGGGGTCACAAGGTCTTAATGCAAGGTGAGCTTCCTTTTTCTCTCAATAACACTGTAGAATCTAATTGTCAGTTTACTTATCCACACAGAGACATTATGAATACAATCGCTGTGTATTTTTAATAGCACAATGTGATTGACTTTTCTACATGCTGCGTTTTGATCTGCATAGCATAAGCATTGCATTAAACACACAAACAAACCTAGTTTCCTTACAATGTGTAGGTATATATGTGAGAAGAACAGTCTCAAGTTGAATAATGGGTTTACAAGAGAAATAGTTTAATAACAGTCGTTGCGGAGCAATTAATGGTTAAGTGCAGCTCTCCCGTTATAACTCAAGTGATGCAGATGTGTCTCAGTGCTACATATGTTTTGTGTAGCACATTAAAATTATTTATTTTTTAATTATTCACAGAGCCTACAAATGTTGGCACAGGGATATCTAATTATTTTTCTTGAACAATATATGAAGTAGCTAGTAGTCTTGGGTATTCAGAGTTTAAATGTCAAGTAACGATAAAAGTCAAGTGCTATCCTTTCATTGCACATTATATGATAGATCTATGATACTGTAGCTCACAATGAGCATCTGACTTACTTTATACCCATTATTTAATATCCACTTTATATCAGTCACTCATTGACTTTTTACAACAGATCAAAAGCCCCTTTGAAGCTTGAAGAGAGTTTGTAGAGCTGTGGTTATAAATGGTGGAATCCAGAATACAAATCAGAACTACGCAATACAAGGAAAAATCTATTTTAGTGACTATACCGTAACCTATGAACCTATGTTATTGATATTTCTATATTTATTAACAGTAATCATTTTATGAATAATTGGATATGTATCAAATGATAATTAAAAGCAAACAAGATGACAACCTCTGTTTCCAATTCTTTTATTTGTAAAAGTGGTATTGTGTTGGCTCAGTGGTTAGCAAAATCTGGATTTGGATCCAACCAAGGGCAACATCTGATGGGGTTTGTATGTTCTCCCGTGTTTGCGTGGATTTCCTCTGAGTACTGCAGTTTTTCCCACACCTTAAGAAATTTACAGAAAAAAAACATACAGTTACTGCAGGAACTATAGATTGTGAGGACAACTTCTACACAGTGTTGCGGAATATATCGGGGCAAGCAACATAAATAAATCTGGACCTCCCATTAGTTAGTAGTTATCAATTTGCTAATAATATAGAGCTTCATGTAGCGAAAGTGTTTCAGAGAAGAGCAAACATGCTGTTTGTAGAAATCAGAATGATTTTTTAACAGCAACAATAATTATTTTTGTTCCAAGAGGTGCATGATGTTGAGAAGTGGTATGGACAGGACTCACATTTTGACGCGCAGATGGTAGAAATTAAATACTCTGCCAGCAGTTCTATTGTTGTTTAGTGAAGTGTAGGTCACTCTATGTGTCAGATTGACTAGAAACTGAAGATCTAAGAATATAATAGCAGAAGGCCAAATGCATGACAACACAGGAACATAGGTATATGAGAGTGGATTAATTTATAAAACAGATACCTTAAAGGTCCTGAATTAGTCATTTACTTAAAGAAGCACTCCACTTTTTTCTTTTATTGCCCCCTCCATTTGTACATTGGTGTTTCAGTGGTCATATAGTTTTCGGGTCCAGCGCCGTCCACGTGATCTTCACTGAAATGGTCAAAATCTGCCTCAAAAACGCCTCAAGAAGTGACATGCACTTATTTTTTCCGAGGCAGAATTTTTACGCCTTGTTTTTTTAAAATGGTAATGTAAAATTACGCCTCATAAACACTACACAGCTTTTAACCATTGAAGACAATGGAAAGCTGTTTGCAGGCGTTTTTAAGGCGTATTTCCGGAATGTAATGCGACCGGTTTATGTTCTGATATAGGCCTGAAAAAACTCTGTGTGAACATAGCTTTATGGACGGATGAGTGTAAGTTTATGCCACTTGGACCAGGAGGAGAACATATTTGAGATGTGAGGCTCTTGGACCAGAAGGAGAATATATGTGTGATGTATAGTCAATAAAGAATAAAGCAGTGCTTGATGCCTCTTGTTAATCATGGTGGAGGAAATATAATTGTTTGGGGCTGCTCTGATCATGGTAAGGTGGAAGATTAACATAAAGTTCAAGGAATAATGAAAAGAAAATGTTAATACTATATTTTAAAACATCAAAATGTGTAATAAGTACCTCATGTACATTCATCATACATCAGTCACATACTGAAGCAATACGGAGTAGGAGTACTGTCTATGTTGGCCTGGCCAGCACAATTCTAGATCTTTAGGAGGCAATACACCATGTGTATGGGGGCTTCCCGACTCCTACCTGACAGCAGATGTCGTGGGAAAAGAAGGATTGGGCAGTTGGATATCAATACCACTGAACCATCAGTCGGCCGACAGCTGTCTAATAGGCATGGCCAACATTAGCCCTATTGAGAATATATACATATATATATATGAGAGATATATACTGTACATATAAATATATATATATATATATATATATATATATACCAGTAGAAAAACGGCAGCACTCTAATTCAATTTGCAGGTTCCAGTAATGGAGGGTGCCAGCTGATAGTCCCGATCCAAAGACTATACGTATATCAAAGAAGAAAATTCAGCAGCACTCCAACGATCAAGGTGAAAAAAGTGAAATTTATTGTGCCAACATGGCAATGCAACGTTTCCGTCCCACCTTGGGACCTTTCTCAAGCATAGTGATACATACAAATTCAGTGGTTTATATAGTGTGTATCCAATCAGTGTCGTCAATCTCATTAAGAAAATGAGGTTGGTATATACATCTTCAAACAACGTGATATAAACAAAGAAAGAGTATCGAAGTGACATAAGTCGATACATATGGTGAAAACAATAGGTTGATGTTAAAAACAACATAAAACATACATTACTTATGCAAGAAAATACAAAATTCCATAGATCGCAATATTCACCAGCTGGGTGAAATACGGAGACTGCACGACCACTTAACCAATCAGAATGCAGGTATTGTTGTAAGACGTATAACATTTGTCATTCACAGCCCGTGTCTGTCCGGCTCCACTGCGCATGCGTCGGATCAGTCCGGACCGGATATGACGTCTCGCTATAGTAACTAGGATACCGATCGTTAGTAAACAAAGTCCTCTCAGCATTCAGTTTGGTCGATCAGTATAACCCGGAAATGACATATCGCTTCAAGAGTTAAACATATCGATCCTCCGAAAAGACCATTGCGTATAAAATAGGTAGGAAATATAAATCAAATAAGAATATTGCTCATCTTGTCTTTACACAGCACCTACAGGGTAAAAATACCCACATGTTATACCTGCATGAAAATAGGCAATTTACCGCACATCATAATTAGAGTATCAAAAGCTCATTCATGGTAATATATATAAGAAAATAACCAATAGAATCCACACGAGGAAGACGGGATCCCGATCACATTCCGTGTACGGCGATCTTCGTCATTCAGGTTCGTGGAAAGAAACGCACACAACATCGTGTACGCGGTCCCAACCATATCGCCTATAACACGTGTAACGGACTCACAATATTTAAAATCATAAAAAGAAAAAAAGAAAAAAGGAAAAAAGATGTGCCGTAAATACAACCCAATCATGGGAAAGGAAGAAACCAATAAAATATCAAATATGCTGAGAAACAGACACCTTGAGCAAGAGAATACTTCAACCACCTCTCCATCGCAGATATAGCTAATATTGGTTTATCATAATATCAATGAAGTCGATCTGAAGTGGTCCTGCAGTCCCATGTTTATCTACAATAAAAGAATTTTTTATTAAAAACATGTCGAATTCATGTATCACACATTTACTTTTTAAAGAGGAGAACATCACCAGAAGTTGAGACACAACAGAAGGTAACAGATTCAGGGAGCAATTCTAGATACATTAAATTCAACGTTAAGGCCATTAGGTCGCAAAGAATTCAATTGGAAAATCCATTTAAGTTCACATTTATGTAGTGCCCTATGTCGATCACCACCCTTATAGGATAAAGGGATATGGTCAAGGATCATAAATTTCAAATCCTTTTCAGTATGGCCATGATCAGTGAAATGTTTTGCAACAGGTAAGTCACATTTCTTTTTTCTTATTGAGTACCGATGGTTATTCAACCTCGTTTTAAAATCACATGTAGTTTCCCCTACATACAATAAATGGCAGGGGCACCAAAGTACATAAATAACCCAGTCTGTATCACAGGTTACATGATGTTTAATCTTAAATGATTTATGTGTCACAGGATGTTCAAAAATATTACCCCTCTGCATAAGATTGCAGTTGATGCATCTATGGCATGGGAAATTTCCTGGTCTTAAAGACTTTAATAACGCTTGTGTCCCTTTTAGCTGTTGTTCACCAACTCTGGTTCTGACAAGATTGTCCCGCAGATTCTTAGCTCTACGGTAAGACATTAAGGGCGGATTATTAAGTTCACAAATATGGTTATAGCTATTTTTAATGATAGGCCAGTGTCTATTCAAAATGTTGGATACACTACCACTCAACACATTGTATGTAGATATGAATGGTAATCTTTTATTTTTAATACGCTTACATGGTTTAGTCAATGTTTCCCTCGGGATACTCCTAATCTTCATTTTGTGAGTATATAATAAATGTTTAGGGTATCCCCTTTGAGCAAAATTGGAAATCATGAGGTCTAGGGACGTATCTAAATCATTCGGATCATCCACAATCCGTTTTGCTCTCATCATCTGACTTAATGGCAGAAACCGTATATACAGTGAAGGAAATAAGTATTTGATCCCTTGCTTATTTTGTAAGTTTGCCCACTGTCAAAGACATGAACAGTCTAGAATTTTTAGGCTAGGTTAATTTTACCAGTGAGAGATAGATTATATAAAAAAACAAACAGAAGATCACATAGTCAAAATTATATATATTTATTTGCATTGTACACAGAGAAATAAGTATTTGATCCCCTACCAACCATTAAGAGTTCAGCCTCCTCCAGACCAGTTACACGCTCCAAATCCACTTGGTGCCTTGCATTAAAGACAGCTGTCTTAAATGGTCACCTGTATAAAAGACTCCTGTCCACAGACTCAATTAATCAGTCTGACTCTAACCTCTACAACATGAGCAAGACCATAAAGCTTTCTAAGGATGTCAGGGACAATATCATAGACCTGCACAAGGCTGGAATGGGCTACAAAACCATAAGTAAGATGCTGGGTAAGAAAGAGACAACTATTGGTGCAATAGTAAGAAAATGGAAGACATACAAAATGACTGTCAATCGACATCGATCTGGTGCTCCATGCAAAATCTCACCTCGTGGGGTATCCTTGATCCTGAGGAAGGCGAGAGCTCAGCCGAAAACTACACGGGGGGGAACTTGTTAATGATCTCAAGGCAGCTGGGACCACAGTCACCAAGAAAACCATAGGTAACACATTACGCCGTAATGGATTAAAATCCTGCAGTGCCCGCAAGGTCCCCCTGCTCAAGAAGGCACATGTACAGGCACGTCTGAAGTTTGCAAATGAACATCTGGATGATTCTGAGAGTGATTGGGAGAAGGTGCTGTGGTCAGATGAGACTAAAATTGAGCTCTTTGGCATTAACTCAACTCGCCGTGTTTGGAGGAAGAGAAATGCTGCCTATGACCCAAAGACCACCGTCCCCACTGTCAAGCATGGAGGTGGAAACATTATGTTTTGGGGGTGTTTCTCTGCTAAGGGCACATGACTACTTCACCGCATCAATGGGAGAATGGATGGAGCCATGTACCGTCAAATCCTGAGTGACAACCTCCTTCCCTCCACCAGGACATTAAAAATGGCTCGTGGCTGGGTATTCCAGCACGACAATGACCCGAAACATACAGCCAAGGCAACAAAGGAATGGCTCAAAAAGAAGCATATTAAGGTCATGGAGTGGCGTAGCCAGTCTCCAGACCTTAATCCCTTCGAAAACTTATGGAGGGAGCTGAAGATCCGAGTTGCCAAGCGACAGCCTCGAAATCTTAATGATTTACAGATGATCTGCAAAGAGGAGTGGGCCAAAATTCCATCTAACATGTGTGCAAACCTCATCATCAACTACAAAAAATGTCTGACTGCTGTGCTTGCCAACAAGGGTTTTGCCACCAAGTATTAAGTCTGGTTTGCCAAAGGGATCAAATACTTATTTCTCTGTGCACAATGCAAATAAATATATATAATTTTGACAATGTGATTTTCTGTTTTTTTTTTTTTTTTATATAATCTATCTCTCACTGGTATAATTAACCTAGCCTAAAATTTCTAGACTGTTCATGTCTTTGACAGTGGGCAAACGTAAAAAATCAGCAGGGGATCAAATACTTATTTCCTTCACTGTATATATATATAAAAATATAAGATTAATAGATAGACAGACAGACATTGAGAGAGAGAAAGAGATAGATAGATAGATAGATAGATAGATAGATAGATAGATAGATAGATAGATAGATAGATAGATAGATAGATAGAAAAATAGAATCCAGCAGCACAGGCCTACCTGAAAGGGGGTGCAAGCCTTAGGGAACTGACCACTGTCCCTCTAGACAAAAAGCAGTAAATAGGCAGGACTCACAAAGGATTATAGTGAAAAAAGAGGATGTTTATTGATCCCAAAAGTGTGACGTTTCGGCTCACACAACCTGAGTCTAGCTCAATGATCGCTGGTTCAAGTCCCCTAAGGGGACTAATAAAATGTGTAGAAGAATTAAAATTTTTAGAAGTGAGAAAAAAAATTTTTAAGTAAAAAAAAAAACATTTTCCCATTTTCTTCTAAAGTAATGTAAATAATGTAATGTATCGCTACATCCGTAAAAGGCCGAACTATTACAATATACCATTATTTAACTCGCACGGTGAACACCGTAAAAAACTGAAATAATTTAAACCGCCAAAATCTCTGTTTTTTTTGTCACCATAGCTCTAAATAAAATGTAATACAACTTTTTCATCACTTTTTATGTACCAAAAAATTGTACCAATCCTGTACACCAATCCTGCAAAAAAAAAACACCTCCCACAGCTCAATCAACCGAAAAATAAAAAAAGTTACGGCTCTCAGGATGTGGTGAAACAAAACAAATTAAATTTTAACAATTAGAATTTTCTTTGTAAAAGTAGTATAATATAAAAAAGAATATATAAATTTGGTATCACCGTAATTGTATTGAGCCGCAGAATAAACTAAAGTTTTTGTTTTTACTGCACGGCGAAAGCTGTAAAAACGAAACCCCCAAAAAATGGAATCAGATTTATTTCCAATTTCAGCCTGCAAATAATTTTTTTGCAGTTTCCCAGTACATTTTATGGTACTTTAAATGGTGTCAATAGAAACTACTACTCCTCACGCAAGAAATAAGCCTTCACACCGCTGTATTGACATATGAAGAAAAAAGTTATGGCTCTTGGAAGGCGGAGAGAGAAAAATGAAAATAAGAAAGCAAAAAATGGATCAGTCCTGAAAGGGTTCATTCATTTATAATGAAAACATGTATGACCACATGTGGGGTATTTCCGTACTTGGGAAAAATAGCTTTACAAAAATTTTTTTTTTTCTCCTTTATCCCTTGTGAAAATTAGAAAATTCAATATTTTAGGGGAAAAAGTCTGATATTCATTTTCGCGTCCTAATTCTAATAAATTCTGCAAAAAACCTGTGGGGTCTAAATGCTATCTATACTCCAAAATGGGGTCACTTTTTGAGGTTTACTCTGTTTTGGTTCCTCCAGAGCGTTGCAAACGCGACATTGCACCGAAAACCAATCCAGTAAAATCCGTGCTCCAAAATCCAAATGGCGCTCCTTCCCTTCTGAGCGCTGCCTTGGGTCAAATCAGTAGTTTATTACCACATATGGGGTATTGCCGTAATCAGGAGAAAATGCTTTACAAATATTGTGGTTCTTTTTTTCCTTTATTACCTGTAAAAAAAAAACATTTCTATTTTCATTTTCACGGTCTAATTTCACGAAATTCTGCAAAAAAAAACCTGTGTGGTCAAAATGCTAACTAAACCCCTAGATAAATTCCTTGAGAGGTGTAGTTTCCAAAATGGGGTCACTTTGGGGTGTTTCCACTGTTTTGGTCCCTCCTGGGAGTTGCAAATGCGGCATGGCACCGAAAACCGTTCCAGCAAAATCTGTGCTCCAAAATCCAAATGGCGCTCCTTCCCTTCTGAGCCCTGCTGTGGGTCCAAACAGCAGTTTATTACCACATATGAGACATTGCTTTACAAATGTTGGGGTGCATTTTCTTCGTTATTCCTTGTAAATATTAAAAATTTCTATGTTTTTTCAGAAAAAAAGTAGATTTTTATTTTTACAGACTAATTCCACAATATTTAGCAAGAAACCTGTGTGGTCAAAGTGCTAACTATACCCTTAGATAAATTCCTTGAGAGGTGTAGTTTCAAAAAGGGGGTCTCTTTTTAGGTGTTTCCACTGTTTTGGCACCACAAGACCTCTTCAAACCTGACAAGGTGCCTAAAATATATTCTATAAAAAAGGAGAGCCAAAATCCACTAGGTGCTCCTTTGATTCTGAGACCTGTGTTTCAGCCTATTAGCACACCAGGACCACATGTCGGATATTTCTAAAAACTGCAGAATCTGGGCAATAAAATATTGAGTTGCATTTCCCTGGTTAAACCTTCTGTGTTACAAAAAAAAAAATGTATAAGAAATGAAATTTGTAAATTTCACCTCTACTTTGCTTTAATTCCTGTGAAACACCTAAAGGGTTAAAACACTTTGTGAATGCTGATTCGAATACCTTGAGGGGTGCCGTTTTCAAAATGGTGTGATTTATGGGGATTTTCTAATATATACGTCCATCAAAGCCACTTCAGAACTAAACTGGTCCCTGAAAAAATGGCCTTTTGACATTTTATTTAAAATATGAGAAATTGCTGCTATAGTTCTGAGCCTTGTAACGTCCTAGAAAAATAAAAGTACGTTCAAAAAACGATGCAAACATAAAGTAGACATATGGGAAATGTTAATTAGTAACAATTTTGTGTGGTATTACTATCTGTTTTGCAATGCAGAGACATTAAAATTTAGAAAAATGCTAATTTTTGCAAATTTTCTCTAAATTTTGGTGTTTTTCAGAAATAAATACCAAATTTATCGACCAAATTTTTGTACTAACATAAAGTACAACATGCCACGAGAAAATAATCTCAGAATCGCTTGGATAGGTAAAAGCATTCCGAAGTTATTACCACATAAAGATTTGAAAAAATCGGCTGTTTCCTGAAGGCCAAAACAGGCTGGGTCCTGAAGGGGTTAATAACCACAGTATCACTGTACTTGATTGGCCAGATTACAGTTGTTCACTCTCCCTTTTTCTCCATCTGGCCCAACCCGCTACGACGACTTTTTCCAGCCACGACTCGTCTCTGCAGAATTTAAAACACAGACATGTTGGTTCTTGGCTTTTCCAGCATCCTCCCCACCTATGCCCCACCCTCTAAATAAACTCGCCATCTACAGTACCCCAGACGGTATTAAAGATCGCTTGGTGCTTGACACCATAAAGGTGCCCCCTCAGTAACCATGCAACTTTTGTGCCCCCACACAGAAATAATGCCCCATACAGTAATTATACCCCTTTTGTGCCTTCATAGAGTAACAATACCTCCTTTAGTGTCTTCTTGGTGCCACTGTACAATAATAATGCCACCTTTAGTGCTCCCTTATAGTAACAATGCCTTCTTTAGTGGCCCCATACAGTAATATTGCCTCCTTTAGTGGCCAAATTCAGTAATAATCCTTCTTTTATTGGCCCCATTTAGTGTAGGCATTAATAATGTCTCCTTTAGTGCCCCCATACAGTAATAATGCCTACTTTAGGGCCCCCATACAGTAATAATGTCTCCTTTAGTGGCCCCATACAGTAGTAATGCCTCCTTTAGTGCCCGATACAGTATTAATGCCTCTTTAAGTGCACCAAATACTAATAATGTCCCCTTTTTCTCCCATACAGTAATAATGCCTGTTTTACTGCTCCCGACAAAGTAATAATGTCTTCTTTAGTGCCCCCACACAGTAATAATGCCCCATTTGCTCCAAATAAATGAAAAAATAAAGAAAAACACTGAAACTCACCCCTGAAACTCAACCCCTGTATATAGTGGCACAGTGCTCATGTATACAGTACCACAGTGCCCATGTAGAAGGTGCCACAGTGCCCCTGTAGACAGTGCCACACACTACCCCCTGTAGATAGTGCCACAGTGCCATATAGAGTGCTCCCTGTAGATATCACCACAGTGCCCCCTATAGAAGTTTCCACACACAGTGCCCATGTATCTAGTGCCACAGTGTTCATGTAGATAGTGCTACACTGCCCCCTGTAGATGGTGCACTCCACCCATTTGGTAGGAGACTGCATAACGCTTTCTACCAATTTTCTCTCCGTTTGTCCACTGAGACCACATGGAATGATGACCTTTTCTTGATCTGTTCACTTGGTTGTGGTGTTGCATGGTGGTCTCTGTTGCTGTGCTGCTGTACCTGTGGGGGGGGGGGGGGTGACGTGGCCCAGAGCCAAATTGACTGAGCCTTGCAGCAGTTGTGCTTTTGGGCTCCTGGTTTGCTACCTCTGTAGGTGCTGTTTTGTGTCGGCACTTGTATCATATAATGTTGCACCTGATAGAGACCAACTTAATAGAGCATGCCATGAAGTGGCAGGAGGGCTTATACACAGGGGCGTAAGTAGGAAAGACTGGGCCCCATAGCAAACTTTTGACTGGGGCCCCCCCTCCCCTGGGTGTCACACAACCCCCCCTTTGTAGATAGTGCCTTTTTTACAGCCCCCCTGTATATAGCGCCATACAGCCCCCTCTGTAGATAGCGCCATACAGTCCCCCTGTAGATAACGCCATACAGCCCCCTCTGTAGATATCTACAAAGGGGGCTGTATGGCGTTATCTACAGGGGGGGCTGTATGGCGCTATCTACAGAGGGGGCTGTATGGCGCTATCTACAGAAGGGGCTGTATGGCGTTATCTACAGGGGGGGCTGTATGGCACCATCTACAGAGGGGGCTGTATGGCGCTATCTACAGAGGGGGCTGTATGGCGTTATCTACAGAGGGGGCTGTATGGCGTTATCTACAGAGGGGGCTGTATGGCGCTATCTACAGGGGGGCTGTATGCCGTTATCTACAGGAGGGATGTATGGCGTTATCTACAGGGGGCTGTATGGCGCTATCCACAGGGGGACTGTATGGCGTTATCTACAGAGGGGGCTGTGTGGCGTTATCTACAGGGGGGACTATATGGCATTATCTACAGGGGGGACTGTATGGCGTTATCTACAGGGGGTCTGTATGGCGTTATCTACAGGGGGTCTGTATGGCGTTCCCTACAGGGGGGTCTGTAGGGAACGCCATACAGCCCCCCGTGTAGGGAACGCCATACAGCCCCCCCCCTGTAGGGAACGCCATACAGCCCCCACTGTAGGGAATGCCATACAGCCCTCCCCTGTAAGGAATGCCATACAGCCCCCCCCTGTAGGGAATGCCTTACAGCCCCCCCTGTAGGGAACACCATACAGCCCCCCCTGTAGGGAACGCCATACAGCCCCCCCTGTAGGTAATGCCATACAGCCCCCCTTGTAGGGAACACCATACAGCCCCCCCTGTAGGGAACGCCATACAGCCCCCCCCTGTAGGGAATGCCATACAGCGTCCCCAACCCCCCAAAAAAATGTGACCTACAGTGTGAAAAGACAAAAGTCATGTATCCCCTATCCACAGGATAGGGGATACATGTGTGATCGCTGGCAGCGATAGGGAGAACGGGGTAACGAAAGTCCCCCGAAGTTCTCCATGACTAACCTCTGACTTCCGGCGTCTGCGCAGCTCAAGAAAAATTAAAGGAGCGCTGGTCATGCATGCGCACAAGCGCGACCGGCGCTCCATTCATTTCTATGGAGCTGCCGACACAGACCCCGGAAGTCCGAGGTTTTCAGTCCCCCGTTCTCCCTATCAATGCCAGCGATCACACATGTATCCCCTATCCTGTGGATAGGGGATACATGTCTTTTGTTTAATGGCAGAGCGGGGAGATACCTCCCTGCTCTGCCGTAGTGTTCAGTGGCGTCACGCTGTAGCAGCCATAGCGGCTGCTAGCGGAGCCTCCGGCCGCTACGGCTGCTATAGTGGTGGTTACGCCACAGCTTATACAGTTTGATCAGAATGTTTCCAACTCATGTGAACCTGAACGTTAGCAATGCAAACTCCTCCTATTAGGGATTTAATTTATTTCTATAGACAGGAGGCCTTCAGGCAGACTATAAATTATACCATACAAAGTTAACATTTTATAAATCTATGGCATATTGAATCTCCATCCTGAGTTACATCTCTTCAATGAACATTCATAATTGTTCTTTTAAAAAAATGTGAGCTGGTTCAAAGAAAAATGTAGTATGATTTTCCATGAAGTAACAAATGTATGCATGAACATAAAACGTTACTCAGAAATTCAATCTCCAGCATTTCAGCAATGAAATAGGTATTGTAGTGAACAGTATTAAATTTAGAACACTCCATAGCAGAATGAAAAGTAAAATTACGCCAAAGGAGAAAATCGTAAATGATTTTAATATTGAAGCCCACTCTGTTCGTTCCTTATGTTTCTGGTCATTAACTTCTAGGAAGAAAAGATAATTATTATCAGTAAAATCATTGTATGAAAGTACAGAGTTAGGCCAATAATATATGCAACTTCAATATAGCCCATCACTGCTTTAAAAGGGAAGATTAAATATATGCCGACTTTACAGTTTACAGAAATTGTATTTTACATGAATTAAAGTGAATTTTAGAAAACAAAGATATAACTTGATCATTTTATGAATCACATTATGATGTTTAAGGGCACGTTCAGACGTGGCGGAATTATAAAAGCTTACCTTATTGGCTGCTGGTAGGGATGTAACAACCAGAGTGATGTCACACTGCTGCTGCTGACATCATAATCTGCCTCCCGGTACATTATTCAGAGACCAGACACACATCTAATACACCGCCTGCTACCACCAGACTCCACATCCAGGAGAGGACGCACAATATTCCTCACAATACCGTACTCCATCTCCTTCTACAAAGAGAAGCCATCTCTGCTGTGTTTCCCTTGGACATGATCAGAACAACTTCCTACATGTAACATAGGAGACATCACAGTCCTTCTACTATACTGGATAAAGGTTAGTATATATAGGCAGGTTGGGTATTTTGGTATATTTGCCAACAACCCCGTTTTGTGGGAGACAGTCCAGCAAGCCGGGTTAGGAAAGGTGGTGTTTATGCAAATTTGTGTTTTCAGGCAGAAAGGGGGCGAGTCATCAATGCTTTGCTACTATGGATTTGGGTTGATTAGTCATGATAAATAGTACGGGGGAGGGGTATGAGTGAGATTATAACCTATTTGTTCATCCACACATTAACGCTCTGTGCAGTAACGGGACGTCTCTGTAATGGAAATGTCTCCAGATTTGTTATGGACACAACCCATTATAACGTTCATTTTTATATCCATGTTACAGACAATTCTTTTGGGTATTGATATAAATTAGACTTTCAATGTTAGTGTTTACTGAAAATTACAATGTTATATATGTCTCATAATGAGAGCTGTAGTTTATATGAGAAGAATGTGTTGTGCTGGTTGCTATGGTGATAGCAGCCATCTTGGGGCTTATGTCAGAAGAATGCATTGTGCTGGTTGCTATGGTGACACCAGCCATCTTGTGCCTTATATGAGAACAATGTGTTGAGCTGGTTGCAATGGCAGACATCTTGGAACTTACTTATGGGAGAAGATTGAACCTCATTTAACACAACTGGCTAATAAAAAAACTGGATTTGTTGACCATAGCAACCAATCACAGTGCAGCTTTCATATTTTCAGCGCAGTGGAAAAAAAAAGAAAGCTGAGCTTTGATTGGTTGTGTGCCACAGGATATGTTTTTCTATTACACTGTTTTGATAAATGCGGCTCAATGTGCTGTGCTGGTTACTATGGTGACAGCAGCCATCTTGTTACAGTCAAAGGCAGTTGGTGTGAGCAGCCTGATACTGGATAGAACTATATAAAGTTTGTTTGTTTGAAGCCCGATCAGGGAATAGCTATTTTTGATTGGACATGGAACAAAGTTTGACACCTTTTGCGATTCTTGATTGGATTAAAAATCGCTTTTACTGAAAGTCACTTTTACTGAAACTTACTTTTCACTGCCATTCACTTTTCAATTTGCATCGAAGTACACACTTGCCTGATCGTGATTTTTAAATGGTTGAAAAGCTAACCAATAGCAATTTTTGATTGGTTGAAAAACAAACCAACACGATTTTTGATTGGTTGTAAAACAAACCAGTAGCGATTTTTGATTGGATTGGACATTTCACAAAGTTTGCCTCCTTTTGCAGATTTTGATTGGTTTAAAAGTCGCTTTGATTGGTTGAAAAACAAACCAATAGCGATTTGTGATTGAATTGGACATCGAACAAAGTTTGCCTCCTTTTGCAACTTTTTATTGGTTTAAAAGTCACTTTTACTGAAATGTACTTTTCACTGACCATGGCTCCCAAAAGAAAAACTCCTGAACAAAGAGAAGGTCAACGCTTGGCTCAAAGAATACGTTGAGCAGCAGAAACGCCAGAAATGACCAATGCTCGGCTTGAAGATCAAAGAATGCGACAAGCGACCGCAAGAGCTGAAGAAACACCTCAAGCGACTAATCGTCGGGTTCAAGCACAAGGCGCAAGGAATATTGTTTCTCGATGAACATCTTGGGATTGCATGAACAAAGCTGCTATGCAATACGACTTAACAATTGAATATGATCTGCACGACTTGGTCAATATTGGATACATGGACACGACCTCTGAACATTGTGAAGCTCAGAAGTGGAAGTCAGAGCCACCTGGCATGTGCTGCTCTGCTGGCAAGGTTCAACTACCCCCACTTACTGCACCACCAGAACCACTCAAGTCACTGATGACTGCGAACACTCCCCAAACCAAGCCCTTTCTGGGAAATTTGAGGCGCTACAACTCTTGCTTTCAGATGACTTTGTTTGGTGTGAACGAAATTTGAGAGACAGGCTTCATGCCCACCTTCAAAATTCAGGGACAACTTTGCAATCGACTTGGATCGCTCCTGCTATTGCCCAATGAACCACCAAACTTTCTGCAGATTTATTTGATGGGCGATGAAAAGCTTCAAGTTCAGCAACGGCAGAGCAACGTCCCTGGAACTCAGGCCGACATTTTGCTGGAACTGCAGCAGATGCTTCACGAACATCACTGGTATGTCGAGATATTCAAGAGCTCTTTGGAAATGATGACTCTGGTTAACTACAAAGTGGTCATCAAGGCTGACGGAAGGCCAGCAGGAGAGCATGAGCGGCGATACAACACACCAACTGTCAATGAAATTGCTGTCGTAATCATTGGGGAAATATGGGGTATTGTGCTGCAGAAGCGTGATAATCAACAACAGAGAGTTTCTTAAACCCATCGATCATATGACGCACTTCAGTACCCACTGATCTTTCGGCAAGGCGAAAAAAGTTTAATGCATGGCCTTCTACGCCTATCGAATTATGATGTGGGTGAGCTATTCAAATCACCTCTTGATGTGCTGAAATCTTTTTCATTCGTTTTTGGTTGATATGTATGCCAAAATCTAAATGGAGCGACTTCGCTTCACCTGTTTCAATCAGAAGGCACTTCACACTGAAAGCTATATCCACCAGCTATATGCTGTCGTCAACGATGAAAACACGAGCAATGTTGGTCAGATGGTTATCTTGTCTTCCAGCTTCACAGGGAGCCCTGGACATATGCATGAATACACTCAAGACTCCATGACATATGTGCGAAAATACGGAAGGCCTGACCTGTTTATTACTTTTACGTACAACCCAACATGGAAAAAAGTCGCCAAGAGCTCTTGCAAGAACAATCGGCGACTGATAGACACGATCTGGTAGCCCGAGTCTTTCGATAAAAGGTTATCAAGTTCATGAATGTCCTCACGAAGGGAAAGGTATTTTGAGAAACTCAATGCTTCATGTGCACAATCGAATGGCAAAAACGAGGTTTGCCTCATGCACATATACTGATCTGGCTGAAGGAGAAGATCCGACCAAATCAGATCGATTCTGTCATTAGTGCAGAGATCCCAAATGCACAAGAAGATCAAAAGCTATTCGACATCATCATGAAGTCAATTGTCAAAAATGGAAAGCAAAATCAGACACAGTCCTCTGTTAACCAAAAGTCTCTTTACTGAGGAGAACTTCCATAAAGTGCAGCAATAAATCACAGCAATGCAGTCTCTCATTACAAGTATAGTGGAGTATGCATGTGAGGAGGACCCCTTGTTAGCTGACTTTCAGGGGTATGCTTATGAGGAGTGATGCTGACACAGTACTTTATTTAGATTATGCAGTTTATGGTTTTGGGGGAGACACAGTCCTTATTATGGCTACAGAAGGGATCTGCACCGGTTGGCTCCCGGTGGGTGACTAACTTGAGGGAAATGTAGTTACTCACGGTTACAGGGGCACGGTATCCGACAGTCGGACGTGGACCTAAGACACGTGGCTTGGAAACCACGGAGCGCTGGACTTGACCGGAGGCCTACTTTAAGGTCCAGGATTGCAGAAAGTCTCCTCTTGAAACTGCTCCTTTCTGACAGATAGAGTCTCTCCTTCTCAGAGGCGGAAGAAATGTATATGTGATCCCCTCTGTATGGACTGGTGAAGGGTCATAGGAATATCTGTGCTTTGCATGGGCTGTGAGATTCACCATGCAGCTCCTAGGCGTGGCAGGTAGATAGCTGTAGATTCCCTGCCATCTCTTGCACAGCATGGGTTGCTGGCTCCTCACTCTAGACTCCCCAGAACTCGTCTGCACTGGTTTTCCTGCCCTCTGCTAAGAGGTAGGCTGGGCTAAAGTCTCCACCCACAGAATGCTAGAAGCTTCTGGAGGGAAAACTGGTTATGTCTCAGGAGTGATTGAAATCCTACACTTACATGCACTTACAGTGGGTCAACCATGGATGGCAGCAAAGCAATTAAGACATGGACAAATACACAGTGTATGCACACAGGAAATACATGATATACAGAGGCATACTGACACACAGTACTATTACATTATGACAAACCTACTACCATACGACAACTACTCCTATTATGGAAGTAGGGAGTGTACTGGGACACTACATTTCTCCCCCTCTTAAGGAAAGCCGTCCTCGGTGCCTCTTAGTTGGAGGATGGTTCCTGAAACAACAACAGAAGAAAAGGAAACACAAGAAGAAGCACATGTGCATGGAACAGGGTAGTTATTCAGAGAGCACTGCTGTAGGGATAGAATCTTTCAGGCATTATTTGCATAATGTCCATAAGAACAACACTTATTGGCAAACATGTTAGTCCCGTAACATTAGGGCAACAAACATAAGGATACCCAGAGGATTTCTGGTGCTATATAACATCACCAAGTGTCCATAGGTAGTGAAAGTCTCTCTTGGGGAAAGATGTTCATGACTTTGCAGTCAGGCACAATGGTTTAAACATTACATGAAAAAACCCAACAGCTTGGCTTTGTGGGCCAGGTACCTTGGCTTAAACAGTTGCATAAAGTATGGTAAACATGTAAATCCTAGATATGTTAGGCGTATAGTGCAAGAAAACATATGTTATAAAGTGCAAGATACTTGTAAACATGACATAACGTTTTACAAGTTAGCTGGTGGCCATTTGGGCCTAGTCTCCGGCAAAATATAGCTTAGTCTTTGTACAGAGCAAGTGGCAGGCCTTTGGTACTTCGCTCTGATCTTCTAACTGAAGTAGTTTCAGACTCAGACGTTGGTTCAGCGCCTCTGAATTCTCCTGTTGGTTCAATGATTTCTTCAGCCAGAGTAGAATCATTTCTGCTATATCCAGGGAAAATTAGATGAGGAACCCAGATGAGGTCCTGAGGTCCTGGAAGCACTCTTGGTGTAACAGGTAAAAAACTCTCTTCAACTGAAGGTACTACAAGAGGTTGGAACTCTAGTTGTTCTGATGACTTGTCTAGGATCTGGTCGACAGTCTTTTTGTTGTATGGGGGCCATGACCGGGATTCCCTGGCAGCAGCACCCCCAAGCTGGCCCAGGAGCAATTGCACCTGCTGTTCTGCAGAGAGAGGATACAACTTGAATAAAGCAGTAATTTTCTCCATAAAGTCCCTGAGGGTGTGCGGCTCCCATTTGTAGCGTGGTAACCATGGTGATCCCAGATAAAACGGCATACTGAAGGGCATGGCACAGTCTGCGGGTGGTGGAATAGCACTGGCACCAGGCTGGTCACTGTTGCTAGGGTCAAACATGTTGTTGAGCATCACTGTGAAGATAAGTGACCTTGTCCCTTTAAGAAAAGCTTGGATGCAACAATGAGGTTACTGTCTCTTTAAGAACGGGGGTGCAGCAAGTAATAGCTCAGTCTCTGATGACTGCACACCTGACAGAAGTGCTCCACCTCTTTATGATGAGCACTAACCACTGTAGCTGATGCACACTCTGCAGCTGGACTGACTGCTGGAGCAGCAGCAGGCACTGTAGGAGCAGCGGTGAGAAAGGTAAAGGAGCAGGGATACTGAGGAGACAGCTGGAGTGTTGTAGGGCCGAAGGGTTCCTGAATTCTAGGCAAGATGGCGGCGCCCAGGGACTTCCGTCTGTGGGTCCGGCTGGCTTTTCTGTCTCCCTGTGCAACACAGGAAGGTGACTTTTGGTTCCTCCTGGCAGCTCAAGCAGTCTTGGACAGGCTCAATATGCAGGTGGGCGGAGTTAACCACTTGCGGCCTGCTCGGGCGGTGCTGCGTGACCAAATGGCGCAGAAAAGATGTTGCAGGATGTGTGAAACAGGCGGACAGCCTGACAGTAACAATGCACAGCACACACAGAGTCAGTAGTAGCTAAACACAGTAAACAGTTCAATCCAGATATTACTGGCAAATAAAGGGTTAATGACACTTGCAAAAGTCTATATAGCAGGCTCACTGGGGTGTACCGTGTTCGTGACGCCAGAAATCGACTTGTGGTATCCCAGAGGATGCAGATGTTATGAGAGGACCTGATGTGGGTAGTAGTCCCCCTAATGGCTGGTTTATTAGTGATGTCACGGTCGCTGCAGTGGGGTCCAACCCTGGGCACCGCTTTTAGGACACGCAGCAAGTCAATTGTCAAAAATGGAAAGCAAAATCAGACACAGTCCTCTGCTAACCAAAAGTCTCTTTACTGAGGAGAACTTCCATAAAGTGCAGCAATAATTCACAGCAATGCAGTCTCTCATTACAAGTATAGTGGAGTGTGCATGTGAGGAGGACCGTTTGTTAGCTGACTTTGCTGACTTTGCTTGTGAGGAGTGATGCTGACACAGTACTTTCCTCAGATAATGCAGTTTATGGTTTTGGGGGAGACACAGTCCTTATTATGGCTACAGAAGGGATCTGCACCGGTTGGCTCCCCGCGGGTGACTAACTTGATGGAAATGTAGTTACTCACAGTTACTGGGGCGCGGTATCCGACAGCCGGATGTGGACCCATGAAACTCAGCCTGGAGATGATGGTTATCCACTTTATCGCAGAAGAAAAGTGGGAGAAGACGTGTTCACTGCATTGATGAAGATGAAGATTGGCAATAGTTACCAGGACATAGAGGTCGACAAAAGATGGATTGTACCCTACTCGCCATTTCTTTCCAAGACCTTTCAATCTCACGTCAATGTTGAATATTGCAACTCAGTTAAGGTAATCAAGTACATCTGCAAATACGTCAACAAAGGATCGGATCAAGCAGCATTTGGCTTGGAAAGACAATGAAGAACAACTGATGAAATCAATCGCCAAGAAAGACAAGAAAGAACAATTGATGAAATCGATCGCTTCCAAACTGGACGTTACATCAGTAGCAACGAGGTTGTATGGCGAATTTTGGACTTTCCAATTCACGACCGCTATCCAACGGTAGTTTACCTCAACGTCCACTTGGAAAATGGACAGAGAGTCTACTTCACCAAGGAAACTGCTGCACAACACGTTTTGCAGCCCAGAGACACAATCTTCAAGCTTTGCCAACAAGATGACTTTGCAACAACACTCCTATACTGTGATGTTCCAAAGTATTATACGTGGAATAAATCTACAAGAGTTTTCAAGCGAAAAGTCCAAGGAACACCAGTTGAAGGTCATGTTGGAATCAAGTCAAGTGATGCTCTTGGCAGAATCTACACAGTGCACCCAAGCAACCACGAGTGCTTCTTCCTCCGGTTGCTTCTTCACACAGTAGCAGGCCCGACATCGTTTGTTAGCCTCAAGACTGTTGGCGACCATGTTTGTACAACCTATCGGTAAGTATGTCAAGAAAGGGGACTACTTGAGAGTGATTCTCATTGGGACAAGACTTTAGAGGAAGCAGCAACCTGCCAATTACCAGCAAGCTTACGAAACCTATTTGCTGTCATACTTACGACGTGTGGACCATCCAAGCCACTTGAACTGTGGGAAAAGTACAAAGAGCACCTCTCTGAGGATTTTCTTCTGCAAGCAGGATGGCAAAACCCGGGACTCCAATTGGACAGCTGTACTCCGCAAATGTTCATGATCCTACTTGAAGAAAAGACCCTCATGATGGTTGGAAATAGACTTGAGCAACTGGGACTTTCCGCGACGGAAAGGAATAACTCCGAAAGACTTGGACGGGAATTGCTTCGAGAAACAAGCTATGACATTAGCGCTCTGGAGACTTATCTTGCAACAAATTAACCTCTTTTGGTTGCTGACCAAACAACGGCGTACAATCCAATTGGACATGGTTGTGAAAAACACTGGTGGTATTGTCTCCTTGGATGCTCCTGGCGGAACAGGAAACACGTTCGTCATAAACTTTTTGTTGGCAAAGATACGACAGCAATCCAGGATTGCTTTGGCTGTTGCTTCCTCAGGCATTGCGGCAGCATTGCTTGATGGTGGCAGAACTGCCCATCCAGCATTCAAATTACTGCTCAACTTGACTCGAGATGCGGCTCCTGTTTGTAACATCAGCAAAGGTACTGGTGTGGCAAATGTCCTGCAAGAATGTTTGATGATTGTCTGGGATGAATGCACGATGGCACACAAGTTGGCGCTTGAAGCTCTAGATCAGGGGTCTCAAGCACGTGGCCCGCGGGCCGCATGCGGCCCCTGGGGCTGTCATCTGCGGCCCGCGGGACACAGAGCCGCTAGTATCGGCTCTGCTCCGAGACTCTGGAATTCCCTGACATCGCTGTCCACATATCAACAGCGATGTCTGGGTCTTCCCCAGAGTGGCGTCCCGGGCAGAGCGCTAATATCGGCTCTGCTCCGGGACGCTGCGGAATTCCCTCACATCGCTGTCAACATATGGACAGTGTGTCAGGGTCTTCCCCAGAGTGGAGTCCCGGGCAGAGCGCTAGTATCGGCTCTGCTCCGGGACGCTGCGGAATTCCCTGACATCGCTGCCCATATATTGACAGTGTGTCAGGGTCTTACCCAGAGCGGAGTCCCGGGCAGAGCGCTAGTATCGGCTCTGCTCCGGGATGCTGAGGAATTCCCTGACATCGCTGCCCATATATGGACAGTGTGTCAGGGTCTTCCCCAGAGCGGAGTCCCGGGAAGAGCGCTACTATCGGCTCTGCTCCGGGACGGTGTGGAATTCCCTGACATCGCTGTCCATACGTCGACAATGATGTCAGGGGCTTCCCCAGAGCAGGAGTCCCAGTGATGTCAGGAGCACAGCTGGAGTCCCAGTCTACAGGGGGCACTGCTGTGGCAGCATCTACAGGGGGCACTGCTGTGGCAGCATCTACAGGGGGCACTGCTGTGGCAGCATCTACAGGGGGCACTGCTGTGGCAGCATCTACAGGGGGCACTGCTGTAGCAGCATCTACAGGGGGCACTGCTGTGGCGGCATTTACAGGGGGCACTGCTGTGGCGGCATCTACAGGGGGCACTGCTGTGGCGGCATCTACAGGGGGCACTGCTGTGGCGGCATCTATTAAAAATGTTTTATCTCTAAGTTGACCAAATACAGCGATTCTGTGTTTTATATTTTTTTATTTCTACGGCGTTCATCATGCGATTTAAATAATGCAATATTCTTATCATTCAGACTTTTACGGATGCAGCAATACCAATTTTGTTTATTTTTTTATTTTTTTACATTAGTTTGGAGGAAAAATGGGAAAAGGGGGGTTTTTTGAACTTGTAATTTTTTTTCACTACTAAGAACTTTCTTTAACTTTTTTTACACATTTCATTAGTCCCCCTAGGGGACTTGAACCAGCGATCATTAGATTGCTAGTACAATCCACTGTAATACTAATGTATTGCAGAGTTTAGTCATTCTAACAGGCTTCTGTTATCAGAGACAGAATGAGGGTCGTCCTGGGGGCCTTCAATAGGCCTCTGGGCAGCCATTAAAAACCCTTGATCAGGCTAGGGGGCCGCCAATGAGCTGTTGGAGCGGGGACGCCCCCTCTCTATAACGCCTCAGATGCTGTGGCTGCGACTGACTGCAGCATTTGAGGGGTTAAATGGCCAGGAAAAGCGCGATCGCTGTTCTTGGCCGTTACTCCTGGGTGCCTGTGAGCGCGCTCCATACTTCTGCCCCTGCACCATGATGAGCTGGTACGTCATGGTGCATCAAGGTGTTAATCCTTGCCTCTGGCAAGGCATAATAATAGCTCACAGAAGGCAGACCTGAAGGCCTTCAATAGGCCTCCATCTGCCACAGCATACGATCGACACCCCACGATTAAGTTACGGGGGGAGATTGGGGGAAAGAGGAAGCCTCCTCCCTCTGTCTAACTGCTCAGATGCTGCGGTCGCTATTGATCGTGGCATCTGAGGCGTTAAAGGTCCGGGAACTAAGTAATCTTCTATCCAAGCCGTCGGTGGCGGGTCTCAGCTGTTTGAAACAGCCGGCACCCGCCACTTATGGCACGGCTCAGCTCCTGAGCCTGCACCATATTGCTATAGCATACATTTATTGTAATAGTATGTTGGATTTAGCCAAGGAGTTAAAGATTACATTTATTTATGCTACCATTTGTAATCTGTAACATATTATAGCTGTTTTCACATTTGACCTGTTTTTTTCTGAACTGCAATAATCTCACTTCACTTAACCCGTTAGTGACCACCAATATGCCTTTTAACGGCGGCCACTAACGGGCTTTATTCTGATGCGTAATGCTTTTTACGGCACTGCATCAGGATAAAGTAAACTGAGCAGGGAGCCGTCAAATCTCCCTGCTCTCAGCTGCCAGGGGCAGCTGAGGGCTGGGGACGTCCCTGCTCTGCCGTGTGAGATCGATATTAGTATCGATCCCACCCGTTTAACCCCTCAGATGCGGTGCACAATAGCGAGCACCGCATCTGAGTGGTTTTGGAGAGAGGAAGGGAGCTCCCTCTCTATCCCACCGACACCCAGCGATAAGATCGCCGAGTGTCTGTGTCTCCAATGCCAGCCGGGGGCCTAATAAAGGCCCCCAGGTCTGCCTGGAGCGAATGCCTGCTAGATCATGCCGGAGGCATGACCTAGCAGATGCCTGTCCGTTTTAAACGGACAGGCAGTAATACACTGCAATACAAAAGTATTGCTGTGTATTATAATAGCGATCGGAGAATCGCATATTAAAGTCCTCTAGTGGGACTAGTAAAAAAGTAAAAAAAAAGTTTGAAAAAGTTAATAAAAAAAAAATGTGGAAAAAAATGAAAAACCCACCTTTTCCCCTTACAAAATGCTTTACTATTATAAAACCAAAATAAAGTTAAAAAGTTACACATATTTGGTATCGCCGCGTCCGTAACGACCCCGACTATAAATCTATAACATTATTTAACCCGCACGGTGAACGCCGTAAAAAATGTAATAAAAAACGATGGAAAAATTGCTGTTTTCTGTGAATGACTTAAAAAAAATGTGATAAAAAGTGATCAAAAAGTAGCATCTACTCCAAAATAGTTCGAATAAAAACTACAAGTCTTCACGCAAAACAAAAGCCCTCATACAACTGCATCGGCGAAAAAATAAAAACGTTACGGCTCTTCAAATATGGAGACACAAAAACAAATAATTTTGAAAAAAAAGCATTTTTACTGTGTAAAAGTAGTAAAACATACAAAAACTATACAAATTTGGTATCGTTGCAATCGTAACAACCCGCTGAATAAAGTTATTGTGTTATTTATATCACACGGTAAACGGCGTAGATTTTTTCTATTCCACCCCCAAAAAAAGTTGAGAAAAGTTAATCAATAAATAATATGTACCTCAAAATGGTGCTATTAATAAATACAACTTGTCCCGCAAAAAACAAGACCTTATACAGCTATGTCAACGCAAAAATAAAAAAGTTATAGCTCTTGGAATGCGACGATGGAAAAACGTAAAAATTGGCTTGGTCATTAAGGTTTAAAATAGGCTGGTCATTAAGGGGTTAAAGGGAACGTGTCGCGAATTAAACCTTTTTTCTTAAGTGTCGTTACTTATTTCTTTTATATTTTTTTGCTGTATTTTTTTTTTCTTCCATATGGTGGAAAGTATTCAAAATTAAATAATAATTTGACATGTTTTCCTATGTTGGCCACCAGAGGGAGCACTTCCCAGAATTACAGCAAGGTGAATAAGGCAAAGCAACCTGACTCACAGCTGCTGTAAATGTGGGAGGGAATCTCACCCCCCCTCCTACAAGCCAGGAAAAGGTGTCTTCAAATTGCTAAGCAGTGTCCGGCAGCCATTTTGGGTGTGATTCTGCAGCTGGCAGAAGTTATAGGACACACCAAAAGGCTAAGTATACGTTCAACGCTTACTAAACAAAGGGAAAACCGCGCCTGATTTTCAGCCATTTTTTAATCAAACTCACGTTTTTTAACGGCCGTTTTTGGAACTGTTTTTCTATAAAGTCAATGAAAAACGGCTCCAAAAACGTCCGAAAAAGTGATGTGCACTTCATTTTGGTGGGTGTCTTTTTACGTGCCGGTTTTGGAAAACGACCATGTAAAAAATGCCCTGTCAGAACAGAACGCCGTATTTCCCATTGAAACCAATGGGCAGATGCTTGTAGGCGTTCTGCTTCCGATTTTTCAGCTGAAAACATTGTGTGTGAACATACCGTTAGAATGATGAAAGTGAAGTGAATGACTTTTCAGTTGACCGGTTCACACGCCGTGTATTTGACACATCTTTTTTTGCACATTTTACGTGAAAAAAAAAAAACACATTAAAAAAACGCTTGATTACACTTGATTTTGCGTATTTGGGGGGATTTGTGTGTGTGTGTGTGGGGGGGGGGGTGTTCGCCGCTGATTCTTCAAAACAGCTGATAAGCGGCTATAAAGTATCAGCGGCGCCCGTGCACACTCTGCTCTGCGCCACACACACACACACACACGGGAAAAGTCTTAAAAGGGTCGTCTAGGAAAACATGGCACCGCACCTGTCCTCAGGTCGTGTGTGGTATTACAGCTCTGTCCTATTCACTTCAATGGAGGTGAACTGCAATACCAGACACAACCTGAGGACAGGTGCGGCGCTGTGTCTCCAATCCGGACACCCCTTCTGCCCTGAGATGACCTGTCGGGGGAGGCGGGTGTCAGAGCCACACACCGCCATCACTGCAGACAGAACCATACAACTACGGCATGATTGCAGGGCTTGTCCTGAGTGCACTGTCTCTTGTTATGGACAGATTTATAGTCACATGAACCCCATCTGCATCAGAACCGGTAACCTAGGTCCGATCACATGACAGAGGGGGATCTCCAAAAACCCTGTGCACCCTCAGCCCGTCCATCCAGCCCTTTCCTGGTTATATCTGCTTCTGGGAAAGCTGGGTAACCACCATTACCCCTCCTACTGGAGTGTTTGGGGATGTGACTAATGAACCTCTCACACTCCAGTAGGAGGGGTAATGGTGGTCCCCCAGCTTTCCCAGACCCCTGAACGGTAAATCTCTCTAGTTGTACTGAGACTGTTTGGGAATGTGTCTAATAAACCTCTCAGTCTCAGCACAACAAGAGAGATTTATCGTTCAGGGGTCTGGGAAAGCTGGGTACCACACTAACAGCGGTCATATTGTTTAACCCCCAGCTTTTCCAGGACAGTTACATCATGTCTCCTTTATACAGAGTCTCCTGCACGACTACAGGGGGGCCCGTCAGGGGGGGGGGCCCATCAGGGGAGGGGGGGCCCATCAGGGGGGGCGTTGGGTGAGGGGGGCCATGGGGGGGGCCTGTCGGGGGTCACGAGAGCGGCTGTCTGAGAGAGAGGGAGGGACAGACAGAGACACACACCTTACCTGCAGTGCAGCTGGTCTTCATGATGGCGCCTGCTATCTCCCTGCAAACAGCTGCTCTGCTGTGTGACTCTGACCTGCGTCTGTGCAGTACAGAGCCAGAGAGCAGATACAATAGACGGGAGCCGTTCATTGACTCCTATGCACTGTAGCTGCCGTATTCCATCTTTGTATGTGTCGTTACTCGACACATACAGAGATGAAAAAAAAAATGGCCCCCATAGTGAAGTAAAAGTTAGAAAAAAGAAAAAAGTAAAAAACAAAAACACAAATAAATAAAACGTATTTTAATAACATACTAAAAGCAATATTATATATAAAAAAAAATAATTTGCGACACCTTTCCTTTAAATGATCACTAAATGTTTAACAAATGTTGCCTAAATCAATAGCACAAACAAATATAAGAAACATTGTAATATATCTTATTAAAGAAAATGCCTCTTTCCACACTTATCGGGCTCCTTTCCTTCCACCACCGAAACAGTTCACTCAATCTGAATTTACTGCTATATCTGACTCCTCAATACAAGAGAGTCTATCAGCTCACTGAAGGATCAGGTTTCATGATGCCCTAAGAAGTCTATGTAGAGGGAAGGGGGAGGAGGGAGCAGGAGCAGAGTGAGAGAGAGACATACAGAGATGCTGCTGAACTTGCTGGTAAGTGTTATATCTCACCCCAGTACTGGATTCACAACTCCACCGCTTATTACTGATGTATGACGTACTTCATGCTGCTGCTGTTTCTGAGGGTGTGCTACACAGAGAATGGGGAGCATGATGTTCTCTTCTATATGTGTTCTGTGTATGGCAGACATGATAGCAGGGAGGCAGCACCCACTAGCTCAGGGAAAACTGACAATTTCAGAAAAAGCCTACAAAGAAGATAACTGCTAAAAGATGCAACGTACAAATCATGTAATGGCTAGAGTGTTATTTCTCATGTACAGACATATTACAGCTTAATCTGAAAAGGCACCGAAAGATAAAGTACGCCTTAATTCTAAAGGCCCCTTATATTATTTTGTCCGGCGGCCTCCCCGGCCTTTAATTTGTCCAAATACCCCATACCTTCTCAGTATGGAAGATTGGAGGCACATATGAAACATTTTCGTATAAGGTTAAGGTTGTTCATCTATCCTTATAAGCAAATTGATAGAAGAAAAACATTTAACAACAATACAGTGCTGAAGAACCTAATCTGAAGCACAATAAATCAAAATGAACATATAAGGTGAGCTTTAAAATTAAGTTAATATTTTTTTGGGCACAGCTTAACTGTTTGGCTTACATATAAAAGCCAAATATTATTGGCAAAGTGTGCAGGACATGGGAAATGAAATTTGGTTTATGCACACAGAAAATGTTTATGTGTTAGTAAGAGATAATGCAAATTATTTTTTTTCTATATTTCTTTGTGGGTTTAGTGAAATCTCTTGAAGTATATCAAGCAACAGTAATAAATAAATATAATGACAATGACCAATGTTTACTAAGACTCACTTATGCCAGTCTTCGTAAAGGACATAGTTGGAGTGATATGCGCTACATTTGATAACACATGTGCACTTTCTAATAAATTTGGTGCATTTTGAACTTTGTAACAGTCGAAAAATAAAAGTCTTAGTCTATGAGCATAGATTTGGGCCAAAATTTCCACCATTTTCACCTTAATAAATGTGGCCTAAACTATGTCTCCTTTAAGACCACGCTTCCACTTTCCTCGTTGCTTTCCAAATTTGGAAAGCAAGAAGAAAAGCTGCAAATTTTGACGCAGTTTACACTAAAGCCTGGCAAATTTGTTAGATCTAGACCAGAAAAGAAATAAAAACATGAACCACAAACTAACTTTTTGTTTGTACTCTTGGAGAGGACATAGAGAGCACATAGAGAGTACACAGAGAGCACATCTCTTCTGTCATTTTGAACAAAAGTGTTTCAGAAGTGTTCAATTTTAAGTAAACACTCAAGAAAAAAAATATGCGCTATAAGGTCATGTTTTTGTTATAATGATATGCAAAAATAAATGTAAAGAAGCGGCACCCAGAAAGTTGTCTTCAAAAATCTTTCTTTTATTGCGATCCCAATTGCGATCCCAATGGGTATCACAGCGGGAAAATGTAGGACTGCACACAAGGCGACGGCCATTTCGCATGAAGCACGCTTCGTCTGGCTAAGGGCATGCCCAGACATGGCAGAATTCTTCCGCCACTGTCCGCATCAATGCCGCTCTGCCCAAAATGGGCATTAAATTGATGTGGACTAGCCATTGCGTATTGAGGTGAAAGTACTTCCCTTCTCTCTATCAGTGCAGGATAGAGAGAAGGGACAGCCCTTTCCCTAGTAAAAGTAAAAATAAATTCATACTTACCCGGCTGTTGTCTTGGTGACGCGTCCCTCTTTCGCCATCCAGCCCGACCTCCCTGGATGACGCGGCAGTCCATGTGACCGCTGCAGCCTGTGATTGGCTGCAGCCGTCACTTAGACTGAAACGTCATCCTGGGAAGCCGGACTGGATGAAGAAGCAGGGAGTTATCGGTAAGTATGAACAATTTTTTTTACAGGTTGATGTATATTGTGATCGGTAGTCACTGTCCAGGGTGCAGAAACAGTTACTGCCGATCGCTTAACTCTTTCAGCACCCTGGACAGTGACTGTTTACTGACGTCGCCTAGCAACGCTCCCGTAATTACGGGAGCCCCATTGACTTCCTCAATCTGGCTGTAGACCTAGAAATACATAGGTCCAGCCAGAATGAAGAAATGTCATGTTAGGAAAACCAATACGCTCCGCAGCACACATAACATGTGCGGACTTCATTGCGGAATTTTGACTCTCCATTGAAGTCAATAGAGAAATTCCGCAATGAGTCTGCAACAAGTCCGCGACACGTCCGCAACAACCATTGTATGCTGCGGACACCAAATTCCGCACCGCAGTCTATGCTCCGCTGCGGAATTGTCCGCAACGTGTAAACGAACCCTATTAAAAAGCTGTGGAAGGCAATGGAGAAACGTGTACGCTGCGGATTTCCGCTGCGGACTGTCCGCAGCGGAATTCCAGAGCAATTCCACCACATGTGGTCATGCCCTAAGTGTACTTCACGCAAAATGGCCGTCGCCTTGTGTGCAGTCCTACATTCTCCCGCAGTGATACCCTTTGGGGCCGCAATAAAAGTACGAAGACTACTTTTTGAGTGCTGCTTCCTTTCTCTACACACTTATTGTTCCTGACATTGTATTTTTTGAGTAGAGCACCACCCGTGTCCTCAAACTTGTGAACATCATTACCTATTGGTTAATTTTGGCATGTCAGCTGTGAGTAGTGCTAGCTCTCCCCCTGTCTCCAAAAATAAATGTATATTATATTATTATTATTATTATTAGGCCATATTCACACGAATGTGGGGAAACTTGGACGTGAAAAATGTCCAATGTGCCCTCGTGCGGGTTCCGTCTTCACGGATCCCCATAGACTTAAGTCTATGGTGGGATCAGTAAAAACTGTAGGAAATGTTCTACTTTTCAACGGACCCTTCACACGGTCCGTTGAAACAACAACCATGTGAAAACATTGAAATACACGCATCCGTTTGGCGGCCGTTGTTTTAACGGCCGTCACATGGACGTACTCTACATTCGTCTGAATTTGGCCTAAGGCTGGAATTACACATGCAGTTTTTGTGGTAGTGTTTAATGCAATTTTTTTAACCAAAGTCAGGAGCATATCGAACAGGAAAGAAAAGTGTAAGTGTAATGATGGGGGTAGGGAAACGGACAAGTGAGCCCTAATCTACCCGCCACTCTGTCCCTGCCTACTTGCAACGACCCGCCCTAGGCTACGGGGTACAACTGGGTGGCGGTCCCTACGCTCAGTAAGTGCACGAGACAAACAGACAAGGGTACACAAAGCTAAGGGAAATGGGGCAGTTGCCCACGGAAACACCGTGAGCAACAAGAGTGGTGAACGAGCCGAGTCAAACCAGGAGTGTACGAGGTACCAAACGCAGAGCAGGAGAGTAGTCAGTAAGCCAGGGTCAGTATGGAGCAGGATCAAATAGTCAGAAGCTGTAGCTGGGCCAGGAAACCACACGAGAAGAATCACAATCAAAGGAGGAACAGGAAAGGCAGGTATAAATAGACCGAGGGCGGGAGCTAGCTGAGTCTGGCCAGGCTGCCATAGGCTCTCCCACTCCTAAGCCTGCCAGCCTGAGTGGTGGAAGCTGGAGTCAGTCTCAGAGACATAGACTCAGGTGAAGACTGATTACCTAAGGAAGTTAATCCCGAAGCTGCGCCTGGCAGATCCTTAAAAATATGAATACTGGTCGTCCAAAAATAGAACAAGCTCTATTTTCAGCCGTTTTCACGGTCCGCCGGCCCCAATATAAGTCAAAGGAATAATTTTTAATGGCCTTTTTTAAAAAAAACATCCTTGTGACGGCCGTTAAAACAGATCCTGGCCTTCACAAGGCTTTGTGAGAAACCCTGGCCAGAGCATCGGCACGCTCCTAGAGGGAGTACCTAATGTCACTGTCCATACATTGTTAGGGGCTTTGAGATGCAGGAATCAATAGCCAGAGCGTCAGCAATGGGAATTCAGTTTTTAGGGGTGTGGTGCTATCTACCAGGGGGGGGGGTGGCACTATCTACATGGGCACTGTGGCACTGTGTTGACTACCTACTTGGGACATTATGGCTCTATCCACATGGGCACTGTGTGTGGGCCCTATCTACAGTGGGCACTGTCGCACTTTGTATATGGGTAATATCTGCAGTGGGCAATGTGGCACCATCTATGTGGGCTCTATGTACAGTGGACACTTTGGCACTATATACAGGGGCATTGTGGCACTATCTACATGGGCACTGTTGTGTTTTCAGGGAGTTGAGACAAAAAAAACCCTGACAAATGAAATTAATCAGTTTTTTTTAACAGTCGTTAAAAATGGTCAGACAACAGTAAAATGGATGAAAATTTGGAGAAACCGTAATGCAAAACGTACAGTTGATACATTTTTACGGCCATTTTTTTTTCGCTGTCATGTGCAAATCCTTCAGGATCACACACAGTTTTGATGCAGTTTTTGTGGGCGTTTTTGGCTCAGTTTTTTTAGCCAAATTCAGAAGTGGATCCAAAGGGAAGGATAGGTATAAATAAATAAATAAATAAATAAAAGACATATGAATGTCCTTTCTTTTGTGGCCACTCCTGGGTTTGGCTAAAAAAAACTGAGCCAAAAACTGCATCAAAAGTGTGTGTGTGATCCTGGCCTTATACTTTCCATTCCTTTTGAATCAACTTCTGTCTTTGTCTCAAAAAACTGCAAGTAAAACTGCCACAAAAACTGCATCAATTACTGCATGTGTGATTCCAGTCATAAGGTATAGAAAAGAAAGTGCATAGGAATGCATTGAGTTGTGTGACAGCCACATATAAAAGCACATTTCACATATGAGTCATGCGACAAAAAAATCATGTATGGAAAAAAAGTGTGAAAGTTTTCTGGACTAGAACTCTTGTGCAAAAGTTTACTGTCGGAGCTGTTACGTGACAAATGTTTGTGTATCGCCACAGCCTTTATTGGACTAATTTTGGACTAAGTACAATGCAAAAGATATTGGTAAAATCATGACTATTGTCCGAGGGACTATTTAAAGAACATGTAAAGAAAAAAAATTACCTGTCAGTGTACAAGACGTTTTTCAAGCTTCTCAAACAAATAATCTTGGACAAATCTGGTAATAAAACAACGGTTCTTTGACTCCTCTATGGTTCTCTGCGTGTTCTGCTTAAATGCCAAGTAGTTAAAGAAGGTTTTTACTGCAGCCGAGCCAGTGACAAAACAGCTCGAGCAACACATTTTTTTCCCCCAAAACTGTAATTCACATGCTCTGTGACAAAACAAATATATTCACTGTACGAACAATATATTTGATGCTTTGGATTGTAAAATAGAACAAAACAAATTCAATATACAATCTGTCCCACTAAAAGCCTGATCTCGTACTGTAATAGAGAACTGAAATAATCAACTAAAATAAACCCTGAACACAGCTCTCATATTGAGTGATGTCTTCCTGAATTCAGAAGCAGTGCTTCAGCATTACAGCGGTTGCTGGGGAACCATGTAACACACAGGTGATTTAGATGCATGCAGAGAAGATGCGATCTGCATATACACATCACTGATAACAGTGATCTATTGGGCAGTTACTATTAGATCACTAATAGTGATCTATATATGGGGCCAGCACAAAACACACATATCATGTGTTCACTAGGCCCTGTTCACATCAGCGTTGACTTTCCATTGAGGGGTTCTGTCGGAGGTTTCTGTCGGGTTACCACTCAACGGAAAGGCAAACAGAAACCACAGCTTCTGTTTGCATCACCATTGATGTCAATGGTGATGGAAATGTTGCTAATGGTTTCCTTTTGTCACCGTTGTGACAGGGTTCCGTTGTTTTGACAGAATCAATAGTGCAGTTGACCATTTCTCCAAAGTGTCCCAGAAGTCGTGAAATATATATATATATATATATATATATTTCATTGCACCACTACCTCTCCAATCAACTTACTTATTTACCCCAATTAAAATCAAGCCCAATGTCTTTTTATGATGTTTCACCGCAAAATGGGCAGACACACTGTGTTAGTACTCCTTTCTTGATGTTATTTTGTTTATCCAAATTTAAAATTTACATCAGGTTCAATCTACATATTGGAGCCCACAGTTGCACTCCAATAAGTTCACCAACATGCTACTGTGGCAATCTATTCTCTGCAAGATTTCAAATTGTTTCCCCTTTATTCAGCTTGTACAAAACGGGACTAGTTTCCCTGGTTTTAAGGTTTTGGATACTTTGCATCTTTTGTGGGAAACAACAATGTTAATAAATTTCCTCTCCCTTTTGAAGGGCTCTTTATATGGTTACATACTAAGCAAGTAACCTAAGCGATCTCTGATGGTTGTTGACCTGGGATATGTAGTCCTAGTAGTCCTAATATACAGTATTGTGGCTCTTTAAAATATGCCAGTGCTTACCTAGCACTTTTTCACAGTGTCTCCATCCCTAGAAAAAGTTGTTATAAAAGCTGGGAACCCCTTTTCTATATTTAGATTTATCTTTCTCAATTAACAGTCGATTTTGATCTGTCATTTCTTTTTGTTCGATTCCTTTATCCAAAACATTTTTCTGATAGTCTCTTTCTAAGAACTTTTCTTTATCACCATACTCTGTTCTGCAAAATCCTTATCATATTTGAAATTTATTTTTATGGACATCTGTGTGTTTTTTGGGATATTGCCAATCCATGGATTGAAATGGCAGCTCACACTATTTATATACCCATGCTGATCTGAGCTCACTTTCACTTGGCTGCCAAGTTTACTTTAGGTTACAGGCATTTTTATTTTTTTTCTCTAGAAAATGTTCTAAGGTCTGATGACTGCCTTCCAAAAAAAAGATTCAGTCATCTCTATACAGTGCCTTGGAAAAGTCATCCCCATTTCCTATTGCATTAAAACCTTGAAATAAAATAGATTTTTGGGGGATTTGTACCATCTAATTTACACAACATGCCTACCACTTTAAAGATGCAAAATATTTTTTACGGTGACAGAAATAATTATTTAGATGAAAAACAGAGCCACCTATTGCTATGATTACAGATGCCAGTCTCTTGGGGTATGTCTTTTTTAGCTTAGGACATCTAGACACTGAGATTTTTGCCCATTTTTCAGGCAAAACTGCCACAGATTCTTAATTGGATTGAGGTCTGGGCTTTGACTAGGCCATTGTAAGACATTTAAATGTTTACCCTTAAACCACTCCAGTGTAGCTTTAGCAGAATGTTTAGGGTCATTGTCCTGCTGGAAGGTGAATCTCTGTCCCAGTCTCAAATCCCTGGCAGGCTGAAACTGTTTTTCCCCAAGAACTGCCCCTTATTTATTGGCATCCATCTTTCCTTTAACCCTTTAACGACCGACGTATAGTGTTTTTACGTCGGTCGTTTAGGGTAGTTCTTCTGAAGTGTCTGCTTTTCACGTCGGCACTTCAGTAGAACTTTCCCTGCATCGTGCGAGGTGCTGCTCAAGCCCGTGCTGTTAGTAACAGCCCGGGCTTCTGGGCAACGATCAGAGACCACTAGCAGTGGTCTCCGATCATATTTAACCCCTCAGATGCGGTACTCAATAGCAAGTACCGCATCTGAGTTGTTTGGGAAGGAGGGGGCCGCATCGGAGAGTTTTTTGCGGGGATCTGAAGTCCGGGCTGCTGGTAACAGCCTCGGGCTTCAGGGCAACGATCAGAGACCACTAGCAGTGGTCTCCGATCGCATTTAACCCCTCAGATGCGGCACTCAATAGCAAGTGCCGGCTGCATCTGAGTGGTTTGCGAGGGAGGGGGCCGCATCGGAGCGGTTTTCGCGGGGATTGCATAATCTGCCTCTGAAGCCAAGGCTGTTAGCAACAGCCTTGGCTTCAGAGTGATGATCGGAGACCAATAACAGTGGTCTCCGTTCATGTGATCACTTTGAGAACCATTCACATTGATCACAAAATGTAAACAATGTGTTTCTCCTCCCTGTCTCTCCTCACACTTGTTACTTTGTATGAGAAGAGACGGAGAGAATTTTACAGTGACACCGAAGACACTAAATTACTAAAAATCTAATATATATACTTTATATAAACTTCAATTGTATACCTAGGCTAGGCTAGGCTAGGCTAGGGTTATCCTTAGGGTTATTCTGGGTTCTATTCTAGGTTCTATTCTAGGTTCTATTCTAGGTTCTATTCTAGAATTAGTCTAGAGTTAGCCTAGGTTTAGTCTAGGGTTAGCTTAGGTTTAGTCTAGGGTTAGCGTAGGGTTTTTAATTACAAATTATTAAATTAAAAAGGGAATAAATGTGGTGTGTTTATTTGTGAGTAAATGTTGTAAATAAATTAATAAAGAAATGAATAGTGAAATAGTATTTGGGAACGCTCAATAGGTGAAAGAGATGTGTAGTGAATGACATCCAGTAAATGTAAAAGTGTGGAAAGGAATAGGGGATTGAGTGAGGAGAAAAAAAAACAAAAAAAAAATAAAAAAAAACCTTCTAATATAATGTAATAAGAAAAGTAAGATATGGTGCTGATAAATGGAAGGAATGTAATTGCTAATGGAAAAAATGAATAATATAAAAATTATAAGACAAGGGTATAGAAATTAAATATCCTATGGTATAAATATATGGTCCCCACGGGAGGACCTGTAGAATTAGTGCTGGCATTGGACATGGGAGCATATGGGTATAAAAAAATAAATAAAAAAATAAAAAAATATAATAAGGGTTGGAAAGAAGGGACGTTGTAGATTACACATAAGACTAAATTAGCAGGTAGAATGCGCCGTATTGATAAAAATTCTGCAATAATATCCATATTGTATATATATATTAGTTTATAGATATCCGTATTTGTTAGATGTGTAGAGTCACAGATATACAGAGTTGTATATAAATGGCGATATAAAGAAAAATGCCCCTAAAGAAAGGGGGGGGGGAATAGAGGTTAAATTAAAGGTGTAGTACCTATTAAAGAAAGGCTGTATAAGTGAAGCCTTCATTAAGACCAAAGGGGCTCAATGAGCTCAACCTATGGATCCATCGAGCTTCCTCTTGAAGTAGTTTCCTATCAAGATTACCAGCTCTGGGTCCCAATTGTAATTGGGTAATTCCCCAAATTTGGAGATTCTTTGTATTTCCATTATGTATGGATCTGATGTGTCTGGAGAATGGAGTGTCCTCACCACTGACAACTGTGCTTAGATGTTTTGAGATCCGTCTTCTTAATTGCTGTGTAGTTTTGCCTATATACAATTTGGGACAAGGGCATCGTATCGCGTAAACAACTCCACTGCTATGGCAGTTGATGAACTGTTTGATGGTGTAAGATTTACCATCAACCGGGTTCGTAAAGGACTTGGTGGTTGGCATCAGATGGCAAAACGAGCATTTACCACAAGGATGGGAGCCTTTGATAGGAGGAGGAAGCCAAGTAGTTTTTGGTATAGATGGTGTCAAAGTTCCCTATACACCTAATGGTGGATGCAGAAATATCCTTTTCCTTCCTCCTTCCATGGAGTAGCTCTTCCCTAGTAGTGGCTCGGGCCCTAGCATACGCCCTATGTAGAAATTTCTTGGGATATCCCCTCGCGCGGGATTTGAGATATAACCTATCACACTCGGATTGAAACGATATCTCTTCAGAGCAATTGCGCTTTGCTCTGAGATACTGTCCTATCAGTATGCCCTTTTTCAGGGCTGGAGGATGATAACTTTTCCAATGAAGGAAATTGTTAGTGGCAGTGGTCTTATGATAGATATCGGTATGGACATTGCCACCAGGATCCAAGGAAATCCTGAGATCAAGAAAATTAATTTCTCGTTTGTGTATTTCAAATGTAAATTTCATACCTATATCATTGACGTTAAGAATCTCCATGAAGTCTAGAAAAAGTGTTTTGTCCCCATCCCAAAATATAAGAATGCCATCAATGTACCTGCCCCAAAATGAAATGTGACAAGTAAAATAAGACAAATCTTCATTGAAGACACAAATATCTTAGCCACCAACCTAAAATAAGATTGGCGTATGTGGGTGCGCATACTGTGCCCATCGCCGTACCTTTTATTTGCTGGTAGAATTTACCATCGAAAATGAAATAATTGTGAGACAGAAGGAATTGGAGTAAAGAAATAATAAGTGCATTATGTGCTTGAAACTGAATTCCCTTAGTGCTCAAAAAGTGTTGGACAGCAATTAAACCCAGGTCATGTCTGATATTTGTATATAGAGATTCAACGTCAATGCTGGCTATTAAAGTAGAGGATGTAACAGAAATTCCCTGGATTCTGGTGACAGCGTCCTTGGTGTCTCTGAGATATGAGGGTAAGGCTGAAACAAAGGGTGCAAGCATCTCATCAACATATGCACTGATCCCCTGCGTAAGGTTATCATTGCCCGAAACAATGGGTCTACCCGGTATAGGACGGGATGTTTTGTGGACCTTAGGCAAGGCATAAAGAGTGGACAGAGTAGGGTTTGAGTTATACATCCTTTTGAACTCATCCACAGTGATGAGATCTTGGGATTTCACTTGGGTTAATAAGGAATGTAATTCCTTCAGAAAATCTTCAGTGGGATTTTTCATAAGAATGGTGTAGGTAGATCTATCATCTAAAAGTCTATGGACCATGTCCGTATAATCTGCCCTATCCAAGATGACAATATTACCCCCTTTGTCCGATGGCTTAATGATAATGGATTCGTTCTTGTTAAGTTCAGCCAAAGCAGTCTGCTCCATCTTGTTGAGATTACCAAGGACTTTGGATTTGTTAAATTTTAAATTACGTAAGTCTGCGCTGACCATTTTAACAAAAATGTCTATGTGACCATACTGGGAGAAAGGTGGTGTCATGCGTGACTTAGGTCGCAGAGATGAGAAGGGACCAGTAGCCGCAATGGCTCCAAATTCATTCTCATCAAGAAGTGCCTCTAGATCGGTAAGAGTCCTCAATTCATTGTAAGTAGATGAGGAGATGGGAGAGGGATTAGTCCTAAATAGTTTGTGTAAGGCTAATTTACGCGCAAATAAATTCACATCTTTGGTCCAGTTAAATTCATCATATCCAGGAGTAGGAGTGTATGAAAGGCCCTTCTGTAAAAGTGTCATCTGATAAGGGTTCAGTTTGTAGGATGAAAGATTATAAATTTGCATACCACCCTCACAGGTGGTGGGGATATTTGAGTCAAGGTCATTTAGTTCGTCTGACCCCAGTTCATATTGGGTGGTCCTAAAAAAGATGAAGATTTGTCTTATTTTACTTGTCACATTTCATTTTGGGGCAGGTACATTGATGACATTCTTATATTTTGGGATGGGGACAAAACACTTTTTCTAGACTTCATGGAGATTCTTAACGTCAATGATATAGGTATGAAATTTACATTTGAAATACACGAACGAGAAATTAATTTTCTTGATCTCAGGATTTCCTTGGATCCCGGTGGCAGTGTCCATACCGATATCTATCGTAAGACCACTGCCACTAACAATTTCCTTCATTGGGAAAGTTATCATCCTCCAGCCCTGAAAAAGGGCATACCGATAGGACAGTATCTCAGAGCAAAGCGCAATTGCTCTGAAGAGATATCGTTTCAATCCGAGTGTGATAGGTTATATCTCAAATCCCGCGCGAGGGGATATCCCAAGAAATTTCTACATAGGGCGTATGCTAGGGCCCGAGCCACTACTAGAGAAGAGCTACTCCATGGAAGGAGGAAGGAAAAGGATATTTCTGCATCCACCATCAGGTGTATAGGGAACTTTGACGTATGTTCCCCACAGGTTTTCAAAATACTCCAAAAACATTGGCCGATCCTTCAAGCCGACCTTGATCTTGCTAATGTCATTTCGAACAGACCCAATATAACCTATCGCAGGGGTAAAAATCTGAGAGAGTATCTTGTGCATAGTCACTATTCCAAACCATCTATACCAAAAACTACTTGGCTTCCTCCTCCTATCAAAGGCTCCCATCCTTGTGGTAGATGCTAGTTTTGCCATCTGATGCCAACCACCAAGTCCTTTACGAACCCGGTTGATGGTAAATCTTACACCATCAAACAGTTCATCAACTACCATAGCAGTGGAGTTGTTTACGCGATACGATGCCCTTGTCCCAAATTGTATATAGGCAAAACTACACAGCAATTAAGAAGACGGATCTCAAAACATCTAAGCACAGTTGTCAGTGATGAGGACACTCCATTCTCCAGACACATCAGATCCATACATAATGGAAATACAAAGAATCTCCAAATTTGGGGAATTACCCAATTACAATTGGGACCCAGAGCTGGTAATCTTGATAGGAAACTACTTCAAGAGGAAGCTCGATGGATCCATAGGTTGAGCTCATTGAGCCCCTTTGGTCTTAATGAAGGCTTCACTCATACAGCCTTTCTTTAATAGGTACTACATCTTTAATTTAACCTCTATCCCCCCCCCCCTTTCTTTAGGGGCATTTTTCTTTATATCGCCATTTATATACAACTCTGTATATCTGTGACTCTACACATCTAACAAATACGGATATCTATAAACTAATATATATAGACAATATGGATATTATTGCAGAATTTTTATCAATACGGCGCATTCTACCTGCTAATTTAGTCTTATGTGTAATCTACAACGTCCCTTCTTTCCAACCCTTATTATATTTTTTTATTTTTTTATATCCATATGCTCCCATGTCCAATGCCAGCACTAATTCTACAGGTCCTCCCGTGGGGACCATATATTTATACCATAGGATATTTAATTTCTATACCCTTGTCTTATAATATTTATATTATTCATTTTTTCCATTAGCAATTACATTCCTTCCACTTATCAGCACCACATCTTACTTTTCTTATTACATTATATTACAAGGTTTTTTTTTTTTTTTTTTTTTTCTCCTCACTCAATCCCCTATTCCTTTCCACACTTTTACATTTACTGGATGTCATTCACTACACATCTCTTTCACCTATTGAGCGTTCCAAAATACTATTTCACTATTCATTTCTTTATTAATTTATTTACAACATTTACTCACAAATAAACACACCACATTTATTCCCTTTTTAATTAAATTCATTGATTTCATTTTTTCTTTCTCTTAATACCCAGCATTATTTAATGTTAACATATGGTCCTATCTTTTTCCCATATTGTTTAGAAACATTGGCAATATATGCCATTGTATACTTTTCTTCAGGCTTCCTGCCGATAGTCCTCACTTACTTAACTCTCTTTACCTCCGATTTTCTAAGTGTGGTGACATGCGCAGTCTTTACTCTTCCACACTTAGTCTCTACTTCACTTCATTGTACCTTGATACTAAACACGCAGGCGCGCCTTGCCCCTGTGTGATTGGTGCAGTCTCTCGTAAGCTGTGTTTGGCCGACGGAGCCGTCCGTCATCCGCATCACGGCTGGACTGTGCCAACCTTCCTTATTGGTTCCTTGTGATCCACGCCCGCTGTCATGGCGGCCCGAGGGCTTAAGAGGGACGGATCCTTCACGCGCCGCTAGTTGCCCCATTTGAACCCCTGAGGACGCTGCGGATGCAGCGAAACATGTCGGGGGGGCTTCCTACCATCTTTTAACTTCATATGTTTCACTGACTTAAACACAGACGCTACTTATCCGTGTAACTCTGCGTTCTGCAGATTCCTAGGAGACACAAGCCTAGACAGACTCCATTGTATATTGATTGCATCTGACTGATGCAAAATCCATTCCTGTCAGTGAACTTTGGCTAATTTTTAACCATCATTCGTTTTGTCTAAATTACCATTGTATTTAACTCTAACTAATAAAAGTTATGTTTTAACACATACCTACTATTATAGCCGGCTGGAAATAAATGCACTTTTCTCTTTTGCTTAACCGCAAATCTGTATTTTTTCCTGACAGTACATAAATACAACACCAGAACCAAGTTCAGTACATATATACAGCATCAGAACAAACTCAGTACATATATTCAGCACCACAACAAAGCTCAGTACATAAATACAACACCAGAACAAAGCTCAGTACATATATACAGCATCAGAACCAAGCTCAGTACATATATACAGCACAAGGATCAAGCCCATTACATAAATATAACACCAGAACAAAACTCAGTACATATATACAGTACCAGAACCAAGCTTAGTACATAAATACAGCATCAGCACCAAGCTCAGTACATATAAACAATACCAAAACCAAGCACAGTACATAAATACATCATAACAACCAAGCTCAAAACATATATACATGTACTGAGCTTGGTTCTGGTTCTGTATTTATGATTCTGATGCTGTATATAAGTACTGAGCTTGGTTCTGGTACTTTATAAATGTACTGAGCTTTATTCTGATGCTGTATTTATGTACTGAGCTTGGTTCTGGTGCTATATATATATATATATATATATATATATATATATATATGTATATATATATATATATATATATATATATATATATATACACACACACTATCGTTCAAAAGTTTGGGGTCACCCAGACAATTTTGTGTTTTCCATGAAAACTCACACTTATATTTATCAAATGAGTTGCAAAATGACTAGAAAATATAGTCAAGACATTGACAAAGTTAGAAATAATGATTTTTATTTGAAATAATAATTTTTTTCCTTCATACTTTGCTTTCGTCAAAGAATGCTCCATTTGCAGCAATTACAGCATTGCAGACCTTTGGCATTCTAGCTGTTAATTTGCCGAGGTTTTCGGGAGAAATTTCACCCCATGCTTCCAGAAGGCCCTCCCACAAGTTGGATTGGCTTGATGGGCACTTCTTGCGTACCATACGGTCAAGCTGCTTCCACAACAGCTCTATGGGGTTGAGCTCTGGTGACTGCTCTGGCCACTCCATTACAGATAGAATATCAGCTGCCTGCTTCTTCCCTAAATAGTTCTTGCTTAATTTGGAGGTGTGCTTTGGGTCATTGTCCTGTTGTAGGATGAAATTGGCTCCAATCAAGCGCTGTCCACAGGGTATGGCATGGCGTTGCAAAATGGAGTGATAGCCTTCCTTATTCAAAATCCCTTTTACCTTGTACAAATCTCCCACTTTACCAGCACCAAAGCAACCCCAGACCATCACATTACCTCCACCATGCTTGAAAGATGGCGTCAGGCACTCTTCCAGCATCTTTTCAGTTGTTCTGCGTCTCACAAATGTTCTTCTGTGTGATCCAAACACCTCAAACTTCAATTCGTCTGTCCATAACACTTTTTTCCAATCTTCCTCTGTCCAATGTCTGTGTGCTTTTGCCCATATTAATCTTTTCCTTTTATTAGCCCATCTCAGATATGGCTTTTTCTTTGCACTCTTCCCTGAAGGCCAGCATCCCGGAGTCGCCTCTTCACTGTAGATGTTGACACTGGAGTTTTGCGGGTACTATTTAATGAAGCTGCCAGTTGAGGACCTGTGAGGCATCTATTTCACAAACTAGAGACTCTAATGTACTTGTCTTGTTGCTCAGTTGTGCAGCGGGACCTCCCACTTCTCTTTCTACTCTGGTTAGAGCCTGTTTGTGCTGTCTTCTGAAGGGAGTAGTACACACCGTTGTAGGAAATCTTCAGTTTCTTGGCAATTTCTCGCATGGAATAGCCTTCATTTCTAAGACTAAGAATAGACTGTTGAGTTTCACATGAAAGCTCTCTTTTTCTAGCCATTTTGAGAGTTTAATCGATCCCACAAATGTAACGCTCCAGATTCTCAACTAGCTCAAAGGAAGGTCAGTTTTATAGCTCCTCTAAACAGCAAAACTGTTTACAGCGGTGCTAACATAATTGCACAAGGGTTTTCAAGAGTTTTCTAATCATCCATTAGCCTTCTAACACAGTTAGTAAACACAATGTACCCATAGAACACTGGAGTGATGGTTGCTGGAAATGGGCCTCTATACACCTATGTAGATATTGCATTAAAAACCAGATGTTTGCAGCTAGAATAGTCATTTAGCACAATGTATAGAGTGTATTTCTGATTAATTTAATGTTATCTTCATTGAAAAAAACTGTGCTTTTCTTTCAAAAATAAGGACATTTCTAAGTGACCCTAAACTTTTGAACGGTAGATTATATACAGTGAAGGAAATAAGTATTTGATCCCTTACTGATTTTGTAAGTTTGCCCACTGTCAAAGTCATGAACAGTCTAGAATTTTTAGGCTAGGTTAATTTTACCAGTGAGAGATAGATTATATAAAAAAAATAAAAAACTGAAAACCACATAGTCAAAATTATATATATTTATTTGCATTGTGCACAGAGAAATAAGTATTTGATCCCATACCAACCATTAAGAGTTCAGCCTCCTCCAGACCAGTTACACGCTCCAAATCAACTTGGTGCCTGCATTAAAGACAGCTGTCTTAAAAGTTCACCTGTATAAAAGACTACTGTCCACAGACTCAATTAATCAGTCTGACTCTAACCTCTACAACATGGGCAAGACCAAAGAGCTTTCTAATGATGTCAGGGACAAGATCATAGACCTGCACATGGCTGGAATGGGCTACAAAACCATAAGTAAGACACTGGGTGAGAAGGAGACAACTATTGGTGCAATAGTAAGAAAATGGAAGACATACAAAATGACTGTCAATCAACATAGATCTGGGGCTCCATGCAAAAACTCACCTCGTGGGGTATCCTTGATCCTGAGGAAGGTGAGAGCTCAGCCGAAAACTACACGGGGGGAACTTGTTAATGATCTCAAGGCAGCTGGGACCACAGTCACCAAGAAAACCATTGGTAACACATTACGCCGTAATGGATTAAAATCCTGCAGTGCCCGCAGGGGGGCTCAAAAAGGCACATGTACAGGTCCATCTGAAGTTTGCAAATGAACATCTGGATGATTCTCAGAGTGATTGGGAGAAGGTGCTGTGGTCATATGAGACTAAAATTGAGCTCTTTGGCATTAACTCAACTCGCCGTGTTTGGAGGAAGAGAAATGATGCCTATGACCCAAAGAACACCGTCCCCACTGTCAAGCATGGAGGTGGAAACATTATGTTTTGGGGGTGTTTCTCTGCTAAGGGCACAGGACTACTTCACCGCATCAATGATAGAATGAATGGAGCCATGTACCGTCAAATCCTGAGTGACAACCTCCTTCCCTCCACCAGGACATTAAAAGTGGCTTGTGGCTGGGTCTTCCAGCACGACAATGACCCGAAACATACAGCCAAGGCAACAAAGGAGTGGCTCAAAAAGAAGCACATCAATGTCATGGAGTGGCCTAGCCAGTCTCCAGACCTTAATCCCATCGAAAACTTATGGAGGGAGCTGAAGATCCGAGTTGCCAAGCGACAGCCTCGAAATCGTAATGATTTACAGATGATCTGCAAAGAGGAGAGGGCCAAAATTCCATCTAACATGTGTGCAAACCTCATCATCAACTACAAAAAATGTCTGACTGCTGTGCTTGCCAACAAGGGTTTTGCCACCAAGTATTAAGTCTTGTTTGCCAAAGGAATCAAATACTTATTTCTCTGTGCACAATGCAAATAAATATATATCATTTTGACACTGATTTTCTTTTTTTTTCTTTTACATAATCTATCTTTCACTGGTAAAATTAACCTAGCCTAAAAATTCTAGACTGTTCATGTCTTTGACAGTAGGCAAACTTACAAAATCAGCAAGGGATCAAATACTTATTTCCTTCACTGTATATACTGAACTTGTATATACATGTACTGAGCTTGGTTCTGGTTCTGTATTTATGTACTGAACTTGATTCTGATTCTGTATATATGTACTGAGCTTTGTTCTGGCGCTGTATTTATGTACTGAGGTTGGTTCTGGTGTTGTATTTATGTACTGAGCTTGGTTCTAGTGTTGTATTTATGTACTGAACTTTGTTCTGGCACTTTATATATGTACTGAGCTTGGTTCTGTCACTGTATATAAGTACTGAGCTTGGTGCTGGTGCTGTATTTATGTACTGGGCTTGGTTCTGGTGTTGTATATATATATGTACTGAGTGTCTCATAGGGTTCGTGGACCCACAGGTCTGTACCGCCTTGGCGGTATGGCAGCTGGCCAAAAGGGCACAGGTCAGAGTCTATAGTTCATATAGGGTAACTGTGGCAGCTCGGACAGTAGCAAGGCAGGCTTGGCTGGGACTAGGCAGCAGGTAGATGTCAGGCGTGGAGTAGCAGGACAGGCGTGGTATACAGCACAGCATTGCAAAAGCTCAACACGGCACTAAATCAGGATACAGGTAACAGGATACAGGAACAGAGAACACTGGGAGCAGGAAACAGTAGGGGACCATTTGCAAGACAAACTTAGGATACGACAACAACGCTCAGGTGTGGGAGGAAGGAGCTGAGACCTTCTTATAGCCCAGGGTGCTCAGGGAGCGAATCAGCACAATCTCCCACATGCATGCGCTCTGGCTTCTTGAGTCTGGACTGAGCTCGCGAGCGCACCCTGGTGGTCACTGTGGAACAGGACGGTCATATGTGCAAACATCTCTGGAGAGAAGGGCGTCGACTGGATGGAAAGAGTTTGTTGTCAGCGACAACAGACGTTACACTGAGCTTGGTTCTGGTTCTGTATATATGTACTGAGGTTTGTTCTGGTGCTGTATTTATGTACTGAGCTTGGTTCTGGTGTTGTATATATGTACTGAGCATGGTTCTGGTGTTGTATTTATGTACTGAGCTTGATTCTGGTGCTGTATATATGTACTGAGCTTTGTTCTGGCATCGTATATATGTACTGAGCTTTGTTCTGGTGCTGTATTTATATACTGAACTTGGTGCTGATGCTGTATATATGTACTGAGCTTTGTTCTGACATTGTATATATGTACTGAGCTTTGTTCTGGTGCTGTTTTTATATACTGAACTTGGTGCTGATGCTGTATATATGTACTGAGCTTGGTTCTGGTGTTGTATTTACATACTGAGCTTGGTCATGGCCTTATATCTGTGTATTAGCCGGCAGATTTGTCGCAGCTTACTGCGCACGCCACACTGTCCTCCACCCTTTTCACCGTGCACAGCCTAACTACAGTAAATTAGCTGAGTATGCTTAGGATATTGAATGTGCGCATATATATATCTTTATGTATTGAGTGGGTAGGTAAGTATGTACACTTATGTAATTATATATATACATAGTGCGAAAATCCAGTTAAACATTCTGGACAGATAATTTCTTTATTTAGAGTCCACTTTAATATGGGGTGTATTTGGAATATTGTAATTGTTTTATTTTATTATTAGAATCATTTTCCATGACAAGATACACTGCAAAACTGCCATGTTTTTTCCATTTTTTTTAAAATGGATTTAATGGTGCTCTGTAGGATGTTCAGAGTTTGGAGTATTTTGTCTCTGACCTGTTTGGATACGTTTTTGGTCTTCATGTTGTAGTAAACAGATAGTAATTTCTTAAGATATGAGAAATGGATAAATAAGAACAGGAAACAAGAAATAAGACTGAGTGATTACATTGAGGAGTGGTTCAAATACTGGGGAACCAGCTGATCCGTACATATGCGGATTGGGCTTTACTATTATATAGGAGGTGAGAGGGGAATGGGGAGGAGAGGTTTTTTTTTGCGATCTTTATTATGGGTTGGGAAATTTAAGAGAGGGGAGGGTATTAATAAAATGTGTTTTTGTTTGGTATTTTGTAAAATGTATGTGACATTTTTTAAATAAACATTGATATTTAAAAAAAAAACAAAAAAATAAAACTATAAAAATAAAAGCTAGGCTTTCACTAGGGTTTTTCTAAATTTTAGCATCTGCATATGAATGATAATCATCTAAATACAGATTTTTTTTAGTAAAAAAGCAAAAATAAGGAGCTTGGGTAGAACAGAATGAAATTGGTGGCCGGGGGTAAATATTTTATGTTTGGGGTATTGTAATTTCTGCCTGACAGGAACGTATTAGTGCCTGAGCACCTGACAGTCCATGCAAAATGCACAATGTCTAAAATTGGTGAATGTGGAATTGGAGCAGTGTGCACTTTTTTGGAGGTAGAGGGTCTTTTGTATTTTTTTTCCCTCGTTATGTTTTATCTATCATTTTTTTTGCTGTATTAATTAATCACTTTTTTTTATGTTTGGGGCAAGTTAGCAGATAACAATATGTATGTGTTCCCTGCTGTCACCAAACACACATCATTAATAACAGCAATCAAATTGGGACAGCCCATTAGATCACTGTTACCAGTGATTTGTATATATCGTCATGCATAGAAGATGTAGATTGCGTCTTTTTTGCATGCTTTCAAGACCTTTCTCCACAGGGAATCCCTGTGATATAACTATTGATGTCATGGGATTCCCTCACAACTGCCTGAATGCAGAAGCAGCATTTCTGCATTCGGGAACACATCGCTCACTATAAGCGCTGTGATCATGGGCTTTTAGAAACAGGGAACGTATTATTTCAGTTCCCTGTCACAGAGCAGGATCAGGCTGTCAATGTTACACCTTCTGTGAAAGGGGCAATACATGACAAAAAAAGGGCATTTAAAAAATACAAATCTGAGGGTACAGCTGTAGCCTTTGTAAAATATAAAGAGCTTAATAAAATCTGTAAAAATGTAATAAAATTAGCAAAAATACAAAATGAAAGGCAGGTGGCCAAGGATAGTAAAACAAATCCTAAAAAATTCTTCAAGCATATAAATGCAAAAAAGCCAAGGTCTGAACATGTAGGACCCCTAGATAATGGTAATGGGGAGTTGATCACAGGGGATCAAGAGAAGGCAGAGTTACTAAATGGGTTCTTTAGCTCTGTATATACAACAGAAGAAAGAGCAGCTGATGTAGCCGGTGCCAGTGCTGTTAATATATCAGTTGATATACTGAATTGGATGAATGTAGAGATGGTCCAAGCTAAATTAAATAAAATAAATGTGCACAAGGCTCCGGGACCAGATGGGTTACACCCTAGAATTCTTAAAGAGCTTAGTTCAGTTATTTCTGTCCCCCTTTTCATAATATTCAGAGAATCTCTAGTGACTGGTATAGTGCCAAGGGACTGGCGCAGGGCAAATGTGGTGCCTATTTTCAAAAAGGGCTCTAGGTCTTCCCCGGGTAATTATAGACCAGTAAGCTTAACATCCATCGTGGGGAAAATGTTTGAGGGGCTATTGAGGGACTATATACAGGATTATGTGACAATAAATAGCATTATAAGTGACAGCCAGCACGGTTTTACTAAGGACAGAAGTTGTCAAACTAACCTAATCTGTTTTTATGAAGAGGTGAGCAGAAGTCTAGACAGAGGGGCCGCTGTGGATTTAGTGTTTTTGGACTTTGCAAAGGCATTTGACACTGTCCCCCATAGACGCCTAATGGGTAAATTAAGGACTATAGGTTTAGAAAATATAGTTTGTAATTGGATTGAGAATTGGCTCAAGGACCGTATCCAGAGGGTTGTGGTCAATGATTCCTTCTCTGAATGGTCCCCGGTTATAAGTGGTGTACCCCAGGGTTCAGTGCTGGGACCACTATTATTCAACTTATTTATTAATGATATAGAGGAAGGGATTAATAGCACTATTTCTATTTTTGCAGATGACACCAAGCTATGTAATATAGTTCAGACTATGGAAGATGTTCATGAATTACAGGCAGATTTAAACAAACTAAGTGTTTGGGCGTCCACTTGGCAAATGAAGTTTAATGTAGATAAATGTAAAGTTATGCATCTTGGTACCAACAACCTGCATGCATCATATGTCCTAGGGGGCGCTACACTGGCGGATTCACTTGTTGAGAAGGATCTGGGTGTACTTGTAAATCATAAACTCAATAACAGCATGCAGTGTCAATCAGCTGCTTCAAAGGCCAGCAGGATATTGTCGTGTATTAAAAGAGGCATGGACTCGCGGGACAGGGATGTAATAATGCCACTTTACAAAGCATTAGTGAGGCCTCATCTAGAATATGCAGTTCAGTTCTGGGCTCCAGTTCATAGAAAGGATGCCCTGGAGTTGGAAAAAATACAAAGAAGAGCAACGAAGCTAATAAGGGGCATGGAGAATTTAAGTTATGAGGAAAGATTGAAAGAATTAAACCTATTTAGCCTTGAAAAAAGACGACTAAGGGGGGACATGATTAACTTATATAAATATATTAATGGCACATACAAAAAATATGGTGAAATCCTGTTCCTTGTAAAACCCCCTCAAAAAACAAGGGGGCACTCCCTCCGTCTGGAGAAAAAAAGGTTCAAGCTGCAGAGGCGACAAGGCTTCTTTACAGTGAGAACTGTGAATTTATGGAATAGCCTACCGCAGGAGCTGGTCACAGCAGGGACAGTAGATGGCTTTAAAAAAGGGTTAGATAATTTCCTAGAACAAAAAAATATTAGCTCCTATGTGTAGAAATTTTTCCTTCCCTTTTCCCTTCCCTTGGTTGAACTTGATGGACATGTGTCTTTTTTCAGCCGTACTAACTATGTAACTATGTAACTATGTAACTATGTTATAACCCTTTCTTCCAATGGCCCTGCATCAAGGAGCGTGCATGAGATAGGCCCTTTAGTTTACATGGTGTGGGCGGATATGGGTGCTATAATAGCTTATGGGTGATTAATGCCATTGTTAGGCATCCGTCACACCGCCACCCATAGACCATTATGGCATCCATTTAACATATATGTCATGAAAAGCTATTCCATACCTAAATAAAAAAAATTAAAAAGGCAGACTGGCGTATACCAGCCAGACAGAGGACACCCTCTTGGCCTCTTTCGGGGCTAATGTAACCCAATGGACATGTTTAGCGTATACGTCAGAAGCTTTCCTGGCATAAAGGCTAAATGTAGGGTATTTTGTATAAGTACATTGTAAAGCTTATCTGTTCTTGGGTATATAACAAACATAGGAAGCAACTCCTCATAGGATTAAATACTTCTACTATTTCATAAAAGCAATGTTAAAGTGTAACTAAATGTTCAACAAACTTCTGACATGTCATAGTGACATGTCAGAAGTTTTGATGGGTGTGGGGTCTGAGCACTGAGACCCCCACCAATTGCTAAAACGAAGTTTCAAAAGTGCTCGTGTGAGCGCTGATCAGATCTTTTATGTGACATAGAAATGGTCGCTAGTCGGCAGCACATCTCCCTGTGTAAACAGGGAGATGTGTTACCGGTATGATGAAAATGCATGGAGACGAATGATCACAGTAAACAAGCAAACAAGCATCGATCGTCAAGCTGTATTGTCGATCGGCACTCATCACAGGTGGTTAAATACGGGCGATATATATGCCCATGTAAAACCATATTTAGCTGTACATTCATATATTTCATGTTTATATGTCTCCTAATTTTATTATCACAAATTAATAATTGGTAAAGAACAAAGCAAATTATAATATTTATTTATATACAGTATACTTTACATACACGTTCAATCATCGACTATTCTGTTCTAAAGATGTTACACATAAACATTTCATACAAATTTCATAATAAAATATTTTAATACAATTTTCATGGTGACGTGGATTCAGCTCTTTTTTTTAATCTCCCAATGACTAAATTTTCAAAATCTTGATAAGACTTGGCCTCAACACTACATTAATTCATTAAACTTTACTATACTTTTTTTAATCTCAGCATGTTCTCTGCCAAATTTTTTACATAACCACCAATTATTTATTCGTGCGTTTCCATTATTCATGTTCATGTTTAATACTGTTGGAAGAATTAAAATTAAAAGTATAATTCTACTTTTACTCCACTGTTGAGAAAAAAAAAAATCAAACCAATAGCAACAAAGGGCAATGAAATATGAGGCATACAATATATTATTAAACATGTTAAAAACTTACAAACCAATATCCATGTGGGACAAAAAGAGAGAAATCCATATAGCAGAGGAAGTAAATGAGCAACATAGCTGGACAATTCTAGAGGGTATTTATAACTAATGATGGCTACTCAGATAATTTAATAAGTAAGAAAAAGAAGATATTTCAGTGATTCTTTAAAAAAGTACAAGTCAGCAGGTTCATGCCTTCCTAACCGTGGGCAGCTTAAAATAGCAACCGGTATCCTGATTACATAAAATTATGTCATACTCTAAAGTGCTACAATGTTTCAGAGAAAACAGTTTTAATAAGTTCTGGGTTCGGGAAGAAGTGTCCGATGGGTGGCTCCGATTCTGCTTCTCCCCGTCTGGCTTAGCTTAATTGACAAGTCTCTATCTATTTGAGGTCCATCAATCCGATCAGCCCCCTTGATCAGACACCCCTCAATCAGACATAGTCATTACATATATATATATATATATATATATATATATATATCTATAAATAAAAAAATACATGTATATTGTATAAAAAGCCTTTACTCACTGCTTCTCCGTCTTCTCTTGTCCGCTGGTACCCCTGGATCTCCTTAGGGTGCCACATCAAGAAGAGACAAGTGGAAGGATGCTAAGAGTGTTAGATGTTGTCAGAGAGACCTGGATAACCAGGGCGCGGCACTTTAAGATGAAATAAAACTTGGCCAAACTTTAAACACAGAATATTAGTAAGGCCTTATTCAGATGAGTGTATTATACGTCCACGTGCTATCCGTTAAAAAAAAACGTAATCAGAACATAGACCCATGCAATTCAATGGGGCTATTCACACATCCGTGGTTTTTCACGCAGCATATGTTCGTTGCGTGAAATTCACTGCATGTCCTATTTTGGTCCATTTTGGTCCACCAGTTGCTAAGGTAATGATGAGAAAATAAATTAAAAAAACAGGAACACTGATGCCACACGGAAAGCACACTGATACCACATGGAACTGAAATGCATGAAATACGGTCTGTTTTTTGCGTTTGTCTGAATCAAGCCTAAGTGCCATATTTTTCCCTTATCCACTGTTTAAAAAAACATTATATATAAAGCGGCCAACCCCTTTAAAAGCTAGCATTAGTAATATCATCCACCTATACACGACATGATTGGCTGCCGGCAAGGCATTAAGGAGAAGCTCACCCGAGGTCATGATTCTTTTTTTAATCTGTAAAATGGCAGCCGGCAAGGCGGTAGCTTTAAAGTTATATCAGTATCGAGCAAACTAAGTTATATTACATTAGGGGGAAGGTAAATATAACCAAACCTGCTTTGGAAGCATAATGACTGTCAATATAGTCATTATTTTATGGGAGAGCCATCGTGTATACAGTTGGGAGGTGACATCTTGGAATTGAAAGCTCAGCGTGCTGTGTCTAAATAGGACTCGCCCCTTGATTCCAAGCATGTTGATTCACAACATCTAAGCTTGTACAGATGTGCCCACCCTTACTTTTGCTTGAATTTGGTTAGGGCCTCCAATTTCTCCTGAAAAAAATGTAATACAATATTGTGACACAATATAAAAACCATTGACAGTCTGTAACACACATAACAACCACTGGGTGGCCACACATAGACACATATAGCATAGACATCTTGTGACACATCTGCCTGCTCTGCGGTCACAGCAGTGGGATCCTTTTTTATGATCAGGGTTACAGCTCTCAGTCTTGTTATTATTGCTGCACCCATGTATCTAATCCCATCATAATTCAGATAGTGCTACTTATTCGGTATATGGTAGCCTATCATGTATAATACTGTGCTGCTTAGCCTATGTATCCAAGCCTATCATGTGTGAAACTGTGCTACTGAGCTGATGCATCTAAGCATAATATGTTTGATACTGTGATAGTGAACAGATGTATCTAAGCCTAAAGAAAATAGAAGCGATTGCATCCATATAAAAAAAAACTTTCATTATTGTTCAAAAAAGTGCATCTAAACAGAGAGCAGCAAAGTTTCAACCCGAAAGGTTGCTGCTGTGTGTTCTGGATGCATTTTAAAGCACAATAAAAAATAAATAAATAAGGATGCTGTCGCTATTATATTCTTTTGGATTCCATGGATGGGATTGAGGTCTATTCCACTTTAGCGTACGTGCATTTTATAAATCGTTTGGTCTGGTGGTGTCTTAACCTTTATCACATGATGTCTCTAAGCCAATCAAGTGTTGTAGTATGGGCAGTGCCGGCCTTAGGTTGGATCGCACCCTGTGCGGGACTCTCTATTGCCGCCCCCTAGAAAAACCAAAAATGAACCAAATATATAGACACGCACATACTGGAACATATATACTATACATACATAAAGACATATTTAGACATACAGGCAAATATACATACACACATCTTCAATATATACATACAGTCCTATGTAACACTGATGTTAACACAGTGATAACTCTCTGAGTACAGATAATGTTGTAGATTTTACCTGCAGTCCTATGTAACACCACATATAACACACAGTGATAACTCTCTGAATACAGATAATGCAGTAAATGTTACCTGCAGTCCTATGAAACACAGCTGATAACACAGTGATAACTCTCTGAATACAGATAATGTCATAGATGTTACCTGCAGTGCTATGTAACACCACATATAACACACAGTGATAACTCTCTGAGTACAGATAATGCAGTAAATGTTGCCTGCAGTCCGTTGTAACACGGCTGATAACACAGTGATAACTCTCTGAGTACAGATAATGTCGTAGATGATAATTATACGCACAGACACATATAAACACACACACATAGGCATATATATAAGGGCAGCAGAGTATATAAGGGACAGCAGCATTTATAAGGGGCAGCATAGTATATAAGGAGCAGCAGAGTATATAAGGGGCAGCAGGGTATATAAGGGGCAGCAGGGTATATAGAGGCAGTGGGGTATATAGGAAGCATCAGGTTATATAAGGGGCAGCAGGATACATAGGGGTCAGCAGGATATATAGGTGGCAGCAGGGTAAGTGGGGCAACAGGGTATATAGGGGCAGCAGGGTATATAGGAGGCAGCTGAGTATATAAGGGGCAGAAGGATATATAGGGGCAGAAGGATATATAGGGGCAGTGGGGTGTACAGGGGGCAGCAGGTTATATAGGGGCAGCAGATATATAGGGGCAGCAGGATATATAGGGGGCAGCAGGGTATATAGGAGACAGCAGGGTACATAGGAGACAGCAGAATATATAGGTGCAGCAGGATATATAGGGCAGCAGGATATATAGGGGCAGCAGTGTATAAAGAAGGCAGCAGAGTATATAAGGGGCAGCAGGATATATAGGGGGCAGCAGGATATATGGGGCAGCGGTGTATATAGGGTGCAGCAGGTTATATAGGGGCAGCAGATATATAGGGGCAGCAGATATATAGGGGGCAGCAGGATATGTAGGGGGAAGCAGGGTATATAGGAGACAGCAGGATATATAGGATCAGTAGGATATATAGGGGCAGCAGGATATATAGGGGCAGCAGGGCATAAAGGGGCAGCAGGGTATAAAGGGGACAGCACATTAAATAGGAGGCATCAGGTTATAAAGAGGGCAACAGGATATATAGGGGCAGCAGGGTATAAAGGGGGCAGCAGGTTATATAGGAGGCAGCACAGATATTGTTTTATGAACACATACTTTTACAGACATAAACACATGCACACACACACACACACACACACACACACACACACACACACACACACACACACGAGACACATACTGTATATACAGAGACACATACTGTATACACGCAGGCACAAATACTGTATACACACACATATACACACAGAGACACACAGACACTTAACATCTCTCCATGCTGACAGGATAACAGACTTTGTGCAGGACGGGCTGTTGGCGGAGCTTCCTCCTCTTCTCTTGTTCCTCGGCTCTTAGTCCGTGTGTGTAACTAAGAACAGAGCGCAGAGGCAGAGCCCAGTGGCAACCCCTACATGCTTGGAGGGGGCAGCGCCCTGTGCGCTCGCACTGCTCGCACACCCCTAAGGCCGGACCTGAGTATGGGTATCAGCTGGTGTGTCTTTGCTTTCATGTGTGATGGTGTATAAATTCCTACCAGCATACATAACTTTATGCTATTCATTGTATTCTAATGCAAAAGTGTATATAGTATAATTTTCCAACTTGTGACTTCACCTTTTTCAAAACTGTAAGGCCTTACACGAGTGTTTCGAGTCTGTGTTTTACGCGCGTTAAAACAACGGACGTCACACGGACCTATGCAATTCAATGGGGCCATTCAGACATTCAGTGTTTTTCACGCAGCGTGTGTCCACTGTGTGAAACACTGCATGTCTCATTTTTTGCACATCATGCACCCATTGAAGTCAATAGGTGTATGAAAATCAAGGACAGCACACGAACGTACATCCGTGTGCTGTCCGTAATTCATGCAAAAGTTGATGAGAAAATCACCTTCTTCAGTTTTTTTGCTGACGTAAAAAACGCGTGACTTAAGGACGACATACGCGTGTATAAAATGCAGACGCGTACCGTACATGGATGTCACACAGTACTGCAATGCGCGCAAAACGTTGCATTTTTTACGTGCGCAAAACGGACACGCTCGTGTGAATAAGGCCTTACTCCCTGCAAGCCTTGACAGCTGTAGTCTAGCCAAAGTGAGAGTTGTAGTTTCACAACAGCTGGGGAGTTACAAGTTGAAGAATAATGCTCTATACCAGGGGTCTCAAACATGTGGCCACTGAGGCTGTCATCTGCAGCTCGCAGGCCACCAAAGAATTCTTGTGTCTGCCAAATGCTGCCAAATGAGCAGCCAGACTGCATTTAGTGACACTTAAACTGGAAATCTGAATTGTTAAAATAAGCACATTTCCGGTTAAACTCGCAACTTTCTGGTAAGTTTAAACCTAGCGGTATTATTATAGTAACTAGCTGTGCCCGCGACTTTGTACGTGCAGACCACTGAAAAACGTACTGATGCTGTTTTTTTTAAGTATACTCCTAGCCTTGGACCATACTCAAAATAATGTGGAGAAAAAACCAAAGACAATAAACAACCTTGAATTGAAAATAGTTTTCTTTCAGTAGTCAGGTTCACTTCGACAACGCTTCACTGTAAACAATGTTAGCAGTAGGACCACCAGAGATGTGCGTATAAAGATTGGTGGAGTTGCTAACATGGGAGAAAGCCACATAGAGCTGGCCATACGCAAAGCAGCTGACACTGAGGTCCCTCCTACAACGCGCAGAGTTTGGCCCTGCGCTTTGTTGCTGGTCATTGCGTAGCATAAACTGACAGGAAACTGTACACATTTAAAACTGAAGGGAAAATTATTTGGAATGAGGGGGATTCGGCGAATAAAAACGTTATCACCTGCGCCGCATCCTGTTAAAATCTCAGCTTCTATCACGTTCTGTTGTGGATTTGTGATTTTTAGTCGGGTGCCGTTACATAGTTTTGGTGAGCTTAAATTTCTAAGGAGAATTATGGGGACTTTTGAGATAATTTTGTGTGATGGAAGACCGGGTGTGCTTAGGGAATTAAAAAATTCCACCGGATAGTTGGTAGCGTCTTCTTGTTCAATGACTGTTGATAGAGATATATTCTGCACTTTCCCCATGAACACACGTCAATATTTCAGCGTTTATTGCTGCTGCCTGGTCGTTGCGAGGGGTCAAAATAGCTCTTTTGCATAGCCAATGATTTGTTATTTGTGTTGGGTCACCATACACAGAAGAAATGAGGACTGGCAGTGATGGAACAGTACAACATAAATTATCAGGCAAAATAACTTTCCCTACTTCTTGCGGATACGTGCCATCACCAATTTTTTGTAATAAATCTGAAAACTCTTGTGCATTTGGGTTGCCTCCTGTTCGCGCCTGCATATTTATTGCTAAATGCATCAGTATAACGTTGCACCACAGACTTGAGCTCTTTAGGCAGGCTCTAATTTCATCTGCCCTCGTTCCTCGTGGTATGACTGGCAAAGTCTGCCTAAAATCAACACAGAAAAGCATTGTCATACCACCCATGGGCTGGTCATTTTGTCTGATATCTTGCAAGGTTCTGTCTACTGCTTCTACCGCTTTACGGTTTGCCATAGTGCACTCGTCCCATATTACTAACCCTTGCTTTGTCTCTGTTTCTAGAAACATTACACACTGGGCTTTCCGTAAGATTTATGTCAATCAGGATCTTGAACATTGTATGGGTGGTTTTGCCTCCGGGCAACAATATGGCTGCTATGCCCGATGAAGCGACAGCAAGAGCAATTTTGCTTTGATTGCGTATTTGGGCCAAGATGACTTTGATGAGAAATGTTTTTCCCATCCCACCGGGTGCTTCTTAAAACAGGATTTCTCCCAAAGTACCATTTACGCTATGACACACGTGATCTAATATCATACGCTGTTCCACTGTCAGACTTGAGACATCATTTTGCAATGTTTCGGCCAGTTCCGCTGGATTATAGTTTATTTCCGCCGCGTACTCCCTGTTATTGCCCCCACATTATAAACTGAAATACCAGCAATACCCCAAACAGAACTATTACCAAGCAAAATTTGCGCTTCAAAAGCAAAATGGCATCCGTCCCTTCTGAGCCCTGCAGCGTGCCCAAACAGCAGTTTGCGCCCACATATATGGCATCGCCGAGAGAACCCGCTTAGCGTTTTATGAGGTATTTGTCTTCAGGGGCACAACATATTATGCATTAAAATGGCATATATCAGTGGAAAATTGCAATATTCACTTTGAACCATCCGCTGTGCATTGACCCCTTTTCGCCATATGACTTAATAGCACATCATGATGCGGGGGTATATATATGGAGCGGCTCACGTGCTGAGCCCGCTCCATACGCTACGGGTGTCAGCTGTGTATTACAGCTGACACCCAGGACTAACGGACAGGAACAGCGATCGTGCTGTAACAGAAGCCTGTAAATATAACAATATACTGCAATACATTAGTATTGCAGTATATTGTACCAGTGATCCAATGATCCGCAAAAAATAAGACCTCCCACCGCTCAATCAACCAAAAAATAAAAAAGTTACGGCTCTCAGAATGTGGTGAAACAAAATAATTTGTATTTTAACAAATAGATTTTTCTTTGTAAAAGTAGTATAATATAAAAAAAACTATATAAATTTGGTATCACCGTAATTGTATTGAGCCGCAGAATAAAGTAAAGTTTTCGTTTTTACCGCATGGCGAAATCTGTAAAAACGAAAACCCCAAAAAATGGAATCAGTTTTTTTTCCTATATCAGCCCGCAAATAATTTTTTTCAGTTTCCCAGTACATTTTATGGCACTTTAAATGGTGTCAATAGAAACTAAAATTCCTCCGGCATGAAATAAGCCCTCACTTCACTCTACTGACGGAAAAAGAAAAAGTTATGGCTCTTGGAAGGCGGGGAGTGAAAAACGAAAATAAGAAAGCACAAAATGGATCAGTCCTGAAAGGGTTCATTAATTTCTAATTAAAAAAATGTATGACCCCAATATGGGGTATTTCCGTACTCGGGAGAAATTGCTTTACAAATATTAGTTGTTTTTTTCTCCTTTATTCCTTGTGAAAATGAGAAAATTCAACCTTTTAGTGGAAAAAAATTGTGATATTCATTTTCGCTGCCTAATTCTAATAAATTCTGCAAAAGACCCGTGGGGTCTAAATGCTAACTATACCCCTAGAAAAATTCTCTGAGGGGTGTTTCCAAAATGGGGTAACTTGGGGAGTGTCCACTGTATTTGTCCCTCCAGGACTTTGCAAACGCGACATGGCACCGAAAACCAATCCAGAAAAATCTGTGCTCCAAAATCCTTTACATCTGAGTGCTGCCATGGGTCCAATCAGCAGTTTATTACCACATATGGGTATTTCCGTGATCAGGAGAAAATGCTTTACAAATGTTGTGGTTATTTTTTTCCTTTATTCCTTGTAAAAATGTAACATTTCTATGCTTTTTCAGAAAAAAAATGTCGATTTTCATTTTCACGGCCTAATTCAACTAAATTCTGCAAAAAACCTGTGTGGTTAAAATGCTAACTAAACCCCTAGATAAATTCCTTGAGAGGTGTAGTTTCCAAAATACAGTAACTTTTTCGGTGTTTGCCCTGTTTTGGTCCCTCCAGGGCGTTGCAAATGCCACGTGACACCGAAAACCATTCTAGCAAAATCTGTGCTCCAAAATCCAAATGGCGCTCCTTCACTTCTGAGCCCTGCTGTGGGTCTAATCAGCAATTTATTACCACATATGGGGTACTGCCATAATAGGGAGACATTGCTTTACAAATGTTGGGGTGCATTTTCTTCATTATTACTTGTAAATATTAAAAATTTGTATGTTTTTTTAGAAAAAAAGTAGATTTTCATTTTTACAGACTAATTCCAATATAATTAGCGAAATACCTGTGTCGTCAAAATGCTAACTACACCCCTAGATAAATTCCTTGAGGGGTGTAGTTTCCAAAATGGGGTAACTTTTGGGGTGTTTCCACTGTTTTGGAACCACAAGACCTCTTCAAACAAAAGGAGGCCCAAAATCCACTGGGTGCTACTTTGATTCTGAGGCCTGTGTTTCAGTCCATTAGCGCACTAGGGCCACATGTGGGATATTTCTAAAAACTGTAGAATCGGGGCAATATAATCGTGAGTTGCATTTCTCGGGTAAAACCTTCTGTGTAACAAAAAAACAATGTATTAGAAATTAATTTCTTAAAAAAAAATTTAATTTGTAAATTTCACCTCTACTTTGCTTTAATTCCTGTGAAATGCCTAAAGGGTTAAAACACTTTGTGAATGCTGATTCGAATACCTTGAGGGGTGCAGTTTTCAAAATGGGGTGAGTTATGGGGATTTTCTAATATATAAGGCAATCAAAGCCACTTCAGAACTGAACTGGTCCCTGAAAAAATAGCCTTTTGAAATTTTCTTTAAAATATGAGAAATTGCTGCTAAAGTTCTAAGCCTTGTAACATCCTAGAAAAATAAAAGGACGTTCAAAAAATGATGCAAACATAGAATAGACATATGGGAAATGTTAACTAGTAACTATTTTGCGTGGTATTACTATCTGTTTTACAAGCAGATACGTTTAAATTTAGAAAAATGCTAATTTTTGCACATTTTTTTCTAAATTTTGGTGTTTTTCAGAAATAAATACCGAAATTATCGACCACTAACATAATGTACAACATGTCACGAGAAAACAATCTGAGAGTCGCTTGGATAAGTAAAAGCATCCCACGTTATTACCAAATAAAGTAACAAATCGTCTGTATCCTGAAGGCTAAAACAGGCTGGGTCCTGAAGGGGTTAATGTACAAAATACATAAAAACTTTGGAATATGGAAACAGTTGGTTTTGGATATGGTCGCATTGATAAAAAGGGTTCTTCTCCCTCAGCTTCTGTCCCACTCTCCCATATGTATTCATGCTGATATATTTCATACTCTTGAGGGTATTTTTTGTGATCTGATGTGGGCGGTAAACCAGCCAGGTTGAGTTAAAAATTCTTATGTTCTGAATTGATTATCGGTTTCCAATATGAAATTATATTTTGTGGCTTCTTTACTTGAACATCTAAAGTATTGGAAGGATTCCAAAGAAAATAAATCATTGCAGTACTTGAATGGGTAGCTGTACCTATTGAACATCTTCCAGATTTTGGAATCAGCACAGCTTAAATAAAACTTCCATGTAATAAATTGAAGATTTGTCCACTGTTTTAGCCTTTATGGGATCTTTTTTCAGCAACTCTTTAATATAGAAGGTTCACTTTAGCCTAACTCATTTAATTTTATTAAAGAGAATACTTTTTATACTTTTCACTTGACACTATATTTTTGGTGTACGCACTTTTACCTGGTCAAATCCTATATATTTGTTTGTGTGTGTATATATATATATATATATATATATATATGATTTTGTAGCCGGTCTCTAGGAGCGTCTCTGAGGTTTATAAAGCCCTGCTCAGAGGATGGTCAAAAATGTAGTTTTTAAGTCTATCTTGAAAGCTTTATTTCTTGCTAGAATTATGATTGATCACTTGTGGTTGTCATCTTATATTCCTACTATACATATGTGGCGTAAACACGTCCTTAGATTTGTAAACATTGAAGCTTGTATATTTAGGTTCAAACTCAAACTGAGTGAATAGTCAAACATGTGGAATCCCTGGTTATCTAACACCCTGGGAAAAGATGTGTTTACTGCCTAAATAATTCCTAAAGTTTTTTTGTTTGTTTGTTATTTCCACTCAAGAGAATGTGGAGGTTGATAAAAAGTTTTTATATTTAATACTTTCTATAGCTTGTATCTTTGCATATTTAAACTTTAAAAAAAAATATGAAAATACACATCTTTAGCTGCCTATACAGTCATTGGAATTTGTATTTTTTTTTGTCATTTTATATTTATATTAATTTTATAGAAATACTATTAAGAATACTAATGTACATATTGTATTCATTATTATCCATTTATGTATTTATGATTGATCAAATTTGTATATATTACAAAATTATTACAACTTAGTGTCAACAGGAAGACCATCGGGCTAGTGGCAAAAATTACTTATTAAATGTGATGTGTTCTTCTAGATCAGGGGTCTCTAGCACGCAGCCCGCGGGCCGCATGCGACCCCTGGGACTGTCATCTGTGGCCCGCGGGACACAGAGCCGCTAGTATCGGCTCTGCTCCGAGACTCTGGAATTCCCTGACATCGCTGTCCACATATTAACAGCGATGTCTGGGGCTTCCCCAGAGCGGAGTCCCTTGCAGAGCGCTAGTACAGGCTCTGCTCCGGGACTCTGTGGAATTCCCTGACTTCGGTGTCGATGTTTGGACACACGATGTCTGGGGCTTCCCCAGAGCCGGAGTTCCGTGCAGAGCGCTAGTACAAGCTCTGCTCCGGGACTCTGTGGAATTCCCTGACATTGCTGTCCATATATGTACAGTGTGTCAGGGTCTTCCCCAAAGCGGATTCCCAGGCAAAGCGCTAGTACAGGCTCTGCTCCAGGACCCTGTCGAATTCCCTGACATCGCTGTCCATATATGGACAGTGTGTCAGGGTCTTCCGCAGAGCGGAGTCCCGGGCAGAGCGCTAGTACAGGCTCTGCTCTGGGACTCTGGAATTCCCTGACATCGCTGTCCACATATGAACAGTGATGTCTGGGGCTTCCTCAGAGCCGGAGTCCCATGCAAAACGCTAGTATCGGCTCTGCTCCGGGACTCTGTGGAATTCCCTGACATCGCTGTCCATGTTTGGACACACAATGTCTGAGGTTTCCCCAGAGCCGCAGTCCCCGGCAGAGTGCTAGTATAGGCTCTGCTCTGGGACTCTGGGGAAGCCTCTGACATTGCTGTCCATACATCGACAATGATGTCAAGGGCTTTCCCAGAGCAGCAGTCCCAGTGATGTCAGGATCACAGCTGGAGTCCCAGGAAGAGACTACTAGTGCTGTGCCCGGGACTCCAGCTCTGGGGTTACCCCTGACATCCATGTCCATATATGGACAGTGATGACAGGAGCAGAGCTGGAATCCCAGGCAGATTGCTAGAAGCGGCTCTGCTCCGGGACTCCAGCTCTGGGCAAGCCCCTGACATCACTGTGGCAGCATCTGTGGAGGGCACTGTGGCAGCATCTGCAGAGGGCACTACGGCAGCATCCACAGAGGGCACTGTGGCACTATCTAAAAAGGGGCTGCCCAATCTTGACATGTGTGTCTGCCAAACGCTGCTAACTGAGCCGCCGGACTGCATTTAGCGACACTTAAATTGGAAAACTGGATTGTTGAAATAAGCACGTGGAGAATTCTCTCAAATTTTAAACCTAGTGGTATTATTATAGTAATGTAGTGTTATAGTAGTTCAAACAACTAATTTATTAACAATAATTTTGTATTGTATCAAATTTGAAAGTAATGCGGCCCGTCAACTTCCCATTCTTTCTATATGCGGGCGGCCCACTTACCCGGCCGAGTTTGAGACCCCTGTTCTAGGTGAACCTTTAATTTTTATCAATATACAGTATATATTAAAACCTCAACGCATTTGGATGTACATGTACGTTTACATGCTCCCGCAGGAAGCAGGATGTTTGGCTTTCACATATAGCAATCCTTCTTCTCTAATAACACAGATCAACAAAAGCTCTGATCTGCACCATTTAACCAGCTAATTGCTGCTCTCAACACACTTCCTGGCTTTTAACAAGAAGTTCGAAAAAGTTTTCCTTTTAACGGCATGGAGGAAACCACTGAAACATTTTCAGGTTTTACCCATGATTGGACTTCCTCAAGTCTTAGCAAGGGCCTCAGTGCTTCCAAGTGAAACCTACTGTTAGGGTATTAGTGATTATGCCTAATATTGGTTGAGATATTTAATACACTATAAGTCCAAAAGTATGTGGACACCTGACTATCACATCTACAATATAACATATACAGTATAGAGCTTGTTGAACATCCCATTCTCAAATCATGGACATTAATATTGCAACTGTAACAGTCTTCATTCTTCTAAGAAGGCTTTCCACAAAATTTTGTAGCACAAAAAAAAGAAAAAGTTGTTACTCATGGAGGGGCCCTAAGGCCAAAAATGATCCTTTCTAGGGTGGTCTTTGAAACCTTAACAACATACCATTTGCATGTAGGCGGCACCCATTAAGGGGAAGTAAGGAGCGGGCTCACAGGCTGAGCTCGCTCCATACTTAGCAGGTGACGGATGTGTAATACAGCCGACCCCTCACTGCAATGGGTGGAATCAAAGATCACTCTGATTCCATTAATTTAACCCCTTAAATGCCACGGTCAATTGCGAACGAGGCATTTAAATTGTTAGAATCAGGAAGACGTCCCCTCCAACGTGATCACAATTGCGGGATGCCGATGTTCATCAAAATAAAGGCCCCCATGTCTGCCATCTTTGTACAACTTTGAAGCTCTGCCTCTAAACCTGAACTAGCAATATATCATTCTAGTTAAAGTCCCCTAGGGGGACTAATAAAAATAGTAAAAAAAACTGTTAAATATAGTTTTTTACAAAAAAAAAGTATTAAAAGTTAAAAAAAAACTTTTTCCATTTTTTTCCTAAATCAATGTTTAAAAAAATAGAAGTTAAAGAGGCTCTGTCACCAGTTTAATACTTCTCTGTCTCCTACCTAATCTAATACACGCTTTGTTGTAGGTAACTACTGTTTTGTTTTTTTTAAAAACATTTATTATTGACAAAGTTCTGATCATTTTTAGATTTCTGTAATAAAAATGTAAATGCTCAACTGGGCGTTTTTTTTTTCATTTAACCAACTGGGTGTTGTAAAGAAAAGTGTATGATGCTGACCAATCAGCGTCATACACTTCTCTCCATTCATGCCCAGCTTTATTCACAGCACAGCGTGATTTAGCGAGATCACGCTGTGACATCACATACTCCCGCAGTTCCTTCACCGGAGTGACGGGAGAATGATCAGACATTGCCTCTAGCCATGCCAGGATTGCTGCTGTGGAGGATAATGGTCCTGCCCACTTGGTGAAACAAAAAAAAATGCCCAGTTGGTCATTTAGAAAAAATTTGCAGAAATATAAAAATTATCAGAACTTTGTCAATAATAAAAGTTTTAAAAAACAAAACACAACAGTAGTTACCTACAACAAAGCATTTATTAGATTAGGTGGGAGAAAGGGAAGTATTAAACTGGTGACAGAGCCAGGTGAATATGTAGCCTTATGGGTGCCGTAAAAACAATACCGAAAAGAAACTGGTATAATCGTTGTTTTTTGCCCATTTCAACCCACAAATAATTTTTTTTCAACCTACCAGTACATTTAGTGGTACAATAAATGGTGCCACGAAAAACTACAACTTGTCCCGCAAAAAACAAGCCCTCATTCGTCTATGTCGACAAAAATCTAAAAAAAAAAAAAAGTATGGCTTTGGTAAGCGGGGTGGAAAAGATGAAAATAAATAAATAAAGATTGGCCATGTCATTAAGGGGTGAAAGGGTTAATCAATGTATATTTGAATATTATGCTCCGAAGACAATCAGGCAAGCAGGAGAATGGTTTGACTTCTTTTACATTGTATTTCTTTGTAGTTGTATAGATTGCGAATTAAATCCAATCCTGCTGCTCTACAATGTGTTCACATGTTCTCCATGCTTTTCCCTGATACTTATATTTGTGCTTTCTACTCCAACTCCGCTCCAAATGGAAATGAATTCATCTGTAGTCAGTACAGTCTACATAAAAGGCTTCCTACTGTGGTTCTAGAATAATACAAACTGATTGGGATGTCAATGATTCAACTGTGTGTATGTCAAAGTAAAACATGGTTGTTTCCATTTAAACACAAAGAAAAGATAAAGATAAAGAACAATGATGTACTTATACAATGTATGCTCATGGAGATGTTGCCTTTTGTGTATGAAAGAACCATTAAATGTGATGCCAGTCATTTTCAATTAAAGTAGTCAGCCCTCTTTAACAAACCGGCAGATACTTTCAGACATTTTACTCGGCATCTTCTGCATTTCCTAAGATTGGCACTGAATTATAAAGAAGGCAAACATTCAAGAAAATAGATTAAAGGAAATCCAGCAGTGATTTCATTTTCAAGCTCAAATGGAAGCTCAATTTCTATTGAAATCCCTCATGTCAGCAGATAACACTTTATAATGCACACAATCTCAAACTAATGTCACAGTTCACGTCATTTTTGCAGCTCATTTAAAAATAGCGTATGTGACAGATTATGAATGAAACTTCAATATTATATAAAAATGGAACATCCAATATCTATCTATCTATCTATCTATCTATCTATCTATCTATCTATCTATCTATCTATCTATCTATCTATCTATCTATCTATCTATCTATCTATCTATCTATCATCTATCTATCTATCTCGTATTGCAGCAGATCGGCGCTGCAATGTAGATAAGAGTAACGTTTTTTTTTTTAAAAACGAGCATTTCTGGCCAAGTTATGACCATTTTTATATTTATGCAAATGAGGCTTTCTAAAGTACAACTGGGCATGTTTAAAGTTAAAGTCCAACTGGGCGTGTATTGTGTGTGTACATCTGGGCGTTTTTACTTCTTTTACTAGCTGGGCGTTGTGAATGGGAGTGTGAATGGTCATAACTTGGCCAAAAATGCTCGTTTTTAACAAAAACGTTACTCTTATCTACATTGCAGTGCCGATCTGCTGCAATAGGAGATAGGGGTTGCAAAATCTGGTGACAGAGCCTCTTTAGCATGAATACCATTATTTTCAAAGCAATTTTTCAAAAAAACTGGTGCAATTATGTTGATAAATATGCCCCATATTAATACATATGACATGGCCCGTTAAGCTGCTCCTTTTTTCTGCTCAAGAGAAGATATAATTTCTACTACAGGTTCTTGTAGCCTTACAAAGGTGGGTACCTCCTACTTCTGTGTCTAATTCCCAAAATGGAAATTTAAAGTGTATTATTCTAAATAAAGGAATATGGAAATATAGTTTTCCATGCATGCAAAGTTCACTATTGGCATATTAAAATAAAATCTAAACATGGAAATGTGCATAGAATCCATTAAGGGCGTATATACCATTGATGCAGGTGGGGAACTGACCCAAGAACATGGAACAAACCCCAGCAATTTCTTTCCCGGGTGGCAAAACTTAACACCAAAATGTGGGGCCAATTTGATCTTTGTTATGGAGCCCCCTTTTTCTATGTACACCACTGGAGTCCATGTTACAAATACATTATCATAAAAAGTACACAATGAAGAAACCTTGAGTGGATGCTTCTATGTATCTAAAGAAGCTTTTGAATCTGAGAATAAGTAATTACAGTAGATTTTGAATAATACAAATACTCATTTATTTTATTATGTCTAAATCTAATGAAGAATAATGCAGCATTTGTTAATAGCATTAATATAATATTTAATACTTTATCTTATGCTGTTCAGCACCATCATTGAAAATCCTATTGAAATTATTATAAAATACTGCCATTAGAATGTGAAGCCATTGGTTATTTTATCAAATATTCATATAATTCCTATTTGAGTATTTCAGTATATGCATTCTGTTATGTAGAACATAATTTGATGTTTTCTTGGCATGGATCACTCAAGCAGGTTCCCAGTGGTCTTTATTAGCAAAACACTTCACATTTATGCATGTAGAAAATCTCTGAAAAGAGAAGCTTATCAATTAGCACTTAAAGCTAAGGATAACAAGAGGGATGAAAGAATATTAATACTTTCAAATAATGTATAATGGGAATATGCGTGCATAAAGTAACAGACTGTAGTCACTAACAAGGTTGGTGTTTTACTGATCTCGCCTCCTGAAACCATCAAATATATACTGTGTTGAGAATATAACATGGAGTATATTAAACTAATTGTATTTTATAGTAATTAATATGGAGCACAAATTCTGAAAGTATAGTCATTAGTAGTGTAACATGAAAGTAATAATATAGGCATATGTCTAACGTAGAAATGTATAGCCTTCAGAGAGAGGAATGGGTGATAAGAAGGACACTGCTGTGGGCAGTGTAAGGAGTCATTGGGTTAGAGATGAGGAAGCAGAACGTGCAGTGATCAGGTCAGAAGGGTTAATTTAAGCTCTTGGGCCCCAATGCAAAATTTGGAACAGAGCCCCAAACAATCATGCATCCTTAATTGTACTCCTCCTCATATTGGAAAGAGACCTTTTGGGCCCCCATCAGGCTCCTGGGTCCAGGCACAACTGCAACCTCTGCACCCTTAGGGCACGTTCAGATGTGGCGGAATTGCTGTGGAATTCCGCTGCGGACAGTCCGCAGCGGAAATACGCAGCAGTCAGTTTGTCCTTTGGTTTCAACACCTTTTTAGTTATCTTCGAGCAGAAGTTGCGGAAAACTCCGCTGCGGACCATAGGCTGCGGTGCGGAATTTTCAGACCGCAGCATGCACTGTCTGTTGCGGACTTGTTGCGGAATTTCCCCATTGACTTCAATGGAGTTTCAAAATTACGCAATGAAATCCGCAGATGTAATGTGTTTTGCGGATTTGCTGTGTGTTGCGTTGCAAATTTCTTTCAGGAACAGGAGATTTCATCATTCTGATGAGGAAGAGAAAACCTCCATTTTCGCCTTCCAGGCTTATTACATGAACACAGAGCTATTACCATGGCCAGATATGGGCGAATGGATATGGAAGTGTCCACTCTTATTAACCTTGTTAAGTAACTTTACAAGTTTATGTCATGTTTTCACTAGTTTACTTGTATGTATGATGTCTGAATAGCAGCATCTGCAGTATGTAAACATTATAACAAGGTTAAACATATAACATATGTAACATTATTCATAAGTACAAATCAAACTTCAATATGCACTGTCTATTTGTTTTTCAGATACATAACCGTCCCGAATTGTGGGACACCTCCAGTGCAGGGTATAGTGAGCGCAACACACGGGATCAAGGCTGGACCTATGTGTGTCGAGGTCTATACCCAGACTGGGATGGAATGTTTGAAAGAGAGCAGGGTGTGAACCGAACATGAATCCGCAACGACAAATCCGCAGCATTTTACCTAACATTTTAGGCAAATCCGCAGCGGAATCCGCAACGCGGATTATGTGCGGCATTGATGCGGAAAGTGTCTGCAGCAATTCCACCACGTCTGAACATGCCCTTATAGTTACTTCCTTGGATCAGGTAGATTGAAAAAAAATATTCTTCAGGCAAGTCAGAGAGCGATGGTAAAAATAATACAATAATATTTTTGTGCAATGAATTACCATAAGTCTTATATCTAAAAATGCTTACATACAAAAAAAAGGGGGAAATATGAGGAAAGAAGGGCAAGAAGCTTTAGGATGAAAGGATCTCTGGATAAGGTGAATAGACTGGCTTAGGAAGGTACGGATGGTTTACCTAGCAAGAATAGGGTGAACTGTCCCTCAATTGAGAACACCCTATTATATTTTACAGATCCCATTTAACATGTGCCACAATATTGATAATTAAATGGGAGTGGAGAGGGAAAGGTGCACAAAAAAATGGTGTTATTCAGACCTTCACTTGGTTATATATTGTGTAAGTTTCAGTAACATGTCTTTAGGCAAATACCTGCATTACCCAGTGTTGTATAGTTGCTCTTATATATGAGCAACGAGTCTGTTACTCAATTACCAGTGATACTTTTGAGTGCACTTTATTTTGTTGCCAGTAGCCTTATTTATTGTAGAATTTTATCCACTGAACATAAACAATGAATGTCAATGAACTAAATAACAGCAAGCAGAGATCTTGGAAACCATGAGGAATGAATACGGAAAGTATATTGGAAAATGTTATAACTTTTAAATATGCAAAAAATAACATTAAACTGGACAACTACTTTATATGCTGGCTTTGATAGAAAAGTTTTAAAACACATAGGGCATCGCGGCTTACTGCATTTTGGGTTATGTATCTGCAGACTGGTCAGAGTGCCCATGCTGACCCTTGTTCACAGACTAAAGTGCCTACAATGGGCATGTGAGCATCAGAACTGTCTAATGAATCATGTTTTCTTAAATAACATGTGGATGAATGCTCTGCTGGGTAACCTTGGGTCCTGGCATTTATGTGGATGTTACTTTGACAAGTAACACCTACAGTGCATAAACATTGCTGTAAACCAGGTACACTTCTTCATGGTCATGGTAATGGTACTCGCTAATAGCAGTGGCTACTTTAAGCAAGATAATCCCATTCTGCAATATTGCCATACTGCAAAAACTGTTCAGGAATGGTTTGATGAACATAATAAAGAGTTCAAGGTGTAGACTTAGCCTCCAAAATTTCCAGAGCTCAATCGGATCAAGCATCTTTGGGATGTCCTGGAAAAGCAGGATTTTACTACAGTAAGTATGTCATATAATTCATTAATATTTTATGTCTTGTTCTTTCATTTTGTAAGGTTGTTCTGGATACAATAAAGAATACCACATCAGTGATGAATATATCAGACCTTACAGTAGATGGAAATAGGTACTGTAGATAACTGCCACTGGAAAGTTGTTAAATTCTCAGTTATAACATTTTATTTCCCAATTAACATTTGACTAGGCTTAAAAATAAATGTTATTTCTTCGGATGGAGGGGTGAGTATCTGTTAAACACCTTGGATGCCACTCATCTCAGAAGGGAAATCGCCTGTCAAAGTCCAACCAGTCTGATGCTCTACAGCTAGTGAGTCTGCTGTGCCCATACAATTGAAAGGGTTTGTCCTTGCCCTAAAAAACATGTGCTAAGAGCCGGAAAGTGTATTAAAACAAAAAAAACAATACTCACCTGTTCAATCCTCTGCTGCTCTAGCTGCGGTCTCTACCAGTCTCTGTTGACTTCCCTGCAGCAATGATGTGCCGTTCTTCCACAAGACCTGGCCTTAGGGATTGGCTGCAGTGATCAAGTGCATGAATGGCATGCCAGTATTGCAGGACAAGTCAGCAAAGACTGATGGGAACCACCTGTGCAGCGGCGCTGGAATAGTGAGGGATTGAACAGTTGAGTATTGGGGTTTTTTTTATCCACTTTCCTGCTCTTTGTAAATTTATTAAAGTCCCGGACAGCCCCTTTAAAAATTTGAATTATGGCTTTCACTTTTAATGGATTCATTGATGAATATGAAGGATCCATTATGATACGTCATGATCTGTTTGACAGACCCAAAATGATTCATTTTGATCCATTAGAATACACTCTTCAACACTGAAATTGTAACACGTAGATGGAAACGTTTGGAATTGTGGAAATAACAGGATCGCTAGACATGTTAATGATATGCAAATGATAAAAAAAATGAAAACAAAATATTCCAAACATCTTGATTTATTCAGCATCAAATATGTGCAGAAATACACACGTAGTGGCGTTGTCCTGTTGAAAAACTGTTTCCGGGACATTTTTGAGAAATAGCCGTACCACTGGTTCCACGACCAAATCAATGTACGCTGGATGATGCTTTGTGTCATCACTGGTTGCCGCCCTAGGCTTAGGATATTGTAAAAAAACATTCCACAGCACTCACTTGATTAGATTCCTTCTACTTAACTTTTGAGAAGGAGATGCAAATTCAATGTCCAGAAATCCCATCCAGACAAATGACTCGTATACAAAATATAATTGTGTTTATTAACACATCCCAAATATATAAGAAAAACGGCTACGTTTCGCCTCTGCAGGAGCCTTTCTCAAGCCTTTCTTCTTGAGAAAGGCTCCTGCGGAGTCGAAACGTAGCCGTGTTTTTATATATTTGGGATGTGTTAATAAACACAATTATATTTTTGCCATACTGATGCTGTCCTCAAGTTTTGTATACTAGGCTTAGGATATGACGTCTAATTTCACTTGCAGTACAGAATGCATAACTTCATTCCAATCAGACAATCCGTCCTTGAAGAGGTTCGCCCTCGTGCAACTCTTGCTGACATTCCCATTTGTTGTTGTTCTCAAAACCTCCGGGATGCACAATGCTGAATAATGCTGACATCGCAGCTTAGGTGCGTAGACACCTGCCAAAGTGATAGACTAAGTTCTCCCAGTTTAAGAATTCTGTCCCTCTCAGTTTGTGACAAGTGTCAATAACTGGCACGTCGACGAACAGGAGGCATCGTACAATCATCCCACACCACTTGATCAGATTTTTGAGGTTTCATGTGGCTAAAGAACTTTGCTTTCAATCTGGCATTTATGCCCCTTATACATGCCACAGATTGGAGCTAGATGCTTAGAAATGTGATAAGTTCCAGATCTTAGTGACATCTGCTATTTCCTCGATTTGCATAACCTTGCGGCTTGTCCCTCTTGGTGTTGCAATTTCAATGTTGAGGGGAGTAGAATACTTCAACATGCTCAGAAAGTAACCAAAACCAGATAGTAAAGAACAGAGCCTTCTCAACAGATCACACCCAAAATGATCGGCCCTACCAACAAATGACTATGGGTAGCTTTAATGTACTGATAAACTTTATCAGAAATTAGAAGTGCATGATAAAGGCTATAGACTCTTTCGCACTAATTTTTTTTTATTATTCATTTGCTGCCTAAATGCAAAGATAAGCAACTTTCCAAATAGTCTTCATTACAATTTTCCTACCATTTTGCTGCTGTAGAATCTATGCTGTCAACTTCTTCATCTAGCTGGTTGTCCTGCTATTTCTGACAAAGAGCTGACAGGACACTGCTTCAGGCTATGACGGGTCTCAAGAGCACCAATGGCAGGCTGTGCAGGGGGAGGGAGGGGGAAGTCACACACACTCCTCAGCATCAGTGTCTGTCAGCACAATCGGGAAAAGATAACTGATGGGCTGTAGAAAAAGAAAGCAGTACAGGAATTAAACTGTGCTGATACAGGAGTGCTAGTGAAGGCATCAGCATCCTGGATTCACAGTACACACACCCAGCATCTATTACTTGGAGGGACACAACCACATTAGAAAGTCTGAAACTAGGAGCTGGTTTCCAATCTGCATATCAGGGGTGTGAAAATGAATGTAGAAAGAGATTGCAGCCTGAAAAATAGCGCAATTTTAAATAGTGCCGCCTTTAAATGTTTTACTGCTTTACCCGCATTGACACTATATAGCTATAAAACAAGCTTAGACCTCTACAAAGATCAAATGGCTTGTACTAAAATGTTTACAATAGGATTCTTACTGTGTTAATAAGAAGAATATAGCCTTCTCCTCATCTTTATGTGATATGATAATGGGCCATTCTTGGTAGTTATTGTTTGGATCATTTTATGGAGGTTTTGCCACCCTGAAGTAGTGTACAGTATATATCTTTTTTATCGCAGCACCTGAGAATGCATTTGGCATGTCAAATGTCTTACAGCTATAGTCTAATCATTATGTTACAAAGTAGCAAACTTCACTGTAGAACGCTGAATTAATGAGTAGACTGTGTTTGTGAGATGCTGAGTTATCAAGTTTTACAAATACATATATTTATTCTCAACACCTCCCCTGTGCATTCACCCCTCAGGATCTGTGATTTATTTGCCCATGTTTCATAAAGTTGTGTACTTAAAACACATCCAGCCAGCACAAAAGCTTTCCAAGCTACTGTGAATGCATTTCATGCAGAAGCGTGACATATATGAAAGATGCTATTCGGTGTAAATTGAAACAGGAAATCTTCATAAAACGACCCATGCAAATAATTTTATGAAAATCTTGCCAAGCTTTGTATTCCCTTCATACATATTTTCAAGTTCTGGCAAATGCAGCCAAAAAAGTGTGAGAAATTAGTTCATATCAACTTTTCTCAACAAGTAAGAACCATTTCCAGTGTTTTGAAGTGATATATTGCTTGCAGAAAAGTCAAGATTTTCTGCTTTACACACTAAGAAGGCATTAATCGCTAGGGAGATAAAACGACATGTAATACATGAATTCTTTCTTTTTGCCTGATAAATATAAGCTGAAGCAGCCTGTTTTCATTATATACATAAATGCCTGAATTTGTTTTGTATGGGGGGGGGGGGGGTTATGGCAAAGGATTGGTCACAAGCTGCTGAAGCCTTAACAATAAAATAGGGTGTATGGAGAATAGGTGGGTATTGAGGGTCAGGTGCCCCTTATAACCAACAATACAGTTTTGTTTTTTTGTTTTTAATTAGAAAATATCAGAGTTTTTATTTTCATTCCATGCTCAGTTTTCTGGGTTTACACATTCAAAACGTATCTTAGACCCTTATCACGGCACTTCATTCTAGGCTAAAGCCTGTTTTCTATTACATTCAAGGAAGCGTAAATGTCTGTATTTCCCCCTGAAAATTTTTATCCAGCATACCTTTGGCTTCTATTGTGAAGGCATATGCCAAATGACTGTTTTTTTGGCATATGTTTGGCAGGTTTACATCTAGACAACTTTTTAGGGTACCGAAAAACATAGGTTGCAACACTTTTCAGAATCACAAAAAGTTATACGGTTGATATTTGACCTTAAATTTTTATTATTGATTATACTTGTGGATTCATTCATTAGGCCCCATGCACACGAACGTAAAAACGCCCGTAATCACGGGTCGTAATTACAGGCCCATAGACTTCTATTGGCCACGGGTACCTCCCCGTATGCTTACGGGAAGGTGCCCGGCCGTTGAAAAATATAGAACATGTCCTATTTTAGGCCGTAATTACGGCACGGGCAGGTCCATAGTAGTCTATGGGGCTCCCGTAATTACGGGTGACTACGTGTGTGCATCCGTAATTACGGGAGCGTTGCTAGGCGACGTCAGTGGATAGTCACTGTCCAGGGTGCTGAACGAGTTAACTGTTCAGCTGTAACTCTTTCAGCACCCTGGACAGTGATTTCCGATTACAATATAAATCAAGGTGTAAAAAAAATAAAAGTTCATACTTCCTCCAGTCTGGCCTCCTGGGATGATGTTTCAGCCCATGTGACCGCTGCAGCCAATCACAGGCCAATCACAGGCTGCAGCGGTCACATGGACAAAACAAAAACCAAGTTCCTGCTCTCCCCTCCTCATTCATTCTTTTGCCTCTCCTTCCCTCCTACTGAACTGGTTCTGCGCACGCACGGATTACCACATGTTGTCATGGTTGCGGCCCCGACACATGCGCAGATATGATGACAACATGTCATCGGCCTTTTACGGCGTCTGCCATTCTGCCGGGCGCACTGCGCGTGCGCCGGACCCGCCATCAGGTGCACATGGTGTCGGCTTTGGCGCATGCACGCTGCGCACGAGCGGATGGCCATTTGAGTCATCACACCTGTTCATTTGGAGCAGGAAGTGAGGTAAGTGCGTCCTAGGGTGCATACTATTGCACTCATAATTACCATTCATCCATTACTCTATATAATAGCACTATGCGTTCTTATGCAAACTAACCCCTGAGGAAGCCACTTTGTGGCGATACACGTGGGGCTTTTAATCCCCTTCTCCCCTCATGGTTCAAGAACAGGACATGCTGATCTGATGCTTATTTGATGCAACATTTATATATTTTTTCTTCAAATATTTAATGCATTGAACGTCTGTTCTAGGGGTTTAGGTGAGTGAGTGGAGGGTTTAAATTTGTTTGCCACTTATCATGGTGGTCCCCCCCTCCCAGTGATTCTTGTATGGCATCCTTTATGCTAATTTTAAATGCTTTTAACTTCTGTGTAGTGTATTAAATTTAAATACATAAATATATTTTGGACATTCACATGGTTATCTCATTATAGATACACTTTTGCCTTATACATACCCATTTTTGTGTTTTGAGTTACAATGGACTGCCGCGTCATCCAGGGACGTCGGGCTGGAATTCAAGAGAGGGACGCGTCACCAAGGCAACGGCCGGGTAAGTATGAATTTCTATTACTTTTAGCTCGGAAAGGGCTGCCCCTTCTCTCTATCCTGCACTGATAGAGAGAAGGGGCTGCCAATTAGTGCAGTGCAATTTTGCAGCGAAAGCGTGCCCATAAATATGGGTGGAATACTGGTGACACCGGACCCGTATTTACGGGGACACGGTCCGTAAATACTGGTGCAATACGGGTCGAATACGTGTGACCAAGGACCCGTATTTACGTCAGTATTTACGGGAGGGAAAAAATACGTTTGTGTGCATGAGGCCTTACAAAGTACAAGTTATTAAAGGCCTGTTCGAACTTTTCTAAATATTTTCTATTCCCTCTTACTCTTGTGCTCATCAAATTAAACTAAGGCTATGGATAATACCCCAAATGTACTCTGAAGATCTTCTCCACAGCTGTAATGAAATACTGTTTGCTGAAATAGAACGTGATTTAACATTAATAAAAATACAAGTGCATTGTACGTGTATTGTACGTACCAATAATGTTTATATGTATGTACGTCATCGTACTTTGACCAAAGGGTATATCAATCTATATGAAAGAGCACTCAGAAATGTACCTGTGGACTTACATTTGACATACTGTCTATAAGAGCTTTCAAACCTCCACATAACATGTGATATAGCACCATCTCTGACATTTTGAATTATATCTCTATGGGGAGTACGCCATTATGTGAAAATAGCTTGTAGACATACACAGATGGGTTTTTAAATAGAGCAGGCATCCAATATAAACACTAAAAAATGACTGTTCCACTGCCTCTGAGCCCATGGAAAGTGGTCTTTCCTGTCCTCGATGTCTTCATGCATCACAGAATGTCAAACCCCAGAATAGTTAGTTTATTGACACTACCCATAACAACTGCAGATCAAGGCAATAAAAAATATCTGCTCCTTTATGCTTTAGACAAAATAAGTGTCCAAGAAATCTTAAAGACAAATGCTAGTGTGAACCACAAAATAACGACACAACAAACACCTTCAATTCTCAGCTCATAAGGAGTAACAGCTTTTATTTCAAGTATATAAAAAATATGTTTATTGTTATTACAATAATTGCAAAAATTTAGTCCAAAACTTTGCTTATGTAATTGTGTCAAAATTCTTTTTTTGAAATATACTAGAAATAAAAGATGCTGTATAAAAGTTTTTTTTGAGCTAAGGATTATAGATGCTTGCAACAAAAATAAAGTTCATATAATAGAAGTTTTATGACCTAAAAGCATCTGAGGTTATAGCACAGAATATGTTGGTATGATAAAGAATGTACCTGAATCAAAAGGACAACATTGTGTACGGTAATAGTAAATCTTTCAGCATGAAATCTTCTCATAACAATCTCTATGGGATAAGTAACATGCCTTATACAGTCTGAAACATCAGACCTAAGGAGCATTTTGGAAACAAAAATGTGTTTATTCTACTTTGGTAGCTAAAAAGAACATTCACTTGGTTGCGCTTGGACATAAAAACAGCATAGTACATGCACATATATAGACCCCCCATTTGAAGAATTTTGACATGATGGACTTCATACCATATTTGATATTCATGTTTCCTTTTACATAGGCAACAGTTGTCATATAGTAAAGCAAATCATCCCATAAGTGACTTCGAGAGTACCGTTTCAGAAAACGATATGCAGATAAAAACTCAGGTCTACAATTTATTAAGACTGGCACACGTATTTTATCGCCATCTTTTGCTGGACATTTAACATGTTCAATGGCAATACATTTAAACATAGATACATTGCTCGCATTTATTTAAAAAAATAAATAAAAGGCTATGTCAATTTTTTAAAGGGATTTTTTAAAATGAAAGATGTCGGTCAAAGTCTTTGATGCAACTTTCAAATTAGTTTCTATTAAAAATAATTTTAACTTTTCGAGAAATAGCTGCTTTGTATCCTGTATACAGAGCAGCTGTATCCTTCGCTGAATTCTGTAACCGTCAGGTCCACAAGACTGACTGGTTCAGTGTCAGCGGGTCCTGCGTGTCCCTGACACGCAGGATCCACCTGTTATCCATCACATATAAGTTCATAACTTAGATGTGATCGATTACAGGTGGATCCTGCTTGTCAGAGACTGAACCTGTCAAGTCCACGGGAATGACGGATTCCGGTCTTAGTGAAAGATATAGCTGCTCTTTATACAGGATACAGAGCAGCTGTATCTCAAAAAGTTATAATATCTTTAAAAAAAACATGACATTTTTATTAAAAAACAATCACTTCCAAAGGTTTACATAGCCTTTGAATGTTCATGGATTCTGTCTCTAGGTATGGCAACACGGAGCAGCCCAGACATGGTCGCGACATGGCCAACAACCGTATCGGCACCATGTTCGGGGCGGCTGTCAAATACCCTGTTAATGGCCGCACGTTAATGCAGGTAAAACGGCTCTTTATCTGCAAAATCGTGCGACCATTAATTATACACCCTTTATGGTCACATGATTTTGGAGGTAAAGGGCTGTTTGACTTGCAATAACGCGCGCTTGTTGGCCGCGCATGACCCTGTCAGGGCCACTCCATGGGGCCTTACCCTTTGAGTTTTCAAACAATACAACCCACATACTGTAGGCTAAATTACAAGACATGCATAAAATATAGTACACCATATGGTTAGTGATAAAATTTACATACACTACTGTATTTTTAAATATTATTTTAACCACCGCATGTGTATCATCAGTAATATTGGCATAACAGGAACACTTAAATATTTTCCATTGTTAGGAATCTTTGTATTGTCGCCAGGTAGAAACTTATTATTTAGAGGAGATAATATGCTGGCTAAAGTAGGTGTTATTTTACTTCACAACCGACGGCCATTTTTCAATATAATTCTCCAAATTTTATCTTGAAATAACAAGTAAATATTTGTCAATTATCTTTTTGATATGAAAAAAATCTTGACTATCAGGCTTCGTTCCCATCTGCGTTGGGGGGTTCCGTTCATGGCTTCCATCAGACCTTTCTGTCAGGGGAACCTATGAACGGAAACCACAGCTTCCTGTATGCATTATCATTGATTTCAATGGTAAAGCTTCTGTTGCTAATGGTTTCCGTTTGTCTCTGTTCCGTAAGGTTTCTATTTTTTGCAGAATCAATAGCGTACGGAAAAACATTTAGGAAGATAGAAAATGTCACATGTCCTGATGTAGGATAATGTCTCTGTTAACATCTATGTTGTAGGCTCAGTTCGGAGCCTCTGTTGCAGATTCCATCACATTTGACAGGAAAAATGATGCAGCATGCAGCTTTATTTTTTCTGGCAAAACAACGGACACCATGATGAAACCCAACGGACCCTATTGTAAGTCAATGAGATCCGTAAAGCGCCATTGGGGTCTGTCGTTTGATGGATCTGTCAAATCTTAAATTCCATTTTTCTGCTCCTATGACGGAACAGATAAACGGAATTCAAAACACAGATATAAACTCATCCTTACTTTCTAGTTTCTTTATGGCCATTGCTGTATGTATTAAGCATCTATATTTTCTGTTTGACCTAAATGTAATTTTTAAGCAGCTGTAGAAGAAATACTGCTCCAGATAAAAAGCCACAGTACATTTTAGTAAATATGAAGTACATACACACAGGTCTTTTCAGGGTAGCATATTTTATTTATATATTTATACATCTAACAACCTAAAGCAAATAACAGATTGTAGCTGATGAAATCTGACATAGAGAAATTTGTAGCTGTAAGAAATCACTGCGTGAAAACAGAGTTTTCAAGGATGTAGCACATTTATTAACCTAGTAGGTAGCTTCACCTTTACGAATTCCGAGAGGTTTGATGTACCTAGAGTTGGCTTAAAAGTATTTCAATTGATGTCTTCACTTCTATAGGTTATTGACATGACACTGGTTTTGGCTCACTCAAATCATTGCCTAAATCAGAAATAAAAGTGAAATATTACAGAATATTTAATAAAACGGTTAAACACAAAACCTAATATTTCTTCTTTCTATTGCTCCACTCAAATATTAGTGATAAAATATAGCTTGAATTATAGTAAAGATTATGCTGGCTTTTAACTGTGTAAAAATAGATAAGTAAAAAGCTACTAGAAAAGAAACATTTCTGTCAATTTGGACCATTAGATTTATGACAATAAAGTCATTTATAGTAAATGTAATTGCTAAACCCAGGAGGTTTCCTGTATTCTCAGTGACAAAGTAACTGCCTCATCTTTCAAATAATATCTTCAATAAAAAAGAATTAATACATTTTTGAAATTTCGCTGTCCAGTGTAGAAAGCTTAAATTACAAGTTCAATATTGCCTTTAAAATGATGTATTAGATAAATGTGAATGAAAATGCACTATGTGTAGGTGAAGGTGGCTTTTGATGAGCTAGCAATACAGGGCGAAATGGGATTTTTACCTTTTCGTAAATGGGATTTAGCATGCATTTCCATTTTATGTTAAGATAAAAAGGGTGTTAAAATTATAACTGCTGTTTTACTATCACAACGCTTTTGTATGAAATTCTATGTAATCTCATTTAGAATATTAGTTCACATTTACCGTGCCCCAATTTACATTTAATTTAGCATTGCTAGGTACATTATATAGTCACTTAGTGGCCTCCTCATATTTATAGGGTGTGGAAGCTTAATTATAAAACATTACATCAATTATTGTACTTGACAGTGATCTGTTATCAGGAGCAAGTATCAATTGATAGGCCACAATTAGTGCACAGCAGTAGCTAATTGTTTTTATGAACAAAAGATTAGGTATTGTATATTTTATCAGAAAAAAAACCCAGCTCTTAATAAATTAGGCACATCTATGGCCATCCTTGAGCCAGAAAGTCAAATCTACTCCAACTATGAACTTGGGTAGAGTTGTACTATAATTTACATAACTTTCTGGCATAAATTATAGTAAATTTGTCACTGTGCGGCACTTTCGTCCCTTCCTTTAAGCTCCGCCGATTTTTGGTAATGCGCCATAAATGTAGCAAAAGTCCAAAAACTTTTCTACTAGAGTGTTTAATAAATCCTCCCTATATTCTACTATCTATACAAACTTCCTCATGGCTCATGACAGTGCTGCTCGGTTATCATATTTTCATGATGTGATACAGTTAACGTTTATAGTAACAAAAATAAAACAATGCCCTGAAGGCATGGGATATTTATGTTCATCTGCAGGTTTTTATGCAATAAATGTAATCTTCCACAGATATCATGTTTTCTATATCTGCGGGTTAAAACTTTTGTAGACAAATTAAATTTGATCAAAGAGATAGCTGGACTAATATCTAATAGTTACCAATTAGGTACATTTCTTAAAAAGGATGCAGTTAAAGGGGGAATTGCCATCATTTTTAAAGGGGCTGTCCACGACTGAACAACTGATGACCAATCCACTGGATAGGTCATAAGCATATGATTAGTGCGGGACCGACACCCGGACCCCGCACCGATCAGCTGCTCCAACTGCCTCCAGGTGCTGGATGTTTTCAACGGAATGCAGCAATTGGAGCCGGGGGCAGATGGCTCCGACCACTGCATAGCGGGCGTTCTTCTGATCTGCAGCTCTGCTTCTATTCACTTGAATATTCCGTGACTTGGAGCCATCTGCTTCCGGCTCCAACTACTGCATACCGTTCAAAACATCCGGCTCCCGGGTGTCGGACCCCCAAAGGGGGATAGGTCATCAGTTATTCCGGTCGTGGGCAACCCCTTTAAGGAAGTCATGATTAATAAGTGTCAAAGCAAAATGGGATACATGTTAAAATTGGAAAGGGTTTTAAAGAAAAGCTTTTCAATTCATTCATCCTGGTATAGGGCTATGAGTTGGTCGGGCAAAACCATGCAATGTGTATCAACCATGTGGAGGCCCTGAGAAAATTTCAGATGTGCTGGTGCCTAACCCCAACAAGACTCGCTAAGTCATTTACTGACTACTCAGATAGGTGTTAGTGTCAATGTAACGCCAAAGCAGACCTGGTTCATCTGTGGTGGGGCTGCTCCAAACTAGCCAGTTTCTGGCAAGAAGTGGCAGATTTAATCTCTAAGATATGTCAAACTCGGGTACAGTTAATGCCAAAACTAGTCCTATAAGGCCTAGCTTTTGATTATTTCCATTTCGAGATTAAGATGGGTGGTAAACATCATCTGTGCCTCTGCCAGACCTGAAGTGGCCTTAATTGGAAGTCGGACAATATTTCCAGGATCAATAACTCATACTTATAAAACAACCATAAATTAATTAGGGGTCTCTGTAGTGCAAAATCTGAATGACAAATGGGTCTGCTGGGAGGAGAATATCAATCTTCTTTTGTGATTACTGTTTCCTTGCTCTGCGCCACAAGTATTCTTTTCTCTCTTCTTTTCTTTACTATGTTAGCTGGGTTGGCATGATATCAAACATGTTGATGTCCTTTGTGCTTAATATGGCATGTTCTTTTTTTTTCTTGTTGTAATTTGATGTACTGATAAATAATGTGTGAGTGCCATGTATGCATCATGAGCCTAATGTGTCAGTGGCGTGTATGCATCAAGTGTCTAGTATGGGATATATTATATATTTGTGCAGCTTTGTTGTCATTAAATGGAGAGGGCCCCAGACAAACTTCTTGCACTTTGCTGTCAGCATCCACCCCTGACTGTACATTTACATCATTTTGCAGAAACTATACAGTTCCCAATAAGATAAATGTACATAATGGGGTGGGAAGGGCTTAATACTTAAAGAGGCTCTGTCACCAGATTTTGCAACCCCTATCTGCTATTGCAGCAGATAGGCGCTGCAATGTAGATTACAGTAACGTTTTTATTTTTTAAAAACGAGCATTTTTGGCCAAGTTATGACCATTTTTGTATTTATGCAAATGAGGCTTGCAAAAGTCCAAGTGGGCGTGTTTAAAGTAAAAGTCCAAGTGGGCGTGTATTATGTGCGTACAATGGGGCGTTTTTACTACTTTTACTAGCTGGGCGTTCTGACGAGAAGTATCATCCACTTCTCTTCAGAACGCCCAGCTTCTGGCAGTGCAGACACAGCCGTGTTCTCGAGAGATCACACTGTGTCGTCACTCACAGGTCCTGCATCGTGTCGGACGAGCGAGGACACATCGGCACCAGAGGCTACAGTTGATCCTGCAGCAGCATCGGCGTTTGCAGGTAAGTCGATGTAGCTACTTACCTGCAAACGCTGATGCTGCTGCAGAATCAACTGTAGCCTCTGGTGCCGATGTGGCCGACACGATGCAGGACCTGTGAGTGACGACACAGCGTGATCTCTCGAGAACACGGCTGTGTCTGCACTGCCAGAAGCTGGGCGTTCTGAAGAGAAGTGGATGATACTTCTCGTCAGAACGCCCAGCTAGTAAAAGTAGTAAAAACGCCCCGATGTACGCACATAATACACGCCCACTTGGAATTTTACTTTAAACACGCCCACTTGGACTTTTGCAAGCCTCATTTGCATAAATACAAAAATGGTCATAACTTGGCCAAAAATGCTTGTTTTTAAAAAATAAAAACGTTACTGTAATCTACATTGCAGCGCCTATCTGCTGCAATAGCAGATAGGGGTTGAAAAATCTGGTGACAGAGCCTCTTTAACCCCTTAGTGACCAGCATATTTTAGTATTTAACCCCTTAAGGACGCAGTCACTTTTGGACCAAATGACACAGCCTCATTTTTTTAAATCTGACATGTGTCACTTTATGTGGTAATAACTCCGGAATTCTTTTACCTATCCAAGTGATTCTGAGAATGTTTTCTCGTGACATATTGTACTTTATGTTAGTGAAAAAATTTGGTCGATAAATTCAATATTTTTTGTGAAAAACACCAAAATGTAGAAAAAATTAGCAAAAATTTGAATTTTTCTAAATTCAAATGTATCTGCTTGTAAAACAGATAGTAATACCACACAAAATAGTGACTAGTTAACATTTCCCATATGTCTACTTTATGTTTGCATCATTTTTTGAACATCCTTTTATTTTTCTAGGACGTTACAAGGCTTATAAATTTAGCAGCAATTTCTCACTATTATTTTAGGGAACAGTTCAGATCTGAAGTAGCTTTGAGGGCCTTATATATTAAGAACGCCCACAAATCACCCCATTTTAAAAACTGCACCTCTTAAAGTATTCAAAACAGCATTTAGAAAGTTTCTTAACCCTTTATGCGTTTCACAGGAATCAAAGCAAAGTGGAAGGGAAATTTGCAAATTTCATTTTTTTAGCAGAAATTCGATTATAATCCATTTTTCCTGTAATACTGAAGGTTTTTACCAGAAAAACACAACTGAATATTTATTGCCCTGATTCTGCAGTTTTTAGAAATATCCCACACGTGGACCTAGTGCACTATGGGCCTGAGACAAAGGCCCCAGGAGCAAAGGAGCACCTAGTGGATTTTTCGGCCTTCCTTTTCTTAAATTACTGTATATTTCAGGCACCATGTCAGGTTAAAAGAGGTCTTGTGGTGCAAAAACAAAGGAAACCCCCCAAAAGTGACTCCATTTGGGAAACTACACCCCTAGAGGAATTCATCTAGGGGTGTAGTGAGTATTTTGACCACACAGGTATTTTATAGATTTCATTAGAATTGGGGAGTGAAAATGAAAAAATTATATTATTTTCCAATAAAATGTAGCTTTACCTCAGAATTTTTTATTTTTTCAACAAACAAATAAGGAAAGCATTTGTAAAGCAACTTATCCAGAGTACGGAAATACCCAACATGTGGTCATTAACTGCTGTTTGGGCAAGTAGCAGGACTCAGAAGAGAAGGCACGCCATTTAGCTTTTGGAGTACAGATTTTGCTGGATTGATTTCTCGGCACCATGTCACATTTGTAAAGCTCCTAAGGTACCAGTACAGTGGAAACCCCCCAAAAGTTACTCCATTTGGGAAACTACACCCCTAGAGGAATTAAACTAGGGGTGTAGTGAGCATTTTGACCCTCCCAGGTGTTTCATATATTTTAATTAGAATTGGGCAGTAAAAATGAAAAATTCAATTTTTTTTCCACTAAGACGTAGCTTTAGGTCAAAATGTTTCATTTTTTCATCACATAAAGGAGAAAACGCACTATAACATTTGTAAAGCAAACTTCTCCCGAGTACGGAAATACCCCATATGTGGTAATAAACCACTGTATGAATACACATCAGGGCTCAGAATGGAAGGAGCACCATTTGGCTTTTGGAGAGCAGATTTTGCTGGATCGGTTTTTCTGCACCATGTCGCTTTTGCAAAGCCCCTTAGGTACCAGTACAGTGGAAACTACCCAAAAGTGACTCCATTTGACAAACTATACCCATTGAGGAATTCATTTAGTGGGGTAGTGAGCATTTTGACCCCACAGGTGTCTCATAGATTTTATTAAAAATGGGCAGTGAAAATGAAAAATTACATTATTTTCCAATAAGACGTAGCATTAGTTAAAATTTTTTCATTTTCTCAACAAATAAAGGAGAAAAAGCACCATAACATTTGTAAAGCAACTTCTTCTGAGTAGGGAAATACCCCACACATGGTCATAAACTGCTATTTGGACACACAGCAAGGCTCTAAAGGGAAGGAGCGCCATTTAGTATTTGCAGTGGAGATTTTACAAGATTCGTTTTTTGACACCATGTTGCATTGAGCTATAGTACCAGTACAGTGGTACCCCCGAAAAATTATCTCATTTTGGAAACTATATCCCTCAAAGAAAATATTTAGGGGTGTAGTGAGCATTTTGACCGCAAAAGTGTTTTGCAAAAATGAGTAAACAATAGATGTTGCAGATTGAAAATTTAAGTTTTCCACAGATATGCCATTTCAGTGCCCAATCTGTTGTGCCCAGCTTGTACCACCGTAGACACACATCCCATAAATTGTTAAGCGGTTTCTCCAAAATACAGTAATACCTCATATGTGGTCATAAATTGCTGCTTGGGCACACTGCCAGGCTCAGTTGGACCACCATTTGGCTTTTGAAGTGCAGATTTTGCTTGGTGTTTTAGTGGTATTTCAGCTTATAATGTGGGGGCATATGTAAACTGGGCAGAGTACATCAGGGTATATGTAAGCTGGGCGGAGTACATCAGAGTATATGTAAACTGGGCGGAGTACATCAGGGCATATGTAAACTGGGCGGAGTGCAACAGGGCATAATAGGATGATGTAATAATGAGGTGAATGAATAATCCATGGATTGGTGTGGTACGCTTTGAACCAATCCTTTATGCACAGGCCGGGTTTATTGGGTATTATACAAAATATCTGCGCTCCAGTATTGCCTAATCTTTGACTTCTTCACTAGCCCTATAAGCCGCACAAGGCCCTAAAGTTTCCTCATCTCCGCTGCATCTACAGGGTCCACCTGTGGGGTGTAGCAAATGACCTGTGGGTTATTTTTCCATTGACGGAGCTGTGTGAGGGCTTATTTTTGTGGAACAAGCTGTAATTTTTATTGGTTCCATTTTGTGGTACATGCGATTTTTTTTATCACTATTTATTCAATTTTTTTTGAGATGAGGAAACCAAAATACAGCAATGCTAGCACGTTTTTTTTTTTGTTTTTTTTTACAGTGTTCACCGAGCAGTATAAACAACATGTTAACTTTATTCTGCGGGTCGATACGATTACAGCGACACCAAATTTATATTGTTTTTTTACTTTTCACTACGTTCCCACAATAAAAATACTGTTTTTAAAAAAAATCATGTTTTAGTGTCGCCATTTTCTGACAGCCATAACTTTTTTAGTTTCTTAGTTGATATCGCTGCAGGAGGGCTTGTTTTATGCGTGACGACCTGTAGTTTCTATTGGTACCATTTTGAGTAACTTGCAACTTTTTGATCACTTTTTATTAAAACATTTTTGAGACAAGATGACCAAAAAATAAAATGCTGTCATGGTTTTTTATTAAAAGTTTTTACGGTGTTCATCGTGCTGTAAAAATAATGTAATATTTTTATAAATCAGGCCGTTCCGAACGCAACGATGCCTATTATGTATAGTTTTTTACATGTTTTCATTTTTTTTCTAATAATAAAGGAGTTGATCAGGGAAACAGGGCGATTATTGTTTTTATTAGTTAAAACTTTTATTTATTTATTTTTCTTTAACGTTTTTTTTTTACTTTTTTCACTTTTTCTTTTACACTTACCTGAGGACTTGAAGACCTGGTCTTCTGACACCCGGTACAATACACTACACTACTTACGTAGTGCAGGGTATTGTAACTGTTATTCTTCATCTGACAGTTAGCCTATTACGTCATGCCTCGGGCAGGACCTAGGCTTCCGTACCTGGGCAACCAGGAAGCCCAGCAACGGCTTCCTGGTTGCCATAGCAACCATCACCACCCGCTATCCATCGCGGGAGGGTCCAAGGGGGTACAGAGGGAGCTCCCTCCCTCGGTCAACCACTACAATGCGGCGGACGCCATTGACAGTCACATTGAAGGGGTTAAATGGCTGCGATCGGCGGTAACTGCCGTCGCCACCTTTGCAGCGGGATGTCAGCTGTGTATTACAGCTGATAGCCGCTGAAGATGAAGCGCGCACAGCTCCTGTGCCGGCATTATCTACAGGGCGTGACTGTACGGCCTATTGCGGTAACGCACTTTGAATTTGGACGTACAGTCACGCCCAAATGCGGGAAGGGGTTAATGACCAAGCTATTTTTTAAGTTTTTCCATCGTCTCATTCAAAGAGCCATCACTTTTTTATTTTTGCGTCGACATAGCTGTATAAGGTCTTGATTTTTTAATAGCACCATTTTGGGGTACATAGAATTTATTGACTAACTTTTATTAACTTTTTTTGGGGGTGGGTAGAAAAAAAACAGCAATTTCACCCCAGTTTTTTGCATCCTAATTTATACCATTTATAAATAACACAATAATTTTATTCAGCGGGCAGTTACAATTGCAACTATACCAAATTTATATTGATTTTGTATGTTTTACTATTTTTACACATTAAAAATACTTTTTTTTCAAAATTATTTGTTTTTGTGTCTCCATATTTCAAGAACCATAACTTTTTTATATTTCCACCGATGCAGCTGTATGAGGGCTTTTATTTTGCGGGACGACTTTTGCATAGTTTTTTTATTTTATTTTTTACAGCATTCACCGTGCGTGTTAAATAATATAATAACTTTATAGTTGGGGCCGTTACGGACGCGGCGATACCAAATATGTGTAACTTTTTTTACGTTTTGTATTAACCCCTTCCCGACATTTGTCGTACGTATATGACATGGAAAGCCAGTGCTTCACGCAAAATGTCGTATACTTACAACAAATGCATGGCACTGGCTTAGAAGCCGAGTCGGTGCCATCATCCCCGGATGTCAGCTGTATCTGACAGCTGACATCCTGCTGTAACGGTGGGGACTGAAGTTAGCTTAGATCCCCGCCATTAAACCCTTAAATGAAGCCGTCAAAAGCGATCGCTAAATTTAAGGTGTTTGCAGCTCATCGACACCCCCAGCAATGAAATCGCCGGGGTGTCGGTGGCTGCAATGGCAACCAGAGGCCTAATAGTGGCCTCCCGGTGTGCCTAGCACGGAAAACTTCCAGCCCCCGCCCGGTGGCGGGGCCTGTAAGGCTTCCGTAGCCGCCGGCATGATGGCGCCGGCTCAGGAGATGAGCCGGCGTCATCAGCGGAAGATATCAGCTGTATGTTACAGCTGATATCCACTTGTAATGGCAGGAACCGGAGCTAGCTCCGATCCCTGCCATTAACCCCTCAGAGGCAGCGATCGGATGCGATCGCTGCATCTTTGTGGTTCATGCAGATCGCCAGCTGTGCCCTGCAATCGCACAACTGCCGACTGCTATTATGACACCAGGAGACCTAACAATGGCCTTCTGTTTGCCATTACGGAAGCCGATTAGGCCCCAGTCAGAGGTGAAGCCTAATCGGCTTGCTGTCAGTGAATGACTGACAGATCTAATACATTGCACTACAAAAAAATCTGACAGTTGGACCTTCAAGTCCCCTAGTGGGACTAAAGAAAAGTGCAAAAAAAATGTGAAATAAAATGTGAAAAAAAAGTTGTAAAAAATATAATAAAAGTTTTAAGTAATAAAATAAAACACAATCACCCTTTTTCCCTTATCATGTCCTTTATTATTGAAAAAATAAAATAAACCATACATATTTGGTATTGCCGCAACCATAATGGCCTAAACTATAAAAATATTATGTTATTTATTCCACACGGTGAACGGCGTAAAAAAAAACTTAAAAAATAATGCCAGAATTTCTGTTTTTTGGTCACTTTGCCCTAGAAAAATTTAAATAAAAAGTGATCAAAAAGTCGTATGTATCCAAAAATGGTGCCTATAAAAACTATAGCTCGTCTTGCAAAAAAACAAGCCCTCATACAGCTCCGTCGACGAAAAAATTTGAAAGTTATGGTTCTCACAACACAGTGACAGAAAAAATACATTCTTTTTACAAAAGTAATTTTATTGTGCAAAAAGTTGTAAAACATAAAAAAGTACTATAAAATATGTATCGCCGGAATCGTACTGACCCGCAGAATAAAGTTAACATGTAATTTATAACGCATGGTGAACACTGTATAAAAAAAAACTAAAAATATCGATGCCAGAATTACTGTTTTTTGGTCACCATAATAGGATAGGATAAAAAGTGATCAAAAAGTCGCATGTACCCCAAAATGGTACCAATAATAACTACAGCTCGTCCCACAAAAAAAATCAGCCCTCAAAAAAACAGCTCTCATAACACTACGTCTGTGAAAAAATAAAATTAGTTAAGGCTTCCATAAGTCAGGAAATAAAAAATATGCAGTTGTGCAGATCAGAGGGAAACATTTTGTCTGTTTCAAGAGGCGATTTATCGGGGCCCTAAAATTAGGGAACAGGAAGGGGGGGCCCAAACATATCTGCTAGTAGCGAGGTCGCCCGTATTATACCAGGATAACACTTCCTAGCAAAATTCCCAAAACTGCAAAGGTGCGGACTGTGGATCAAAAGGGGGATAAGTAAAGACACAGTTTATCAGTGCGACATCGGCCTGTGCAGAAATGATTGCTTCACAGCGTAATACACATCTATGGATTATTTTATTGTTTACCCCATTATTATACCACCTGACTATGCCCCTGATGTACTCTGCCCAGCTTACATATGCCCCCACATTATTAACGGAAACACCAGTAATACTCAAACAAAACTACTACCAAGCAAAATCTACGCTTCAAAAGCCAAATGGCGCTCCCACCCATCTGAGCCCTACGGCGTGCCCAAACAGCAGTTTACTTCTACATATATAGCACCGCCATACCCGGGAGAACCGCTTTAACAATTTTTGGGGTGTGTGTCTACAGTGGCATAAGCTGTGCACGACATACTTGCCACTGAATTGGCAATTCTGAGGAAAAATTTTAATTTTTACTCCCCCCGCCGCACGCAGCGCATTTATTTATGGAAAAGACATGTAGGGTGAAATTCTCATTACACCCCTTAATAAATGCCTTGAGGGCAGTAGTTTCTAAAATGGGATCAGTTCTGGGGCGTTTCTCTTATTATTTCCCATCTGAGCCTCTGCAATTGTGAACCAATTCTGTGTAAATCGCCAAATTAGGGCTCAATTTCACATGGTACTCTTTCACTCCTGAGCCATGTCAAATGTTCAGGCAAAAGATTAGGGTCCCATGTAGGGTGATTCTAAAACCGGGAAACACAGCATAATAATTAGAGAGATGTCTTGTCATGGTGGCACAAGCTGGGCACCACATATTGGCATATCTATTGGAAAATCCCATTTTCACTCTGCAATATCGAGTGCACACTAATTTATGCAAAACACCTGCAGGGTTAACATGCTCACTACACCCCTAGGTGAATACCTTGAGGGGTGTCGTTTCCAAAATGGGGGTAACTTTTCGGGGGTTTCCACTGTTTTGGTCTCACAGGGGTTTTGCAAATGCTACATAGCGACCAGAAACCAATCCAGCAAAATCTGTACTCCGAAAGCCAAATGGCACTCCTTCCCTTCTGAGCGCTGCCGTGTGCCCAAAAATGCGTTTATAACCAGATATGGGGTATTGCCATACTCAGGAGAAATTGCTTAACAAATGTTGGGGTTCTTTTTCTGCTTTATTTTTTGAGAAAATGAAGAATTTTGCGCTAAACCTACATCTTATTGGAAAAAAAATATATATATATTTTCACTGCTCAATTCAAATAAAATCTATGAAATGCTGTGGGGTCAAAATGCTCACTACACCCCTAGATTAATTCCTCAAGGGGTGTAGTATCACAAATGGAGTCCCTTTTGGGTAGTTTCCACTGTACTGGTACCTTAGGGGCTTTGCAAAAGCGACATGGTGTCAAGAAACCAATCCAGCAAAATCTGTGCTTTAAAAGTCAAATGCAGCTCTTTCTCTTCTGTTCCTTGCCATGTACCCAAACAGCAGTTTATGGCCACATATGGGGTATTTCCATACTCCAGAGAAGTTGATTTACAAATGTTGGGGTTCTTTTTTTCCTTTATTTGTTGAGAAAATGAAAAATTTTGAGCTAAAGCTACGTCTTATTGAAGAAAAGGGATTGTTTTTATTTTCACTGCCCAATTCTAATAAATTCTATGAAACACCTGTGGGGTCAAAATGCTAACTACACCCCTAGATGGATTCCTCAAGGGGTGTAGTTTCCTAAATGGAGTCACTTTTTGGGCATTTTCATTGTTTTGTCCCCTCAGGGGCTCTGCAAATGTGACATGGCCTCCACAAACCATTCCTGCTAAATTGGAGCTCCAAAAGCCAAATGGCTCGCTTTCCCTCCTGAGCCCTGCCGTGTGTCCAAACAGCAGTTTATTACCACATATGGGGTATTGTTTTATTCGGGAGAAATTGCCTTACAAATTTTGCTATGCTTTTTCTCCTTTAGTCCTTGTGGAAATGAGAAAAAAGTAGCTAAACCTACATTTTCTTTGAAAGAATGTAGATTTCCATTTTCACGGCCTATTTCCAATAATTTCTGCAATAAACTTGTAGGGTCAAAATGCTCACTATACCCCTAGAAAATTTCCTTAAGGTGTGTAGTTTCCCAAATGGGGTCAATATTGGGGGATTTCCACTGTTTTGGCACCGCAAGAGCCCTTCAAACCCGACATGGTGCCTAAAATATATTCTAATAAGGAGGCCCAAAATCCTCTAGGTACTCCTTTGCTTCTGAGGACTGTGCTTCAGTCCATTAAGCACACTAGGGCCACATGTGGGATATTTCCTAAAACTGCAGAACCTGGGTAAAACTCTGGTAAAACTTTGTGTTACAAAAAAAATGGATTAAAAATGAATTTCTGCATGAACAAAAAATTTAATTTGTAAATTTCACCTCTACTTTGTGAAACATCTAAAGGGTTAAGAAACTTTCTAAATGCTGCTTTGAATACTTTGAGGGGTGAAGTTTTTAAAATGGGGTGACTTTTTGGAAGTTTCTAACTGAACTGGTGACTATTTTGTGTGGTATAACTGCCTGTTTTACAAGCAGATACATTTAAATTTAGAAAAATAAAAATGTTTCAATTTTTTGCTAAATTTTGGTGTTTTGCACATTTAAATACTGAATGTATCGAGCAAATTTTTTCAGTAACATACAGCCCAAAGTGTCAAGAGAAAACAATCTCAGAATTGCTTGGATAGGTTAAAGGCATTCCGAAGTTATTATCACATAAACATATCTTTACAGTGAGAACTGTGAATTTATGGAATAGCCTACCGCAGGAGCTGGTCACAGCAGGGACAGTAGATGGCTTTAAAAAAGGGTTAGATAATTTCCTAGAACAAAAAAATATTAGCTCCTATGTGTAGAAATTTTTCCTTCCCTTTTCCCTTCCCTTGGTTGAACTTGATGGACATGTGTCTTTTTTCAGCCGTACTAACTATGTAACTATGTAACTATGTAACTATGTCAGATTTGAAAAATGAGGCTCTGTCAGGAAGGTCAAAAGTGGCTAAAGAGGGAAGGGGTTAATAAATCATTTTGTACGGGGGAAAAAGTGGGTTTTTAATTATTTTTTTTTAACTTTTTCACTTTTTTCACTTTTTATTTTAAACTTTTTTTACCTTTTTACTAGTCCCACTAGGGGACTTCACTATGTGATGAGGCGATCGCTTATATAATACATTGCAATACTTTTGTATTGCAGTGTAAAATTGCCTGTCCGTGTAAAACGGCCATGCCTCTGGCATTTCACAACAGGCATAACTAGTGGCAGACCTGGGGGCCTTTATTGGGCCCCCCCGGCTGCCGTAGAAACCACTGACACTCTGCGATCTTACCTCTGGTAGCTGAGAACAGGGAGATTTAACGGCTCCATGCTCTATTTATTTATTCTGATGCTGCGCCGTAGAAAGGCTATTGCATCGGAAAAGAAGTACGTTAGTGGCCGCCGTAAAAACACTAATGGGCGCTCACTAATGGGTTAAATAAATTTGTCTGCATAAAATCCTATATTGTGTTCCATATATCCTACCTTTATTTAGGGTCATAATTTTTATCTTATAATTTTGTCTTTATGATACCTTACAGTTATGGCCTAAATGTTGCCCTTTAGGACAACCAAGGACATAACAATCCTACTCTATCTTTTGTTTAGAGTCCCAGCTCTCCTCAAAAGTGTCTGAAATTTTCATTTTACTTAACTTCGTTTAGGCTAATCAATTGTTTTTTAGGATCTCTATACTGATATCCTACCTGTCTACTCTTTCCCCTCCCCTATGTTCTCTATGTTGATTATCGACTATATACACTGATTATAGTTCCATGGTGTTATCCTCAGATATTACAAAGTCTACCTACATCCAGGTTTATTGTTCGGTTGAAATGTTCCATGTTCATTGGTGACAAGGATTCAAAGCTCATGCACTATTCAAAAAGTGAAACAAAATCTCTTTCATTCAGAAAAATTAAAACATCTCATGGCCCCTCAGTAACTCAGATAGATGATATAACAAGAGGTCTTCATTTTTGATACTTCCTTATACAACCTGCCTGACCACCCCAATGCCCAAGAAGTCACTGATCAATTCATTGGCTCTATTGAACTCCCCTCCCATTTTGATGTAGAAAAACAATTACTCCTAGTGCCCTTCACACTGCAAAAACTGTTTGCGTTTCTTTCCACCATCCCTGATGGCAAAAGATCAGGTCCAGATCGCCTAAATATTAGTTAGTAAGAAAAATTCCACCAACTCCTTATGCTAAGATTTATAAAAGTATGTTATAATCTCTTAGGTTAGGCCCAGCTACCCTATCAAGCCCTAGAGGCTCATATCACTTTGATTCCGAAAAAGGTAAGGACTAGAGAGAATATGGTAGTTATCGACCTCTCTCTCTCCTAAGTGTAGCACGGACTTAAAATGGTGTGCAAAATTGCTTGCCAATAGACTCATACCTTTACAACTTAAACTATTAGGCCCAGAACAAGTGGCCTTCATCCCAGCTATAATAGGCAAACATAAAACCTCCAGGTTCATCGCTCTCATAAATTATGTCTGTCTAAATAAGACCTCCTTACAAATTGGTTGGTCGTATTAAAATAAAAACGTTATTAAAATTGTGCTTTCTGGTTTCCTTTGTCTATGCTATTTTTTTCCCTTATACCACCCCCAGAGCAAGACTGAGGCTGAATGGTACACTTTTCCCTACCTTCGACAAAACTAATGTCATGAAACAGGGCTTCTTACTATCCCACTCATCATTTATCCACATTATGAAAAGTTTCATATAAAGATCAAACGGACCTATATAATCCGTGGCTTAAAGTTAGGATCGCACACACACACACTCACACACACACACACACACACACACACACACACACACACACACACAAACACACACCAGAGCTGCTTTCGCATATAACCTCCTATTAAAAGGTGTTGGCCACTTTATACTAAAATGTCTAAAATGCCCTAAACTGCATTGTTGAGACACAGGCACTCTTAACTACAACAATTGCTGACTGTGCTGCATTTGAAGGTCCCCTGCTTCCCCTGGTTCAGGGGTGTAAAAAGTGGATGGCAGCAGTCATCCCTTCCATAGCTCTCAAGATGGCAGTGATCATGTGATTTATCTATATGACCGCCTCTCCACTGCTTGCCCTTCTGCACTGGCGCTGTACAGAAGTTTAGTTCATTTTAGAAATTTTTATAGAAAGTGGCCAACCCCTTTAATTATCCCAAAACAAGCCCTCCCATTCATCTTCCTCATTTTCGGTTGGCTTTCTAACTCCTAAATAAATTCAAAGTCAAACATCCTCAACATCTCTGCCACTACAATCCAAGCACTTAAAGGGGTTAAATATTTGATTGGTGCCGGTCTGACCGCGGGGACTCCCACCAATCCAGAGAAGAGGCCTACCTGACCACCCCATATGAATGGAGTGGTACTGCGTATGCTCGGCCACTGCTCCATTCTACTCTATGGGGCTGCTGGACGCAATCTCTAGCAGCCCCAAAGAAAGTGAATGGAGCAGTGGCCGAGCATGCACAGTAATGCTCCATTAATATGGAGTGCACAGGGATGGCCTGTTAAGCCCCTTCTCGGGATTGGTGGGGGTCCAATGAGTTACACCCTCACCAATCAGATATGTATTAGCTAGTCTGTGGATACATTATGCATATTGATTATGGGAAAACCCCTATAAGCATTTAGCTTCCTTTAAGTGGCTGAGCATCATATGAAATATCTGGGAATCAATCTAACTAAATACCCTACCACATTGTTCTCAGCTAAATACTATCCTCTAATGAATTAACTTCAAACCCAACTCTGCTCGCTCACCAGTCCTATCCTTTCATGGGTTAAGAGGAATGAATAGGGCAAAGTCATGGGCACTGAGATCAGAAGAGAATGTCTGACTTCAGATGCCAAGAAAAGAAGCATTCAGGATTATTTGACAAAAAAGGAAGATAAAGTAAGTTGAAATAAAAGCAATATTGTAAGATTTTCACCAAATCTTATCCTGTAAACCACATTCAAATGAAAAAAAAAAAGCCTAATATAATTTTTTGTTAAAAGAACAGAAAGCATTCAAATTAATGATAATAGGAGACATATGGAAGGGAGGGCAATCATTTCTCAGTTCACTGTACTGTATGCATGTGGTTGAATCTTTTTAGTTCAGCTTTCTGTACTCTCCCAAGTCATGTTTTTTTAAGATGGCAAAACGTTTAGTAAACACTAGTATTATCTTTTTCCTTTTACATTCTTTTCTTAACTGCTGTAATTTCAGGTCAGGTAACATGGTTCTGGGCTGAATTTGTGTCATTATTATTACCCAATTAAACAACTGACTAACATAACTAATTATAGGAAGATTGCAAGAAAAAAGGAGAAATGATCCAGCGCTGTGTCGGGATAAAAAGGATACGTATATCCCACTTTTATTGGTAATAGAAAATATAAAAATATGGAAAGAGACGCAGTCCCAGGATGGTTGATGGTGCGGGCGTGTGCCCGAGCCTACGCGTTTCAAGCACCGACCGTGCTCTTAATCATTACTGGATTTAGAAAACTGCTTATTACATATATGTTTACTGCAATTCAGAATTTTTTTCTTCATTATTAGGTGTGTGCTTTTTGGCAACTACTTTTATAGTGTAACATGGAAAAAAAGTATTTGTATATTTGGATATCTTGTATATTTGGATATCCCTTTTTTTTACCCCTTCCCGACATTTGTCACAAGTATAGGTCATGGAAAGATAGTGCTTCCTGCAAAATGTTGTGTACTTATGACAAATAAATTGCACGGGCTCAGAAGCTGAGCCCGCGCCATCAGCCGCGGGTATCAGCTGTGTGCTACAGCTAACATCCTGCTAGCTCCGTTCTCCACCATTAACCCCTTAGATGCTGCGGTCAATAGCGGCCTCTACAGGGTTTGTAGCTGCTTGGCATCCCTGTGACGCAATCATGGGGGTGCCGATGGCAGCTTTGGCAAATGAAAGCCTAACAATAGCCTCCTGGTCTGCCAAGTACGGAAGACTATTAGGCCCCTAAGCGGCTTGCTGTAAGTTTAATACTGACAGTTCAAATGCATTGCACTACATAGAAAGTGCAATGTATTAGAATACCAGTCAGACAGTTCAAGTCCCCTAGTGGGACTAAAAAAAATAAAGTGGAAAAAAAAAGTATTAAAAAAAAAAAGAAAAGTTTCAAGTATTAAAATAATAAATAGCCCTTTTTCTCTTGCCAAGTCCTTTATTATTGGAAAAAATGAAAAAAATAAATAAACTATAAATAATTGGTATCACTGCGTCCATAACAGCATGAACTATGAAAATATTATGATATATATCCCACGCGGTGAATGCTGTAACAAAAAAAACCAGCTAAATAACATTGCCAGAATTGTTATTTTTTGTCACCTTGCCTTCCAAAAATTGGAATAAAAAGTGATCAAAAAGTTGCATGTATCCAAAAATTTTACCAATAAAAACTACAGCTCGTCTCGCAAAAAACAAGCCCAAAGACAGCTCAGTCAATTAAAAAATGAAAAAATATTTTATTGTTCAAAAAAATTTAAAGCATAAAAAAGCAATATAAATTTGGTATCGCTGGAATAGTACTGACAAGCAGAATAAAGTTAACATGTATTATAATGCACGGTGAATGCTGTATAATAAAAAAAAACTAAAAACCGATACCAGAATTGCTGTTTTTTGGTCACTTTGACTCCCAAAAAAATAGAATGAAGTCGCAAGTACCCCAAAATGATACCAATAAAAACTAAAGCTCGCCCCGAAAAAAACAAGCCCTCCCACTGCTCTGTAGACGGAAAAGCAAAAAAGTTATCACTCTCAGAATGTGGTGACCCAAAAACATGCTCTGGCCGGTGATTCCGCTCCTGGAGGAGCCAATGGCGTCGCTATCCATATATGGACAGTGATGCCAGGGGCTACTCCAGGAGCGGAATCACCGTCCAGAGCGTCGGCAACAATCTTGACGGGGACTCCGCTCTAGGAGGATTGCCTTACGTCACTGTCAATATAAGGACCGGCCAGAGCATCATATATGGACAGTAACGTCAAGGGCTTTCCCAAGACAGGAGTCCCCGGCCAGGAAGCTTGCAATGCTCTGGCCGGTGACTCCATAGTTCAAAGCCCTGACATCATTGTCCATATATAGACAGTGACATAGGGGGCTTCCCCGGGCGTCACTACTCCGGGCATAAAGTAACTGTGAAGGATTTGCCTGATACAGCTTTTGTGTCGACACCCGTGGTTAATCAGCCTGCATCTGTTCCTAGGTCTGCTAGACGGTTCTAGCTCCCGCCCTTGGTCTACTTATACCTTCATTTGCTGCTTGTCCTTTGCCTGTGATTCTCTTGTTTCCTGGCTCTGCTGTTCCTGCTGTTACCATTGACCTCTGCTTAATATTGACCCTGGCTTGACTGACTATTCTCCTGCTCTGCATTTGTTACCACGTACCCTCCTGGTTTCGGCTCGTCCACTACTCTGTTGCTCACGGTGTCGCCGTGGGCATCTGCCCCACATCCCTTTGCTTTTGTGTTCCCTTGTCTTTTTTGTCTGTCGTGCACATATTGAGCGTAGGGACCGCCGCCCAGTTGTACGCCATCGCCTAGGATGGGCTGTGCAAGTAGGCAGAGACTGAATAGTGTGTAGATTAGGGCTCACCTGTCTGTCTCCCTATCCTGACATTACAGTAACTCTGTGCCCGGGAAATCCTCTTGTGAGGGCCAGGATCATGTTTAACGGCCGTCACAAGGATTGATTTCTAAAAAAATTACCCTTTAAAACTGATTCATTGTGTTCTATGGGGACCGTCTGGCAGTGAAAACAGCCAACAATAGTACATATCCTATTTTTTGACGGCCAGTATTCACAGGCCATTAAAAAAAAAACGGAATACAGCCATAGAACTACATAGTTCTCAAAACAGCCGTGTGATGGCCTGTAAAAAAATAGCCATCACACGGCCATTTTCCCTGTTGTGTGAATGTAGCTTAATATATATTGTGTGAATATGAATGAAGCAGATTCTAAGGCCCTAAGTTTTTTGCAGACGGAAAAATCTGTCTAAAAATTCCTTCAGGAATTTTGAGGCAGATTTTAACCTGCCTGCACTCACTTTGCCATGTTTTTCGCTGTGTTTTTTTGCTGCGTTTTTTGGCCATTGAGCGCAGTGGGCAAAAACCTCTGAGAAAATCGCTTTCTCTGCCTCCAATTGATGTCAATGGGAGGTCAGAGATGGAAATGCCCGAAGAAAGGGCATAACGCTTCTTTTTCCCGCTACCGTTTTTTTCCGCTGGTGGGAAAAAACGCCTCCACCATCCATTGAATTCAATGGGAAGCATTTTTAAATATATTTTGGCACGGTTTTCGACATGGTATCCGCGTCAAAAAGCATGCCGAAAAACTCTGTGTGAAAAGGCCCATAAACTCCACAGTCATCCATAACTTTTATGAAATAATTAGGCCTCATGCACACGACCATAGCCATGTGCATGGCCATAATTACTAGGTCGGCCGGCCACGGAGTGACAGCTGTGAGCCGCCCGCAAATCGCGGGCTGTGCACATGACCATTATTTTCAATGAGCTCCGGGGCAATGTATGGACCGTGAATACCACGGTCGTGTACATGGCCCCATAGGAATGAATGGGGCCACAATTCTCCCATGGAATTTAGGGGGAATTGCGGCCGCAAAAGCACATTCGTGTGCATGGGCCCTTAAATTGCATTGCGTTGACTAGAGATGTAGCCATCTTTACCTTGACTTTTGACACATTAAAGAAACAATGGTTATATGAAGCCAAATCCAACCTGCCTATCGGTGGGCTCTGGTGAAGACCATGGAGTAACCTTAGAGCCTATCCCCCTTCTCTGTCTTTCTTCCTATCAGATTGAAGGGTGGAGTATTTAAATCTGGTTTGGTTTGGTCTTCTTTGCTTGTCACTCTACTTGTTTGCATGTGTTTGATCAAGCTCCTGATTTTACCCTGTACCGTTGACTAGTTGAACTTTTGGAACTGGACCTCGGCTTGTCTCTGGATTTACGCCTTGCTTACTGATTTGGACATTCTGCTCCCGGCTGGTTTTGACCTCTGCACTTCCTGATATCCTCTAGCTTTTTGATTTGGACTTTCTATTTACCCTCTGGCTGTCTTGTTGTCTTTTCTGGTATTGCCTGCATTTCACCTCTTGTCCAACACCAAATTCTGTTAACCCTTTCAAGACTGAGCTCATTTTGACCTTCATGACCAGCCCCATTTTCTCAAATCTGACATGTGTCAATTTATGTGTTAATAACTCTGGAATGCTTTTGCCTATCCAAGCGATTCTGAGATTGTTTTCTCGTGACATATTGTACTTTATGTTAGTGGAAAAATTTGGTCAATAAATTCATTGCTTATTTGTGAAAAATACCAAAATTTAGAGAAAATTTGCAAAAATTATGATTTTTCTCATTTTAAATGTATCTGCTTGTAAAACAGATAGTAATACCACACAAAATAGTTACTATTTTATATATTCCATATGTCTACTTTATATTTGCATAGTTTTTTGAACATTATTTTATTTTTCTAGGACGTTACAACGTTTAGAACTTTAGCAGCAATTTCTCACATTTTCAAGAAAATTTCAAAAGGCCATTTTTACAGGGACCAGTTCAGTTCTGAAGTGGCTTTGAGGGCCTTATGTACTAGATAGACCCCATAAATCACCCCATATTAAAAACTGCACCCCTCAAAGTATTAAAAATAGCATTCAGAAAGTTTCTTAACCCATTAGGCGCTTCACAGGAATTAAAGCAAAGTAGAGGTGAAATTTACAAATTTTATTTTTTTTGCTGAAATTCATTTGTAATAAAAAAAATTCTGTAACACAGAAGGTTTTACCCGAGAAATGCAACTCAATATTTATTTCCCAGATTCTGCAGTTTTTAGAAATATCCCACACGTGGCTCTAGTGTGATAATCGACTGAAACACAGGCCTCAGAAGCAAAGTAGCACCTAGTGGATTTTGGGGCCTCCTTTTTTTAGAATATATTTTAGGCACCATGTCAGGTTTGAAGAGGTCTTGTGGTACCAAAACAGTGGAAATCCCCCAAAAGTGAGACGGTTTTGGAAACTACACACCTCAAGGAATTTATCTAGGGGTACAGTTAGCATCTTGACCCCACAGGTCTTCTGCTATATTTATTGGAGTTTGTCTGTGAAAGTGAAAATCTACTTTTTTTCTGAAAAAATATTTAAAAAAAATAATATTTGCAAGGAATAAAGACTAAAAAGCACCCCAGAACTTGTAAAGCTACTTCTCCCGATTACGCCAATACCCCATATGTGGTACTAAACTGCTGTTTGGACCCACAGCAGAGCTCAGAAGGGAAGGAGCGCCATTTGGATTTTGAAGCGCAGATTTTGCTGGATTGGTTTTCAGTGCCATGTCACGTTTGCAACTCCCTGGAGTAAGCAAAACAGTGGAATCCCCCCAAAACTGACCCCATTTTGAAGACTACACCCCTCAAGGAATTGTTCTAGGGGTATAGTTAGCATTTTGACCCCACAGTTTTTTTGCTGAATTTAGTGGAATTAGGCCGTGAAAATGAAAATCTACTTTTTTCTGAAAAAACATAGAAATGTTTAATTTTTACAATGAATAAAGGAGAAAAATTACCCCAAAATTTGTAAAGCAATTTGTCCTGATTACAGCAATACGCCATATGTGGTAATAAACTGCTGTTTGGACCCACGGCAGGACTCAGGAGGGAAGGAACAATATTTGGCTTTTGGAGCTCAAATTTAGCTGGACTGGTTTTCGGGTGTCATGTCGCATATGCAAAGCCCCTGAGGTACCAAAACAGTGGAAACCTCTCAAAAGTTCCTTTAGGGGACTGGAACGAGCGATCATTAGGTCGCTGGTACAATACACTGCAATACTAATGTATTGCAGTATAATGTCATTTTAGAGGCTCCTGTAACAGCGCGATCGCTGTTCCTGTCCGTTAGTCCCGGGTGTCAGCTGTAATACACAGCTGACAGCTGCAGAATATGGAGCGGGCGCAGCGCGTGAGCCCGCTGCATATATAACCCCTCGCACCACGACATTCTATTAAGTCGTGGTGCGCCAAGGCGTTAATGCGCAGCGGATGGTGCAAAGTGAAAATTAACATTTTCCAATGATATGCCATTTTAATGCACAATATATTGTGCCCAGTTTGTGCCACTGAAGACAAATACCTCATACAATGTTGAGCGGGTTCTCCCGGATATAAAATGTCATATATGTGGACGTAAACTGGTGTTTGGGCACGCTGTGGGGCTCAGAAGGGAGGGAACACCATTTGGCTTTTGGAGCGCAGATTTTGCTTGGTAACTGTTTGGGGTTTTGCTGGTATTTCAGTTATGATGTGGGGGCAGTGGAGTAGCTATAGGGGTCGCAGCGGTCGCAGTTGCGACCGGGCCCCTAAGCCTGAGGGGCCCACGGGCACCCCTCGCCACACTTAGTGTCCATATCATTGTTTCTTAGATAAAATCGATCTTTACACAGCGCAGGTGCAGCAGCGTGTGTACTCCCCCTCCCTTCTTGTGCTCTGAGGCACTGGATTGGAGGAGACAGGGGAGGAGGAGTCTAGATACACACACTGCCGCACGCTGTGTAAGGAGAAGCTCATGTCTTATCGCAGCTCGTTTCCCCCACATCCATGTGAGTTCTGGACAGGCGTTACTCATACAGTTACATGGTCTTTCTTTAGTGTGCTTTCCCTATACTGTTTGATCTTTGCTGTCTCTCTCTGTTCTTTCTATCCTGCAAATAGAGGACAGAACGGGAGGATTCAGCAGTGAGAGCAGCGCAGACAGGACACTGATAAGAGGTTACTGAGGGTCATAATTCATTACAGGACAGTTCAGCCTCCAGTTATCGGGAAGACACTGATAAGGGGGCTAGAGGTTATTGTGGGTCATGAATGATTGCACATTACTGGAGGTCTGGAGCTGTGCTGTAATGTGAAGCACACAGCTCTGCTATGCCAGTGTCCATTGGAAACTATAGATAATAAAGAGGCTGCTCCTACAGATTTGTTAGATAATATCTAGTAACAGGGGCATTTTCTTAAGTTTTTTTTTTTGGACAGAATCATAAATTATCACCTATCCTTAGGATAAGTGATCATTTTGTTATCACTGGGATCCACTGGCGTAGCTATAGGGGTCGCAGTGGTCGCAATTGCGACCGGGCCCCGAAGCCAGGGGGCCCACAGCCCCCCCGCACCACATCAATAAAAAGTTACTATAGTAACTCGGGCCGCGGGCCCGTTACTATAGTAACAGACTGTACTTACCTTCCCGTTTCCGGATCGCAGCGGAGGTCCTGACGTCAAGCGCTGTGCGCAGCGCATGACGTCACAGCGCTATGCGCCGCGCACAGCATCGAGAGGACAGAACTTCTGCCGCGGCTGAAGAGGAAGGTAAGATTAGTAGCCCTGACTGGCGGGGTCCGACTCCCGGGACCCGCCAATCAGCTGTTTTGAAGGGGCCGCAGCACTCGTACGAGAGCTGCTTCCCCTTCATTCCTGTCACACTGTGAATCGGTGTCGGCGATTCACAGTGTGAGCGAGTAGTGAAATGAAGGGGAAGCAGCTCTCGTACGAGTGCTGCGGCCCCTTCAAAACAGCTGATTTGCGGGTCCCGGGAGACACATCAGCTATTGATGGCCTATCCTGAGGATAGGCCATCAATGTTTAGGGACTGCACAACCCCTAAGCCTACGATGTAGCAGGCTTAGGGGGCCCATGAGACAGGATCACAGATTGTGTGATCCTATCTGCTGGGCCCTGTATCTAAGCCAATCACATGGTAGGCTTAGATACATGGCCCATGCGTGATCCTGTCTGCTGGGCCCTGTATATAAGCGTATTACACTGTAGGTTTAGATACAGGGCCCCAGCACACAGTAATCATACTGTATAAGATTACTGTCTGCTGGACCCTGTATCTAAGCCTACGTTGTGGTAGGCTTAGATACAGGGTCCAACAGATAGCATCACACATGGGCCCTGTATCTAAGCCTAACACACGTGTTACTAATCGTTTTTCTTTTGTGTTTTCTTACAGGTTCGATCGTTGGACTACGTTGGATTCCAGGACTACTTCGATTACGGCTTTTTTATTTATGATCAATAAAATGGTTAATGAGGGTTGTGTGGGTTTTTTTTTTTATTTCAATAAAATATTTTTTCTATGTCTTTGTGTTTTTTTTTTAAACTATATTACTACCGCCTTAGTAATGGCCGCCGGTTGATTGACAGCATCCTTTGCTAAGGCGGGGCTTAGTGTTAGCTGGTGCAGAGGCGAACACTAACCCCCTTTATTACCCCGGTACCCACCGCCACTAGGGGTGCTGGGAAGAGCCGGGTACGATCCTGTACTTGACCATCTGTAGTGATGGTCGGCCACTGGGGTGGCCACAGGCTGGTAGTATCAGGAGGGGAAAGGCCAGATACAGTGGCCCTTCCCACCCTGATAATGCTAGGCTGCTGCTGCTTTATTGTATCTGTCTGGTTATGAAAAATGGGGACCCCGCGTCATTTAAAAAAAATAAAATAAAAAATAATTGAAAAGAACGATGTCGGGTCCCCCCCAATTTTCATAACCGGCCAGATACAACACAGCAGCAGCAGGCAGCATTACCAGGGTGGTAGTTGCCAATGTTTTTGGCCTTCCCCAGCCTAATACTACCAGCCTGCAGCCACCCCGGTGCCTGCCCGTCACTACAGATGGTCGGGTACTGGTTCGTACCTGGCTCTTCCCAGCACCCCTGGTGGCGGTGGGTACCGGGGTAATAATGGGGGTTAGTATTAGCCTCTGCATCGGCTTACATTAAGCCCCGCCTCAGTACTGGAGGTTGTCAATCAGCCAGCGGCCATTATTAAGGCGGTGATAATAAAGTTTAAAAAGATACAAGCACATAGAAAAAAATATTTTATTGAAATAAAAAAACAACCCCCATTAACCATTTTATTGAGAATAAAAAAACGCTGTCATTGAAGTCCTCGTATCCGAAGTCCAACAACCGAACCTGTAAAAAAACACAAACACACAAAAATAATCAGTAACACTTAAAGAAGCAAAATTATTATTCTTACCTTTCCTGGGTCCACCCAATCATGTGTGATACTGTCTGCTGGGCCCTGTATCTAATCCTATCATGTGTGATACTGCCTTCTGAGCCACTGTATCTAATCCTATCATGTGTGATACGGTCTGCTCAGCCACTTTATCTAATCCTATCATGTGTGATACTGTCTGCTGAGCCAATGTATCTAATCCTATCCCTAGTTTATAGGGTCGTAGTGCTATAGATATGCTATGCTGTCTCCTATACACACATTTTTTTTTTGGGCAGACACATATATTGGGGCTATTTCCCCATACATTTTAAGCCCTTACTGACGCCCCTGGCTGCTAGTGCTGCATTGGTGAGTCACTCAGGAGACCCAGCGATGCAGCTGAAAGTTGCGGACTGTCGGCCATGAGAAGATTGCAGGGGGGGGGGCAATAAGAACTTTTGCATCGGGGCCCATGAGCCTTTAACTACGCCCCTGGGGCAAGGCATCTGGGCATAAGCGCGCGCAGGGGTCTGATGATGATGGTGGTGTTGGGGAGTGGTAGGGGGGCCCAAGCTGAATTCTTGCACCCGGGCCCATGAGCCTTTAGCTACGCCCCTGTGTGGGGGTATATGTAAGCTGTGCGGGGTACATCAGGGCATAATAAGAGGGTATAATAATGGGGTACATAAATAATAATTCGCAGATATGTGGCCTGTGTCACACTGATAAATGGCGCCTGATCCTATCCGCTTTTGGAACACTCTGCACATTTTGCATCGCCATATTCTGAGAGCCAGAACTTTTTTATTTTTTCTCCAACGGAGCTGTGTGAGGGCTTATTTGTTGCGGGACAATCTGTACTTTTCATTAGTATCATTTTAGGGTACATGTGATTTTTTTTTATCACTTTTTATTAGATTTTTTTGGAAGCAAAGTGACAAAGAAACATAAATTCTAACAATGTTTTTTGTATTTTTTTTTTTACAGTATTCACTGTGCGGTATAAATGACATTGTACTTTATTCTGCGGGTCGGCATGATTACGGCGATACCATATGTATATAGGTTTTTTATGTTTTGTGGCGATTGCGCAATAAAATCACTTTGATAAAATTATTTATTTTTCTGTGTCACCATATTCTGAGAGCCATAATTTTATATTTTTCCGTCAAAAAAGCGGTGTAAGGGCTTGTTTTTTGCGGGACGGGTTGTAGTTTTTATTGGTATTATTTTGGGGTACATGCGACTTTTTGATCACTTTTTATTCTATATTTTGGGAGGGTTGATGACCAAAAAAAAGTGATTCTGACATTGTTTTTTAATTATTTTTTTTGCGGTGTTCACCGTGCGGGAAAAATAATATTATAGTTTTATAGGTTGGGTCGTTACGAACGCGGTGATACCAAATATGTGTACTTTTTTTAACATTTTCATTTTTTTCCTATAATAAAAGACTTATTATAGGAAAAAAAGCATTATTTCTTTTTGTAACTTTCATAACTTGTTTTTACACTTTTATAAAACTTTTTTATTACTTTATTTTTTACTTTTTACTTGTTTTACTTGAAGCCTAGCAGCACTGATGGCTGCTATAATACATTACACTACCTAGGTAGTGTAACGTATTATAAACTGTCAGTGTGACGCTGAGAGTCACACTGACAGGAAGCTTATGAGAACCAGCATCCGGCTGGTTCTCATAGGCTGCTGTGCATGGCAGACCCGGGGGCTGTTATATGGCCCCCGGTTCTGCCTTATAACCGACTGCAGCACCTGCAATCGGTCCCCGGGAAAGTTTGTTGTAGCAACAAACTTTCCAGTTTGTTATAGCAACAAACTTTCCAGTTCGTTGCTACAACACACTTTCCCTGCGATCACATGACCGGGAGCTGAACTAATCAGGTCCCGATCATATCTCCGGGAACAGAGGTAGGTGATAACAGCGCGATCCGGGTGTCAGCGCTACTCTGAGACACCCGGATCGTGCTTTTAACACCCACCGTGAATTCACGTCGGCACTGCACAGAGCCCAGCAAATGCCGACGTGAATATACAGTGGGCGGTCGGGAAGCGGTTAAAGCAACCTGGGTTCTATGCAGCCAAATCCAACCTGTCTTGTGGTGGGCTCTGGTGGAGACCATGGAGTAGCCTTAGACTCTGCTGATCAGATTTGTGACGGATTTGAGGTAGCAGATTTACTTGCACGCTAGTTCCAGACAGTCTCCAGCTGCCTTTGGGTAATCGCTCAAATGGCAATTCCATAAATTTTCACTCTGTGAATTGCTCAACTAGTGATTACATAATAGAAATAATAGGTACTCTTTAACCCCTTCCCGCACCTTGACGTTAATGCACGTCGAGGTGAGCAGTAACTTCGCACACCTTGGCGTGCAGTTACGTCTGTGCTTTGACAGTTAACCGCCGCACGGCGCTGCACGACAGCGGCGGTTAACTGTGCAGGGTGTCTTCCCTGCATTGCCTGTTGCCGATCAGCGGCCCATCGCCGCTGATTTAGTCAGTTAACCCTTTCGATGCGGGGGTCGATTCCGATCGCCACATCTAAGGATTTTAGCGGAGATCGGCAGCCCCCACGTGAAATCACGGGGGCTGGCGATGGTACCCATAGCAACCGGACGCCAGACAATGGCTTCCGGGCTGCCATGTACAGAAGCCTATGAGGACCACCCGGAGGGTGGTCATCGTAGGCTTCCTGTCAGTGTGACTGTCACGTCACAATGACAGTTGGAATGCATTACACTACGTAGGTAGTGTAATATATTCCAGCAGCGATCAGAGCTGCAAGTCTAAGTGTCCCCTAGTGGGACAAGTGAAAAAAGTAAAAAAAAAGAATAAAAATATTTAAAAAAAAGTGTAAAAATAAAAGTTATAAGTGACATAAACAAGAACTGCTTTTTTTCCTATAATAAGTATTTTATTATAGGAAAAAAAATGAACACGTAAAAAAAAAGTACACATATTTGGTATCACCGCGTTCCTAACGATCCCAACTATAAACCTGTAATATGATTTTTCCCGCACGGTGAACACCGCAAATAAAATAAACAAAAAATAATGCCAGAATCACTATTTTTTGGTCACCACCCCTCCCAAAATATACAATAAAAAGTGATCAAAAAGTCGCATGTATGCCAAAATGGTACCAATACAAACTACATCCCGTCCCGCAAAAAACAAGCCCTTAGGGCATGACCACACATGGCGGAATTCCTCCGCAACTGTCCGCATCAATGCCGCACCTAATCCGGGTTGCGGATTACGGCTGCGGATCTGCACAAAATGTGCAGAAAATTGATGCGGACTAGCTGCTGCGGACTGCGGGAAAAGTGCTTCCCTTCTCCCTATCAGTGCAGGATAGAGAGAAGGGACAGCACTTTCCCTAGTGAAAGTAAAAGAAATTCATACTTACCGCCCGTTGTCTTGATGACGCGTCCCTCCTTCGGCATCCAGCCCGACCTCCCTGGATGACGCGCCAGTCCATGTGACCGCTGCAGCCTGTGCTTGGCCTGTGATTGGCTGCAGCCGTCACTTACACTGAAACGTCATCCTGGGAGGCCGGACTGGAGACAGAAACAGGGAGTTCTCGGTAAGTACGAACTTCTTTTTTTTTTTACAGATACATGTATATTGGGATCGGTAGTCACTGTCCCGGGTGCAGAAACAGTTACTGCCGATCGCTTAACTCTTTCAGCACCCTGGACAGTGACTATTTACTGACGTCTCCTAGCAACGCTCCCGTCATTACGGGAGCCCCATTGACTTCCTCAGTCTGGCTGTAGACCTAGAAATACATAGGTCCAGCCAGAATGAAGAAATGTCAAGTTAAAAAAGCAAGACGCATCCGCAGCACACATAACATGTGCATGACAGCTGCGGACTTCATTGCGGAACTTAGAATCTCCATTGAAGTCAATGGAGAAATTCCGCCATGAGTCCGCAACCAGTCCGCCACTGCTCCGCAACAGACAGAGCATGCTGCGGACACCACATTCCGCTCCGCAGCCTATGCTCCGCAGCGGAATGTTACGCATCGTCTAAACGAACACTGCTAAATTAAAGTGAAAGTCAATGGAGAAACGGCTCCGCTGCGGATTAACGCTGCGGAGTGTCCGCAGCGGAATTTAAGTGAAAATCCGCCATGTGTGAACCCGCCCTTACACAGCTTTTTTGACTGAAAAATAAAAAAGTTATGGCTCTCAGAATATGGTGACACAAAAAATAGTTTATTTTATAAATAAGTTATTTTATTGCACAAACGCTGCAAAATGTAAAAATAACGATATACATATGGTATCGCCGTAATCGTATCGACCCGCAGAATAAAGTATAATGGTCATTTATAGCCCAGGGTGAAAGCCGTAAAAAAGAAATAAAAAACATTGTCAGAATTGATGGTTTTTGTCACCTTGCTTAACGAAAAATGGAATAAAAAGTGATAAAAAAAAAATCGCATGTACCCCAAAATGGTACCAATAAAAACTACAGATTGTCCTGCAACAAATAAGCCCTCACACGGCTCCGGTGGTGAGAAAATAAAAATGTTCTGGCTCCCAGAATATAGCGATGCAAAATGTGCAGTGTTCCAAAAGCATATGAGATCGGGCACCATTTATCAGTGCGACACTGGCCACATATCTGCGGATTATTATTTATTTACCCCATTATAATACCCTCTTATTATGCTCCTTTAATTACTCTGCCCAGCCTACATGTACCCCCACATTATAAACTGAAATACCAGCAAAACGCCAGAGCTACTACCAAGCAAAATCTGCGCTCCAAAAGCCAAATGGTGATCCCTCCCTTCTGAGCCCTGCAGCGTGCCCAAACAGCCGTTTACGTCCACCGATATGGCATCGCCATACCTGGGAGAACCCTGTTAATATTTTATTTGTGGTATTTGTTTTACAAACTGGACACAACATATAGTGCACTAAAATGGCACATCAGTCGAAAATTATAATTTTCACTTTGCACCATCCGCTGCGCATGAAACCTTTCATGCACCATGACTTAATAGCATGTTGTGGTGTGGGGGGTAATGTATGGAGCGTCTCACTTACTGAGCCCGTGCCATACGCTGTGGGTGTCAGCTGTGTATTACAGCTGACACCCGGGACTAACGGACAGAAACAGCAATCGTGCTGTTACAGGAGCATGTAAAAATGACAATATACTGTAATACATTAGTATTGCAGTGTATTCTACCAGTGATCTAACGATCGCTGGTTCAAGTCTCCTATGGGGATTAATAAAATTTGTAAAAACAAAAGTAAATAGTTATTATTAGTGGAAAAAATTAAATAAATATGTAAAGTCCAAACGAACAACCTTTTCACATTTTTTCTCTAAAGTAATGTAAAAAATACACAAAATTGGTATCGCTGCGTCCATAAAAGTCCAAACTATTACAATATGCCATTATTTAACTCGCACGGTGAACGCCGTGAAAAATAAAGAATTTAAAACGGCAAATCCGCAGTTTTTTGGTCACCTTGGCTCTTCCAAAAAATGTAATAAAAAGTGCTAAAAAAGTTGTATGTACCAAAAAATGGTACCAATAAAAACTACAGCTCGTCCCGCAAAAAATAAGTCCTCACACCGCTCTATTGACAGAAAAAGAAAAAAGTTATGGCTCTCGGAAAGCGGGGAGGGAAAAATTAAAAACAAAAAACAAAACATGGATCAGTCCGGAAAGGGTTAATTACTTTCTAATGAAAAAGCATTTATGACCACATGTTGGGTATAGCCGTACTCGGGAGAAATTGCTTTACAAATATTGGGGTGCTATTTCTCCTTTATCCTTCGTGAAATTGAAAAAATTCTACATTTTTGTGAAAATAATGTTGATATTAATTTTCACGGCCTAATTCTAATAAATTCTGCAAAAGACGCGTGGGGTCTAAATGCTCACTATACTCCTAGAAAGATTCCTTAAGTGGTGTAGTTTCCCAAATGGGGTTACTTTTGGGGGGCGTCCACTGTTTTGGTCCCTCGGGGGCTTTGCAAATTCGACATGACACCCAAAAACTATTCCAGCTAAATTTTAGCTCCAAAAGCCAAATAGCGCTCCTTGCCTTCTAAGCCCCGCTGTGGGCCCAAACAGCACTTTATTACCACATATGTCGTATTTAAGTAATTGGGAGAAATTGTTTTACAAATGTTGGGGTGCTTTTTCTCCTTTACTTCTCATAAAAATTAAAAATGTCTATGTTTTTTCAGCAAAAAAAGTAGATTATTACCTTTACAGACTAATTCCAATGAATTCAGCAAAACAGCTGTTTGGTCAAAATGCTAACTTTACCCCTAAAAAATTCCTTGAGGGGTGTAGTTTCCAAAATGGGGTCACTTTTGGGGGGTTTCCACTATTTTGGTTCCTCCAGTACATTGTAAACGCGACACGGCACTGAAAACTATTCCAGCAAAATCAGAAATCCAAAATCCAAATGGCGCTCCTTCCCTTCTGAGCCCTGCTGTGGGTCCAAACAGCAGTTTATTACCACATATGGGGTATTGCTATAATCGGAAGAAATTGCTTTACATATGTTGGGGTGTTTTTTCTACTTTTTTCCTTGTAAAATGTAAAAATTTCTATGTTTTTTCAGAAAAAAAGTAGATTTTCATCTTCACATACTAATTCAAATAAATTTAGCAAAAAATGCTAACTATACCCTTAGATAAATTCCTTGAGGTGTGTAGTTTCCAAAATGGGGGTCACTTTTGGGGGTCTTTACTGTTTTGGTACCACAAGACCTATTCAAATCTAACATGGTGCCTAAAATATATTCTAAAAAAAAAAGCCCCAAAATCCTCTAGGTGCTCCTTTGCTTCTGAGTAGAGATGAGCGAACTTTTCAAAAGTTCAGTTCGGCTAGTTCGCCGAATTTCACAAAAAAGTTCGATTCGGACCGAACTAGTTCGGACCGAACCTGTCACTTACGTGCGCCGAGCGTGCTACTGTCCAGGGTGCTGATAGAGTTAATGGGCTGCACTAACTCTTTCAGCAACCTTGACAGTGCATGCTCGGCGCATGGAAAATACAATTTAAATGTAATAAAAAAATAAAAATTATACGTTCGTACTTACTTTCCTCCTGTCCGGCCTCCAGCGATGACGTTTCATCCCTTTCGCCGCTGCAGCCAATCACAGGCAGTAGTGGCGGTCACGCACGTCAGGATGACGCTACATCCCACGTGACCGCCTCTGCAGCCAATCACAGGCTGCAGCGGCGACATGGATGAAACGTCATCGCTGGAGGCCGGACAGGAGGAAGTAAGTATGAACGTATTATTATTTTTTTTGGCATGTATGTATGTTTGCATGTATGTATGTATGTTGTCATGTATGTATGTATGTATATATGTGCATGTATGTTGGCATGTATGTATATATGTGCATGTGTGTATGTATATTTGCATGTATATATTTGCATGTATGTATGTTTGCATGTATGTATGTTTGCATGTATGTATGTTTGCATGAATGTATGTTTGTATGTATGTATGTATGTTTGCATGAATGTATGTTTGCATGAATGTATGTTTGCATGTATGTATGTTGTCATGTATGTATGTATGTATGTATGTATGTTGTCATGTATGTATGTATATATGTGCATGTATGTTTGCATGTATATATTTGCATGTATATATTTGCATGTATGTATGTTTGCATGTGTGTATGTTTGCATGTATGTATGTATGTATGTTGGCATGTATGTATGTATATATGTGCATGTATATTTGCATGTATATATTTGCATGTATGTATGTATGTATGTTTGCATTTTATGTATGTTTGCATGTATGTATGTATGTTTGCATGTATGTATGTATGTCGTCATGTATGTATGTTGTCATGTATGTATGTATGTGCATGTTTGTATGTATATTTGCATGTATATATTTGCATGTATGTATGTTTGCATTTATGTATGTTTGCATGAATGTATATTTGCATGTATGTATGTTGTCATGTATGTATGTTGTCATGTATGTTGGCATGTATGTATACATGTTTGTATGTATATTTGCATGTATATATTTGTATGTATGTATGTATGTTTGCATGTATGTATGTATGTATGTTGTCATGTATGTTTGCATGTTTTTATTTTTGCATGTATGTTTGCATGTATGTTTATATATATGTGCATGTATGTAATTATGTTTGCATGTATTTATGTTTGCATGTATATTTGTGCATGCTTGTATATATGTATGTATGTATCTTTGCATGTTTGTATGTATGGTTTCATGTGTGTGTGTATGCATGTATGTATGATAGTTTGCATGTATGTATGTGTGTATGTTTGTATATATGTATGTATGTATGTATGTATGTTTGCGTGTATGTTTGTTTGTATATATGTCTGTATGGCCATGTATGATACTGTCTGCTGGCGTCCTGTATCTAAGTCAACTTCGTGGCAGGCTTCTATACATGGTATAACAGTCAGTATCACACATTAAACTGAATCTAAGCCTACGACATGTTTTATTTCATTTTTTTTTTTTTTTTACAGGTTTGGTGTTTGGACTACGTCGGTTTCGAGGACTACTTTGATGACGGTTTTTTTTTCTACAATAAAATGGTTAATGAGGGTTGTGTAGGGGGTGCTTTATTTCAATAAAATATTTTATCTATATCTTTGTCTTTTTCTTTTCAAATTTTATTACTACCACTTTAGTAATGGCCGCTGTCTGAGTGACAACATCCATTACTAAGGCGAGGCTTAGTGTTAGCCGGTGCAGAGGCTAACACTAATCACCATTATTACCCCGGTACCCACCACCACCAGGGGTGCCGGGAAGAGCCAGGTACGATCCAGTACCCGACCATCTGTTGTGATGGTCGGGCTCTGGGGCGGCCGCAGGCTGGTATTATGAGGCTGGGAAGGGCCAAAAACAGTGGACCTTTCCGCCCTTGTAATGCTAGGCTGCTGCTGTGTTGTTTTTGGCTGGTTATAAAAGTGGGGGGGACCGCACGTCATTTTTTTAAAATAATTTATTTATTTTTATTTTTTTTTAAAAAGCCACATACAACACAGTGTTATTAGCCTGGGAATGGACAAAACCAGTGGCCCTTCCCACCCATGTAATGCCAGACTGCTGCGGCCTTGTATATGGCTGGTTATTAAAAATGTGGGGGACCCAACGTCTATTGTTAAATTTGTTAAATTCAAAAAAAAAAACGACGTGGGGTCCCCCCCATTTTTATAACCAGCCCGATACAACACAGCAGCAGCAGCCTAGCATTACAAGGGTGGGAAGGTCCACTGTTTTTGGCCCTTCCCAGCCTCATAATACCAGCCTACGGCCGCCCCATTACCCAACCCTCACAACAGATGGTCGGGTACTGGATCGTACCAAGCTCTTCCCGGCACCCCTGGTGGTGGTGGGTACCGGAGTAATAATGGGTGGTTAGTGCTAGCCTCTGCACCGGCTAACACTAAGTACCGCCTTAATAATGGACGCTGTCAATCAGCCAACTGCCATTATCTAGGCACTAATAAAGTTTAAAAAAAACACAAAGACAATTCTTTTTTATTGAAATAAGAAATCCCCAACAAAACCCTCGTTAACCATTTTATTAAAATTTGAAAAAACGTAGATCTACGCAGTAGTCCAACGAATCGAAGATGTAGTCCAATCGGTACATCAAAATCTGCAACAACATAAAAAAACAGTTATCAATGTGAACAATAACAATACTTCTACTCACCTACACACATATATACACGCACACACACACAAACAAACAACCATACACAACCATACACAAACACACATATACACACATATAAACAAACACACCCATATATACACAAACACACACACATAAACACACACCCATATACACAAACACACACATATACAAAAACACACACACACACACACACACAAACATCTACACACAAACATATATACAAATACACCCATATATACACAAACACACATATAAACACACACCCATATACACACATATACACAAACACACACATATACAAAAACACACACACACACAAACATCTACACACAAACATATACACATACACCCATATATACACACACATATATACACAAACACATATACACAAACACACCCATATATACACAAACACACATAAACACAAACACACATATAAAAACAAAAACAGACAAAGACACATACCCAAACACACACACTGTTTCTTTTAAATGCTGCTGGGGAACCCGCTCGATCCACTATATAAGGCTGCACTGTAGTGCAGCATTTAAAAGAAACAGCATCCTGACCTGTCCATAGAGTTTAAGGCAGCACAGAGTATTTCAGGAGATGAGCATGCAGATTCAGTGCTGCTGTGAACTCTGCTCTTACCATTACGTAGCTCTCAGTCTGTTACCTCTTCTCCACTCCTGTCCTCAAGAACACCTTCACATGATTGGCAAGTCACCACGTAATGGTAAGAGCAGAGTTCACAGCAGCACAGAGTATTTCAGGAGATGAGCGTGCGGATCTTGTGCGGGGTGGTGACTTGCCAATCATGTGAAGGTGTTATTGAGGACAGGAGTGGAGGAGAGGTAACAGACTGAGCTACGTAATGGTAAGAGCAAAGTTCACAACAGCACAGAATCTGCACGCTCCTCTCCTGAAATATTCTGTGCTGCTGTGAACTCTGCTCTTACCATTACGTAGCTCTCAGTATGTTACCTCTCCTCCACTCCTGTCCTCAAGAACACCTTCACATGATTGGCAAGTCACCACTGCGCACAAGATCCGCACGCTCATCTCCTGAAATACTCTGTGCTGCTGTGAACTCTGCACTTACCGTTACGTGGTGACTTGCCAATCATGAAGGTGTTATTGAGGACAGTAGTGGAGGAGAGGTAACAGACTGAGAGCTACGTAATGGTAAGAGCAGAGTTCACAGCAGCACTGAATCTGCACGTTCATCTCCTGAAATACTCTGTGCTGCCTTAAACTCTGTGGACAGGTCAGGATCCTGTTTCTTTTAAATGCTGCACTGTAGCACAGCCTTATATAGTGGATCGAGCGGGTTCCCTAGCAGCATTTAAAAGAAACAGGATCCTGACCTGTCCACAGAGTATAAGGCAGCACAGAGTATTTCAGGAGATGAGCACGGCCGGCCACAGGCAGCCGCTCGTTTTTCCAAGCCGTGCTCCCATTATGCACACGACCGTAAAAACACCCGTTATTGCGGGTCGTAATTACGACCCGCAATAACGGGCTCATAGACTTCTGTTACCCACGGGTACCTTCCCGTTTTCTCACGGGAAGGTGCCCGTGCCGTTAAAAAAATAGAACATGTTCTATTTTTCTATTTTACGGGCCGTGCTGCTATAAAATTTAGGGTATGTTCACACGACAGCGTCTGTAAAGGCTGAAATTACGGGGATGTTTCCGCCTGAAAACATCCCCGTAATTTCAGCCGTAACGGCATGTGCAGGCACTTGAACGCCGCGTCCATTACGGACGTAATTGGCGCTGCTATTCATTGGAGTCAATGAATAACGGCTCCAATTACGGCCAAAGAAGTGACAGGTCACTTCTTTGACGCGGGCGTCTATTTACGCTCCGTCATTTGACAGCGGCGCGTAAATATACGCCTCGTGTGAACAGACAAACGTCTGCCCATTGCTTTCAATGGGCAGATGTTTGTCAGCGCTATCGAGGCGCTATTTTCGGGTGTTTTTACGGTCGTGTGCATGAGGCCCCGTAATGACGGGTGGCTACATGTGTGCACCCGTCATTACGGCAGCGTTGCTAGGCGACGTCAGTAAATAGTCACTCTTCAGGGTGCTGAAAGAGTTAACTGATCGGCAGTAACTGTTTCAGCACCCTGGACAGTGACTACCGATCACAATATAGAGTACCTGTAAAAAAAAAAAGACGTTCATACTTACCGGGAACTCCCTGCTTCCTCCAGTCCGGTCTCCTGGCCGTTGCCTTGGTGACGCGTCCCTCGCGACATCCGGCCCGACATTCCTTGATGACGATGCAGCCCATGTGAGCGCTGCAGCCAATCACGGGCTGCAGAGGCCTCTGCAGCCAATCACGGGCTGCAGAAGCCTCTGCAGCCAATCACAGGCTGCAGAGGCCTCTGCAGCCAATCACAGGCTGCCGCGTCAGAAAAGAAGGTCGGACTGGAGGAAAAAGAGGGACTCGTCCGCAAGACAACGACCAGGTACGTATGAAATGCTTTTTATTTTATTTTTAATCAGCAGCCTCTTTTCTCTATCAGTGATTGATAGAGATAAGTGGCTGCCGATTTGTATAATATTTTTGACCGGGTTCGGTCAAAACGGGTTCGGCCGAACCCGGTGAAGTTCGGATTCGCTGCGAACCGAACTTTTCCGGAAGTTCGGACCGAAACCGGGTTCGGTTGTCCCGGTTCGCTCATCTCTACTTCTGAGGCCTGTGTTTCAGTCCATTACCGCACTAGGGCCACATGTGGGATATTTGTAAAAACTGCAGAATCTGGGCAATAAATATTGAGTTGCATTTCTTGGGTAAAACCTTCTGTGGTACAGAAAAAAATGTATTACAATTGAATTTAAAAAATAAAATAAAAATTACATTTGTAAATTTAACCTCTACATTGCTTTAATTCCTGTGAAACGCCTAAAGGGTTAAAACACTTTCTGAATGCTGTTTTGAATACTTTGAGGGGTGCAGTTTTCAAAATGGGGTGATATATGGGGACTTTCTAATATATAAGGCCCTCAAAGCCACTTCACAACTGAACTGGTCCCTGAAAAAATAGGCTTTTGAAATTTTCTTGAAAATATGAGAAATTGCTGCTAAAGTTCTAAGCCTTGTAACGTCCTAAAAAAATAAAAGAATGTTCAAAAAACTAATTTTCTCTAAATCTTGGTGTTTTTTACAAATAAATATTGAATTTATCGACCAAATTTTTTCACTAACATAAAGTACAATATGTCACGAGAAAACAATCTCAGAATCACTTGGATAGGTAAAACCATTCCGGAGTTATTACCACATAAAGTGACACATGTCAGATTTGAAAAATCGGCTTCGTCCTGAAGGCCAAAACAGGCTCAGTCCTGAAGGGGTTAATTTATGTGTGGAAATCTCTTATTAACATTAGATTTTAGTTTTAAAAACAGTACACACAAACAAGTGGAATCATTGGCGATAGCAACCAACAGAACACCTTCACATTTTGTCTGAACTTATTATCTAATTTTTATAAATAAACACAAAAAGTATTTTTTTTTCTTCTATTTAATCCACAAAATTAATTTGCACTCTACTGTCCCTAATATGACTGACATACACTATATGGGCAAAAGTATTGGGACACACCTCGTAATAATTGAATTCAAGTGTTTCATTCAATCCCATTGCCACAAATGTATAAAATCTAACAACTAACCATTCAGTCTGCCTTTACAAACATTTGGGAAAAGAATGGATTGCTCTAAAAAGCTAACTGAATTAAAGCGTGTTACTGTAATCGGATGACACCATTACAATAAGTACGTTTGTGAAAAGTGGAAGCATTTAGGAACCCCAGCAACTCAACCACAAAGTGGCAGACCACGTAATGTTGCAGAGTGGGTCGCGAGTGCTGAGGCGCATAATGCATAAAAGTCACTAATACTCTGCTGACTCAATAACTGCAGAGTTCCAAACCTCCTCTAACCTCAACCCCATCGAAAAACCTTTGGGATGAACTAGAATGGCAATGACGAGCCAGGCCCTCTCGTCTAACATCAGTGTCTGACACTTTACAAATGCTCTTCTGGATGAATGGGCAAAATTTCCAACAGACACACTGAAAAATCTTGTAAAAAGCCTTCCCAGAAGAGTGGAAGCTGTTTTAGCTGCAAAAGGGGAACCAACTCTATGGTAATGCCTATGGATTTAAAATGGGATGCCACAAAAGTGTCTATCGGTGGGACTATTGGACACCAGTGGTATCCATCACATAACGGATCCTGCAGAGCATTGTCTATTTAGTTTTAAACGGAAGGCTTAATAAAAATTTGAACATAGCCTAAACATCATCATTAATTCCTCTATTAAATCTGTATGATATACCTTAAATTGAACAGAAAAGTGAACAATGTGGAGTGTGACGATCAACTCTGAGGTATCGGCGGGGTCTATTTATGTTAATGAGTCTCCATGATATATCAGGGTTTTTCCCGTGGAATGGATATGAGAATAATATAACATGTGGGTAAAGCAGAAAAGGTGTGTGATTCTCTAGAATGAATCAGCACTCGCTAATGTTGTTGGAGATAAGACCACTGTTAAGCAAATATTGAGAAATAGAAATAGGAAGAAATAAATAACATTGCAACCTATTTTAAGTTTGAAAATGACCCCTTTACAGAGCATGACTTTTAAAGATATGTAACAGAGATCTGATGGTCATTTCCATCAGGACACTTCTTGTTACCATCGTGGATGAAAGCCCTTTCCGCAGACAAGAAGCATAATTGTTGGCTAGTGATAGCTCTCATGAGAGTCATACTAAGAAGGAACATACAGAGTTAGCCATCTTTATCTTGACTCTTAATGCTTTAAATACACAGTGGCACAAAACTTTAACTTGACTTTTTCAATGACTTTTGAATGGCTTTTGTTTTGTGATATGCTGCAGCAAGTTATCAGAGTCAAGATAACCTTGGCTACATCTGTAATACAACATTCCAACCTAAGAACCTCGTCCAAGTTGCAAAAAACAATGGTTGCTTAGTCTGCCACAAATGGTTTAAGGAAGAAATAAGGTAATTTAGAATATGAGTCTATAATTTATTTTAAAAACAATTCTTATGGCATTACATGAAGTGAGTGGATCATACAGGAACTCAACAACATTGATAAGTTAAAGCATTTTATTTTTACGGAATGAATGGGCCAAAATACCTCCAAGTCAATATGTAGAACTGTAACAGATGCCATAAATGTCTGCTTGAAATCATTGCTGTTCAAGGGTGTCATACTAGTTATAAAGACTTTTAATAATTTGTTAGATACATAAATACAAAATGTTATCCTGCCATAGTTGTTATTTTTTGGCCTTGATCTGAGTGATTATTTAAAATAGAAAGGCAGAATGGTTTCAAATTAGCCAGATAAAGGCTTCTGTTTAAAATGGGATGGTGAAGTAACATCTCTTGAGGTATATTTAAAGGGGAAGTTGCAACATGGGGGCACAGATCTGTGGATTTTCTCTAAGTATTCCATTTTACTACCACTTTTTAAAAAAACGAAATAAAAAAACATAGCACAATCCTATGAATTGATCCTAGTGTATGTGTGTCTTTGAGATTGTGAAATTAGCTTGTGAGACCGAAAACCTCCATATTTTGGCGCTAAACAAGAAATAATAAATAAAAGATTTTTATTTTACTACATTGAACGCAGTAAAGGTAATTTCCAAAATTCATGCGAATCTCAGAAGCCCTTATAAGAGAACATTACATCAATGCAAACATATCATATGCACACTGTATATAATTTATATGCCTATTTCTGTAATCAATAAATATGTAACATAAGTTAACCAGTCTGAAATGTTTGTAACACTGGTAGTAACTGAACCACATGTATATATTGTTCCAAGATTAATAGCTATCTTTGATGTAAATACTTGTCAGGTAATTAGATGTTGTTGTTTTTTTTTTTTTTGCTTAGAGTCAGAGACTTGTATTAGGACACCAGGGATTTAAAACTTGGCATAATCCTTGATATAATCTGGGTCTAACGGACTGCATGGATCTAATTACATATTCCCATATTGCTACAAAGGCCATGCTCTATATTAAACTCTGCACCAACATGATGTGAGGTCACTCTTTTATTGCATTCCAGGCTCTGTAGCTGGAGCGAGTATCTTTATCCAATGCTCAGTGTTTATTGAACTGAACACTAAACATTACTTCCCTTTGCAGTGCTCTTTATTTACATATTCATTCCTTGTGCCAAGATCTCAGGTACTTGGTACTGCTAAATATACAGCGCTGATCCCCAAGTTTTTGTTTCATGGTCAAAAATTGTAAATAAAGTATACTACATTCATTTTAAAGGAATTAAATTGAACACCAAATATTAATATTGTAAAACCCCTCTAATATATGTTTGCCAATTTCCTCTTGTTTTCCATTCAATATGGTTCTCAATTTAGTAAAAGGCACAAAACAAATAATTTAAAACAATTAAATATTTGGTGTGTTCTTTTGATAAATGCCTTATTTTTGCAGCAAGGGAAATTGTATTAGCTGAAAAGAATCACAAGCTCTATTGCCTTGCAATTGATGAAAATGTAAAGACTCACTCTAATTTTCCTATTGCTATTGCTTATGTCATATTGAAATACTGTATTTTCTGAAATAAATTGAGTAAACCTGGTTTAGCCCATATGGCTAATTTGTTTTGTGGAATCTCATTTGTATCCACTCATCTGAGTTCCTAAACGATTACATCCTCACAACCTGAAAATGAAATACAAACTGGAAAGGCCATTACTTTTTTGAGATGACATCAGCCAATTTACTAAATTAATGTCATATACAGTTATAACTGAGGAGAAAAATACACCGGTATCTTCACCGGATTATAGCCTCTCTCTGCCCAGGTTACAATTTCAAATTTCATTTTATAATTTAAGCTTGAGAGTAATGAAAACTGATAACCAGGATGTCTTCAAGTCAAATATGTTCCTACCCTCTTTTTTAGAAAATATTCTGCAAAAAAATGTCACCTGCTTCTAAAAGATTTGAGGGTAAATGATTTTTTATATTTAAACTACGCTACCCATCACTCTAGATATGACTAATAGACCAAGCAATTTAAGATTATATTTATATATTTATTTTATTATAAAGCACTTTACCTTTGCCCGTTTTACCTTTTATTACATTTTCTTCTTGATAATAAACCTTGTTTTAAAAGTAATAAGTGTTTTTCATGTTGAGATAACCTTATAGATTTAATGTCATTTAGTGTCATGGAAATGATTTTGTTAAACTAGTAGAATTGTGCTGGAAATGTAGTTATCATTATTGTAGCTGAAAGGTGCAAAGAATATCCAAGTGCAACCATTGACCGAGACTGCTTTTGCAAAAATGTAGCTTACGAACAACTTGTGAAATGAGACGATGATGTCATCATGTTTTTGTATAAAACAAAATATTTTCTTTTTCATACTAATTTTCCTTATATAATAGCCATGAATTGATTTTGATACTGTTATGTATGCCATATTACTGCTGTTTTTTGTACGTTCACTTTAAAACTCCTTGATATGGGGTTCAGCTTAATATATGACTCCAATTCTAATGCAAAATGTAGTACATGCACCAAACTCACATGCTGTTGTGTTCCTCCTTTGAGAATGTGGTGCACGTCTGATAATTTTTTTCCCTTTTTGTAAAACTGGCAAACATAAATTGTACCCGTCTTTGTTGTTTGCAGGGCAAATTATATTTTGCAATGATAAGTCATTAATTAAAGCAGTTTTCCCATCAGAGAAACTTATGACATATCCACAGGATATGTCATTAATGTGAAATAGGTGCTGGTCCCACCTCTGGGACCCACACCTATCTCAAGAACGGGGGCCCTAAACCCCACCTCTGGGACCCGCATCTATCTGACAAAAAAAACAAACAGCAACTCCGTCATTGTTTCTTTTATTTTTGTGCTATTCATCATTCATCGTATATTATAAATACAATTTTAACTTTATTCTATCGGATCTTACGTTTACGCCGATATGTTTAATTTTTTTTATATATCACTACTTTTTTTCCACAATAAAAGCATTTTTTCATAAAAATAAATTCCAAAGTCGGCATGGCTTTATTTATTTATATATATATATATATATATATATATATATATATATATATATATATATATATATATATATATATATATATATATATATACACTACCGTTCAAAAGTTTAGGGTCACTTAGAAATGTCCTTATTTTTGCAAGAAAAGCAGTTTTTTTCAATGAAGATAACATTAAATTAGTCAGAAATACACTCTATACATTGTTAATGTGCTAAATGACTATTCCAGCTGCAAACATCTGGTTTTTAATGCAATTTATACATAGGTGTATAGAGCCCCATTTCCAGCAACCATCACTCCAGTGTTCTAATGGTACATTGTGTTTGCTAACTGTGTTAGAAGGCTAATGGATGATTAGAAAACACTTGAAAACCCTTGTGCAATTATGTTAACACCACTGTAAACAGTTTTGCTGTTTAGAGGAGCTATAAAACTGACCTTCCTTTGAGCTAGTTGAGAATCTGGAGCATTACATTTGTGGGTTCGATTAAACTCACAAAATGGCTAGAAAAAGAGAGCTTTCATGTGAAACTCGACAGTCTATACTTGTTCTTAGAAATGAAGGCTATTCCATGCAAGAAATTGCCAAGAAACTGAAGATTTCCTACAACGGTGTGTACTACTCCCTTCAGAGGACAGCAGAAACAGGCTCTAACCAGAGTAGAAAGAGAAGTGGGAGGCCCGCTGCACAACTGAGCAACAAGACAAGTACATTAGAGTCTCTAGTTTGAGATATAGATGCCTCACAGGTCCTCAACTGGCAGCTTCATTAAATAGTACCCGCAAAACGCCAGTGTCAACGTCTACAGTGAAGAGGCGACTCCGGGATGCTGGCCTTCAGGGCAGAGTGGCAAAGAAAAAGCCATATCTGAGACTGGCTAATAAAAGCAAACGATTAATATGGGCAAAAGCACACAGACATTGGACAGAGGAAGAGTGGAAAAAAGTGTTATGGACAGACGAATCGAAGTTTGAGGTGTTTGGATCCCACAGAAGAACATTTGTGAGACGCAGAACAACTGAAAAGATGCTGGAAGAGTGCCTGACGCCATCTGTCAAGCATGGTGGAGGTAATGTGATGGTCTGGGATTGCTTTGATGCTGGTAAAGTGGGAGATTTGTACAAGGTAAAAGGGATTTTGAATAAGGAAGGCTATCACTCCATTTTGCAACGCCATGCCATACCCTGTGGACAGCGCTTGATTTGAGCCAATTTCATCCTACAACAGGACAATGACCCAAAGCACACCTCCAAATTATGCAAGAACTATTTAGGGAAGAAGCAGGCAGCTGGTATTCTATCTGTAATGGAGTGGCCAGCGCAGTCACCAGATCTCAACCCCATAGAGCTGTTGTGGGAGCAGCTTGACCGTATGGTACGCAAGAAGTGCCCATCAAGCCAATCCAACTTGTGGGAGGGGCTTCTGGAAGCATGGGGTGAAATTTCTCCCGATTACCTCAGCAAATTAACAGCTAGAATGCCAAAGGTCTGCAATGCTGTAATTGCTGCAAATGGAGCATTCTTTGCCGAAAGCAAAGTTTGAAGGAGAAAATTATTATTTCAAATAAAAATCAGTATTTCTAACCTTGTCAATGTCTTGACTATATTTTCTAGTCATTTTGCAACTTATTTGATAAATATAAGTGTGAGTTTTCATGGAAAACACAAAATTGTCTGGGTGACCCAAACTTTTGAACGGTAGTGTGTATATATATATATATATATATATATATATATATATATATATATATATATATATATATATATTTATTTACTTTCACTATTTTTGGACCATATGTGATTTTTTTAATGGGAAAGAATGTATTATAGTTTTTTAAATATTCTTCAATAGTACACTGCATTACTTCTGTATTGCAGTTTATTTTTGCCTGTGGATCGGCGCTGATTAAGGTGTGACCTACTTAGGCTGGATTCACATGAGTATTGCACATCTAGGACATGAAATACAGCCGTTTTTCACGTACGAGGTGCATCCGTGCTCTGCACTGCGAGACGTGTTAGAACACATCACACATCCCACATAGAGGAGAGTCTATGAAGGGATACGTGAAGCATGAAAAAATAGGACAAGTCCTATTTTCTCACGGACCCTTCACACGGTCCGTTGAAACAACGCCGTCTCACGGACAGATAACACGTTCGTGTGAATAAGGCCTTAAAGTCAAAGGCATAACAGTCTGTGCCTACAGGTTCCTGAGATGTAAATCCAGTGATTATGATTAGTTAGTATGTTTTCTGCAAGTTCTTCTATGGTACCTTTAATATATTTAAGTTAAATATTAACATTTTATGAGATTTAAGTGTTAGTAACAGCTAACAATTTATGATCAAGGTTTATCCTTCTTATTGAATCAACAGCAAAGTGGACAGAATCTTGTACTGGAGATGACACTTATCCTTAGATTTAAGAATAATGTAATTCCTAGATTCCCAGTGGCAATCTAATACTATTCTCAGAGGCAGCCTGAACATTACATCATTACAGCTAGCAT